>NC_139554.1:118912015-119587015 GCF_965112155.1 Podarcis liolepis
TGGTTCACACCCCATCAAAATTGCGTGCTCGGGGCCACAGGCCCCCTGGCACCCCCATGCTATGCCCCTGCACTCAACCTAGCCTGATGCAGATTGCAGATAACCCCTATGTGTAATAAAGATGTTACAAATCAGGGGTGGGGAATCTTTTGCAGCCTGAGGACTGCATGCCAGTGGTGGGTGGAGCCAGAGCTAAAAGTGGGTGGAGCAATGCACATTATAGCATTGTAAAGTTTGTTAGCTTTTACACACACTCCTTCTCCTCCAAGAGTCAGAGTTCAAGGATATGTTCCCACCAAGAAACATTCAGTGAAGAGCACAGATTTCCTAAAGGTCAGATAAAAAGGATTTGAGGGCCACATTTGGCTCCTAGGCCTGGATTCCTCATCACTATCATACATTGATTCATAATACTTTGGTGGAACTTTGAAACGCCCTGTGTGATATTATGCACATGTGTTGGAGATTATTCAGCAGTTAATCAGCAATGAAACATCTGGGGAAGATCATATGCAGGAAGATCATGTTTTTTAAAAAGTATATTGGCATAGCAACTTAAATGCACTATGCCAAGATCAAAATTGTGCCTAATGGATCTCATTACTTTTTAATAGCTCATCAGCGGAAACAAATCAATTTAAACATCAGACTTTGGAGCAGAGTGGAATCAGGCAAAAAGAAATAGCCAACCTTGTATTATGGTATCTTTGTTAATGAACAGCACTTCAAGTATTGCAATAAATGAATAGATCTAATCTACGGTCAGTCTCCTGGTATGTGAAAATGGAGCAACCGAGTTTCCAGCGAGTTCATGTGCACTCAAGGCCTGTGAAATATACTCGGAGTCGAGTGTGGATTTCATGTCCTTTATTCAGCTCATAGTGGTGAGGAGGAATGGAAGTTTCCCCAGAATGTTTGCTTTATACACATTATTTACACAATGGGCCCAACGTGATTGGCTAATTCTGGGATTCTCCTGTAGGCCAATCAGGTTGTGGATTCACTTCCACCTGGAGCTGGATTGGGTGGCTCCTGTGGACCAATCAGACTGCTACATTCTGAATCCTATTGTTCTAGGACCAATCAGACTGCTGCATTTTGGATACTATTGTTCTAGGACCAATCAGACTGCTGCGTTTTATAACAGGTTGTTATGTACTATTAACAACTATTAACAACTATGTACTATTGTTAGGTACTATTTATAACAGATAACAGGTTGTTATGTACTATTCAACTCAGTACATAACAACTTGTTATCTTAGAGTATAGTCAGAAAGCAAATGAGCTAAGCAAGGTTTGCATCTGGCCGGTACCTGGCAGGACGACCACCTGAGAAGCACATGGACCCTGCCTTGGCTTCCACGGCAGGAAAAATATAATATAAATGTAATACATAAATAAGGATGGTTCAAATGTAAATAAGGACAGTAGCTAATGTTGAA
Source organism: Podarcis liolepis (assembly GCF_965112155.1). NCBI lineage: Eukaryota > Metazoa > Chordata > Lepidosauria > Squamata > Lacertidae > Podarcis > Podarcis liolepis. The sequence continues at coordinate 118,913,461 of NC_139554.1, forward strand.
CTGGAATTTAAAATATGCATGAATCCCTCCCCCACCCGAAAACATCCATAAGTGGGATACCCGATTCCTGCCAGAGTTTCAATTTGCATGCAATATTTACAGTAGTGTAGTGGCAAAAATGTTGTTTAGTTTCACACACAAAACATTTCTCTTGCAAAGAATGCTTCCGTACTAGTGTCTCCTTCACAGGTCACTTTAGAATTTTTTTTTGGAATTTGGAAAAAAAAAATTGATGAAAAAGAAGTTGCGCTTACCTTATCGTTGCAAGCTGACTGTTCTGCAGTCTCACCAGCTGCCCCTGCTTCCAGATCTGAAAAAGGCCCATGGAAAGAGTCACCTTGTGATAACTTTCTTTGAGCTTTAATTGAAGCCTGGGAAGTCAAGGAGGCTGGCTAGCAAGTGCCAGAGTTCATTGTGTGCACCGATTTGTTTTTAAGGGAAGTTCTTCCTTTTACCCTGTAAAGGAAATATTCTGCACTGATTTCGTTAAGGGGGGGGGAATCACCTTAAAAATATATATGAACAGCTGTCAAATACTCAGTAGGTAGCTTGTTCCCCAATTTTCAGTGCTTCTGAGAAAGCCCAGACAACATTTTCAAGTGGTTTTTGAGAGCCCATCATCCCTGACCATTGGCCATGATGGCTGGTGCTAATAAGAGCTGGGGTCCAACATCTGTGATAGGACTAAAAGGTAAAGGTAAAGGGACCCCTGACCATTAGGTCCAGTCGTGACCGACTCTGGGGTTGCGGTGCTCATCTCACTTTATTGGCTGAGGGAGCCACCGTACAACTTCCGGGTCATGTGACTAAGCCATTTCTGGCGAACCAGAGCAGCGCACGGAAACGCCGTTTACCTTCCTGCTGGAGTGGTACCTATTTATCTACTTGCACTTTGACGTGCTTTCATACTGATAGGTTGGCAGGAGCAGGGACCGAGCAATGGGCGCTCACCCCGTCATGGGGATTCGAACCATCGACCTTCTGATCGGCAAGTCCTAGGCTCTGTGGTTTACCCCACAGCACCACCCGCGTCCCGTGATAGGACTGGAGGGCCTCAAGTTCCCCAACCATAGGATAGGAAACCTCTTTCTCTTCCCCTACCCCCAGCACAACTTAGCAACCTGATGAATAAAGGAGTAAACTGTCAACGATTTCTTCAGTTCCTTGCTTTGCCTTAGCCCTTCCCCAGCTGAGCCTCTCTCCCTCTCTCATTTCCACTGGGAAGCAATAAACACCAAACTTGACAAGTATACATGAGAAGAGATTCAACTTTTTTAAAAAATATACAGAAAGACACGGCAGCTCCCTGGATTCCCCCAGAATAGGCAGAGTGGGTAGAAGACCCCAAATATTAAGACTTTGTTTCCCATTACAGGTCCTTTTATGCAATTTAATCAACCAAGTGCAGAATTAGGACTTTACTCAACTTGGTCAGCTTCTGTCAATATCTAATTTCAGCAAGCTCCCAATATAGCAATTAGTCTCCTAATATTTGACATGACATTTGTTCCTTGGTTCAATTCTGTTTTAACTCGGTTCAATTGTGTGCTCCGTAGTCCTGAAAAGTAGCAAAATGTTCCCGTGTCCCAGAGAAGAACACAAAACCACAAGAGTAGGGGGCATTTCAGATTTATGTATTTGGCTTATTTGTTCAGATCTGCTTCTCTCTCGCGCTCTCTTTGCTTTTCTATGTATATAACTATTAGGGTTCTGTATACAGCAGGCCTGTATGTGGGCTGAAAAGCAAGATAATAAATAAATTATTATTATTATTAATAAATAATAATAATAATAATAATAATAATAATAATAATAATAATAATAAATTATTTATACCTTGCTCATCTGGCTGGGTTTCCCCAACCACTCTGGGCGGCTTCCAACAAAACATACATTAAAAATACATTAAAATGCCAGTCATTAAAAGCTTCCCTAAACAGGGCTAGCAGTTCGAAAGCAGGTCAAAGTGCAAGTAGATAAATAGGTACCGCTCCGGCGGGAAGGTAAACAGCATTTCCATGCGCTGCTCTGGTTCGCCAGTAGCAGCTTAGTCATGCTGGCCACATGACCCAGAAGCTGTACGGCGGCTCCCTCGGCCAGTAAAGCAAGATGAGCGCCGCAACCCCAGAGTCAGCCACGACTGGACCTAATGGTCAGGGTCCCTTTACCTTTACCTTTAAACAGGGCTGCCTTGTCTTCTAAATGCCAGATAGCTGTTTATTTGTTTGACATCTGATGGGAGGGCATTCCACAGGGTAGGCGCCACTACCGAGAAGGCCCTCTTCCTGGTGATGAATTGAGGTGATGTGGAAGATCGTCCCCTCCCTCCAGAGTCAGAGCATGATGTCAACAACAACAGCATCCTGAGTCAGGTGATGCGTCCACAGCATCTCCTGTGTCGTAGTCTCATTGCCGAGTGACAATATGCAGAGCTCAGTGGAGTGGGAGGTCAGCCAAACCAAAGAGTCTCTGAAGTATACTTGCCTGCAATCAGCATCCAAAGTCCAGTCCAGTCCTAGGGTCAGGGTTGGGCATGTATCATGCCTATGCTTTTCTGTAGTCCTCCCAGCAAGGTACAGGGCTGCTGGGAAGATCTCATTCAAGCAGGTTTGTAACTCAGAGCTGCCAGGGACCAGCTAAAACACCTTGAGAGGTTTCTGTTCCTAAGTCCTGCAGGCTCTGAATCTTCCTCAACCAGATCCTCCTCAGAAGACCCTGGGGACAGTTGGTCCAGGGGTCAGGCAATCGAATGCTCATGGGGTCAAGACAAGCATGAAGCAGCAAGGTGGGGCCAGGAACTACAAAGCGTTGTTACCAGCACCTGACTGCTGCTGGAAGCTCTGCTTAACAAGACTGGAGCCAGCTGGTTCTCATCAGGGCCTTCTCCTCTGTGTCCTTGAAGGCTGCTTAGCTGCAGGTGGAGTCACTACACCTTCTCCCCCTTCAAGCTGCTGTAAGGCAGGCAAAGCTGACTCCTGGCCTACAACACCATGTCACTCTGTTATTTTGGTACAACAGAATCTCCCTTCATTGTCCCTTGGCAACAGCTGGTAGAGATGGCCTCCACCCTTCCCATCCCTGGACCACCCTGCTCAAGAGGTTAGCTCGAACCTCACCCAGAACCTGTTGTGTCCACAAAGCACCATTATTCCCCCATTTTCCCCCTTAATAGTTAAAATTGCACTTGAATAGAAAAAGAAACTAAGATTTTAAGGACACCATGTCCTCAGCCAGGTTCAAGATTTCATCTTCTGCAGAACAGTCTAGGAAAAGTGAGGTAAACGTATAGTTCTGCTCATGATGACGGCAATGAAAAGGCCAAATTTCAATTTCCTTTGAAATTGCAGGGATAATATCTCAGGTGCAGAATCAAAGGCCAATAAGCACAGCCTTCCTTTTTTCCCTTTTTCCCCCTTTTCGTTTGCATACGAAGCTGGAAACCACATTTGAGAAATGTTCCAAGCTAGCCCATTAAGTCTCTGCATTAAATCATTTTCAGAAATTCATGTCGGCATTCAGACACCATACAAAAGGAACCAACCACAAAAAACTGAACTCTTTATTAATTTAAGCAAAGGTGGAAGCTAACTGATAACTATATTTGATGTAATACAAGAATAATTTATACTGATTGTTGTCTCAAGACAAAATAATGATGGCACGCTTTTCTCATTTGGTCCAGTTTATCAGTTACAGAGCAGATGTTTGTAGCTGTCACAAATCCATGAAGGAACACTTAATGTCATCTTGCTAACCTGTGGTCCTGCCTACTGAAAGCAAATAACACAATACAGCACAAAGACATTACAGAATGCAACAGACAGGGGAGGAGTATCAGGGAGGCAATATTTTCAGGAGAAAGGCTTTGGAGTGAGTGTAGGGCGGTTGAAAACAACACATTACATAGTCAAAGCAGATTTGCAAAAATGTATGCAGTAGGCAAATTTGCATATAAATGTACATAAAGGGAGAAATTTGCACTAAAATGCTGGTGAATTTTCATGCAGAGCTCTCTCTCTCTCTTTTAACATTATGTCCATTAGTGGTGCAAAGATCAGACAATTTTCACAGTGGTTGTGTTCTGGGTCATCACACATGTCAGCGGAGCACAAATAAGCCCACCCCGTTCTGCCCTGTTCTGTTCCCTCCCCTCCCCCATTCCACCTTCTTCCAGGTCCAGAAATGGCACACAGGGGCATGATCATGCATCCAATGAATGCACACAAAATGGCTGTTCTCTGTATCATTGTACCCTATACTAAAAAGGTAAAGGCAAAGGACCCCTGGACGGTTAAGTCCAGTCAAAGGCGACTACAGGGTTGCGGCTCTCATCTCGCTTTTCAGGCCAAGGGAGCTGGTGTTTGTCCACAGACAGCTTTCTGGGTCATGTGACCAGCAGGACTAAGCCGTTTCCGGGGGAACAGAACACCGTGATGGAAACCAGAGCACAGGGAAACACCATTTACCTTCCTGCCGCAGTGGTACCTATTTATCTACTTGCGCTGGCATGCTTTCGACCTGCTAGTTCGGCAGGAACTGGGACAGAGCCATGGGAGCTCACCCCATCATGGGGATTCGAACCGCTGACCTTCTGATCGTCAAGCCCAAGAGGCTCAGTGGCTTAGATCACAGCACCACTCGCATCATTACGGACCCTATACTACAAGCAGTGCTATATTTTTAAAACAAAACATTAAAATGGAGTCCATCTCAAATGGACCTCTTTGCTTGTTCTTAAAATAAAGAGCACTCGTCATCTGGGGGTCTATTTGACCTCACTACGTTGTTTGTGGTTTCTTCCAAGTGTAGAAGGATAATGTTAGAAGAGGGAAATGCTCTCGCAGTGATAGTGAGATGCAAACTATAAAACTCCCATGCTGGGAGACTGAATAAAAAAATTATCAACATGTGAAAAACTAGCATTTCAGAGAGAAGGGTTTTATTATAGCATTCTCCTTGATGTACTTAGTTTCTTAGACAGAACAATTGAATGTGGGGAAGGGGGTGGTGGCATTCTATCATGGTGGCGTTCTTCCCCATCAGTGATCCATATATAATATATTTGGATGTAAAGAAGTGCTCCTGCTCTCATCTAACTCTATTACAGTATGATTTCAAAAAAAATGTAATAGAAGTATATGGAATGCAAATGTTCCTAAAACTGAGATTTAAAGACCAGGGAGATTTGCCTATAAACCACCTGCCGGAAATGAATTGTGATCCCACTTAGCTACAGTAACTCTAATGCAGTCCCATGCTACTCAAAAGTACTGTATTGTCACTGGCTGGATAACTGATTATCCACTAATCAAGTTCTTTCATTAGCAGTTCAACCTTGAAAAGGAACTATCAGTTATGCCTCCGACAGAGCTTTGCATTTTGACTTACCCACAGCATCGCATTGTCACGCCATCTCAGATTTACACAGTAAAAGAGAAGCGTGTCAAGATGATCAGTTCCTCGCAGGTTTTTTAGTGCTGTGGAAAAATAGATGAGTAGTATTATAAAGTGTCACACATTCTCTAACTGATGATGGCAAGTCTCCAAGATGAAAAGGATCTTTTGGATTAGATACCTTGATAAAAATGTGTAGGCTGCAAAATCGAGGAAGCAAAAAAACTGGGTGTCTGCATTTATCAAGTGTTTCCCCTGTGCTGTATTCACCTAGCAACATTTGAACCTTTGTTTAGAACAGCTTTTCTCAACTTTGGGCCCCCTGATTTTGTTGGACTACAACTCCCATCATCCCTAGCTAGCAGGACCAGTGGTCAGGGATGGTGCAAACTGTGGTTCAGCAACAGCAGAGGACCAAAAATCTAGGAAGGCTGATGCAGAATGGATGCAATAAAATGACGTCTTCCAGATTTAAGTGCAATTGTGAGTAGCCATCACGGATGGTGACCTGTGGCCCCTCAGATGTTCCTGGACTCTTACTCTCATCAGCCCCAGCTAGCATGACCAATGGTCAGAGACAATACAAGCTGTAGTCCAGCAACAGCTTTTTTTCAGTCTGAACTTGCTGGAACTCAGTTTCGGGACCTCTCTGGTGAGCGCCTTTGTCATTCTAGGAGAACAAGAGAGGTGTTTGTGGTGAGTTCTGGCACCTCTTTTTCTAGAAAAATAGCACTGTCTGGAGGGCTGCAGGTTCCACACTCCTGCCCTAGAGGTTTTCTGAAGGACAGGAAACATGTGTTGGATCTGGGAGTGGATGGAGTTTTCTGCCATAGTAAGTTCATCACAGCTTTTATGCCTATTTGGTTTTAAATGCCATGGGTTCCACTCCTCCATAAATTATGCTAGCTAAGGGTGACACCAGTGACACCAGACTAGCAAAATCAGAGGGCTACAGGTTCTTGAGAAGCACGGTTGGGACATATAGGGAGTGTTCAGGGGTAGGGTCAATAGCCAAAGGAGAGTGAGTTCGCTCCCTTTTCTCTCTCTTTCTCTTTGCCACCTCCTTTCTTTCTCTCTTTCTCCCCCCTTTCATGTGTATTCCAAAAAAAGTTATACAAGATTCTGCAAAATACATTATTGAACAGGGTCTGGTGACAATGTAGCCCATAAACAACTATAAAGGTAAAGGGACCCCTGACCATTAGGTCCAGTCGTGGCCGACTCTGGGGTTGCAGTGCTCATCTCGCTTTATTGGCCGAGGGAGCCGGCGTACAGCTTCCAGGTCATGTGGCCAGCATGACTAAGCCACTTCTGGCGAGCCAGAGCAGCACATGGAAACGCCGTTTACCTTCCTGCCAGAGTGGTACCTATTTATCTACTTTCAAACTGCTAGGTTGGCAGGAGCAGGGACCGAGCAACGGGAGCTCACCCTGTCACAGGGATTTGAACCGCTGACCTTCTGATTGGCAAGTCCTAGGCTCTGTGGTTTAACCCACAGCGCCACCCGCGTCCCTATAAACAACTATAGATCCCTGTTGAATAAATGTAGACTTAGATGATTGGCAGCGTTCCATATGCACATGCACAAGTTCTCTGGTGTTGTTCCTCTAGCACTAGCCACATGCAAGACACTTTACAGTTAACAAGAGGGCAGGTTCCTGGCCTGAGAGCAAGAAACCTAGATTATTTGTTTATTAAATCTGTTAGTCACTTTATCTTGCCCAAGGCAACTCAAAGCAACTTACAAGAACAACGGTACCTTTTATCATATGTGTTGGTTACATATGGTAATCAAAGCTTTCTGGGAAATGATATATAATGAAATGAAAAAAATGTTGAAAATAACTTTGGTTAAAAAAACCCCAGAAGCTTTTCTATTGGGAATTATAGGCACCGACATTCCAAAGGAGCAGAAGATTTTTTATGTATGCAGCAACAGCCACACGGATGCTGGTAGCCCAGAGATGGAAAGAAGACAAAGTCCCTACCAGAGAGGAATGGCAAACTAAGCTGATGGACTACACCAAAATGGCAAAGCTGACTGGAAAACTTGGAACCAAGAGGACAAAAACTTTTAAAAAGAATGGGGGAAATTTATAACTTATTTGGGAGACCACTGCGAGCAGATGAAAGCTTTAGCAGGATTTTAACCACACTTGTAATGTAACAAATACCATGGACAATATGGAGTGATACAAAATATAGACTATTAAATAATATGCAGTTCTAAATGTTGACAATAGGACCCATGGATGGGGTGGGGGTGAGGAGTCTCGAGACTCAGAATAATCTCTATATATAGGGATATGCATTTGGGTTGTTATAATTTTACATTTGTAAAATCAAAGAAAAATAATTTCAACAATTGCAATGACACAAGGGCAAATGTCTTGGACCAAAGAGCACGGGGAGAGAAACAGAAGCAGCAGTAAACGCAGGAGAACAACAGGACAGGACATTATTTCAGTTATACATACTTAGGCTTAGTTGCAAGAAATAGTGGCCCACGTAGTCGAGTGGAGCGAGAGAGTTGCCCTCTTGCCACCAATGTCCTTGTAGCTTACCTGGACGGGGTTTTGGCCAGGTGACAGCAAGGTTGGACTCCACTGGCATGCCTCGTTCTGCTTCATTTCGGGTGAAATTGGAACTGTTACCAAGTGACAGGTAGTGGATTTAAAGCAAGTTTGACCTGACCAAAAACTGAATATACACACACATGCCCCTTGAGCAAGTGCACTTTCCAATTACATTAAAATGGGAGCGTGGGATAAAAAGTACAATATATTTCATCAGACTCTGTCTTTCGCTCTGCGTGAATAATATGCATATCCTCACAATGAAATGGCTCAAAGGCTATTGCCCATAACACATTCCGTCTCATGTGCCTCCTATGCCTGATGCATTTGAAAATGCGCTGAGGAAGATGCCCCCATGCGACTTCTCCCTTGTTAAGCCAATTTCTGTTGGATCTACTACCGCAAGGCGATGACGCTGGTTACAAATGCCCAGCTAATAATAATAAAAAGGTACCAGATTGCACATTAGAAACAGGTAATTAAGTCAGTATCTAAATCACATAAAGCCGTAATGCTCATTTTGGTCTGCTGATCAATCAGAGGCAGAGGAAGGAGAAAAACAAGGAAGCAAAAGGAGTTTATGGGTTCAAAAGCGAAATCAGGCTGTTTAATCGCAGGAAAAGAGGCCGGAGGGTGGTGGAAATCATCTGAGTTAGAACAGCTTTGCACAGGTGGTCGCTCAGGTTTAATAGGCTTAATATTTCCTGCCGCCGCCTTGCCTCATCTGTATGTAGCAATTTTACAGGTAAGGTGTCCCCCATCACTATATTACTATCTTTCCCAATATACCTATAACGCCTTGATATATTAATTCACCAATAAAAGCACAGGGAGCCCTGCCCAATAAACAATCTTTACTACTGATGGATGCTTTTGATGGGAAAGCTGGGCAACAAATGCTTCAAATAAGCTAATCATGAGAATCCGTGTTGAGTAGGTTGGATCAGACCTGAAGTCCGTCTAGTCCAAAGTTTACCAACCTTTCTGAGTCCACGGCTCCCCTGAACAACTCCATTTTTCTGCGGCACCCCTATGGGCCTCAAGAGCCCAGTTATGTCACTCCTTGCCTGCAGAGCTGCCAGCCCCTCACCCTTTTTCAAACACCCTCCCTTGTGGAGTGTTCCTTCAGCCTCCACCCCAGTTTCTAAGCTCCCCACCCCAAAGAGAGGTGCCTCCTTACACTGCCCCACTGAAGCCTTAGTTTAGGGGGGATTCATTTGCCTGCTTGCCCAGGACCGAGGAGAGCACAAAAGTACCAAAGAAGCAACTTCCTCTTCAGAGAAAAGAGTTTATTGAGATCTGCGCAGAGGCTGCCAGTGGAATCACTTCCAAAGACTGGCCGCAATACATGGCATTTGGCAGGCATTCTTATACTGAAGGTACACCTTTCCCTTCACCAATCACCAATCGCCAACCAAGCATTTTACCTTAAGAGGATAATCACGTTAAGCAAGTTCCTCACCTATTTCCTTGTCTTATTTGGTAAGCCTTTTCCTTGTGCCTACGTGGCTTCTCCTATTATCTACTTGACCAGTGTCACAAGCCAAACCTGTTTAAGCAATCTATATTGGAATCTAAAGCAAAAGCTGCTCAGGCAATCTATATTGCAATCTATATTGTGACAGGGCTAAACCCTCCCTTCCTTCACCACAAGGTCCTGGGACTTATCTGTCCATTCCCAACATCAAGGGCTGGTGGACTGGCTGGCTGGGCTCCCTCACCCGCTTGCTTCCTTCATCCGAGGCCGCCTCAGCTCCTGGCAACCAGTACCCCCTGGCCAGCCCCAGAGGCACTATTCGCCTGGGGAGCTTGTAGCCAGGGCTGCTGCAACAAACAGCTGTGCAAGCCTTTGGGAGGCAGAGAGATGAGGGGGCAACAGAGGAGGGAAAGAGGGACAGAGACCAGTGTTGCTCGCAGCACCCCTGACCATCATTCAAGGCACCCCAAGGTGCCATGGCACACTGATTGAAAACCACTGCCCAATCCAATGGTCTCCTTCCCTGAGAGACCAGCCAGATACCTGTCTGCAAACAGGATGTGAATGCAACGGCCTATACCTGCTAGGTCTCCAGTCCCCAGTAACTGGTATTCAGTAACAAAACATCTCAGAACATGGAACTTCCATCACTAATATCTATTGATAGACCTATTGCCTGTGAATGAATGGCTATTAGTCACAGCCACGTGGTTTTATAGTTAAGGATGTAGACCCGTGTTGGGGAGAAGACAAGGGTGGACTTGCTGTTGCTTGAGGCAGTAGCAAAACGTTGGTTTGGGTTTCTTTTCTGGTAAAGATGAAGAACCTAAGGTAAGTGCACTTAAATGTATTTGAATTTGCCTCCCAAAGTCACCAATATTCCCCCACCTTCATGGGGGGATATGCAATCCCCATTTTTAAAGAAAGGAGATGCAAAATGTATTTGAATTTGCCCCCAAATGTTCTCCCACTTTCTTTTTAATTCTTAATTCATATGAAAAGTATAAAAAGATTGAACACATGTCCAGATTAAAAAATAATGTGCAATAGGAAATGATCTAAAACATTATAATAAATAAAATGTAAATATTTTAATAAGAAATTACATTGATCAAATATATTCTTTGCTGTTTATACTAAAGTAAAATACTGATCACATTTTCTCTATTTGCTATACACTTCTTGCATGCGTGCTTCCTGATATGTATTCCCAAACCTCCTCTGATTTTATAACATTAAACTTCCCCAAACAGAGAGAATTGGCTTGTTAGATTTTGTACTTTGTTATTCCAATAAGATATAAAGAGACTCAATTTCTCATCCTCCCCAATTTCACAATGAGGGCAAATGATCCCTCATTGTAAAGGCGAACCCCCCTCAAAGGTTATTTGAATTTGCCCACCAAAATCAGCAGTACCTGCCCCCAGCTTTCATGTAGGAATGAATGATCCCATAAAAGTGGTGGGAAGTATTCAAGCCTGGGCAAACTTCAATTTATGGGTTTAATTACATCGGAAAGCCTGTCTTAGCTTTCTGAAAACTTTCAGTTTCTTACAACATAATCAAAATGAATGGCATTTCCAGCACGATGATATTGTTATGAAACAACCTATTTTCAGTTGGCACTCCATATAACACCATATTATCTATTTGACAGAACAGATTAAAAAATAAATTCCCATCCAAACAGATCATTATCCCCTTCCTTCTGTAGTTAAGGATGTAAGCACCCTGGGCAAACTTCAATTTATAAGTTTAAGCTGTGCTAATAAAGGACCATGTGAAAGAATACAGAGCTGTAACCGAGCTAATTGTGGTGTTTCAACAGCAGTAGCTCATTGTTTCCAGTCACCAGTAACAGAAATCTATTTTTCTCCTATAGTTCAGAAATGCACATCTAACAGACTTGTTCAAAACAGCAATAAATCTTGAAAATTGCTATGCAGTGCCTTTTACCATGCCACACGCCTAATATGGAGAGTTTTAACTTGTTTAAATGCTAATGAGGGTGCTATTCAGCTGAGAATCACAATCTCTGAGAAAAGATCCTTTCCCCGAAGGCTGGGCAACTGCGAACTGATGCTCTGGTAGTGTAGAAGCAGAGGCTTAGCTTCCTACATTTGACATCAACTTTACAGCGAGTGGAACACAAAGAGGAGTTGAAGCCGACTTGATAGGAATCTTGAGCTCTTCTGAGTACATAGTAGTAAACCTTTACCACAATATAAAATAAAACACACCATTCCACAGCCGTTCTATGCTGAACATATATTAAGCAGATTATTGACAGATGTTATGGTTCCAAGGGGTTGCTCGAGAGCAAGCAGGCAAATGCCTCCCTGCTCGGCTGTGAAGCCTTGCTTTTGATGCCAAAATAAACCTTATCTGCCCAGAGTGCCACTCTCCCGTGGCTGGCTCATTCACTGGCAGAATCCGTGAGTGGGCGATCCTTAAACCTTCCCCAGCAGAGTAGTTTCTTGACGCCCAGTCTGCGCCTCCCCTATCGGTGAGGAAGCTTACTGTGCAGGGAGGGTGTGGGTAACGGAGGACCTCTCTCCTCCCCGCTTTGCCCAGGCAAGGTGTCCTGGCACCGCCTCGCCTCCTCTGAGCCCTGAAGCTCCTCTCCACTGGAGGCGTGGTTACTCTCCTCCGCTGAGGAGGAGCTGCTTCCCACGATCTTTGGGGGCTCTCTATAATCCATCCAGCTTTTCCCCTCTCCCCCCTGAGCCAATGGCAGTTCCCTGACAACAACAATAAATCACACAGCGTCAATGAAATTAACTCTTTAGTCAAGGAAACCATGTCAACTCAAGAGGCCAGGTCTAGTGAGTACAGTATCTCATCCCAGTAGATCTTGCCCCTTTGGGACAGTTGTAGGGACTGAAGTTCCCACAGCTGCCTAAGTCTCCTCCACCCTGGGTCCTTCCCAAGCAATCTGAGACTCTGTCTCTGTGTTCGTCTTCTCTCTCTTCATACCTCTTCTGGATCTGGGAGACCAGGAGGGAGGGAAGCTTGTCGCAGAATGTCAGGGAACTGACATCAGAGCATAGTGGAGAGGCGAGGCTCCCAGATTCTGCAGGAGAGGGGACTAGTAAGGGAAGAGAGAGAACGTCCTCTGGGGAAAGAAGTCCAGGTGACACCAGGAAGAAGGGAGAGGCAGAGAGCAGTTCGGAGGGGAGGCTCCAAGACTCTTCCAGTGAAGTCAGTGGGGAGGGTGGAGGACCACCACTCGGCACGCCCACTCTGCGCAGAAGGCTTCCGCGCAGAGAGGCGAGGCGAAGGTTGTCCGTTAAGGAATTCTTATGCTGGAGTAAATTTAGGAGACGCCCACTCACGGATTCTGCTAGCGACTGAGCAGCAGCGCAAAGGGCTGCTCAGTCAGGGAAAGACACAACCACCCCTAAGCAGTTTGGAACGGCTGGAGATTTACACACAAGCAACCCCATTTCCCGTGACACAGAAGGAGGGGGAGACACCCGGGACTCTTCACCAGCCCGACTCATCTCTGCCTCTTTGACCTCCCTCCTCCCCTGCTTCAGCTTCTGCCTCTGATTTTGGACTGCTCTCTGCCACCACCTCTTCCTGCTCACTAAACCCTGTTCCTCTTCCACTTCCAACACCTCCTCCTCCCAGTCTGCTCCCTCTTCTCTCTCTGACCACTCAGTGTCATCCCACCACCAGTTCCTTGGCTGTGAGCTTTCTTCCCTTTGGGGTTGTGGCATTTGTTCTCCTAGGTGTGTGACATCATACTGGGTTCATAAGGAAAGGGTAAACTAATTGTAAAATGACTAACCAATGGGAACCCAGGGGGCAGAGTTAACTGTGTGTAAGGTTTATTTAAGCACAGAGGGGTTTTTTGAGGAGTTAGGGTGGTTGAGAAGACAGTCTGGAGTTAGACGAGACAGAGAAGATAAGTCTGTGGGTTGGGCTAGTCTGGTAGGAGAGAGTGAGAGAATTTGTTAAGAGGAGTCAGTCAAACAGTTGAGATAATCAGTCAGAAGGTATTAGGAAGGTATAGGCCTGTAAAGAAACTAAAGTTAAGATACTGACAGGAATATTATCGGAGAAACCATAAACTTGTTAATGTTTGTAAAATAAACTTGTTTTTTTGGTTCACTTTTGACAACGGACTGGACTCAGTGTTTTACCAGAGAGTAACTGGTTGGTGGCAGCGGGGAAGCAAGCACAGTGGTGGCACAGGGATCAATAGACCATTAAATGTCCGGGGACCCTGTGTGATCGCCACAGGGGTACCCTTGGAGCTTCTGCAGCTGGTGCCACTAAACCTCTGCTTCTAGCCCGTCCATGACAATTATTGGGGCCACCAACCTCTTAAAGCCTTGGGTATGTTTGGATATTTGAGTGAGTGCTGTGGATGCTATTCCATCCAGTCACCTCTTTGCTGTGGGCGTAGCCTGGATTTTTGTTAGGGGGAGACAGGACTTTGTTAAGTGGAGCAGAAATGACGTGATTGGCCAGTTAGTTAAGTATTTCTATTGTTTTACTTGGGGGGCAGGAAGGGCAAGGAAGCAGCTGCCCCACCTTGGTTACGCCCATGCTCTTTCCCATCTTAGGTGGGGTGGGGGAAGAAGATGCACGCTTCACTTTCCCAAGAGATCTGGGTTAAAGTCAGATCCAGTAGAATTAATTTGAACCTTGAAAAGTACATAAAGCGAAAAGAAGTGCAAAGGAGTGTTGCTCTTCCAACTTCCTCCTTCGGATCTATGCACTTTTCCAGAGAGACAAAGGTAACCACCTTCACCAGCTCATGACCCAGAAGCTTTGTGGTGCCACAGGGAAGACCTCAGGGTGCTACTGTGCCCATGGGCACCATGTTGGTGACTCTTGGGTTAACTAGTTCACCAGGCAGAAATGGAAAAGACCTTTCTTGATAGGCCATGTTATATGTTTCTGGTTTCTGGTTTCCTTTTCAAAAATTAATTAAAACTAGGTATGTTATGAATCGTTGTGGTTTTCAGTGGTAAGGAATAATAATAATAATAATGATGATGATGATGATAATTTATTATTTATACCCCACCCATCTGGCTGGGCTTCCCCAGGCACTCTGGGTGGCTTCCAACAAAATATTAAAATACAGTAATGCATCAAACATTAAAAGCTTCCCTAAACAGGGCTGCCTTCAGATGTCTTCTAAAAGTCTGGCAGTTGTTGTTCTCTTTGACATCTGGTGGGAGGGCGTTCCACAGGGCGGGTGCCACTACCGAGAAGGCCCTCTGCCTGGTTCCCTGTAACAAAGTCACTTCTCTGTCTGTCCCACCACTTTGAGTCCTCTCAGTGGCAGCAAAGCAGACAAACCAATCAGTTATTAACCATTTATAGGAAATAATTAGTTGTAAGTAACTTCCACTGTGTTCACCAGGGCTTTCTTCCTGGCACCTGTGCATAACAGCCTATAAAGCTGTTCTGTTAAGCAACTGGTAGTTACTGCCAGGGAGGTACTATATTTGAATCCAGAAAGTTGCCTGGGGAGAAAAACAACTACAACATGGAAAGTGCTGGCGGTGGGAATCCAAGGATTGGCAAATAGCAACAGATGAGGGTGATGAGGACATAACCCAACTCTGCTCTAAAACAATTGAAAAGCTGTCATGGCGCAAAGACGAGATATAAAAGCAAAAAAAGAGAAGATGACAAACTGTGTGTCCAGGGAAACCATTTTACATATGAAAAAACCCAAGCAAAATTTCTTGAAAGAGATAGGAATGACTTCTAAAGTCACCTTACCTCCCTGTGCACATTCTGTGTATCTTCACTGAAGAAGTGAAAGAGGATACAGATTATCAGGGCTAACCACACTGTGGCTTTTTGTGACAGTCAACATTTAGCAACAGTTTATCATATGAGATTTTTCATTGAAGTGAATCATTTACGGCGGGGTGGGGGGTGTCTCAAAATATTTGTCCTTGGTTTACATTGTTGGTGATTTCTTTTTGGTGCTACAGTTGCCATATTCTACAAATAATGATGTATGAAATTCTGCAACTAATAATGTGCCACGTTGACAGAAAAACACTGGGGAACTGGAGAAAGGAGGGGGGAGATAATAACAGACAAGGGGAACCCTGTTGCCAAAGTCCCAGTCCCCCTACAACTGCCATTCACTTGATATTTATATAAAATCATCCACAGCATGGGCAATGTCATAAATGGTATCACATCAATTTTGGCCCTGAGATGTAGAAGGGGCAAAGAAACAAAAACTAGAAAATGGCAAGCATGTCTTCTAAAACACACAAGAATGCTTGGTTCCTGGTAAGTTGTGTTATCACGAGCCAGACCATTGGCGCATCAAGGTCTGTATTGTCCACACTGAATGGGAGTGAATTTCCATTGTTTTAGATAGGGGACATTATCTGCTCTTCTTGCAGATGCTGGGACCTGCTTGAAAAGCATGTGCTCTACCCCAAAGCTATTACCTTTTCCTATAGGAATAACGAGGGACGCAGGTGGCGCTGTGGGTTAAACCACAAAGCCTAGAACTTGCTGATCAGAAGATTGGCAGTTCGAATCCCCTCGAAGGGGTGAGCTCCCGTTGCTCGGTCCCTGCTCCTTCCAACCTAGCAGTTCGAAAGCATGTCAAAGTGCAAGTAGAAAATAGGTATCGCTCCGGCGGGAAGGCAAACGGCGTTTCCGTGCGCTGCTCTGGTTCGCCAGAAGCGGCTTAGTCATGCTGGCCACATGACCTGGATGCTGTACGTCGGCTCCCTCGGCCAATAAAGCGAGATGAGCGCCGCAACCCCAGAGTCGGTCACAAATGGACCTAATGGTCAGGGGTCCCTTTACCTTTATAGGTATACCAGTAATGAATAGACTTTAAAACTGCTCTTGACTTTAGCAATATTATTATTTTTCCAAACCAGTTGTTTGAAGACAGCCCATAACTCAGTGGGCATAAAGTACAGATCCTGATCCAATTCTTGGCCTCTCAAGTTAAAAAATATTGGGCATCTTGTGATGGGAATTATTCACACCCTGGAGAGCTCCAGCCTCCTCACTAGGCAGTATTAGACTAGCTGCAAATAGTCTGACTTGGTATGAGATGGTTCCCATATGCTCTGTTAGCAAAGTCACTTAAACAACGCAGGTGGGAGTCCAGAGAGAAAAAGAAATCCTGATAACATTTTACTGAGGGAACTGAACAAAACAGTGTACAGTGGTACCTCGGGTTACAGACGCTTCAGGTTACAGACACTCCAGGTTACAGACTCCGCTAACCCAGAAATAGTACCTCGGGTTAAGAACTTTGCTTCAGGATGAGAACAGAAATGGCGGCACAGCGCAGCGGGAGGCCCCATTAGTTAAAGCGGTACCTCAGGTTAAGAACAGTTTCAGGTTAAGAACGGACCTCCAGAACAAATTAAGTTCTTAACCCAAGGTACCACTGTATAAACAAAGAGGATTTGTCTTTCTTAGCTCAGGCCTTGTTCATAGCAGGGAATGAGTTAACCAAACACACAAGGAAGGAACTCTCTCAGAACCGCACAGCCAATCAGAGCACCTTACCTCAATGAGGGTCATGCCACTCTGCCTGGTTGCTGAGCAACACCTCCACCACCAGCCTCCTCTGAAATTACAAACAGAAAGATCCCTCCTGCTGCATTTACAATGTGCTCTTCCCTTGGGGTTAAGGTCAAACTAGCAAGGGGGACTTGGCAATGCCAGGAGCGAGATAAACAGAATCTGTGTAGCAACATTCCTCTGCTGTTCTGTTCTGCCTGAATGGAAGACGTGGCTCCCATGGTAGCAGGAATTATAGCTGCATCCTTTTTCTTCTTCACATTTACTGCATGCCCAACCATCCCCCTTACATTCACCTTCAGGAATACAGACGGTAACTAAAAGGAGCATTAATTCACTGCATCAACTGCCACTTTGAAAATATTAAGGGAGGGAAGAAAAATGAGCAGCCATTATTCAGTTTATAAACGAAAGATCTATAGAGGCCTCATTGTGTCTCTGCCTCTGCTTTTAACCCACCACTGCTTTTCCATATCACCCCTGACTAGGTAGCTCATCAGTTATATACAAAGCCTTTGTGGCATGTTGCAATGTCTAAATCATAAAATAGATGCACAGCAATTACAAATAGCAGTGGCTGGAACTGTGCCTTTTCATTTCTTAATTTCCCCCATTTCCACTTGCATATTTTATTTTTTTTAAAAAGCTCTCTATTTTTAATTCCTTCTCGCTACCAGGCAATGCCTTGTCACTAAATCTTTGTTTATGCTTTAGTTTATTGCATGCAATTTGTCATTTTGCCGATCACTAGCATAGCTGATTAATTAAAACTGGACTCATAAGGCTAAATCCCAATTTTATTTTGCGGGGAGAAGCCTCGTCAGAGACGTCCGTTTTGGAACCTATTGATACAAGATGCAGATAGGAAGATATTGTGAAGAGAGCAACAATTACTAGCATGACTAAAAGCAATAATGCCTGTACCATATCTGGATAATTGTAAAACGCATCAAAAAGCTACAGGAAGAAAATCCAGTTTAGCCACATGTAAGTGAAACCCTCACCAAGGTTGCTCCATGTTCCAGATTCAACCCCTGGCATCTCTAGGGAGAGGTGAGAGAGACCCCCATCTGAAAACCAAGAGAGGTTTCTTCCTGCCAGTGTTAACCACACTGAGTTCAATGGACCAAGTGTGTGATTCTGTTTAAGGCAGCTGTGGCTTTTGTACGAAGCCCCCGGTCGTCTCACGGACTATTGACCTGTACACCACTAATCTGCTGCCACCAACCAGGTCCTCCCCGGTAAATCACTTAGTCTCAGTCAGGTTCATAAGTTAACAATGAAGATTGTTGTTGTTGTTTAGTCATGTCCGACTCTTCGTGACCCCATGGACCAGAGCATGCCAGGCACTCCTGTCTTCCACTGCCTCCCGCAGTTTGGTCAAACTCATGCTGGTAGCTTCGAGAACACTGTCCAACCATCTCATCCTCTGTTGTCCCCTTCTCCTTGTGCCCTCCATCTTTCCCAACATCAGGGTCTTTTCCAGGGAGTCTTCTCTTCTCATGAGGTGGCCAAAGTATTGGAGTCTCAGGGCCTTAGGTTGCCTACCTATGCTCTAACACAAAGACCACCCAAACTGCATTGAGCTGCATTGTGCCGCTGCTGCTAAATTGCATTGAGGAAAATGAGGGAACCCTGGAAAAATTTACCGTACTGTCAATAGAGCTATGCCAGGCGTAGGCAGTTGGTTCTCCATCAAAAAGCTTTCTTTCTTTCTTTCTTTCTTTCTTTCTTTCTTTCTTTCTTTCTTTCTTTTCTTTTATGTATTTTTTATACTTTTCAAGTTTATACATATCACTAATTTTATACATTTCACAAATTTTACAATCATTCGGACATTTCAAAACTTGACTTCCTTCCCTCTCTTTCTGCGATTCCTTAAATTTATTTTTAATATCTTCTACATATCCAGATTAACTTAACTTGCTCATTTATTCATCTTCTTTAAATATCTACGCTTATGGTTATTACAATAATCCTGCCAATGTTTTTATCTGTTTATAATTTATCTGTAAATATTCAATAAACCATTTCCATTCTTTTATAAAAATATATGTGTTATTTTGATTTCTTATTTTTCTGGTAAGTTCTGCCATTTCTGCATAAGTTTTTGTATCCATTCTTTCTTTACTGGGACTCCTGCTTCTTTCCATTTTGGGGAAAATAACATTCTTGCTGCTGTAGTAGCATACATGAATAAGTCTCTATATATTTTAGGTAGTTCTGTCCCTATAATTCCCAAAAGAAAAGCTTCTGTGTTGTTCTTTTTTTACAAAGGTTATTTTAAACTTCCTTTTTATTTCATTATATATCATTACCCAGTAAGCTTTAACCTTACTAGAAGACCACCACATATGATAAAAAGAACCTTCTTTCTCTTTACATCTCCAACACATATTTGATTGAGATTATACCTTTTTGTCAATTTACTAGGTGTTAGATACCATCAATATACAATTTTCTCTTAAACCATAACATGCTGTAATGTCCTTTGAAAAGCTCTTAAAGCAGTTCTCAGACCAGGATAAACAGCATTCTGTGAAATTATGTCCTGTTATCTAGCTTCAGTCAAGATTTTTTATATTATTATTAATTTTGGGGGCTTATTTCCTTTCTCATTCAGGGCATATCACACAGTTAGTTTTCATCTTGTATTATTTTGGTCTTTTCCTGAGGCATATTAGACACTCAAGGCATGTCCTATTTCGCACTAATAGAAGCATTTACACAGGTAAAGAAGCAAAACCAGCCGCCTCCTTGGCTAGAGACCAATAAATGCAGTTGACTTGAGAAAGAGAAACAAAGACTGCCTGCCAAAACTCCAATCGCTGGCATTTGCTTGCTTTTGTAATTGGAACCTGAATGATTTGATTATATTCCCCCATTTAATAATCATAGAGGGCCTTTAGGAACCAACTTTAATTATATTTCAGCCATTTGTTCTGCCGTAGATTTCACCCCCTCCCTTGTCATGCAAACCCTGCCAAGAAGAAGTACAAAATTATACAAGTTATTGGAACATATTATATTATACAAGTTATTGGCGGTGCTGCTCCTCCCTGCTGTCCCCCAAGCTTGTGGGGCTGGCTGATGTCTGCCCGGAGCGTGGGGCGCTCTGCGCCTCGCGCACCGGGTGGCAGGCTGCTATCCGCACTGTGGGGAGCCCTGCGGGGAACTCCTGGAGGGCTCCCCACACTGCGGATGTTTGCCCGGCACGAGGGGCGCTCTGCTTCAGGGCGCCCCTCGCGCTGGGTGGCAGGCTGCTATCCGCAGCATGGGGAGCCCTGTGGGACCTCCCGCAGGGTTGCCTAGGCTGCGGATGTGTTCCCGAAGTGCCGGGCGCTCTGCTTTCAGCGCGCCCGGCGCTCCGGGAAGCAGGCTACTAGCAGGGCTGCCTAGGCTGCGGATGTCTTCCTGAAGCCTGGAGAGCAAGAGGGGTCGGTGCGCACCGACCCCTCTTGCTCTCCAAGCTTCAGCGAAAGCCTGCATTCGCCCAATAGGACACACCCAGATTTCCCCTTCATTTTTGGAGGGGGAAAAGTGCGTCCTATAGGGCGAAAAATACGGTACATTTTTGTATTCACATTTGCCTGGCATACAAATTTTGGCAAAGCAATTTCCCATTATATAATGCACTGTTATTTTCACCAATATATGCACACTTTTCACCCTAACATATGCCTTTTCATGCAAATGACTTGGAGAACAGAATGGCAAAATTTGGAGAAATGTGAATTTTGTAAAGGGCAGCTTTGGTTCAGTTCACACAGTGGTGGAGCGCAGGTGGGGGTGTGGCACGCGTCCCGGGGGCGGGGCGCCCAGTGTGGGCGGGGGAGGCAGCCGCGATGGCACCCCACCGGGATCACACTGCCAGGGGCAGTGCGGTGCGCTCCCCCCCACCCCCTTCTTCCGCCAGTGAGTTCACATATTGTTTCAGAAATATGAGGTAATTTTAAACTGTTTTAGCATTTTAACTTCTGTATGCTTTAAAGTAGGGTTTCAATTTTTTCTCAATTTTACTGTTATCTTTTGTAAACCACTTTTTTTTTACTATCAAGTGGTGTTTAAAAAGGTAAAGGTAAAGGGACCCCTGACCATTAGGTCCAGTCGTGACCGACTCTGGGGTTACGGTGCTCATCTCGCTTTATTGGCCGAGGGAGCCGGCGTACAGCTTCCGGGTCATCTGGCCAGCATGACAAAGCCACTTCTGGCGAACCAGAGCAGCACACAGAAACGCCGTTTACCTTCCCGCCGGGTAATCTACTTGCACTTTGACGTGCTTTCGAACTGCTAGGTTGGCAGGAGCAGGGACTGAGGAACGGGAGCTCACCCCGTCACAGGGATTTGAACCGCCAACCTTCTGATCAGCAAGTCCTAGGCTCTGTGGTTTAACCCACAGCACCACCCGTGTCCCTCAAGTGGTGTTTAAATTGTATTAAATAAATAAAACGATGCTTATCTCTGAAAAGGATTGTGCTGCTTAGCTTATTGTGCAAAATACATGCAAGCCATATATTCAGCAATAATGACAGATAAGCCTCTGTTTTCTTTTTAGACAGTAGTTATAGTAAGAACGGAAAAAGTTAATATTTTCAAATGACTTATGCTTATAGATCCATTTGGGGTTCATTTTTCATGCTCAGTTTAAGGCACCAGTTGGAAATGGATGGTGCCTCAGAGCCTTTGAGGCATCTCAAGTACAGACTCTGAAAACCTGGAACTGCAAAACCCAAACAAAAACATTTTAAGTATCTGAATTCTTAGGACAAAAACTGTGCACCAATTCTTTTCCAGCAGGTCTATACATGTTTACTTAGATGTGAGTGCCACTGAATTAAATCGGGCTTATTCCAAGTCAAATCACTACAGTGTTGCAGTCTCGTACAAAAATCCTAAGTATTCAAGGTAAGCCTTATTGAACACACTGGAATGTGCTTCTAAGGATGAGTGACTCCGTCAAGAGAATATAGTTGCTGTTGTTTTAAAAAGCATTGTTTGTTCTCAATGAAGCATGGATTGCTTCTATATATGTGCCCTGCTATCAGCCTTCCATCCTCCTATGATGTGACAAAAAACTGTATTACCTAACATATTTGTAAGAATTTGGAGGATGGATCATTCTGTCAATTTCAATTCCTCCTTGGCATTTTTCATTATTCCTCAGTTCTCCACACGTCCACATCAGTTTGAATTATTTTTTTTAGTCCTCACATCGGCATTATGGTGCATTTTTTTCCTGATATGCATATGTCTATTTTCTCTAAAATGCACATTTTTTTGGCAAAGCAATTTCCCCTAATATACTGCATCTTTGTACGCTACTTTCACTAGCATATGCACTTTTATGCACCCAGCCTTCACGTCTGCCTCTGATTCTGGACTGCTCTCTGCCACAGCCTCTTCCTGCTCACTAAACCCTGTTGATCCTTTAGCTTCTGACTTCTGCCAGTCGGCTCGCTCTGACCACTCATTGTTGTCCCACCACCAACCCCCTGGCTCTCAGCCTTCTTCCCTTAGGGATTTCCCAGCTGGTGCCTCCCCTTACTCCTCTCCATCCATCCGGTCCATGACAGGTGAAGTCCACTTGGGAAACTGGCATATCTGAATAAACTGCACCTTCTCCAGTGAAACTGCACCATCTCTTCATTCCTGCACATGACAAAAATCGGATGCAGGACTCATTGAGTCATCACCTGCTTATTTTTAAATCCTGCTTCTAAAGTGTAAAGTTACTTTTAGTGTGCAAAACTATGCTCACCTCCATGGGAGTCAGTCACGCTAAACAGAATTCAGCTTGAATAAATATGCATAGCATTGCACTGTGATTTTTTCTTATTCATTCACTATAACATTCCTTCCCTGGCAAGAGTTGTCTTAGCAACACGTTTGACACTCTCTCCAAAACTCATCTGCTATCTAAGAATTTGCATATATTATTTGTCAATGACCCACTCAGTTCCCATTTCAACGCTATTGAGATGCACTCTTTAAATTTCCTTCTTTCTTTACAAATGACCCCACCGATAATTTCCATTTTCTGGTTCCATTTTAGCTGTGGATTCTGTGGGCTAAGTATCCCATTAGATCCTTTTCATCAGTTTGCTGAAAATGGCTTAATTGTTCATAATGTTCAACTGTCTTTCACACAATCACAATTATCAGTGAATGAGGTAGCACATTATATTAGCTGTCACCTGATTATTTGAAGGTGGGAAACTGTGGCTGGCAATTAACTATTTGGGAGTTAATAAGCCTACCAGTAAGCCTAATATGACTTAAAGTCATCAGGAGAACTTTCTTTTGATATACATCAGCAAGCGTTAAAACACTGTTTGAATAAAACAATTGTTTCATGTGCCGAATCAGAATATATGGATTTTTGGTCAGCAAAGAACTATTTCTCATCCCTCTTGAGGTCTTCTCATCATAGGAGATAATTCGAGACACGCTGAAATACTTTGCTCCACAAAATGAACATGGAAAGCTATCATTGGTCCATCTAGCTTAGTATTGTTTTCACCGATTGGCAGCTGTTCTCTATGGTTTCAGGCAGGGATGATTCCTAGCTGTACCTAGAGATACTAGAAGGATAAAGAGGTAGGTTTGTGTGCAGAAATTACTAACTTTGCTACGGTGGGAATGTAATCATGGCAAGAGTCACACACCTATTGCTTCACCCCCTTTGCTTCTCCCCACTCCCACTGGCATGCATCCCCTGGGGCGTGGGTGGCGCTGTGGTCTAAACCACTGAGCCTCTTGGGCTTGCCGATCAGAAGGTCGGTGGTTCAAATCCCCATGATGGGTTGAGCTCCTGTTGCTTTGTCTCAGCTCCTGCCAACCTAGCAGTTTGAAAGCACACCAGTGCAAGTAGATAAATAGGTACCACTGGTGTAATTCACATGCCTGTCTGAGAAGAAGCGTGAGAATCGGATACAGTCCTATCTGTATGTACTATGTAATGCACTTTCACTTTTACTAGTTTCCTGCTTCTTCTCTCTTGGAGCTGCATGAGAGAGAGCGCCACAATTCTGTGTCTGTATATAGTGTAAATAAATACGTAGTTTATATCTACAGATGGTTCATTCGTCTTGTGTTATGCCAGAAGATTAGTGTGCATCCTTCATCTAGGAGATGTCGCTGAAGGGCACACTGGAATGAAGGGACGTACCATTCCAGAGTTGTGCTTACTGGGAGGACGCTCGGAACAGTCAGTGGGACTGAGGGGGCCTCCGTCAACCCCAGAGTGTCATAACTCCCAATAGCCACAGAAAGCTGTCTGTGGACAAACGCTGGCTCCCTTGGCCTGAAAGCGAGAGGAGCGCCGCAACCCCATAGTCGCCTTTGACTGGACTTAACCACCCAGAGGTCCTTTCCCTTTACCTGCATCCCCTTGCTTTAAACATTATGTCATATTCCCCTTGAAATGATCTCTGAATGGGAAGAGTTCATTGAGAAATAATGCATGCAAATTCTTAGGCAGCAGATTGGTTTCAGAGGAAGCGTTACTAATGCACAATTTCTGGAGAAGAATTTACATAATTTTCTGTTGTATTACCTAAGAAATGGTAAGGGGGGAAACTCACTGAAAGAAGTAGTAAGAAAAAACTCACTGGAAGACAACTTCTCATTTTCTCTTCACACAGACTGTGTGTGTGTGTGTGTGTGTGTGTGTGTGTGCACGCGCGCTTTGGAATTACTAATACACTAGTACACAACAGCCACATGGTGCCAGTTATTTCATCACTGCTCTCTGTAACGAAATTATTTCATACATCTCAGGTGGCTTGAAAAACATCAGTCTTCAACATTTGTGTACATTGATTATCTCCATTGGTTCTTTTGTTTTGCGACAAAATGGTAAAACTGTTAATCATCCAAGCTATTTTTCAGAGGTGCTTTGGGCAATGTATCATATAGTGCTTTATTCTTCTATCCGGTTACAAAGAGAGAGACTTGCACTAACTGAAAACCATTGGATTTTAAGTAGGCAGTTCAAAAGGAATGGATCATTGAGGGAAAGAATAATCACCTGGAAATAACAATAATTAGATCCTAGAGTAGTAGGATTAAAAGATAGGAGCATCCTTTAAATTCCTGGGAGTTTACCTTAGTGAGGATCTCACTTGGAAAATCAACATAACTCAGGTGGTCAGAAAGGCCCAAAAGAGACTCCATTTCCTTAGGGTCTTGCGAAAGAATAATGTTAAACAACAATTGATGAACTCCTTTTACCGGTCCACAATAGAAAGTGTCCTTTCATATTGTATCACAGTGTGGCATGCTGGCTTGATAGCCACAGACAGAAAGTCTCTACAGAGGGTGGTGAATAAAGCACATGATATCATGGGCTGTCCCTTGAATCCGCTAGATAACATTGCAAGGCATCATTGACTTATGAGAACGAGAAAAATTCTCAGGGATGACTCACACCCCGGACAGCACTTCTTGAATCTTCTACCTTTGGGCAGGAGATATAGAAGTATAATCAGCCATACCAACAGGCTAAAAAATAGCTTCTATCCATGGGCTGTTAGGCTGTTGAACGGAAAATAACATAGCGCAAGTGACTTGCAAGGTGGCGTGTTGTGCAATAAGCACACAGAGTGCAATGAGACTGAGTGTTTGGGTGGGGGGAAAGGCTCGTTTAATTTCATTGTACACAGGTTGTACATTGACAATAAAGGTATTATTATAGCATCCCAGGGGCAAATGCCGTGAGCACTGACAGGGAAATTACAATGGCTGCAGGTATTCACGCTGCTGGTGTTTATGAGAGGGGGGGAATGTTTGTTGGTCTAACTTATATTGATCAATAGTAAACTGCTACCTTCCTCAAAGGCTGTATATAGGTGCTATAACTTCCTGTCATGAGCTGGTTGGATGCAGAAGGCTGGTGGGAGGAACCAGCTGGGGAACCACCAAGAGAAGAAGACCGGGGAGGCTGAGGAGTGGTGGTGGGACAATGATGAATGGGCAGAGGCAGAAGGAGGAGAAGATTGGGAGAAGGAGGTGCTGGAAGCAGAAGAGGTAACAGGGTTTAGTGAGCAGGGAGAGTCTGTGCCAGAGAGAAGTCTAGAATCAGAGGCAGATGCAGGAGAGCGGGAGGCCAAGAGACACAGATGAGATCAGTCAGGTGGGTGAAGAGTCATAGGTCTCTCCCCCTCCCGTTGTGGCAAGCTTCCCCATCCCTTGTCTCCTAAAACCACAAGTCTTGAAACCAGCAGAGGAGAGATTGGTGATGCATAGACGCAGTCTCTGATTGCTTGCAAATAACCCTTGGAGAGGCAGGGATTTTCAGTCTTGGCAACTGCTGCATGGGGGCAAGACCTAGCAGATGTGAGTTACTGTGCTTGTTAGGCCTGAAGCTCCTGTGTCAATCTTGTTTTTGCTGATACAGAGTAAACTACAGCTTGCTGCTTCTTCTTTGGCAATCACTCGCAGCCGAGTAAGATTGCCTTCCATAAACACGGTCTTAACAGGGAGTCCGTAAGTGACTGTGGAGGCCAATTCTGGATCCACATGTCCCTCCACTGTGGGGACATAAGTTTCTGGGTGGGAGTTGATCCTGGTGAGGGTTTGCCAAGTGTGCCTTCCTCTTAGTACATTTCTCCCTATCGTCCTGAGTTTGAGAGCCTTCAAAGCCCATTACACCTTTGGTAAAGACTGTTCTCCAATTGGAGCACTCCCAAGCCAGTGTTTCCCAATTGTCGGTGTTTATACTACTTTTTTTTTTTTTAGATTTGCCTTTAGAGAGTCTTCAAACCACTTTTGTTGACCAGCAGCATTACGTTTTTCATTTTTAAGTTTGGAATAGAGTAGTTGCTTTGGAAGACAATTGTGCTGGTCCCGGGGGAGGTTACCGTGCAGCATAGTCCGTGTCCGATCCGAGGCTGAAGCGAGGTCCAAGGCAGGGAGTCGGGCGTGGTCAGGAACTCTGGCAGAAAGCAGGACAGGGTGCCAGCAGAAACAGGTAACCAACAATGTTGCTCCCGCAACCTGGGACTGGGCGGGCCGGCTTTTATCTCCTCTGAGGCATAGGGCGGCCCCGGTCCACAGGTGACTCGCCTCAGCTGGCCTGGAGGCGAGCACTCCTCCTGCGAGAACTTAGTTCCCTCCGCCTCTCTGCCCTGAGCCTCTGCAGGTCAGGAGAGGCTGGAGGGTTACTGGACCCAGAGGAAACCTCACCTTCCCCTGACAGGGCTGGGAGAGGAGCACCTGCAGGCAATGGGTCCTCGATCACCTCCGGAGCCAGAGTGGATTTAGCTGGTGTCTGCTCCTGAGGATCTGGCACAGGTGAGAGCCCTTCAGATTCAAGGCCCTGCCCCAGCTCAGCCGGCCCTGGAGGCGGGGACTCCTGTGCAGGATGGGATTCCTCAGGTTCAGCCTCTGAATCAGATTCCCAGGCCATCACAACAATGCTGAGAGACCAATACCATCGGGTCGTTTGCTTCCCATGTAGTTTCCATTCAAGCTGGTCATTATAACATACCCTCCAACCTTTCTCCAATGAAAAGAGGGATGTCCCACTCCATAATGATATTTTTGCTATTTGTACTCCACACATCTTACTGGGTTGCCCCAGCCACTCTGGGCAGCTTCCAGCATATATAAAAACATACAGTAAACTTTTTAATATTTTTTTAAAAAAACACTTCCCTATATAGGATTGCCTTCAGACAGCTCGTGAGTCAAATAACTCCATACCCTCCAACATTTCTCCAATGAAAATAGGGATGTACTAAGAAAAAGTGGGATATCAAATCAGAAACCAGGATGACTTCTCTAAATCCGGGGTGTCCCTGGAAAATAGGGACACTTGGAAGGTCTGTTATAAGAATTTGGGAATTGTAAAAACTTATCCTTCTTTCTTCAAGTTACAAGCATGGTTGTTGTGGATCTTACATAATCCAGCCTGGGAGCCTTATCAGCTGAAGGATTGGGTTAAAATGCTTTAAAACAAATAACCTATGTCATGTATAGAGAACATAATCCGACACTATTAAATTCTATGGAGTGTGACCACTGATTTCGGCAGGAGCTGAACTCTATCCTTTTATTGAGGTCTTTTTCCTGAATCTGTCTGTTTAGCCGTTCTGTTCAACATTAGCATGAAAAGGCTGATGATATAAATTTGGCACGAAGTCTTGCATCAGACATGAACACTTCATCTAAGCTCTTCATATTATTAGGGGGCGAAGTCTAGTCTGTATGAATCCTTTCCATATGTTCATACGACTTAGCTGCAGAGTTGCCAACTATTTTACTCTTGTAACTTAATAGCAAGCTGTCGTGCAGAAATTTAGCAGATTTCAGCTTCTCTTAATTTTGGCACATGGATAAAGGGATGGGGAGGAACCCTTCAAATGCTTATATTGTCTACTGGAATGTGGCCAGTCAAAAACGGTAAGTTTATCTAGATTTTTTATGGAATGATCGAAGACAATCAGACGCCACTCTCCCCCCATAAACTCTGTAGCAGACAGGACTTAACAATGTCACCCATAGCATCAAGGGCTCATTCACCTGTTCATATTTCAGTGCAATATGTGCTATCATCTGCTAACAGCGGCGTAGCGTGGGTTATCAGCACCCGGGGCAAGGCAAGTAATTTGCGCCCCCTAACACCTAACCATGGTCATTAATACGCCAACACGTGCGTCTTTGGGCGTCGCGGCGCAGCCTTCTCGGTCTCCCTCCCCGGCCCGGCTAGTCCCGACGCGGCTTCTTTCTGGCGCGGGGAGGGGGCTTCTTTCTGGCGCGGGGAGAGGGCGGCCCTGGGGCCAGTGCGTCGGCCGGCCTCCGGCGCGGGTGGGGGGGCCCCGTCGGGGCGGGTGGGCGGTCTTGGCGCGCAGGCACTAGAGCGCCGCCGATGGCGCGTTTGGCGGGCTGCGTGCGTCCAGACAGCGACCCGAGCCTGGGCGGCGTGGCGCTTGGTGCCGGAGCCTCCGCCCGCAGCGCCCCGTCGGGAGACCCGGCCGGAAGGAGCCTCGAGCCGGCTGTCGGACGCGGTTGAAGCAGCCAGGGCGGCATGGCAGGCGGCGGCTCCTCGGCGACTCCACGCGGCCAGCCCAGCGCGCTGGCCGAGCCCCGCAGACGAATGCTGCCCGTCGGTGAGGAGGGGCTGCCTGGCGCGCCCTCCGTGGCCCTGACGCGCGGGGACCGCGGCGAGCGCTGAGAGCCGCTGCCAGCTACAGCCTGCGCCCGAGGCTCTTCGGCGACTCCGGAGGCAGCGAGCGCGCCCCCCCAGAAGTTGCGCCCGGTGCGGCTGGCACCCCTGGCACCCCCCACGCTACGCCACTGTCTGCTAACAATGCTCTCCTGTATTTGACAAAGGGCAAGCTGGCCAGTCCCTAGGCAAAAGAATTAAGGCACACAAATACGACATCAGGAATAGCAATATTCTGAAACCAATGGGATAGCATTTCAATCTACCAGGTAAGCCTGTTACCAAAATTAAGGTGGCCCTTTAGCTTTACCTTTACTGGAACAAAGGAATTTCAAAGAGAAACGAAGCTGCTAATTGCAACTTACCTAAAGTTCAGTTCTGTCCATTTGGGTCTGAATAGAGCAATAATTTCCTGTGCCATTGCAAATGTTACTGTACTCAGCATTGCTAACTGTATTATTAGTAATTACTGCTATTTTGAAGAAACATACATTTTCACTTACAGTGGTACCTCAGGTTACATACGCTTCAGGTTACAGACGCTTCAGGTTACAGACTCCGCTAACCCAGAAATAGTACCTTGGGTTAAGAACTTTGCTTCAGGATGAGAACAGATATTTTGCTCCGGCGGCGCAGCAGCAGCGGGAGGCCCCATTAGCTAAAGTGGTGCTTCAGGTTAAGAACAGTTTCAGGTTAAGTACGGACCTCCGGAATGAATTAAGTACTTAACCCGAGGTACCACTGTATTTTGAATGGTCACAGATTGTACTTTTTTGCATTCCATTGCCGTTTAACTGCAACATTTGCCATTTTCTTTCCTTTACACAGGTGTGCATGTCAGTTTGCATTTCTTAGTGCAGAAAAGTATTTATCTGATGTGTAGAGATTTTTCCTATTCTAATTAATTCAAGAGGGTTCTGGAAGCTTCTCTGTGTGAAAGAAACAAGGCCAGGGGTCAGCAAACTTTTTCAGCAGGGGGCCGGTCCACTGTCGCTCAGACCTTGTGGGGACGGGACTATATTTTGGGGGGGAAATAAAAATGAATGAATTCCTATGCCCCACAAATAACCCAGAGATGCATTTTAAATAAAAGGACACATTCTACTCATGCAAAAACACGCTGATTCCCAGACCGTCTGCGAGCCATATTTAGATGGTGATTGTGCCTTAGTTTGCCTACCCATAAAACAAGCAGAAGGTTCATGATGTTTGGGTTATTCCTTCAGAGAAGCTGAGTACAGCTGGCTTAAACTGTTTCTTTTATCTCTTTCTGACTGTATAGTCATGCTGACTATACAGTGGTACCTCGGGTTAAGTACTTAATTCATTCCGGAGGTCCGTTCTTACCTGAAACTGTTCTTAACCTGAAGCACCACTTTAGCTAATGGGGCCTGCTGCTGCCGCCGCGCCGCCGGAGCACGATTTCTGTTCTCATCCTGAAGCAAAGTTCTTAACCTGAAGCACTATTTCTGGGTTAGCAGAGTCTGTAACCTGAAGCGTATGTAACCCGAGGTACCACTGTAAAAGTAAGGCCAGAAGCAGCCTGGGTTTCACTTTCTATCTGTCTTCCTTCTGGTGTGGCGTTCTGTACATAGTATGCTTAGCGTTAAAGTTTAGTCTAATTATAAGTTATTATAAATTTAAGTCTGCTGCAACTGGATTTCTTATGGACTGTGTCAATCCTTAGGCTCATTTGCCTTCAGTAGCAGTAAAGCTCTGTTGGATGAAATACAATTGGTCTATTTTGGGGGGAATACCGCAACACGTTTAAGTTTTCACTCTGCTAACTATATGCTGGAATCTGCTCTGGATCAATACTGAGTAGAATTTCATGACACTGCATATAGACATGACAGTGCATCTGATGAAGTACTCTAGTCTACAAAACCTTATCTTAGTGTATGCTATTTTCCTAAGATGCTATTGCACTGCAGTTTGCATGACCGCAGTTTATGTGGCTACTGATAGAGGATGCTGAAAACTATGGTGTAGTAACAGCTCACCAGTATACCCACATAATGTCTGAGAGGGGAAAGGAGCAAAGGAGTAGGCTGACTGTTGAGGGATTTTTCATCTGGTGTAAAGACAGAGGTTGAGGTGAGTTGTAAGGGGAAGAAAATGGGACATGTGGCATAAATGTGGTTGGTCAGTAACATGTTCAGCCCCTAGTGGTGTTGTTGGTGTTGTTTAGTCGTGTTCGACTCTTCGTGACCCCATGGACCAGAGCATGCCAGGCACTCCTGTCTTCCACTGCCTCCCGCAGTTTGGTCAAACTCATGCTGGTAGCTTCGAGAACACTATCCAACCATCTCGTCCTCTGTTGTCCCCTTCTCCTTGTGCCCTCCATCTTTCCCAACATCAGGGTCTTTTCCAGGGAGTCTTCTCTTCTCATGAGGTGGCCAAAGTACTGGAGCCTCACCTTCAGGATCTGTCCTTCCAGTGAGCACTCAGGGCTGATTTCCTTCAGAATGGAGAGGTTTGATCTTCTTGCAGTCCGTAGGACTCTCAAGAGTCTCCTCCAGCACCATAATTCAAAAGCATCAATTCTTCAGCGATCAGTCTTCTTTATGGTCCAGCTCTCACTTCCATACATCACTACTGGGAAAACCATAG
Source organism: Podarcis liolepis (assembly GCF_965112155.1). Lineage (NCBI taxonomy): Eukaryota > Metazoa > Chordata > Lepidosauria > Squamata > Lacertidae > Podarcis > Podarcis liolepis. Next base: position 118,945,229 of record NC_139554.1, read on the forward strand.
CTTAAACTATACAGACCTTTGTTGGCAAGGTGATGTCTCTGCTTTTTAAGACGCTGTCTGGGTTTGTCATTGCTTTTCTCCCAAGAAGCAGGCGTCTTTTAATTTCGTGGCTGCTAGTACTATAATATAATTTGCTCATCTTAAGGAGACTGTTGTTTATCCATAAATATTTGCATTTAAAAAGAAAAGCCCAAGGGAAACATGGGAAATATATGGTAGCTCATCCAAAAACCACCCATCTGATCACATGGCAAACAGTTTTAAAATAGCTGCTTCTAAAAATACCCAACTGCTGGTGTCCTAAAATTTAATATCTCAAATTTAAAATAGTTTTCTCTGAAACGAATGTAATGGTTAACTGAATATTAAGACCTGAATTAATACTAATTAACTTTTTAACTCTATTAGCATACCCACACTAGCATGTTAATGACAAGCAAAGGACCCCGAGTAAATAAACCAAGCACTCCTGGGATAAGAGGTTAGGTCTTCTTACAGCTCAGTAATTGGCTAAAGAATAGAACGCAGAAAATAGAAACGACTGAGCATTTGAATCAAAACTTGATCTGCTTGGCAAACTGTGGTCAGGAACGGGTTTGGAATTTTGAAGGATGCTAAAATAATGTTGATAATGTTAATAAAAGTTAGAGAGGTGGTGTCATGCAGATCTCCAAATGTAGTGGCGTTTCAGATCTCTGTAGGAGCAATTGGTTTAACTATCACAGAGTCTTATCATGTCCAATTTCTTTCTGTCGGCACAGATCACTCGACTCAAGTAGCGTCGCCAGATGAGTGGCTGCAGAGCTAAGCCTGTGACATGAAAAGCTCTCAGATGTCTCTTGAATGTCTAATGGCAGACAGATCAACATTCCCACTGCTTAGTAACAAATCTCTTTTCTGCATGCTGCAATATATTTTTGATCTCCGGAAGTAAGGGTTTCAAAGCTTCTTCAAATGGGCCTTTTCTTGCTAAATCAACATTCATCCCCCCCTCAAAAAAAAATGTCTGAGAAAAGGTTTTGTTTGCAGACTAAAGGTAAATGTAAAGGTACCCCTGCCCGTACGGGCCAGTCGTGTCCGACTCTAGGGTTGCGTGCTCATCTCGCTCTAGAGGCCGGGAGCCAGCGCCGTCCGAAGACACTTCCGGGTCACGTGGCCAGCGTGACAAAGCTGCAGCTGGCGAGCCAGCACCAGCGCAGCACACGGAAACGCCGTTTACCTTCCCGCTATAAAGCGGTCCCTTATTTATCTACTTGCACTTAAGAGTGCTTTCGACTGCAAAACACAGGAAGTGAGAGTACTGATTTGTTCTCAGACAATGCTTGGTCTTCTGGCTTTTCATAAATTTTGTGGGAATTTACACTACAGTGGTATCTCAGGTGAAGAACTTAATTCGTTCCCGAGGTTCATTCTTAACCTGAAGCTGTTCTTAACCTGAGGTACCACTTTAGCTAATGGGGCCTCCTGCTGCCGCTGCACCGCCGCCGCACAATTTCTGTTCTCATCCTGAAGCAAAGTTCTTAACCTGAGGGAATATTGCTGAGTTAGCGGAGTCTGTAACCTGAAGCGTCTGTAACCCGAGGTACCACTGTAATGGTAATTCACTATCTCCCAATGAACACCATGAATGTCTTTATTACTCTCTTACATCTTCAGCACATAAGCACTCCCAGGGTGGCTCACTTTAATAGGGAAAAATGCATCGCAATCAAACATGCAAAATAATTTTTAAAAATAGGAGCAGCCAGTGCTTTATTTTCTGGGGGGGGGGGGCAGGGGGGATACATACCCCTAAACATTTTGTGAATCTTTGTACTTTTGTCCACATACTGCATTTATTTCCCCCGATTTGAACTGTAAAATGGTGATTTTCTTGAGTCAAAATGAGAGTACCCCTAAACATTTTTAAAGAAAAAAAGCTACTTCACAAAACAGTGCCCTAAAATACATACCTGGACTTGTTTTGATTAATGTCTGCAGGAGACTTGGTGGATATTTAAGTTATAATTAGAAAAATCTTAATAATTATTCATAAAGGAAACAGTTTATAAGAGGTATCTGAAGAAGTGTGCATGCACACGAAAGCTCATACCAAGAACTAACTTAGTTGGTCTTTAAGGTGCTACTGGAAGGAATTTTTTAGTTTATAAGAAGTAAATAAGGAGGCCAGATACAGGATAAAGGAAGTCTTTTATTTGGTTGTTTGTATTGTTGTATGTTATGCTTCTTGTATGTTATGTTCACGTTTAATGAGGGTGGATTTGTGTATTTGTGGAGTTTGTGTTATGTTGTAAATAAAATTCCAATAAAATTTTTAAAAAAGAAAAAAAAACATTGGGCGCAACAAATGAGACTCAACTTTTTATTGCCTCTTTGCATTTTAGCCACCTCTGCTACTCTTGAAGCCTGTTGCCCTTCTGGATTCTTCAGCAGCTTGAATTTCAATCTCAGATGGTCTCTCTGCTGCGTTCACACATCAGCAGCTAAAATGATGCCACAGCATTGTCCCAAGTGGGAAGCCTGGAAATGTAAAAAGGTAAAGGGTAAAGAGTAAAGGGACCCCTGACCATTAGGTTCAGTCGTGACTGACTCTGGGGTTGCGACGTTCATCTCGCTTTATTAGCCGAGGGAGCCTGCGTACAGCTTCTGGGTCATGTGGCCAGCATGACTAAGCTGCTTCTGGAGAACCAGAGCAGCGTATGGAAACGCCGTTTACCTTCCCACCAGAGTGGTACCTATTTATCTATTTGCACTTTGATGTGCTTTCGAACTGCTAGGTTGGAAGGAGCAGGGGCCGAGCAACAGGAGCTCACCCCGTGGCGGGGATTTGAACCGCCGACCTTCTGATCAGCAAGTCCTTGGCTCTGTGGTTTAACCCACAGCGCCACCCACGGAAATGTAGGAACCCTAAAAAACTGATTCTGTAAAACAGAAATGTAAGACACCATAGTCTCCGACCACCGCCCAAATGCTGGGACTTCCATGAAAACCCTCAAGCCTTCGCAGCTTCTCACTAAGTCATGCAAAGAAGAGGGAAAAGGCAGGGAAGGCAAGGGGGGAAGAGGAGGAGAAAGCTGGCAGGGAGTTGTGCAAGAGGTGGTTAAAACTTGTTATTCTCTCAATTATATTACAGTGGTACCTCGGGTTAAGTACTTAATTCGTTCCGGAGGACCACTTTAGCTAATGGGGCCTCCCGCTGCTGCCGCACCACCGGAGCACAATTTCTGTTCTCATCCTGAAGCAAAGTTCTTAACCTGAAGCACTATTTCTGGGTTAGCGGAGTCTGTAACCTGAAGCGTATGTAACCCGAGGTACCACTGTATCTGCACTTAGAATCGGGTCTGTGGCAGGTGAAACAAGCCATTTTCTAATTCACCCCTCCTGAATAATAATTTTGCTTTGCTAATAAAAAATAATAATAATTATAATAATTTATTATTTATACCCCGCCCATCTGGCTGGGCTTCCCCAGCCACTCTGGGCGGCTTCCAACAAAATATTAAAATACAGTAATGCATCAAACATAAAAAGTTTCCCTAAACAGGGCTGCCTTCAGATGTCTTCTAAAAGTCTGGTAGTTGTTGTTCTCTTTGACATCTGGTGGGAGGGCGTTCCACAGGGCGGGCACCACTACCGAGAAGTCCCTCTGCCTGGTTCCCTGTAGCTTTGCTTCTCGTAGTGAGGGAACCACCAGAAGTCCCTCAACCCTGGACCTCAGTGTCCAGGTAGAACGATGTGAGTGGAGACGCTCCTTCAGATATACTGGGCCAAGGCCGTTTAGGGCTTTAAAGGTCAGCACCAACACTTTGAATTGTGCTTTGAAACATAGAATTTGCTAAGTTTAAATTGCACCAAGATTGGGGACTTCAGGATGAAGAAGTGAAAGAGGTCATGGTCAAATGGGCGCAAGATTTTGGATATCCTATTTTAATGAAAGATTGGGGGAAATTATGGAAAACAGATCTAAAATTCACGGCATGTTATCTGATAAAGGAAAATTTTATGAAAATGATTTACAGGTGGTACCTGACCCCAATCAAATTGGCTAAAATATATAAAAATAATAAGAATACATGTTGGAGGTGTAATCAGGGGAAAGGAACCCTATTTCATGTGTGGTGGACATGTCCCAAAATTAAAAAATTCTGGGACATGATCTACGAAGAATTCAATAATATCCTCAGAGAAAAATTCAGTAAAAGAGCAGAGGCATTCTTAATAGGCATTTTAACAATAAACATCCCCAGAACAAAAACAAAAAAGTGTATTTCTTTATGCAATAAGTGCGGCTAGAGTATTAATTGCCAAGTACTGGAAAGGAGAGCAGATTCCAACTAAAACAGTGGCAAAAGAATGTGTGAATATGCCGAATTAGCCAGAATGACTGATGCGATAAGAAATCACTCAAGTTCAAGAGTGAAAAATGAATGGGATTGTTTTAAAAATTATATGTTTAAACATGGTTCCCAAATCCAAACTTGGATGTGCTTGGAGAAAATATCACAGAATGAAAATTAATTGGAGGAGTTATTCTAGATAAAAATGGATGCATATTGGAACACAATACAAAGAAAAGGAAATAAAGAGAGAAGAAGAAGCTGTTATGAGGCAGAGGGAAGTTAAGCATTATAGAGAAATAGATGAATATGAACATGTAAGCAAAGGAAAACAGATTATGAATGTAATTGTAATGAGAAAAGATGTTGTAAGATCTGTAAAGTTTTTAAATTGCAATAAAAAAAAAAACAAATTGCACCAAGGGGACTTTTCCCATCACTAATTGTCCTATATTTTCTTTATCCACTAAAGCCTTCAAATAGCAGATTCTGAATTCCTTTAGAGGCAGTCCCCTTTGTTGGAAGTGATTCTCATTTAAGTACCACCACATGTTACCCTTCTCTGTAGAACTGTTTTGCTTCTTCCCTTTGTTTGTGAGGGGTTTTTTCACCCCCTGAGCAAATTACTAAACCCACAATCTATTGTTTGCGCAGTGACAATTGCTTTCCAGGACATACTCTTAATGAAAATCAAAAGTAAAATAAATTAAACCCTCGTATGTTGACAAGAGCTTGCATAGCTTTGAGTACGGCCATTTTAAAATTTAATAAAGAAACTTTACACTTTGGTCTGCGACTTGCTGTGAATAATTGCCTGTGCAATTTCTTATGCTCCCCGTTCTTTAGAATTTTTTCTACAGTCAACTCAAATGCATAAAACAGTTTAAGGCCACTTCTCTGACACATTTGATGCTGCACCACACACAGAGAAAGACATTAATAGACATTTGAATGTGCTGATACCATTGACTTCAATTTCTCTCTCTTTTTATCTTAACGGTTTTTCCTTTGACAAGTCATAGCAATGGAAGATTTCGCAAATGAGAAAATGCCACGCTCACGCAACGCATCAGGGGACACAAGAGTAAAAGCCACATAGTTTTCAGCACCACATCACCCCACAGGCTTAAAGGGGGCAAGGGAAGGACTGGTACAAATGGATTTATTTCCGTATTTTACTACAGGGTGCTGGTCAGGGACAAGTTACATCATTTCATTCCTACGGTAGTAGATACTATACAGGTAGTAGATATGGTAGCAAAGGTAAAAGGTAAAGGATCCCTGGCTCAGCGGCGTAGCATGAGTTGTCAGCACCCGGGGCAAGGCAAGTAATTTGCGCCCCCCCCCAACCCCTAACCTGCCGCGTCAGGTGATCTGAGTCGAGTTGCCGCTGGCGCTGCCGCCCAAACGACGCCGCTTGCCTGGAGGAGGAGGGGGGCAGAGGCGAGGAAAATGCAACAGGGCCCAGCAGCTGCAGCAGCAGCGGCGGAGGCGGGGCTGTGAGGAGGAGCTGCCTGGCGCGTCCTCCGCGGCGAGCACTGAGAGCCGCTGCCTGCCAGACGCCTTCAGCCCGGACGCACGCACAGCTCGTCGGTTCCGCGAGACATGCGGCTCTGCTACAGTCTGCGCCCGAGGCTCTTCGGCGACTCCGGAGGCAGCGAGCGCGCGCCCCCTCCGATGTTGCGCCCAGTGCGGCCGGCCCCCCTTGCACCCCCCACGCTATGCCACTGCCCTGGATGGTTAAGTCCAGTCAAAGGTGACTATGGGGTGTGGCGCTCATCTCACTTTCAGGCCAAGGAAGCTGACGTTTGTCCACAGACAGCTTTCCGGGTCATGTGGCCAACATGACTAAACCGCTTTTGGTGCAACAGAACACCATGACAGAAACTAGAATGCACGGAAATGCCATTTACCTTCCCGCCGCAGCAGTACCTCTTTATCTACTTGCACTGGTGTGCTTTTTAACTGCTAGGTTGTCAGGAGCTGGGACAGAGCAACGGGAACTCACCCCATCGCATGAATTCGAACTGTCAACCTTCTGATCGGCAAGCCCAAGAGGTTCAGTGGTTTGGACCACAACACCACCCATGTCCTATTGATAGCTTATCCTGCACTAATGTTTCTCGTCTTTTGAAACCATCCAAGTTGGTTGCCACTGCTACTTCATGAGGGAACAAATCCCATATTATACCTATACATTATCTGTAGAAGTACTGTATTTTTTGCTCTATAAGATGCACCTTTTCCCTCCTAAAAAGAAAGGGGAAATGTGTGTGTATCTTATGGAGTGAATGCAGGCTGCACAGCTATCCCAGAAGCCAGAACAGCAAGAGGGATCGCTGCGCAGTGCTCCCTCTTGCTGTTCTAGCTTCTGGCTTAGCCCCTCAGTTCCTTCCCCCACCTCCTGGAAAAGCCCCCAAGAGCCACGCTCCCTTTAAAGAGCCGCGCGGAGCGTGTGTGTGGCTCTTAGGGGCTTTTCCCCAAGGAGGGAAAAGGGCAGTCCTTCAGTGCCGGGCTGCCCTTCTCCCTCCTCGGGGAAAAGCCTGCAAGCGCCACAGACACACTCCACGCGGCTCGTGAAAGGGAGCACTGAGCAGAACCTGGGATGCATACAGGCTGTGCTCAGCGCTCCCTTTAAAGAATAATTTTTTTCTTGCATTCCCCCTCTAAAAACTAGGTGTGTCTTATGGTCACGTGAGTCTTATGGAGCAAAAAAATGCGGTATTTTATTTTGCCTGCCCTTATTCTTACTTCATTCAGCTTCATCAGATGTTCCTGAATTCTGGTTTGATGCGAAGGCCGCTGAGATTTTCTTTCCCCACACCGTGCCCAATCTGAAGACACCTCTATCATGTCTCCTCTTCCTCACTCAAATGCCACAACCTTTCCTCCTAAGGGAATTTTCCATCTCCTTAATCATTTTGGTTGCCATTTTCTGAACCTTTCCCAGCTTTGCAATATCTTTTGTTTATGTGAGACGATGTTATTGTAGATAAATTTTTTTTAAAAAAAAAGCTCATGAATTTATATTGACCACAGTGTATAAGTAAAATAAAACTGCCAGCACATTTATAAAGCTAAGCAGGGTCCAGTATGGTTTCAAATTGGTCCCTGCATTGAAAGGGGGATGGACTAGATGACTGTCTGGGTCCCATCCCTACAATTCTATGATAAAAAATAAATTGGCTGCCTCCTAATTTTAGTGAGGTTTACCATTCCTCCTTTCTTCTAGTCCTTTGTATAAAAGCTTTTTTTAAATAAAATATTTATTAAATTTTTTTGAAATATAACAGTAAAAATGAAAAAGAAAAAAGAAAAATACAAAATAAAAACAGTTAAAAACATACATTTTTTCTTTTACTTATTTTCTTCTAGCTTATTTCCAGGACCTCCTCATACCTCCCTTTTTTGTATTCCACTTCAATTTATTGGTTCAGCAAATCCTTACCATTAGATTTTAACCCATTTGTAACCCTTTTTTCATATTCTCTTAAATCATTACAGCTGGAAACCCCTTAGTTGCTATCCAACATCATTCTATCATTCATTAATTTTACAATATTTCTGTAGATAGTCTTTAAATTTCTTCCAGTCTTCTTCCACCGACTCTTCTCCCTGGTCTCGGATTCTGCCAGTCATTTCTGCCAATTCCATATAGTCCATCACCTTCTTCTGCCATTCTTCCAAAGTGGGTAGATCTTGTGTCTTCCAATACTTTGCAATAAGTATTCTTGCTGCTGTTGTGGCATACATAAAGAAAATTCTGTCCTTCTTTGGCACCAATTGGCCGACAATGCCCAGAAGAAAGGCCTCTGGTTTCTTCAAGAAGGTATATTTAAATACCTTTTTCAGTTCATTATATATCATTTCCCAGAAAGCCTTAACCCTAGGGCAAGTCCACCAGAGGTGAAAGAATGTACCTTCCGTTTCTTTACATTTCCAGCATTTATTATCGGGCTGTATAAAAGCTTTTTTGAGATTACTTGTGGAATAATACATGACTGCAAGTGTGAGCACACTCATCTCCAGCTCTTTGGATAAAGGGACTGCCTCCTGGAGGCCCTGCATGTCTGGATTGACGCACATTGATGTAATCTCCCTGTCCAATGTTGACATTGAGATAAATACTCTTGCACAGCATTCCAGCTGTGCTGCTTTGCCGTGTCAAGATTCATTGGGATGATGGCATCTAGCAGCTGAGCAGTTACAATTCCATCTACTGCAGCGAGCAGAAGACGTTGAATCTTGCTACAAATATTCTGAAACGGCTACTTGTTTATAGCTCGTTCTTATATGTGGTCAAGACAAGATCGAGTGTGTGTGTGTGTGTGTGTGTGTGTGTGTGTTGTATTTGCCCAGTGATGATCCTTGAATGCCCAGTTGGCTTCAATAGGCTTGTAAGCATACATCTTTTCCTGAGTGTCAGGTGTCCGTGCAGGAGCCAGGCCCTGGGACCAGTAGGGCTTCGCAGGACTGGAGCCTTCCTAAGTTTGTTCTGGAGAGGCAAGGCATGGCCACACAGGTGAGGCCACTTGGTAACTCACTGCACCTGGTGGCAAGAGCCAGAAAGGGATCTAAGGTCAGCATTTCCCTTCAGCTCTTTGCCACAGCAACACGCTTCCTGCCTTGCTGTGTTTGATTCTTGCTTCCTGATCCTCAGACCTCGGCTTCTTGACTCCTTGCTTCTCGACCCTCGGACCCTCGGACCCTTGACGTCGTGACTCCCTGCTTCCTGACCCTCGGACCCCTGGCTTCTGGACTCTCATTCCTGCTCCCACCCCCATTCTTACCCCCCAGTCCCAACGTCCTTAGCTGGGACTTTGATCGCCTGTAGACCGGACCGCGACACTGAGAAGCCGGCTGTGCTGCAAATCAGGCCTGGGGAACCTTTGGCCCTCCAGATGTTGCTGAACTATAACTTCCATCATTCCCAGCAAGCACAACCAGTGCCCAGGGATGATGGCAACATCTGGAGAGGCAAAGGTCTCCCACACCTGCTAGTAAATTTTTTTCTTTCGAAAGAGACCTTTGGTGAGGATGCTCTAGCAGAGTATTATTCAACAGCTACAAGTCTTGGTTTGCTGATTCCAAAGGAGGAAGGAGTTTGGATTTGATATCCTGCTTTATTACTACCCTAAGGAGTCTCAAAGCGGCTAACATTCTCCTTTCCCTTCCTCCCCCACAACAAACACTCTGTGAGGTGAGTGGGGCTGAGAGACTTCAAAGAAGTGTGACTGGCCCAAGGTCACCCAGCAGCTGCATGTGGAGGAGCGGGGAAGCGAACCCGGTTCACCAGATTACGAGTCTACCACTCTGAACCACTACACCACCACTGGCTCTCTCAAAGAACAAAACAAATACATAGATTCCCACTCTTCATTTTTAAATTCCTGCCAACAACTAATTTTGACCTTCAGCGATATCGTAACATAGTCAAGGCGACATCTGGACCACTGTTGATTAATCATATTCATCAGAGCAGAGATGTCCAAGATGCTGGGAACTGTGGGAAATGCAGTTTTAATCCCTTGTTTCTCTGCTTTCTGGCAGAAATCCAGTGCGGTCACTTCCAGGGAAACTAGGAACCATGGGACATACATTTCCCACCACCCCAATCTGCAGTTTCTGAGGAACCTGCTGAGCCTGCTGTGTGGTATCTGTGTGGTAGATACCACATGTGGGTGGTGCTGTGGTCTAAACCACCAAGCCTCTTGGGCTTGCCGAATGGAAGGTCAGAAAGCTGTCTGTGGACAAATGCCGGCTCCCTCGGCCTGAAAGCGAGATGAGCGCTGCAACCCCATAGTCACCTTTGACTCGACTTAACCGTCCAGGGGTCCTTTACCTTACCTATTCCCCACTATCAGAGACTGCATGCCTCTATCAGTTGCTGAGAACAATAAATGGAGAGAGTGCTGGTGTGCCTGGATCCTGCTTGCTGACTTCCCATATGCATCTGGTAGAAGAGGAGGAGGAGTTCGGATCTGATATCCCGCTTTATCACTACCCGAAGGAGTCTCAAAGTGGCTAACATTCTCCTTTCCCTTCCTCCCCCACCACAAACACTCTGTGAGGTGAGTGGGGCTGAGAGACTTCAGAGAAGTGTGACTAGGCCAAGGTCAACCAGCAGCTGCATGTGGAGGAGCAGGGAAGCGAACCCAGTTCACCAGATTACAAGACTACTGCTCTTAACCACTACACCACACTGGTTTTGCCATTTCTATGAATTCAGTTAGTTTGGATAACCATTCTTCTTTCATGGGTATCGCTTCACTCTTCCATTTGCTATATTATCCTGGCGGCTGCCATAGCAGTCTCAGTTTTGGGGAGATTCTCTTCCCCAAGCAGCTCCCACCCTCCATGAAGTTCTTTTCTGTTCTCTTCTGTTCTTTTCGCTGTCGCAGGCAGTGTTGTAAAGACATGTTGGCACAGATTGCTTCCGGGATAATTAGACCTTCCAGAAAACACACTGTTGCAACATTTTGCTCATCCTAGCCTGCCGCTCTATTTATTATTATTTGTTTTCCTCGTGCTGCACTTTACTCAGACACATGAAACATTTAGGGTAATCTGGGCTTCACTTTACAGACATAAAATGTACATTTGGCCTGAACCAAAACTGAGGCCCGACTTTCATGTTAGGCAGTAACTGTCCACCTTGGGAGAAAACCGTGCTCTCTGAAGGCTCCGTGGCGCTTTAAACTTTAATAGTAATACTTCCAAAGAGGGAGATACAAATAAAATAACTCGCTCTAGAGGTCTGGTTGTCATTGCAAGCTGATGAAAAGTGAACAGCACAAGCGGCTTTGCAAGATAAGAATTTAGTTAGAGCTGCTGGAATTGGCATGCGCTGGATATTTCTGCTTAAGAAATGCAGATGTTGTTGGACCAGAGGAGAAAATCTCACTGCATGGACCACATCTGTGGTTCAGAGCAATCCAGGTCTAATACTGACACGAGAAAGAATATGGTTCATTATCTGGAGCACAACACAGAAAAAATTTAACATCGAGGGTGTATTGTATAGTTTTTCCTAGGATTAAAAAAAAACAGTGCCCTTTCCCAGAAGCCTTTGTATAGGAGAAATACATTCCAAGCATTAACAAAGAAGGCATCCTATTGGAATGCTGCCTTCTCTTTATCCTACTCCTGCTCTTAAGAAAGTATTAGCCAATAAAGAGGTTGTTTACTTCTTTGTTTAGGGATGCGGGTGGCGCTGTGGGTTAAACCGCTGAGCCTAGGGCTTGCCGATCAGAAGGTCGGCGGTTCGAAACCCCATGACGGGGTGAGCTCCTGTTGCTCGGTCCCTGCTCCTGCCAACCTAACAGTTCAAAAGCACACAGTGCAAGTAAATAAATAGGTACCGCTCTGGCGGGAAGGTAAACTGCGTTTCCATGCGCTGCTCTGGTTCGCCAGAAGCGGCTTAGTCATGCTGGCCACATGACCCGGAAGCTGGACGCTGGCTCCCTCGGTCAATAAAGCGAGATGAGCACCACAACCCCAGAGTAAGTCATGGCTGGACCTAATGGTCAGGGGTCCCTTTACCTTTTACTTCTTTGTTTAATATTATTTTGTTTTCTACGCAGTAAAGCTGTCTCTGTTTGAAATCTTACCTGTGGCACAGAACCATAGGACTGTAGAATTAGAAAGGGCCAATGAAAGTCTAAGCAGGAATTGAAATATGTATATCCAATTGGAAATGAAGAGGCGGTGGGGTGGGATAATGATTAAATGTTAAAATATTTTAAGTATTGAAATGGAATTAGGAAATGTATCTTAAATTGAGCAGCGAGTATGGGAGGGAAGAGAAACATCATCAATGTGGGGCTGGAAGTCAGTTTTTAAATTCATACTGAATTTGAATTAATTTGATTTAAAAAATGAAAAGCATTTTTTTTAAAAAAAATGGCAAAATAAAAATAAAAATGGAAATGACCATGAGGGTCACCCCTTTAATGCAGGAATCTTTTTGCCCAACGTGGGACTCAAACCTATGACCCCAGTATCAAGAGTCTTATGCTCTACTGACTGAGCTATCCTAATTACTAGATTGCCTTAGGCACCCCACGCATCTCTCAGCATCTCATGCCCACCACATTAACTATATATTTTGGAGAAACGAGCTCACTCTGAAACTCACTTACAGGTGGTACCTAGCACCAAGAAAACTAGCACTAATACGCTCAGGAACCTCACCAAAATGCTGGAGAGGGTGCACTTCCACAGGCACATACCTCCACATGTGGTGGGAGTGCCCCAAAATCCAACTATTTGGGACAACAGCCATACACAAAATATGTAAATTAACTAAGCAAGTATTAGAAATCACGCCAGAATTGGCCCTACTAAACATCTTCCAAGACAATAATGCCCATTTACACCACAAAGAACTCATAACCCACCTCCTTTCAGCAGCCAGAAACATCATAACCAGACACTGGAGGGACTTGTCAGGAGTAAGCATGGACCAATGGTACCAAATAGTATGGGAAACAGCCTCACTAGAAAAACTAACCAATAAACTGAAACTGACACGGGGACAAATAGAAGAAGACACCTTCAGCCCGGTATGGCTCCCCTTTATCACATACACAGCCCAACAAGACAATGACAAAAATCCACCAACAGCATACAAATCAATATTGCTAACCTGACCCAAAACACCCACCCACCCCACTCACACATGAAAACAAAGACCACCACAGCCAACCACAAATGAACAACCACACCCTAGGCCAACCCCAACCTCTCTCACCACTAAAGGAACACAAGTGAACAGCAGAGAACCTGCACAAGTAACGCTGACACAAAACCCCACATATATTAAGTAAAATAGAAACATCGCCACCCAACCCCACTCATCTCCCCCCCCACCTCTTTCCCCCCCTTTCTTCCTAATGTCTCGACAAAGGAAACCGATTTGAAAAAAAATGTTACATAGGGGGGAAATAAGAGAGACATTGCACATAGTTTTGTAAATCAAGAAAATCTTTAATAATAAAAAAACCTATATATTTTGGGAAACTGTTTGCTTTGGATTTGGATGCTTCTTAAGAGGTATTGACCAAATGTTGTCATGCTTCTTCTCCCTCTCTCTCCAATTGTTGTTTAGTCGTTTAGTCGTGTCCGACTCTTCGTGACCCCATGGACCAGAGCACGCCAGGCACTTCTGTCCTCCACTGCCTCCCGCAGTTTGATCAAGCTCATGCTAGTAGCTTCAAGAACACCATCCAACCATCTCATTCTCTGTCGTCCCCTTCTCCTTGTGCCCTCCATCTTTCCCAACATCAGGGTCTTTTCCAGGGAGTCTTCTCTTCTCATGAGGTGGCCAAAGTATTGGAGCCTCAGCTTCACGATCTGTCCTTCCAGTGAGCACTCAGGGCTGATTTCCTTCAGAATGGAGAGGTTTGATCTTCTTGCAGTCCATGGGACTCTCAAGAGTCTCCTCCAGCACCATAATTCAAAAGCATCAATTCTTCGGCGATCAGCCTTCTTTATGGTCCAGCTCTCACTTCCATACATCACTACTGGGAAAACCATGGCTTTTACTATACGGACCTTTGTTGGCAAGGTGATGTCTCTGCTTTTTAAGATGTTGTCTAGGTTTGCCATCGCCTTTCTCCCAAGGAGCAGGCGTCTTTTAATTTCGTGACTGCTGTCACCATCTGCACTGATCATGGAGCCCAAGAAAGTAAAATCTCTCACTGCCTCCATTTCTTCCCCATCTATTTGCCAGGAGGTGATGGGCCCAGTGGCCATGATCTTCGTTTTTTTGATGTTGAGCTTCAGACCATATTTTGCGCTCTCCTCTTTCACCCTCATTAAAAGGTTCTTTAATTCCTCTTCACTTTCTGCCATCAAGGTTGTGTCATCTGCATATCTGAGGTTGTTGATATTTCTTCCGGCAATCTTAATTCCGGCTTGGGATTCATCCAGCCCAGCCTTTCGCATGATGAATTCTGCATATAAGTTAAATAAGCAGGGAGACAATATACAGCCTTGCCGTACTCCTTTCCCAATTTGGAACCAATCAGTTGTTCCATATCCAGTTCTAACTGTAGCTTCTTGTCCCACATAGAGATTTCGCAGGAGACAGATGAGGTGATCAGGCACTCCCATTTCTTTAAGAACTTGCCATAGTTTGCTGTGGTCAACACAGTCAAAGCCTTTTGCATAGTCAATGAAGCAGAAGTAGATGTCTTTCTGGAACTCTCTAGCTTTCTCCATAATCCAGCGCATGTTTGCAATTTGGTCTCTGGTTCCTCTGCCTCTTCTAAATCCAGCTTGCACTTCTGGGAGTTCTCGGTCCACATACTGCTTGAGCCTTCCTTGTAGAATTTTAAGCATAACCTTGCTAGCATGTGAAATGAGTGAAATTGTGCGGTAGTTGGAGCATTCTTTGGCACTGCCTTTCTTTGGGATTGGAATGTAGACTGATCTTCTCCAATCCTCTGGCCACTGCTGAGTTTTCCAAACTTGCTGGCATATTGAGTGTAGCACCTTAACAGCATCATCTTTTAAAATTTTAAACAGTTCAGCTGGAATACCATCACTTCCACTGGCCTTGTTATTTGCAGTGCTTTCTAAGGCCCATTTGACTTCACTCTCCAGGATGTCTGGCTCAAGGTCAGCAACCACACTACCTGGGGTGTACGAGACATCCATATCTTTCTGGTATAATTCCTCTGTGTATTCTTGCCACCTCTTCTTGATGTCTTCTGCTTCAGTTAGATCTTTACCACTTTTGTCCTTTATTATGGTAATCTTTGTACGAAATGTTCCTTTCATATTTCCGATTTTCTTGAACAGATCTCTGGTTCTTCCCATTCTGTTGCTTTCCTCTATTTCTTTGCATTGCTCGTTTAAGAAGGCCTTCTTGTCTCTCCTTGCTGTTCTTTGGAAATCTGCATTCAGTTTCCTGTATCTTTCACTATCTCCCTCGCATTTTGCTTGCCTTCTCTCCCCCGCTATTTGTAAGGCCTCGTTGGACAGCCACTTTGCTTCCTTGCATTTCTTTTTCATTGGGATGGTTTTAGTTGCTGCCTCCTGTATAATGTTGTGAGCCTCCATCCATAGTTCTTCAGGCACTCTGTCCAGCAAATCTAAATCCTTAAACCTGTTCCTCACTTCCACTGTGTATTCATAAGGGATTTGGTTTAGATTGTATCTTACCTGTCCAGTGGTTTTTCCTACTTTCTTCAGTTTAAGCTTGAATTTTGCTATAAGAAGCTGATGATCTGAGCCACAGTCAGCTCCAGGTCTTGTTTTTGCTGACTGTATAGAGCTTCTCCATCTTTGGCTGCAGAGAATATAATCAATCTGATTTCGATGTTGCCCATCTGGGGATGTCCATGTGTAGAGTCGTCTCTTGTGTTGTTGGAAAAGCGTGTTTGTGATGACCAGCTTGTTCTCTTGACAGAACTCTATTAGCCTTTGCCCTGCTTCGTTTTGATCTCCAAGGCCAAACTTGCCAGTTGTTCCTTTTATCTCTTGATTCCCTACTTTAGCATTCCAATCCCCTATAATGAGCAGAACATCCTTCTTTGGTGTCACTTCGATAAGGTCTTGTAAGTCTTCATAGAACTGGTCAATTTCAGTTTCTTCAGCACTAGTAGTTGGTGCATAAACTTGGATTACTGTGATGTTAAAAGGTCTGCCTTGGATTCGTATCGAGATCATTCTATCATTTTTGAGACTGCATCCCAGTACAGCTTTCGCCACTCTTTTGTTGACTATGAGGGCCACTCCATTTCTCTTACGGGTTTCTTGCCCACAGTAGTAGATATGATAGTCATCCGAACTGAATTCGCCCATTCCCGTCCATTTTAGCTCACTGATGCCCAGGATGTCAATATTTATTCTTGCCATCTCATTTTTGACCACATCCAACTTACCCAGGTTCATGGTTCTTACATTCCAGGTTCCTATGCAATATTTTTCTTTACAGCATTGGACTTTCCTTTCGCTTCCATGCATATCCACAACTGAGCGTCCTTTCGGCTTTGGCCCAGCCGCTTCATCAGCTCTGGATCTACTTGTACTTGTCCTCCGCTCTTCCCCAGTAGCATGTTGGACACCTTCCGACCTGAGGGGCTCATCTTCCAGTGTCATAACTTTTATATGCCTGTTGTCTTTGTCCATGGAGTTTTCTTGGCAGGGATACTGGAGTGGCTTGCTGGTTCCTACTCCAGGTGGATCACGTTTGGTCAAAACTCTCCACTATGACCTGTTCATCTTGGGTGCCCTGCTCGGCGTAGTTCATAGCTTCTCTGAGTTCTTCAAGCCCCTTCGCCACGGCAAGGCAGTGATCCATGAAGGGGATGTTGATACACTTACTCTAAATCCCCCTGTTACTCAACTCTTAAAGGTACACAGCAAAGATGCTCAAGGATTTTATCCTGCGTTGAGGTGGAGATCAAGCTTCCCCACCTACCCAAATTCCATCCAAGTCACAGGTGGAATCTACACACATATTTAAAAATGCTACTAAAATACTTTTTTTAAAAAAAGGTTTTGAAAAATACATTGAATTTGGCGTAACTCACTGCCGCCATCTAGTGTCACAGTTGTATATTGCACTTTGCAACACATTTAAAATGTTTCATTTGCAGCTGTACGGCCGAGTCCACCATGTCAAAGGTATAAGCAGTTTAGGCAAGATCATGTCAAACAGCAGAAAGGCAGAGGGACCCAAACGTGTGAGTTATGCGCAAATTAAATGCACTCACAGCCTAGTGACATTTTGTGGTAATCAGCAAGGTGCTTGCCAGCTTCCGTTTTGAACTTTCCAATGTTATTATTCATGAGCTTTCCCTTTCAGATAAAGCATGTTTTCCCACAAGCTTAAACAAAACATTCTGAAATGAGCATCAGCATCTTGATTAAGTTGTTAGGAAAATAAAGAGGGAGGGCAGCCTGACTCAGAGGATCATGGACTTGGTGTAAACTCTCTGTAGATTCCAAATGAGCCTTTAGATCACTTTGGATTACTTTTTAAAAGCTATTTATTAGTTATTAGCATTATAATTTATTAGTTATTAGTGTCTCCACCCCCATCATTCTGCCCAGACGCTGAGGTCCAGCGAAGAGGGTCTTCTGGCAGTTCCCTCATTGCGAGAAGCAAAGCTACAGGGAACCAGGCAGAGGGCCTTCTCAGTAGTGGCACCTGCCCTGTGGAACGCCCTCCCATCAGATGTCAAAGAGATAAACAACTACCTGACATTCAGAAGACATCTTAAGGCATCCCTGTTCAGGGAAGCTTTTAATGTGTGACATCTTAGTGTATTTTTTGTCTTTGTGGAAGCCGCCCAGAGTGGGCAGAGTACAAATAATAAAGTATTATTATTATTATTATTATTATTATTATTATTATTATTATTTCAATTTATTATGAATGAATAATATTTCTTCTTGACCATAAGGTCCCAGGCTGTGTTACAACCATATATAAATACTAGGGGCTGTGCCTCTGCCCACGCCACTTACCAACCCCACCCAATGCAAATAACTAAGCTCCCTTTACACTAGGCATCCCCAAACTCGGCCCTCCAAATGTTTTGGGACTACAATTCCCATCATCCCTGACCACTGGTCCTGTTAGCTAAGGATGATGGGAGTTGTAGTCCCAAAACATCTGGAGGGCCGAGTTTGGGAGTGCCTGCTTTACACCTTCCCAACACCATTTCTGAAGCCAATTCTCTCTTCTATTATGCAGCCCCACTTTGCATCCCTGTTTTCAACCATGTCTATGGCTCCTCTTGAACACAGACCCCCTCCGCATGGTAACCTCCTGCATCTTCCTCCTCCCACACATTGCAACTGCTAAGGACTCTTTTTACATTCCACCCACTTACGAAGCAAGCATTCTGCGTCCCCCTGCTCTCATCTTCACCCCCCAATCCCATGCCCCCTACTCCCTACTCTTTTCACCTTCACTCCTTTTCCCTTCCCTCTCCTTTTCTCAACTCCCCCTTGCACACAGACCATCCACATTTCCAAGCCTCCTCCTCCCTCCTGTTCTGCACATACTCTGATGATATACCCTATCTTTAAGATACAGTGGTACCTCAGGTTAAGTACTTAATTCGTTCCGGAGGTCCATTCTTAACCTGAAACTGTTCTTAACCTGAAGCACCACTTTAGCTAATGGAGCCTCCTGCTGCCGCCGCGCCACCGGAGCACAATTTCTGTTCTCATCCTGAAGCAAAGTTCTTAACCTGAAGCACTATTTCTGGGTTAGCAGAGTCTGTAACCTGAAGTGTATGTAACCTGAAGCGTATGTAACCCAAGGTACCACTGTATTCTTAAGAGTATCTAACTGTCAGCTTGTTCAGTTAGAGAACGTTGAGTTCAGTTGATGGATGTCGTGAATGTGTTGTGCTTGCTCATTAATAATATACTCTCTACATTAGCACATTGAATCTGAAACGTTATGCTGAAAGCATCCTATAATACCAGGAGTGAAATACAACATGTGAATGGCTTCCCCTGTTGGTTTAAAGCTGGTATAGGCAAACTTGGCCCTTCAAATGTTTTGGGGCTACAATTCCCATCATCCCTGACCACTGGTCCTGCTAGCTAAGGATCATGGGAGTTGTAGGCCAAAAACACCTGGAGGGCCGAGTTTGCCTATGCCTGGTTTAAAGACCACTTTGACCCTCTCAGTATCCTTTCCTTCTTGCTCCCATGCCCATACCTGCCTCCTCTTCAGTTACCCTTCCCTGCCCTGACTTCCTGCTAATCCAGGGTTGTGATGCAGCGCTACAAATCTTCCAATAGAGGCCACATGATGACTAACTTACATTTTTATTATATGTAAGAAAAATAACCACAATGTTTCGTGCATGTTGTGTCATTTGCCCTTTGGCTACAGGGATGTCTGCAACCATCAGGGGGAAGCATGAACCACTCACTTCCACCATGGTTGCATAGTGGGATTTGAGGACAGAAAGAGGCCTAGAAATAATAGGAACACAGGAAGATGCTGTTATAAACTATTAAATAGACTAAAGTACAAATTCAACTAAATGATCCCAAATCCCACTAGCAAAACGGGTCTCCCCTCCCCTCTCCTCTGACCCACCCACAAGTCAGCATATAGTAAGAGGAGATGGGAGATAACACAAACATTTCTACTCCCCAAGTGAAGTTAATGGAACAATTGCCTTATCACGCCACTGAATCCCACCCATCGGCTGTAATTTTAAACCCACTCACCTGAGTGTAGGGATGTTGGAGAATTAAAAAACCAAACAAACAAACAAACAAACAAACAAACAAACAAACAGAAAAGGGGGCAGAAATTCGCAAGTACAGTGGTACCTCAGGCTACAGACGCTTCAGATTACAGATGCTTCTGGTTACAGACTCCGCTAACCCAGAAATAGTACCTCGGGTGAAGAACTTTGCTTCAGGATGAGAACAGAAATCGTGCAGCAGCGGCGCACCGGCAGCAGGAGACCCCATTAGCTAAAGTGGTGCTTCAGGTTAAGGACAGTTTCAGGTTAAGAACAGACCTCCAGAACGAATTAAGTTCTTCACCCAAGGTACCACTGTACAGAATGAAATTCAACCCAGCAAATATGATGGGTATTTCCCTGTTGTTGCCACTTTCAGTCTGCAAACAACTGATTACATCCCCCACCCCCGCAATTTCCATTGTGTTTCCTTTGCATTGAAATGAACAGCGTGAAATATTGTAATGCCAACATAACTTACAGAATCAACTATGCAACTTACATCATTTTGCCCCTGCGAACGACAAGACAGATAGCAATTTTTGGCAGAAGATGAACTGCAGCCGAACGGAAACAAAACCGCATGCAACAAATGCAGGGCAGGATAGAATGCGCAGGATAGAAAGATATGCCTTCTTGCATCATTACCTGGGAGTAAGCACCACTGAATTCAGTAGGGCTTACTTCGGAATAAGCATGGTTGGTATTGTAACCTTACGTAGCAGTTACGTACCCAATAGGCACACATAACCCTTTGCTTAAAAGCAAAATGCAGATCACTGATTTGTGTTTATAACATTGCTATAGATATTATCAGGCGAATAATAACTGCAATAATAATTCCTTACCTACTTTAGCCTTTGATAAAGCCATTAAACTTTGCTGATCCTCTCCCAAATGTCTGAAATGGCACCCCAAGTGTCTGTGATGCTCCAATAAGACTCATAGGTCAGCATGGATTTAAGCATGACTTTTCAGCACTGAACACGACTAACTTCTTATCTTTTATGCCATTCTCCTTTCATTCCGAGTTCAGAAGCATGGCGGATTCCTTCTTAACAAAATAAGCAGACACCAGGCCTTGGTGGGCTATGCAGGCACACAAATCACACACAGCTGGCGATTCCTTTGAAGGTTTCAATAATAATGCATCCTATTTCTATAACGCTTTAGGGCTCAAGAAGAAGAGAAGGCCGTGCAAACGGGGGCATAAAGGACTCCGTGTGGGGTGTGGAGTGCCTGTCACACAAATTTGCTTGGGAAAGGGGAGAGGGGGGGTGCCCATTTCTCCCCCCGCAATGCAATTTAGAATGCTAACCCAGTAAGCGAGCGGATTTGGGGCCTCTCGTACATAAATTTTGTTTGAAACCAGCAGGTGGAAGTGGTTATATTTCCTTAGAGATATTTACGTCTTAGCATTTTTCATCCAAACCAAACAATCACGGAATTCTTAAACTGACAAGGTTTGAAGAGAGTTGTCCCCCCACCCCCACCCCTGCCACTACCCCCAGAGAAAGGATTACTTAAAACATTACCAAGAAAGTCAGCTTTGCTTTATTTATTTATTTTAAAAAATGTTTTACCTTCTTATCTTAGGGGAGGCAGACCTAAAAGAAGTTTCTTTCCCCCAAATAATTCTTTAAGGGCTGCAACAGGGAATGCTTGCCTCCGTTTGTTCATTTACCCTGTGTGGAAGGAATGACCGCTCCCCACATCAAATGGGGGGCGCCTTTTGCGTGGTCGCACACAGCCCCCTGGATCCCAGTGCGACTCCTGGTGGTTCGGACTGGCTTCATCCTCCCCCAGGCTGGATACCTGGAGGTCTCTGCCTACCTCAGCCAATCGCCCAATCCAGCCTGGGGAGGCGTTGCCAGGGGATTGGCCAGGTAAGGGGAGGGACCATCCTGCCCACACAACTCGGGGGTCGCCTAGGGTTGGGGGGACTCTTCCTGTCCACACAGTTGGAGAGTAGCAAAACGGCAGATCCACATCACTAGTCCTGCTGGCTCACACTGACCAGGGCAAAGGGTGCAGGGGTGAATGGACTCTTTATATCCTGTGCCAGAACCAAGCTCACCTACCTGAGGGGCCCAAGGATCAGGACCTGCAGAGGATCTGTGAAGCTTTGGATCCAAACCACTACCACCATACCTCCATCTTACCACCACCAGCACATTTCTACCAATCCAGGAGCAGTGGGGGACCTCTGTTGTGGCACAGCCACCAAACAGCAACATTGCTCTTCGCCAGTGAACGATGGCAAAAAGGCAGCAATCTTACATCTTTCCACTCTGCAGCCATCGACACAAAGGATGGGGAGCAGGGAGCGTTGCATTCTTAGTGAACAACCCCAGTAAAAAAAAGCAGTATCTCTGAAAGAGGGTTGTTCTGCTAATAATAATAATAATAATAATTTATTTATACCCCACCCATCTGGCTGGGTCCCCCCAGCCACTCTGGGCGGCTTCCAACAAAACACTAAAATACAATAACTTATTAAACATTAAAAGCTTCCCTAAACATGGCTGCATTTAGGTGTCTTCTAAAAGTTTGGTAGTTATTTTTCTCTTTGACATCTGGTGAGAGGACGTTCCACAGGGTGGGCGCCACTACCAAGAAGGCCCTCTGCCTGGTTCCCTGTAACTTGGCTTCTTGCAGCAAGGGAACCGCCAGAAGTCCCTCAGCGCTGGACCTCAGTGTCCGGGCAGAACGATGGAGGTGGAGACGCTCCTTCAGATATACTGGACCGAGGCCGTTTAGGGCTTTCGAGGTCAGCACCAACACTTTGAATTGTGCTCGAAAATGTACTGGGAGCCAGTGTAGGTCTTTCAAGACCGGTGTTATATGGTCTCGGCGGCCGCAAGACAGGTCCAGTATATCCCCCCTCAATTGTGTGGTCGTATAATCTCGGAGAAGAAAACCAAAATGGCCAGACCTCCTCATTCAAATTACTTTTGACAGGGAAAGAATGCTCAGTCATTCAAAGAGGTGTCATGTTCCAGTGGAACACCTCGTTCTGTTCTGTGCTTTTATGACTCAGTGCATTCTCTCGCCTATAGCCATTACGATGCTCAACTTGATTTCCCCAAACAAGTTCCTATTAGACAACTATCCATGATGGAACGCCTGCCAAAATTAAGAGTCTGCAGCTGCCGCAGGCCAAAATCACTCTGAGTTCTCCCGGCATGCACACGGGAGCCTACTCAAAGAGAGGGACATACATGCGTGTGCAAGCAGGTGACATACAACCATAGGTCTAAAGATCTTAAATCTTTAGAAATGAGGGGGGGGGGGAGTCAAATGTAAGTAAACTGGGAATTAATAGCAGAGTAATCAAGGGCAGATGTGTTTGTGCAAGCAATAGCTTTGGGAAGTTCTCCTGTGCAAACCCCATTGAAAGAGAAGAGCACAAGAAAACAATGTCAGCTCTTTTGGCTTCTCCTCTAAAAACATAAGAAAATCCTGCCTGCTGCATCACCCCCACAGGCCTGTGTTGTCTGGCATCCTTTCTCCTCTAATAGTCTTCCAAAAGTTCTCCCAGTAGACCTGTCATCAAGCAGCCGCTGGTTCAATGGACTACAGGAGGAGGAGAACCGAGATAGCCAGTTCCTTTCCTTGACTTGATTCAGCTGCCCTTTGGCTCCTCCTCTCCCAGGACTGTCACCCCCAATGCCCATTCCACCTGTAAAGTTTTAAGGTCTGGTTTTCCTTATTTTCATCTTCCCCATGCCCCCCCCCCTTTGTATTGTGTCTATTAGATTATAAGACCGAAAACCAGGCCTGTGTTGCTTTATTTATTATTATTATTATTATTATTATTATTATTATTATTATTATTATTATTATTATTTTGTCTAGTACAGTGGTACCTCAGTTTAAGAACAGTCCGGCTTAAGAACGATTTGGTTTACAAACTCTGCAAAACCAGAAATAGTGTTCCAGTTTGAGAACTTTACCTCGGTCTAAGAACGGAATCCAAACAGTGGAAGGGCACCAGCGGCGGGAGGCCTCATTAGGGAAAGCGCGCCTCCGTTTAAGAACTGTTTCGGTTTAAGAACCGACTTCCGGAACGGATTAAGTTTGTAAACCGAGGTACATAGAAAACATAGGATACTTTGTAATAATAATGGTGGCAGCAGCAACTTCAGTGGGGCTAGGACTGCCAGTCCTGGCAAAGGAAATTCCACCTTTCTAATTGCTGGATGCCGGGACGCGGGTGACGCTGTGGGTTAAACCACAGAGCCTAGAACTTGCCAATTGGAAGGTTGGTGGTTCAGATCCCCGCAATGGGGTGAGCTCCCATTGTTCAGTCGCAGCTCCTGCCAACCTAGCAGTTCAAAAGCACATCAAAGTGCAAGTAAATAAATAGGTACCACTCTGGTGGGAAGGTAAACGGCGTTTCCATGTGCTGCTCTGGTTTGCCAGAAGTGGTTTAGTCATGCTGGCCACATGACCCGGAAGCTGTATGCCGGCTCCCTCGGCCAATAAAGCGAGATGAGCGCCGCAACCCCAGAGTCGTCCGTGACTGGACCTAATGGTCAGGGGTCCCTTTACCTTTACCTAATTGCTGGATAGAATTCACAGGCCTGGTTTTACCCCTTCAATGCTCCTTTGAGCAGTAAACCCAGGGGAGAGTAGTAGGTCTTCCCAGACTACCACTAATCTGAGGCCGTTTCTGCCATCTTCCTAAGCTTGCTGTAGTCTCCCTTCCTGAAGCTAGATGCCTTCATACTGAAATACTTAAAATTAAAATTCAGTGATAGTTTTTACCTTAAAGTTGGGCTGGCTCACCTTCAAATTCCTTCCTTTTTCATCAGCTTTTGAGCAGACCTATTGCTGTTTGTTTGTTTTTTTAAGCAGATAACAGGTTCTTCATTAAGAAGTTGGGAAAATGCACAGGGCACACTACCTACGTATGTTTAGTTTCACCTGCAGGTTGGAAGGCTGTTGCTCAGCCTGTTGCTGTCCTTGGTTTGCAGTTGTGTCATTAAACTGAAAACACTCTCATGGTAGGCAATAGATACAGGGGTGGAGAATGGGAAGTTTGAAAGGGACCAATTTCTTCCTTAGGTTGCCATGGCCCCTCTGGCATTCATCAGAAAACCTCCACCCACTTTTTGAAATTACAGTGGTACCTCGGGTTAAGTACTTAATTCCGGAGGTCCGTTCTTAACCTGAAACTGTTCTTAATCTGAAGCACCACTTTAGCTAATAGGGCCTCCCGCTGCTGCTGCGCCGCCAGAGCATGATTTCTGTTCTCATCCTGAAGCAAAGTTCTTAACCTGAAGCACTATTTCTGGGTTAGCGAAGTCCTGAAGCGTATGTAACCTGAAGCGTATGTAACCCGAGGTACCACTGTATATCCTGCTCCTGCAAAACCATCTCTTCCCCTGTTTGGGGCTTTTTTTATTTAAAAAAAAGCCACCTGTAGCCTTCATAAAGCTTGTCAAAGTCTATCTTAATGAGGACTGCCATAGCAAGTGTCTCTAGATCTGCCCATTTCATATTACTGTGAAGTGAGAGTGCTGACATTTGTTTAAAGCAAAGTGATGTTTCGACATCGTAACATTTCTCCAGGTATTCAGTGCACCTTGTCAATGTCTGATTTGCTTCCTCTCTGAATTTTCTGTTGCCAGCAGGGAAAACATTGCCCCAAATGACTTGGGCCGATCATCTGTAGAATTTGCCCTCTCTCCTTCTCTTCTGTTTTGAACAGAGACACCGTGGAGTTCTGGGCAGCTGATTTTGCTACATTCCAGTTCCTTCACAGCATCCCGAAAGATCCCCATCAGATTTGGACAGAAAGTAAATCTAACAAAGAGGGAGAGATTCATGCTTTTCCTCAATGGATGCTGCCTGTGCTTTTATGGAGGCATTGTCAGTCACATAAGAAGATGCCTTGTTAATGCTGAGACCCTCCTCCAGCATGCTGCAATTCCCTTGCTTTTCTCATCATTGCCACTTTTAAAATCAAGCAAGCTATACCTAATCCTCACCCCCAGAAAAGTAGCACAGATTTAAGCTATTGTACTACCAACCTTGGTGGCACTGTGGGACAAACCACAGAGCCTAGGACTTGCTGATCAGAAGGTCGTGGTTCGAACCCCCGCGATGGGGTGAGCTCCCGTTGCTTGGTCCCTGCTCCTGCCAACCTAGCAGTTCGAAAGCATGTCAAAGTGCAAGTAGATAAATAGGTACCGCTCCGGTGGGAAGGTAAACGGCGTTTCCGTTTGCTGCTCTGGTTCGCCAGAAGCAGCTTAGTCATGCTGGCCACATGACCCAGAAGCTGTATGCCGGCTCCCTAGGCCAATAAAGCGAGATGAGCGCTGCAACCCCAGAGTTGGTCACGACAGGACCTAATGGTCAGGGGTCCCTTTACCTTTACTACCAACCTTACTGTATGCTTGTGAAACATTGACCACTTATAAACACCATCTCCAACTCCTCAAAAGATTCCATCAACGGTGTCTCTTAAAAATTTTACACATCACTTGGGAAGACAGACAAACTAATACTGGTGTACTGGAAGAAGCAAAGATCGCCAGTGTTGAAGCAATGATTCTTCAACATCAACTTCGTTGGACTGGTCATGTTGTGCGGATGCCTGGCTATCGTCTTCCAAATCAAATTATTCCGAACTTAAAAATGGAAAGCCTAATGCTGGTGGTCAACCAAAGAGGTTTAAAGACTGTCTCAAGGCAAATTTTTAAAAATGTAGTATAAACACCAACAATTGGGAAACACTGGCCTGTGAGCGCTCCATTTGGAGAACAGCCTTTACCAAAGGTGTCATGGGCTTTGAAGACACTTGAACTCAGGACACAAGGGAGAAACGTACTAAGAGGAAGGCACGCTTGGCAAATCCACACCGTGATCAACTACCACCTGGAAACCAATGTCCCCACTGTGGAAGGACATGTGGATCCAGAATTGGCCTCCACAGTCACTTACGGACTCATTGTTAAAACCGTGTTTATGGAAGACAATCTTATTCAGCTACGAGTGATCGCCAAAGAAGATTCAACTGAACACTCCCAATCTCCACCATGGAAAACTCTGCATTAGTCAAATCCTTAGCAAACGTTCTAGTGATTTTGGTGCTAAAATGTTTTCTGTTCTGCTGGTTGCTTTTGTCCATCGGTAAGATATTGGGGACAATTTTAGAATTGGGCAATATTCTTGGAAGGATATTGTTTGCACAATCGTGGCTTGCATAACTCTAATGCTAGGAAATACTCTGGTAAGCCACCCCCACTTCAGCTATTCACACTAGATTTTCCTGAGATGGGTCTGTTTTTAAAAGGGGGGGAGAGAGAGTTAGGGTATTATTTTCTGTTGTTTTCCAGATTCTCTTATGTTTTATGCTTTCTGCACTGCTTCTCACAGCTTTTCTTCCCTTGAATTTAAGTGAAAACATTTAGTGGCAAACAGTGTCTTCTGTTGTGATTGTGTTGACTTTGTAAAGCTTCCCCCTCCTCATGTCTCTTCCTTGCACCATGCATCGCCGAAGCCACACAAACACCTTGTCTTTTTTCCTGTCTTTTTTAACTATAACCTCCTTCACCACCATCTTTCTGCACCATTCTGGAGCCTTAATGAATGCCCAGCAACTTCTCTCTGTCCCTGCTTGGGCTATCCCAGTGGTTTTCAACCAGTGTACAGTGGCTCTGGGGTGCCTTGAATGACGAGCAGGGGTGCAACACCAGCTTCTGTCCCTCTTTCCTTCCCTCCTCTGATGCCCTCTCGCATCTCTGCCTTCCAAAGGCTTGTTTGTTGCAGCAGCCATGGGTACAAGCTCCCCAGGCGAATGGTACCTCTGGGACTGGCCAGGGGAGAGGAGAGGAGGCTGAGGGAACACTCCACAAGGGAGGTTCTTCAAAAAGGGGTGAGGGGCTGCCAGCTCTGCAGGCATGGGACAACATAACTGGGCTCCTGAGCCCCACAGAGGTGCTGCAGAAAGAATGTTCTAGGCCAAGGGAGTCGTGGACTCAAAAAGGTTGAAATCCTCTGCCACAAACATTGCAAATCTCCTAAGTCCATTTTGCAACATAGTTTCCATGCCCCCCCCTCCCATTTTTTTTACTGACTTAGTCCCACAACATACCTTGTGCCTCCTGCACATTCCCGCTCAAATTCAATTTGGCAACCCTTACCTATGACTGGTTTCCAAAGTTTGCTTCTCCAGCCAGTTGGCTTAGCCCACAATCACCCACTCCCCGCCACTTTTCTGAAAGGCTGAACTGACTAGCAATGGATGGGTAGGAACCCCTTGTGCCTTCCCCTGGCAAGCACTCACCAGTGTGAGACAGCAACCATGGCTTCTCCAGGATGGGCCTCAAGGTATTCCTGGAGACCCCTGGCCAAATCTGGAGAGCTGGCAACCCTACAGGAAGCTGGTGCTTTTTTCATGGCCATGCAGTCTGAAAAAGGTGGACTTCAGTAAGAAATTGAGGTGAAAGCTCACAGCATGGAAGGAACCATTATCCCCTGCTATTAAAGACACCAGAACACCCTGTGATTAAACAACTGGGCAAAGCTTAAATAAGAGCAAACCTTATTTAACCCCTTGTCCTCCTTGGATTATATCTGGAAGGAACTTTTTTTTTTTTTTTTTTTTGCTGCTTTGATACACCTTTCAGCAAATAACAGCTTCCTTCAACTTTCTGCAGCTGAATGAGCTTAGAGTGTTAACTGTAACACCTGGTCCTGCAGGAGTGATTTCAATCAGAGGTTGGGTCAAGGAGGCCATACCCAAAGGATGAAGCTGTTACTCTAGCAATATATGCCTCAACAGCTCCAGAAGAGCTCAGGGATGTAGGAGGCCTTTTTATATCTCTCCTCCTCAGTTACTTCAACCTCTCTTGGGTCATTTGGCAGCTTTTACGTAACTCAGGAACCCAGCTCCTTGAAGACAGTGAACAAAAAGCAGGGAGGAAGACTGGTAATAGAGTGGGTTGGAAAGAAACAGTTGCTCACTTCAAGAGTAATAATAATTATGATAATAATAACAACAACAACAATATATATATATATATATATATATATACATATATATATATATATATATATATATATATATATATATATATATATATATATATATAATTTTTATTCATTTTAAAAACATTTACCGTATATTGTCATACATTTTACAAATTTCCATCTCTTATACAATCTTTTGGACTTCCGTCAGCTCCTCTGATGATCTCCCATCTTTAAGATTTCTCCTGCATTTCTTAAATTTATATTACCTTTAACCTCATAACCAATATCATCCTTTTCATTCAATAAGGCAATAATTCAAATTATTCCCCTTACAAAACTTCCTGCAAACCTACAAATGTAATCGAATCATCACAATTACTTTTCATATAGTCCATAAATTTATGCCAATCTTCTGTAAATCTCTGGTCCCGCCGGTTTCGAATTTTTCCCGTTAGTTTGTCAAGTTCTGCATAGTCCATCAATTTCATCCTCCACTCTTCTTTCATCGGTAATTCTTCTTGCTTCCATTTTTGTGAACAAAAAGCAGGTAGGAAGACTGGTAATAGAGTGGGGTGGAAAGAAACAGTTGCTCACTTCAAGAGTAATAATAATTATGATAATAACAACAACAACAATTAATAATAATTGTATTTATGCCCCACCCATTTATCTGGGTTGGGGTGTGGTAGGACGCCTCTATTTTTGCTGAAGAAATGTTGGAGGATATGGTTGTTGTTGCTGTCCAACTCTTTGTGACCCCATGGACCATACCAGGCACTCCTGTCTTCCACTGCCTCCCGCAGTTTGGTCAAACTCATGTTGGTAGCTTCAAAAACACTGTCCAACCATCTCGTCCTCTGCCGTCCCCTTCTCCTTGTGCCCTCAATCTTTCCCAACATCAGGGTCTTTTCCAGGGAGTCTTCTCTTCTCATGAGGTGGCCAAAGTACTGGAGCCTCAGCTTCAGGATCTGTCCTTCCAGTGAGCACTCAGGGCTGATTTCCTTCAGAATGGAGAGGTTTGATCATCTTGCAGTCCATGGGACTCTCAAGAGTCTCCTCCAGCACTATAATTCAAAAGCAACAATTCTTCGGCGATCAGCCTTCTTTATGGTCCAGTTCTCACTTCCATACATCACTACTGGGAAAACCATAGCTTTAACTATATGGACCTTTGTCGGCAAGGTGATGTCTCTGCTTTTCAAGATGCTGTCTAGGTTTGTCATCGCTTTTCTCCCAAGAAGCAGGTGTCTTTTAATTTTGTGACTGCTGTCACCATCTGCAGTGATCATGGAGCCCAAGAATATAGTAGGACGTCCCTATTTTCATTGAAGAAATGTTGGATGTTTGGAGTTACGTGAGACCCCCCCCCCCCAAGCCAAGGAGATAAGTAATTTTACAGCCTTTAGAAGACAGCCCTGTATAGGTATTTTTTTAAAAGAAAATGTTTAATGATTTATTATGTTTTCATATATGTTGGAAGCCACTCAGAGTGGCTGGGGAATAATAATCATAATCATAATAGAATGTGACGTCCCTATTTTCAGCGGATGAATGTTGGAGGGTATGTAGTCATTGGCTAAAGTCATCTTAGACCCATGTGCACCTGCTGTTGTTTGTGTGCCTTGCTCTGCTCTGAGTATCCCTAAAACCACCCCTCCTCCTGTCTCCTTGCTGTTAGCTTTCCTGAACTCTTTAATCTCTGCCCCTCCCATATCCTAGTTTGCACCTTAACAAAGCTTTGGAAATTGCTGAGCAGGGCAGTATTAACTGCTCCCACCCCGTTCCGTCCTGCTCTTCAGAGAGCAACATTGCTGCATGAAGTTTCACTCCAGTCTTTTTTTTCTCAGCCTGAGTTTTACCAAGAACAGCTCAAGGCCACTTACGTTATTTTCGTGCAATTATAAAATATACCTCCTTGGGTTGCTCATTTCAATAATCAATAGTAGCAATTAATAATTTGGGGGATTAAATGATTTACTCCTCTAACCTTTGCAGTTCACCTTTTGTAAACTTCACACGTCTCACGTCAAACCAACCCTTTAAAAGGGTTGACAGGTTTTGATCAATAGTGACCTTTGAGGATATCTGCAGCTTTTCAAATTGATCCTTCACAATTACGACTCTATCAGACATCTCCTTTTTAATCTACTTCAGGTTGGACACTCAATCGACCAGGCAAATTACCTTCTAGTTGAGACAATTGTTGTCGCAATCCAATTGCTTGGTGCTAAATTCGCTTTAAAAAAACTGGAATTAAGATTTGCACAAACATCTACATAGCATTTAAGCACATCTTGAATCTGCAGCACAGTTGAAGCCCATTGACACTGAGTATTTAGCACAGAAGGTGGTGAGAAAGATTCATTAACAAGGAAATGGCCTGAGGACTTTGTATACTAGGCCTGAGGACTTTGTATACTATACACCATTTGCCAGGTCAATGGTGAATAAAACCACTGCCATCCACGACCTGATTGTGGATGGAGGATTTGACCTGGCTTGTGTGACAGAGACCTGGTTGAATGAGACAGATGGGCCCGTCCTTGCTGCCGCTTGCCCACCAGGTTTCTCTTACGCACAGCAACCCAGGTCATGTGGGCGGGGAGGGGGGGTTGCAGTGATTTTTAGGAAGTCACCATCTTTAGACCCGGCCAGTATGGCCAACTATCGCCCAGTCTCAAATCTTCCATTCTTGGGCAAGGTGATTGAGCGTGTGGTTGCTGAACAACTCCAGGCACGCCTGGAGGATGCGGACCATTTGGATCCCTTCCAATCAGGGTTCAGGCCTCATCATGGGACTGAAACTGCCTTGGTCGCACTGGTTGATGATCTCCGGCGAGCTAGGGACAAAGGTGAGAGTTGTTTCCTAGTTCTGCTGGATCTCTCAGCGGCCTTTGATACAATCGACCATAACATCCTTCTGGACCGTCTAGAGGGGTTGGGAGCTGGGGGCACTGTTATACAGTGGTTTCGCTCCTTTCTCCTGGGCCGTGTCCAGAAAGTGGTGGTGGGGGATGAGTGTTCAGACCCTTGGGCCCTCACTTGTGGGGTGCCTCAGGGTTCCGTCCTCTCCCCCATGCTTTTTAACATCTATATGAAGC
This sequence comes from Podarcis liolepis, assembly GCF_965112155.1. Lineage (NCBI taxonomy): Eukaryota > Metazoa > Chordata > Lepidosauria > Squamata > Lacertidae > Podarcis > Podarcis liolepis. Next base: position 118,976,885 of record NC_139554.1, read on the forward strand.
CGCTGGGAGAGATCATCAGGGGGTTTGGACTGGGTGTCCATCAATATGCAGATGATACCCAGCTCTACCTTTCTTTCAAATCAGAACCAGTGAAGGCGGTGAAGGTCCTGTGTGAGTGCCTGGAGGCGGTTGGAGGATGGATGGCGGCTAATGGATTGAAGTTGAATCCTGACAAGACAGAAGTACTGTTTTTGGGGGACAGGGGGCGGGCTGGTGTGGAGGACTCCCTGGTCCTGAATGGGGTAACTGTGCCCCTGAAGGACCAGGTGCGTAGCCTGGGAGTCATTTTGGACTCACAGCTGTCCATGGAGGCACAGGTCAATTCTGTATCCAGGGCAGCTGTCTACCAACTCCACCTGGTACGCAGGCTGAGACCCTACCTGCCCGCTGACTGTCTGGCCAGAGTGGTGCATGCTCTAGTTATCTCCCGCTTGGACTACTGCAATGCGCTCTACGTGGGGCTACCTTTGAAGGTGACTCGGAAACTACAACTAATCCAGAATGCGGCAGCTAGACTGGTGACTGGGGGCGGCCGCCAAGACCACATAACACCGGTCTTGAAAGACCTACATTGGCTCCCAGTACGTTTCCGAGCACAATTCAAAGTGTTGGTGTTGACCTTTAAAGCCCTAAACGGCTTCGGCCCAGTATACCTGAAGGAGCGGCTCCACCCCCATCGTTCTGCCCGGACACTGAGGTCCAGCGCCGAGGGCCTTCTGGCGGTTCCCTCATTGCGAGAAGCGAAGCTACAGGGAACCAGGCAGAGGGCCTTTTCGGTGGTGGCGCCCGCCCTGTGGAATGCCCTCCCATCGGATGTCAAGGTGATGGACAACTACCTGACATTCAGAAGACATCTTAAGGCGGCCCTATTCAGGGAAGCTTTTAATGTATGATATTTTAGTGTTTTTTGGTTTCTGTGGAAGCCGCCCAGAGTGGCTGGGGAAACCCAGCCAGATGGGCGGGGTACAAATAATAAATTATTATTATTATTATTATTATTATTATTATTATTATTATTACTACTTCATTTTTTAAAATAGGAAGCAGAATTTCCATATATATATCTGTGAGGGAGTAATGAAGACACTAAATATTCCCTGAAATGTATGGATATTCAATGCATTGTTTATTTCATTTTTAAAAAATGAACATAAACAAAAAAATTATTCAACTAATTCCCATTAGTTTTTCATATTTTGGTGAAAAAGCTAAGCAAAAGTTCTCTCCCCCCCCCCCATTTTTATTTCCATTTTTATTTCACGGTTGAAACAATAACATTGCAAATAAAAGAAATTCACAATTAATACTGACTGCCCTGCCCCACTTCCATGGTGCATTGTATTACTTTATTTTCCATTATTCTGATTTCTCCCTTTATCTTATTTTCTTCATCTTTGTATCTCAATATGTTTTTTACTGCTGAATTTATTCTGTTACTGTTAACTTCTTCATATGCTTACCACATGTCTCTAAATATTCAATAAAACATTTCCAATCTTCCTCAAATAGTTTTTTTTTTATCCTGATCTCTTATTCTGTTTGTCAGCCTTGCCATTTCTGTATATTCTATTAACTTTGCCATTCTTCCTCTGTTGGCATTGTATCTTCCCTCTATCTCTGAATATTCATCCAGCTTGTAGCTGCATATGTAAAAAGAGATGAGGTGGGGGGGGGTATGCTTAAAAAAAATTTTATCAAAACCCCAGAAGCTTTTCTTTTAGCCATAACTGATGTAAATATACCCAGGGAACACAAATCTCTTCATGTATGCTAAGCAAAAGTTCTTGAGAGTCAATACAGTGGACTGAATATTATGTTGACCTTAGATGGGTGAGACTTAGGTGTTCTGATCCCACATTAACTCAGGAAGATATCTCGTGGTGTCACCTACCTCGCAGGTTGTTTTGAGGATAAAATGGATATTAAGTCAGGCCTGATGTCATCATATGATGCCAGCAGGCCCACTCTGGCGTCTGGTACGGCAAATTTCCTACCCCTCCCTCTGCCCTGGACAGCACAAAGTATGAGGCTGTGGGTGGGGTCGCATAGGTTTCCACCTCAGTGTGTATAGGATTCCAGCCTTGGTGTTACTGCCACCCAAATTTATCATGGCAGCCTTTGTTTATACCCCACCCATCTAGCTGGGTTTCCCCAGCCACTCTCGGTGGCTCCCAACAGAATATTAAAAACACGATAAAACATCAAACAATAAAAAAACTTCCCTAAACAGGGCTGCCTTCAGATGTCTTCTAAAAAGTCATAGTTGTTTATTTCCTTGACATCTGACGGGAAGGCATTCCACAGGGAGGGCGCCACTACCGAGAAGGCCCTCTGCCTGGTTCCCTGTAACCTCACTTCTCGTAGGGAGGGAACCGCCAGAAGGCCCTCAGCGCTGGACCTCCGTGTCCGGGCTGAACGATGGGGGTGGAGACGCTCCTTCAGGTATACTGTGCCAAGGCCGTTGAAGGCTTTAAAGGTCAGCACCAACACATTGAATTGTGCTTGGAAACATACTGGGAGCCAATGTAGATCTTTCAGGACCAGTGTTATATGGTCTTGGCGGCCACTCCCAAAACATTTAGAGGGCACCAGCTTGTTGTACTGTGCTGACCACAGAAGTTCTCTGTGGATCTTCATAAGAAGTTCCCTCCACATCTCAGTTCCTATACAGATATGATGACACATGCTTATGCATAGCAATTTCATTGTCTCAAGCTTGAACATATGGAACCAACAGTCCCTCTTCTATCAGAATAGAATAGAATATACTGAACTCATGGTTCTTCCTCTATCAAAATAGAATAGAATGGGCCCTTTTAAAATAGACACCTGGGAGGATAAAGAGAAAGGACGGATGAGAGCTCAATGTCGAGCCTACCAAGTGGCGATAGCGATGGCGAAGAAGACTTTCTTCACCGCCTCTATTGCATCTGCGGAAAACAGCAGCAGGAGACTCTTTCAGGTGGTTCGCAATTTAGCGGAACCACCTGCTCCATCAGGGCCCAGTAGGGGCAACATGATCTCCTGCAATGACTTTGCAAAGTTTTTTGCAGATAAAGTCGCTCAGATTCGAGAAGAGGTAGACTCCACCGTGGGAGCAGGGCCGGGGCAGGAGAGTGCTAGAGTCCTGTCTAGTCAAGTTGTGTGGGATCAATTCCAATCTGTTACCCCCGAGGATGTGGACAGGCTGCTTGGACGAGTGAAACCAACCACTTGTCTCCTTGATCCTTGCCCATCCTGGCTTATAAAAGCTAGCCGGGAAGGACTGGGCGATGGGCTTCGTGGGGTGGTGAATGCTTCCCTCCGTGAGGGAGCCTTCCAAGACTCACTGAAAGAGGCGGTTATTAAACCGCTTCTTAAAAAACCATCTTTAGATGCGGCCACGATAGCCAACTATCGCCCAGTCTCAAATCTTCCATTCTTGGGCAAGGTGATTGAGCGAGTGGTTGCTGAACAACTCCAGGCACGCCTGGAAGAAGCGGACCATTTGGATCCCTTCCAGTCGGGATTCAGGCCTCATCATGGGACTGAAACTGCCTTGGTCGCACTGGTTGATGATCTCCAGCGGGCTAGGGACAAAGGTGAGAGCTGTTTCCTAGTTCTGCTGGATCTCTCAGCGGCGTTTGATACCATTGACCATAACATCCTTCTGGACCGTCTTGAGGGGCTGGGAGCTGGGGGCACTGTTATACAATGGTTCCGCTCCTTCCTCCTGGGCCGTGTTCAGAAAGTGGTGGTGGGGGATGAGTGTTCAGACCCCTGGGCCCTCACTTGTTGGGTGCCTCAGGGTTCTGTCCTCTCCCCCATGCTTTTCAATATCTACATGAAGCCGCTGGGAGAGATCATCAGGCGATTTGGGCTGGGTGTTCATCAGTATGCGGATGATACCCAGCTCTACCTCTCTTTCAAATCAGAACCAGTGAAGGCAGTGAAGGTCCTGTGTAAGTGCCTGGAGGCGGTTGGAGGTTGGATGGCGGCTAACAGATTGAGGTTGAATCCTGACAAGACAGAAGTACTGTTTTGGGGGGACAGGAGGCGGGCAGGTGTGGAGGATTCCCTGGTCCTGAATGGGGTAACTGTGCCCCTGAAGGACCAAATGCGCAGCCTGGGAGTCATTTTGGACTCACAGCTGTCCATGGAGGCACAGGTCAAATCTGTATCCAGGGCAGCTATTTACCAGCTCCATCTGGTACGCAGGCTGAGACCCTATCTGCCTGTGGACTGCCTCGCCAGAGTGGTGCATGCTCTGGTTATCTTCCGCTTGGATTACTGCAATGCGCTCTACGTGGAGCTACCTTTGAAGGTGACCCAGAAACTACAACTAATCCAGAACGCGGCAGCTAGACTGGTGACTGGGAGCGGCCGCAGAGACCACATAACACCAGTCTTGAAAGACCTACATTGGCTCCCAGTACGTTTCCAAGCACAATTCAAAGTGTTGGTGCTGACCTTGAAAGCCCTAAACGGCCTTGGTCCAGTATATCTGAAGGAGCGTCTCCACCCCCATCGTTCTACCCGGACACTGAGGTCCAGCACCGAGGGCCTTCTGGCGGTTCCCTCACTGCGAGAAGCAAAGTTACAGGGAACCAGGCAGAGGGCCTTCTCGGTAGTGGCGCCTTCCCTGTGGAACACCCTCCCACCAGATGTCAAAGAGAACAACAACTACAAGGCTTTTAGAAGACATCTGAAGGCAGCCCTGTTTCGGGAAGCTTTTAATGTTTGATGCATTACTGTATTTTAATATTTTGTTGGAAGCCACCCAGAGTGGCTGGGGAAGCCCAGCCAGATGGGTGGGGTATAAATAATACATTAATAATAATAATAATAATAATAATAATAATAAGAAGAAGAAGAAGAAGAAGAAGAAGAAGAAGAAGATATTTTGGTGAGAAAGCTAAGCAAAAGTTCTCCCCCCCCCCATTTTTATTTCCATTTTTATTTCACAGTTGAAACAATAACATTGCAAATAAAAGAAATTCACAATTAATACTGACTGCCCTGCCCCACTTCCATGGTGCATTGTATTACCTTATTTTCCATTATTCTGATTTCTCCCTTTATCTTATTTTCTTCATCTTTGTATCTCAATTTGTTTTTTACTGCGGAATTTATTCTGTTACTGTTAACATGTCTCTAAATATTCAATAAAACATTTCCAATCTTCCTCAAATAGTTTTTTTTTTAAAATCCTGATCTCTTATTCCGTTTGTCAGCCTTGCCATTTCTGTATATTCTATTAACTTTGCCATTCTTCCTCTGTTGGCATTGTATCTTCCCTCTATCTCTGAATATTCATCCAGCTTGTAGCTGCATATGTAAAAAGAGATGAGGTGGGGGGGGATGCTTAAAAAAAAACATTTATCAAAACCCCAGAAGCTTTTCTTTTAGCCATAACAGATGTAAATATACCCAGGGAACACAAATCTCTTTTCATGTATGCTAAGCAAAAGTTCTCGAGAGTCGATGCAGTGGACTGAATATTATGTTGACCTTAGATGGGTGAGACTTAGGTGTTCTGATCCCACATTAACTGAGGAAGATATCTCGTTGTGTCACCTACCTCGCAGGTTGTTTTGAGGATAAAATGGATATTAAGTCAGCCCTGGTGTCATCATATGATGCCAACAGGCCCACTCTGGCATCTGGTACAGCAAATTTCCTACCCCTCCCTCTGCCCTGGACAGCACAAAGTGTGAGGCTGTGGTCCCATAGGTTTCCACCTCAGTGTGTATAGGATTCCAGCCTTGGTGTTACAGCCACCCAAATTTATCATGGCAGCCTTTGTTTATACCCCACCCATCTAGCTGGGTTTCCCCAGCCACTCTCAGTGGCTCCCAACAGAATATTAAAAACACGATAAAACATCAAACAATAAAAAAACTTCCCTAAACAGGGCTGCCTTCAGATGTCTTCTAAAAAGTCATAGTTGTTTATTTCCTTGACATCTGATGGGAAGGCATTCCACAGGGCGGGCGCCACTACCGAGAAGGCCCTCTGCCTGGTTCCCTGTAACCTCACTTCTCGTAGGGAGGGAACCGCCAGAAAGCCCTCAGCGCTGGACCTCAGTGAATGATGGGGGTGGAGACGCTCCTTCAGGTTTACTGTGCCAAGGCCGTTGAAGGCTTTAAAGGTCAGCACCAACACATTGAATTGTGCTTGGAAACATACTGGGAGCCAATGTAGATCTTTCAGGACCAGTGTTATATGGTCTTGGCAGCCACTCCCAAAACATTTAGAGGGCACCAGCTTGTTGTACTGTGCTGACCACAGAAGTTCTCTGTGGATCTTCATAAGAAGTTCCCTCCACATCTCAGTTCCTATACAGATATGATGACACATGCTTATGCATAGCAATTTCATTGTCTCAAGCTTGAACATATGGAACCAACTGTCCCTCTTCTACCAGAATAGAATAGAATATACTGAACTCATGGTACTTCCTCTATCAAAATAGAATAGAATGGGCCCTTTAAAAATAGACACCTGGGAGGATAAAGAGAAAGGACCCAGTACAACATTTGTATAATGAAACCATGTAATAGCATTTTGGAGAGCACGGACAGCATTTTGTGCTTGTTGAAGCTTCTTCAAAAGTATCGGGCTTCGTGACAAGCCTCTGGCAGGTTTGTATTGACCCTACAGCGTTCTTACAGGAAGGCTATTCAGGGAGTCCTTTTGTCAAACTGAAGACGGCTTAACATTCCTTGATGAGAGTGCAGTCAAAGGCAAAATGGGAAGGTTATATCTTTCCCCAGTCTCAGAAGGGGTAGCCCATGAGTTATGACAGAGAGCTCAATGTTGTGGGGAAAATATCGTTAGGTAGAACATCATCCATCCCTAGACAATTCTGTAATTCTCAATGCAATGCATTGTGCCTTTCTGGAGGAAGATACATATTCATATCATAAATGCAACTTTGCTTTTGGTTTTGATGAAGGCCAGTGTTTCCCAAACTTGGCCCTCCAGCTGTTTTTGGACTACAATTCCCATCATCCCTAGCTAGCAAGACCAGTGGTCAGGGATGATGGGAACTGTAATCCAAAAGCAGCTGGAGATCAAGTTTGGGGAAAACTGCTCTATACATTTACATATTGTTCTACAATAGAGGTGGCAAATCTATGACCTTCCAGATATTGTTGGACTACAAGTCCCATCACCCCTGACAATTGGCAGTGCTGGCTTGGGGCTGATGGGTGCTGGACTCCAGCATCATCTGAAGGGCTACAGCAGGCTTCCTCAACCTCGGCCCTCCAGATGTTTTAAGACTACAGTTCCCATCATCCCTGACCACTGGTCCTACTAGCTAGGGATCATGGGAGTTGTAGGTCAAAACATCTGGAGGGCCAAGGTTGAGAAAGCCTGGGCTACAGGTTAGCCAGTTCTCTGATCTACAATGAGGGCACAATCCAGTTAACATAAAGCACTTTTACACTCACCATTGATTCAAGCGGGAGTTAATTCTTACATTTCTCCCACCGAAATCCATGAGACTTGACTGTGTAATTCTACGTATGCCTACTCAGAAGCTGAGTTAAATGAGACTTACTCCTAGGTGAGTGTATAGGATTGCAGCCCTGAGGGCACTGAACAATGGCTAGAGATAGTACTTTGTAGATCAGTGATTGAAGCTGCTGCTAACATTGCAACTATGTTATAGTGTTGGCCTTTCTAGATGGATGATAAAACGAGTGGTTTAAATGAGTGCCGCATGAAGACGCAGTATATCTTGTCCCTTCTGAATTTTCCAAGAATGAGCTTCAAATATGCAAAACATTTTTTTAAAAAAAATTGAGTGTGGCAAAATCCAATCTCTGCATCAGTCCAAAGAACCCTTTAAAAAGAAAAGATCAAAACATAACATTAAAATAATCAGACTTTAGTTTTATTCTGCCTCTATAGTTTTCTTTTAAATGTGTCCGTTTGACCTGTACAAAACATCAACTTATTGAAACCCACTCCAATCAGCCTGATGTATTCAAAGATTGGATTAAAAATGAGCAAGTGTTAAGTACACAGAAATGCAGTTATACTTCACTATTGTTGATATGGTTGAACTCCCCTAATTGACTTCAGTCAGGTTTTCAAATCAGATTTGAGTGCTTTTCTTGATCCCTTGGACTGCTCTCCTATTTAGCATTCAGATTTGGTCCTCTTTGTCCTGCCTTCTCTCAGATGTATCACCACAGGTGAGACCAGGAAACAATTGTGACTGTTCTTTTATCATCATTAAACACCTACCAAACAGATTTCTTCCTTTGTTTCTACATGAAAACCAGCCTAATAGCTCAATTTACTATTCTCATGTTGGAAGAATTAGCAGCAATCTCTTATCAGGAATAACTTTAAAGATGGAAAGGGAAGACTGATAAGTATTGTTATCTGCCTTGCACTTGCTTTTGTAGTTAAAATCAATATTTCCTTCATCCACAGATAGAGCATAATGAGGAGAAAAGCATGCTCCCCATCAAACTCACCGGATTCCAGAAAGATGCCGAATTCAAGCATTTACTGGTAAAGAGCCTTTCATTGTCTTAGCCCGGTGCTGCTGAAATGCTTTGTAGTGGGTCCCAACTTTAAGTGTACTCAACCTTTCAGGACCCAGCTGTAAACAAACTCCACCTTTTGAACCCCATTTTCTCCCTCTTCAACTGAAGACAAAAGAACATCATATTGCTTTAGAGTTTGAACCACTTTATATTTTGTTCTCCATGTTTTGTGTGGATACAGGTTTGTGTTTGACTAGAATTTAAGCCTGAGAGAGAAGGGGATGGAGAGAGCCTGTCTCTTAAAAAGAGCTTGAGTTCACCAGAGCCGGCCCTACTATTATGCAGAGGAGGGAGGCCATGTCGCGAATTCCTTGCGGCGCTTTAGCAGAATGCTCAGAGTCCCAGGTTCTTTAGTGCAGTATTATTTATTGTGAGCAAAATATATATACAAATATCTACAGAAGCAGTTCATATAATCAGACAGAGTACCTGGCTGCACCTTGAGGCAAAAAGAAGACTCCACACTCCTCTACACTACCAGCACTATTGGACAGGCTTCCCTTTTAAACTGATGACAGCCAATCAACTGTCAGCACATTACTGCTGGGTCATTCTGACCCAGCACCTCCACAGAAAGCACTGCATCAGCCTGTTGCATCAACTAGCAAACTGAAGCCTGCAGACTTACTTACACAGCATCCTGTGAATCCCAACACTCCTCCTTAAGTCAAAGGCTTGAGACCTAATAATTCTCTTAAGTCTCGAAATTTAGGAGCATCCAAACATTTTGTATACAAATCTGCCAGGAGGCAGGGAGTGGCGCTGAAGTTGTGGAAGACAAATATGTACAATATGTGCCATTCAGCCTACCCTACGCCTCTTTGGTCAACATTTGGTCACCAATTCTGTCAACTTTTGTGCATGGAACACAGAGAGACGCCATCTTTTCATTTGCTTCAAGCAACAATGTTTCTTGGGCTAGCGCTGCTCTTAAGAAAAAGCCTTTGTACCATGATTTGTACCTTAACCCTCCCATTTTATATGACACAGCCTCTCCCTCCCTCTCTCTCTCTCTCTCTCTCTCTCTCTCTCACACACACACACACACACACACACCTGCCCCAGAAATGTAGATAATTTCTCATCAGGCTCAAAGAAAATCAGAATATGCCAGATCTGACCATGTTAGAAATTCAAGTGATTTAAAATATGTGCGCAGTGGGGAGATGAGACCTGCTCCAGCACTTAAGTACTATGGGGGGGCCGCAATTGATTTATTTGTGAATATAATATTCTGTGTTAGTAGTACTAATGTTTTAATTATTTAAAAGAACAGAATCAGTCTCTACTCCTATATCAAATAAGTATCATTTCCCTTTGATGTTCCAACTAATTCTTTTGCTCACTGCACCCTGCAACTGTACTTATTGCCCTTGTAGATAAGTCTTTTGTGTGACACTCTATGAAACACTTCGCTATAGTTAAGCCTGAATTATGTTCACAAATGACTCCATCCTCCCATTTGTTTCAAATTGCCAGCCATAATGTCCATTTTTCACAAGTCCCTGATGACTATGCGCAGTAAAATCATAATTCTTCAAAAGGGTTTCCAACTCTGAAGCCAATTAATGTAACTAGGGAGAGATAGATGAGCTTTTTCAGTTAAAATCTCTTAACTGAATCTGCCCTAGGCCCTCAAATGAAACTCTTTGTGAAACGGTCGTGAAGCCTACAGACGAGAGTATTAAAGCACATTGGTGGGCCACCTAATTTTTACCAATTTGGCCTATTTATTGTAGTCATCTGTGCTATGTCCCATGTTCACAATCTCATTGAGTGATGTCCCTCAAAAGCTTATGCAAGAACTTGCACATAAATCAACATGGCACTATATGAGAGAGGTTCTGTAGCAATTCTGGTTCTTCCCAAGAGGTTTCACAAGTTCTTGTGCAAGTGGGAAAACATCCTTTGATTTAGTTCCACTTTTCCAGTGTGAAACTCTAGAATCAAGTTTCCCAAACTTTGGTCTCCAGCAGTTTTTGGACTACAACTCCCATCATCCCAAGCTAGTAGGACCAGTGGTCGGGGATGATGGGAACTATAGTCCAATTGTAACCCCAAAACAGCTGGAAACCCAAGTTTGGGGAAACCCTCTTCTAGAACAGGGCTGGGAAGCCTCTAGACGTGGTAGGACCACGACTCCCATAATCCCTGACTGCTGGCTATGCAGGCTGGGGCTGATGGGACTTGGAGTCCAGCAGTTTCAGAAGAGCCATAGACTCCCCAGCCCTGATGTAGCGCAAAGTGTGAAGTAACCCTTCCATCGGAGGAAGACATCTTTCTCAAGTGAGGGGGATGTCTGTGGTTCCAACCCTTTGTATTCAGCTTAGCTGCTTTCCTCCCGTCATAAAGATTTGTCCTATCTTTGCTAGTCAGTTGTAATTGGGATGAGGAAGGTAGCCATTATCTGAATCAAATCAGATCTTAGTTTATATATCTGCTATGGTGGTACGCGGTCCACTGGAGAAGTGTATCAGGCATAGGGTTGCCATACGTCCAGAAATCCCAGACATGTCCTTTCTGGAGGGCCTATGTGCCCATTTGGGGGGATTTTTACAATTTTAAGCAAATATCCGGGTTTGTGGGAGGGGTAAATTTGTGTGTGAGTGTGATGGGTCTGGAAGCCTTTCACAAGGAATACCTCTGCTCACTCAGAGATATATTTACATTCTTTCTTTACATCGTATTTACAAGGTACAGAACATAGCTTCATGCGTCCGGATCCTCCGTAGCAGATCCAGGAAGTGGGAGCTTTCGGCTCTTCCTCCAGCAGACGAGCCTTAGGAAGCCCCAAGCGTCTCCTTTGTTCCCTACGTTTTAACCCCCTCCTGTCCTGTGCTGAAGGAATGGGCATCGAATCTCCCTCTGTCCCTGAACTGGTCAAGTGGTGTTGCTGTTTTCCAGCATCCGGGAGCATCCTCGACGCTTGAGTTCCTTCTGCTTGCCTGTCCTCCTCTCCTTCTCCTCTCTTTTCTAAAGGCTCCAGTTCTTCCCCCTCCCTCAACTCCGGGGCATTCCCTGGCAGCCCCATGACAGTGAGAGAGAGCAGGTGGCTCGGGTCTAGGCATGGGCTTGGCACGGGCTCCGGCATGGGCACCTCTGTTTCGGGCTTTGTTTTGGGCACAGGCAGATTTTTACCCCAGGTGATATGTTCATGTAAGAGCATATGCCAGCCAATATCTTCTACCCGCTGAGCTGTGGATCTGTCCTCTCTGCGAGTGAAGTCAGATGGCCACAGCTCAGAAGCAAAAGGTTGTTGCTCAGCATAGACCTTGTTTCGCATAAGGTTTTAACCAGGCATAGGCAAACTCGGCCCTCCAGATGTTTTTTAGCCTACAACTCCCATGATCCCTAGCTAACAGGACCAGTGGTCAGGGATGATGGGAATTGTAGTCCCAAAACATCTGGAGGGCTGAGTTTGCCTATGCCTGGTTAACCATCCTAGGTAACTCTGGTTTTAAAAAGTTACTGGTGGTCAAGCTGGATTACTATTATGGGTAACACCTGGGGCAATTTAGTGCAAAGGATTGGGGCTAGTTTCTAACCCTTCCTCATTCATGAAGCTTAACTGGATAGCTTTGAGCAGGTTGCTGCTCCTCGGTCCTACCTACTTCAGTCCTACCTGTTCAAAGTTTTGCAAGCACCTGGCTCTGGTCATCACTGTCATGATCTCCATTGGCCTGAGATGGATGGACCCGTTGGCCTGGCAATGGAGAGGCCATAGTTCAGTAGTAGAGCACATACCTTTTGTGTATGTGGTCCTAAATTTAATCCTTGGCCCCTCTAGTTTAAAGAATATTGGGCATCAGACACTCAGGCCACCAGTCAGAGCAGACAATACTGGATTAGTCAACAGTCTAGCTCCAAATAAGACACCTTCACCTTGTGGAATGCCCTCCCATCAGATGTGAAGGAGATACCATATTTTTCGCTCTATAAGACGCACCAGACCACAAGTTTTTGGAGGAGGAAAACAAGAAAAAAAATATTCTGAATCTCAGAAGCCAGAACAGCAAGAGGGATCGTTGTGCAGTGAAAGCAGAGATCCCTCTTGCTGTTCTGGCTTCTGGGATAGCTGCGCAGCCTGCATTGGCTCCATAAGACGCACACACATTTCCCCTTACTTTTTAGGAGGGAAAAAGTGAGTCTTATAGAGCAACAAATACGGCAAGTAACTATACAACTTTTAGAAGACACCTTGAAGGCAGCCACGAATAGGGAAGTTGTTTACTGTTTTGTTGTGTTTTTCTATATGTTGGAAGCTGCGCAGAGTGGCTGGGGCAGCCCAGTCAGATGGATGGGCCATTGTTGTTGTTGTTGTTGTTGTTGTTGTTGTTGTTGTTGTTACTGTGCTATTCACAACAGGGAGAATAATCAGAACTCCGTGCTATAGTATTTTAGGAGCCAGGTGTCAACCTTGATAACTTGGGGCTGTTTATGTTTACTACTTTGTGCTGTTGTAATTATAATATAAGGGATATAAAAGTGACCATTTGCAAGCATGCATTGATTATCTTCCCCAGGAGACCTTCACTGCTTGTCATAAAGGGACTGTCATTCCTTAAACAGATGGCTTTGCACTAAATTGTGCAGCTCAGCACTGTGCCAAAATCTGTCCTCTGACTTCTCTAGTATTTCCCCCCCTGCAAAAGAGGTTTCATTTTTTTCTCCTGCCCAATAATCGGGGAATGTTAGAATTTCAGAGGGTTTGGGTTTTTCAGTTTACCTTATTGCTGAAAGGTAACCAGGTGATTTTATTTCCAGCAAATGTTTCCACAGCATTTTGCAGCCTCCCCAGCTGCCTGATCTGAAAAAAGGCCCATAGGAGGAGTTACCTCCTAAGTTCTTCCCTTGGGATTTAATTGAAACATGGGCACCTTGGAGGGCTGAAGAGTGCAGACCACTGACAAAAGTATCTGCAAATTGAAAGAAAGGGCAGTCAGAAACACCAATTTTACAACCTTAAGATAATGAGAATTCTGCTCCCCAAAGCTCTCTCCTTCAATTATTTTGGGGTGCAATTTCTTTTCTCATTAATTGATGGAGAATGGTGTTTTTTTAAAGTGTGGGAGAAATTTTAGGCAGAGCATTAGAGCAAGTATCCTGATGGACCTAGCCTTTTCCAAATAGCACCTGATTTAATTCAATGGACATAGGACATACAAGTCCATCTATAAACCTCTTTCCTTCCATACATTGAAACAGCATCTCCTGCAGCCTCGGCAGGATTACATATATTACATTGGTGTCCTTTTAAAATAATTGTTTGTCAGTTTGTTCTCCTAGGGCTGGGTGTGCTCAGGGCAGAAAGGGGGAGGGGAGGACGATGCAATGGATCAGCTCTGCAGAACCAGCATTCTTAACGCCAAGCCCGTCAACATTTACCCAAGGGAGTAGCAAATTGGTGAATAGGTAGGGTTGCCGTATTTCAAAAAGTAAACACCAGGACGCTCCAAAATTGTTGAGCTTTTTTTCTGACTTGCCTAAGATCCAGGACAAAGTGCTACCTATTGGAAATTCCCACCCACCCCAGACGTCAATTCCACCTTTGAAATCCAGGTAAGGTCCAGGAAAATCTGGACATATGGCAGCTCTAGGAAATATTGATTCCATTCCCTTTGATCCAGCAACTGCGGGACCAAATGCTTAGCAGAAAGCAAAGCTTTTCATTTCGAGCGAAAAGCGCAAAGACTGGTGAAACACAGTGTTCTGTACCTGAGCTGGGCTGCAATCAATCACTTCCTTGGCCAGCATCCTTAATGGCAGAGGTGGCATCGTTCCCTACTTATAATAGGTGGGGGGGGCGCATTTACTTACTTACTTACTTACTTACTCACTCACCTACTTACTTAATGTGTAGAAGGCATTTTCCTGAAACACAGCATGTACTGCAGCATCTTGCCTCCCAGTTTAGATGCTTTGAGATAGTGTAGAATCAGGGTGAGGAACCCTCAGGCCCAGATGTGGAAATGCAGCCCTCAAGACCTCTCTGTCTGTCCCTCATAATTCTCCTCAGGCCACACCTCATATCCCCAGGCAGCACCCACTAGGCCCGCTTTGCACCCCAACTGTTTTTGCCTAGCTGGATTATGTCCTTGAGCTCTGATAATGCCAGGAAGGAGGCTAGAGAGGGGTGTGTTAGTGTGCAATAAATGCAATTCCCCTTTATCGCCCCATTTTTGCCTCTGGTCCTGCCCACCTCTTGTCATGTGGCCTTTGAGAGGCTTCCAAGAAGTGAATTTGGCCCCTGAGCTGAGATATGACCCCAGCATAGAACTCATTCATGCAACGAAAGTTGTGCTTTCAGAAACACCTGTCTCCATCTGTTTCCAAACACTCATTGGCATATGCACTAAAACATAAAGCAAGGAGATGTGATTAATGCCCTTGTCCTGTCACATGCAGCAGTTAGGCTTCTAAAGGTGAGAGCCAGTGTGGTGTAGTGGTTAAGAGTGGTAGTCTTGTAATCTAGTGAACCGGGTTTGCATCTCCGCTCCTCCACATGCAGCTGCTGGGTGACCTTGGGCCAGTCACACTTCTCTGAAGTCTCTCAGCCTCACTCACCTCACAGAGTGTTTGTTGTGGGGGAGGAAGGGAAAGGAGAATGTTAGCCGCATTGAGACTCCTTAGGGTAGTGATAAAGCGGGATATCAAATCCAAACACTTCCTCCTCCTCCTCCTCCTCCTCCTCCTCCTCCTCCTCCTCTTCTTCTTCTTCTTCTTCTTCTTCTTCTTCTTCTTCCTCTTCCTCCTCCTCCTCCTCCTCCTCCTCCTCCTCCTCCTCCTCCTTCTCCTCTTCTTCTTCTTCCAAAAAGCTTCCACTGGTGCCATCATCTATGTTAGAGCTAGCCAACACAAGGCTGACCATTTATTGTTGGACTCCAACTCCCATAGGCCCCAGCAAACATGGCCAATAGTTCAGGTTTGAAGGGGCTTCTAGTACAACAACATCTATGCCTCTTAGCTATGTTGTGCCTACTGGATTAGGGAGGGGAGGCCCAGTGAACAAGGCAGGGAGAAAGGAATCGTAGAATCATAGAATTGCAGAGTTGGAAGGGATGCCAAGGGTTATCCAGCCCAACCCTCTGCAATTCAGGAATCTTTTGCCCACTGTGGGTCTCGAACCCACGACCTTGAGATTAAGAGTCTCCTTTTCTTCCAACTGAGTCAACACAGCACTGCCATGTTCTGCAGCCATCCACTGCCATTATCACACTTTCCCTGGATTGTACCCATGATAAGAAAGGAGGAGTACAAGCGCAAATAAAATAAGAGTAATGTCTCGGGAAGAACAGATTTCGGTACACAATGGTAATGAAATCTGTCTCAAGTTTTTGAGTTCATTTTGGGCAGCTGATCAGGACCAACTTTGTACAAACTGTAGACCAGAAATGGGGAAACGGTTGCTGCACATCAGTTCCCATCATGCCTGTCTGTTTGCCATGCTGGCAGAGACAGATGGGAGGTGAAGGACAACAACATCTGGAGGGCCACAGATCACGCCCCTGTGCCTGTCATAAAGTATTTGGCCTTACTGGTTGTAAGAGCTTATGCATTGCAAATGAAGGGGCAAGAAGGGGCCATTGTTTTCACCACTGCCACTGAAATGGCAGCAAAGGATTTTGTTCTGAACTTCTGGTAATGAGATTCGTTCGTTCTTAACCCCTACAACTGAAATCAGTGTGCTCTAATTGTATCTGTATCTCTTTGGTCCGTTGTTCAATGAGGAGCAAGAGCCACAATAAGCAAGAGCCATCATCTGTTGCAGTGAAGCTGAGTTTCTGCTTTCTGCTATATGTGGAACAGCTTGCTTTGCTGCAAAGCAGAGAGATTTAAGTCCTCTGTAAATCACAAGGGGCCATTTTTATTTCCTCCTCTTGGCTCGCCATAAAATGAAAGGCTGTTGGGAGGTTGGTGCCCCCTCTACGGGTCTAAAGTATTACTTTGGGCAATTATGGGATTTCTTACTAAACTATAAAACAAAATTCATGAGAAAAGTTGACATCTCACTGTGGAAGGCTGCAGTATTTACTGTGGCGGGCCAGGTTGGTGCTAAATAAATGATCCTGAGTTCAATACAATTGATTTAAATATTTTCCTCATGGTACAGGCTAAGAGATAAATTGCTGGAAAAGTGATGGGTTCTGCCATTCCTCCTTCTAAGAGGAGTTCTGTTTTGTAGTAGCTTATTTTGCCAGCCTTCCTTTCAAACAAAACTGTCAAATAGATTGTGGAAGAATATATTCTATTGGCTATTTGCAGTATAGCAGCGCTGCAGAGAGCTTGTTGGGGAGACCATGCATTAAAAAGGGACTCAAAATTAACTTAAACAAGGTTTTAATAGCAAAAACAAAAACTCCTTATACACTAAATACATCAACAACAAACCAGACCCAACCACCAACCCATCCCCCAGGGTAATGGGAGAGGTAGATGCTGCTCCTTATATACTATACCCAATTGCTGACACAGCTTGATTTACACAACTCAGCAGCACCTGCTATGCTTCACAGCTGCAAGACTGGGTCTCGTTATCTGCCTTGGCCCTGGCTCTTAAAGACATACACAACTTGTGAAATAATAATGAACCTTCACATTTTAAAGTGACCATTCACACTCTTCACACCATGATCAAATTATACAATAAATAGTTTGAAGGATGCCGTGCTTGGCCACTGTGGCTTGGATCCAAAGAACTGAGTTCCTTTCTGAAGACATGGACTGGAGCTTTGTCACCTACTGACTGTTAGCTAGTATCTGCAGTTTTTGAACACATCACTTGGTTGGAGAACTGCATTGCAAAAATCAGATACGTGTGAATTTTGAAGAATGGCTGTGTTTTGGTTTGCATTTGGTTTCAAAAGTGTGGATTAGGTTGGTTCACCTTTAAATGCAATCTGAATCAAAGCTCTCTCCCATTCCTAACTGGGAGTGGCTACTTCAGGGGCCTGAGATGCTGCAACAGTCTAATGTAGCACTATCATCAACATCATCATCTCTGTATATGTTAATCATGGTTGAATAACCTTCCTGCAAACAAATCACAAGCAACTTTCAACAAAGACCAGGCATAGTTTACGCTCAAATGACACACACTCTCTTCTTCTTCTTCTTCTTCTTCTTCTTCTTCTTCTTCTTCTTCTTCTTCTTCTTCTTCTTCTTCCACTCATAGCCAAGTAAAAATGTCTTCCATAAACAGTTTTAACAATGAGTCCTTAAGTGACCGTGGAGGCCAGTTCTGGAGAGTTGTGTACCGCTATTAACCAAATGAAAAACAACAAAGCCAGTGGATCTGATGGGATACCTGCTGAAATCTTCAAAGGGGGTGGAATTGAGCTTACACAACAACTTCACAAGCTCATCGAAAAAATCTGGGAAAGAGAAGCTATCCCAGCAGACTTTAGGGATGCCAAAATTATCAATCTCTTTAAAAAAGGTGACAGAACTGATTGCAGAAACTATCGAAGCATCTCTCTGTTAGCTGAGGCCGGCAAAATTCTTGCAAGGATCTTAGCAAACCGTCTCTTAACAATATCCGAGGTGACCCTTCCTGAATCCCAAAATGGTTTTTGGCTTTCCAGGGGAACAGTGGACATGATTTTCACCACCCACCCACCCACCCACACTTTAGAAAACCACATTGGTGCCTCTAAATAGCTGCCTCCAGGAACAGTTGGTCTTGTAAAATGCTTGGCTTTGTTCTCAGGAACATCCCTGCTTTGATTTGATGGGCAATTGATGTAATACAATTTGGCTTCCCCCAATTGCATCCCTCCTGTCTTGCAAATGTCCAGCAGTATATTTTATAGGGAAGGAATAAAGTGACCCCTAAATTGCCTTCAGTGTGTAATTGGGCCTAACTGAATGTGCATATGTCTCTACTTTTCATAACATCACAGCAAAGGCACAACGGCAGGAAGGTGATGGCTTCTAGCTAATGACAGCTTTGACTACCCTGTGTATTTTAATATTTAGGTTGCTCTCTGTGATTATACAGCAGGAAGAAGCCAAGCAACACCCTTTTCTCAGGAGCTTGCCAGGTGTCAATTATGGCACATGGATGTAAATTCAGAAGCACTCAAAAGCATTTGCATGAAGTGCTAAGCAGGGCAGATTTTAGTGAAACCAGACTTGCCAAAAGCATGGTGTCAAACATCAAGTTCAGTAGGAGAAGGGAAGAAACCATCAGATCATCAATAGCCTTGAGACCATTTTTCTGCCTAAGGTAAAATATCAAATTGTGCCCCACCAACTCCAAATCAAGGTGCATACTTAGCACCCAGGGCTGGCTTGGCTATTTTGGTATCTGAGACGGGAGGAGGTTAGGGCATTAGGGCAACTGGGGCACTGCCCCACCAACCCCAGTCTGCCTCAGCCAGCCCCCACATCCCTGCCTCCTTACAGCCAGTCCCGGGGGGGAGGGGTGGCACTGACTGCCAACTTGCTTTTCCTTAATCAATCAATCCATCAACCTTTATTGGCATACAGACGAAACAGGGATGTGTGAGTTGAAACATAAAATTGGCGCCTGTTCACAGAAGAAGATGCTTTGAGATAAAACTACACTGGCATAGTAAGGCTAAAAAGTACCTCTCAAGTCTTAGGATGACGTAGTTTCACGGTGTTGCTCAGATATTCTGCTGCTGTCTCCATACTGCCATGCCCACAGCTATTCAATAAAAGGGAGTAGATGTCAGAACAATTAAACCTCTCCTTATGCATGGGGCTCAAACATTTGTCATGAATTATTGCATTAAATGGGCAGTAGAACAAAACATGTTCAATGGCCTCAACTGTCCTACACTGCAAGGACAATACCTCTCTGAGTGTGGAACCTTCAAGGACCTTCCTTCAGAATTGCAGGTGGCAAGGGGGAAAACTCTACTTTGGTGAGGATTGTGGAGGTGATGTAGACATGGAACAGCCTTGCCAAACAAAGGTAGGATCCCTAACCCCAGTGGGGATCGAGATTTGTTGGCTGTGCTACCAAGATTTTGAGATTCCTTAGTTTCACTATTGCCAGTGTTGCCATGAAAAAGGGAGAAGGATGGGAGCACCTCCAGAATTTGTTGGGTCTGTCTGTCATTGGCTCCACTTTCTGTTGTCCTCCCGTGGGATGCCAGCTGCCACTGTCTGAGACCTACCATTGCCGAAGTGCCTCTCCTGGGAGTTAATGCAATTTAAAAGTGTGTTTAATGCACGTGTTATTAAATGTTGATGTCGCCCTCACTCCCGAAGGAGCTCAGGGCAGCAAAAACGCGAGTGATTTATCAAGGTACTGTTGGACTTAAACTTCCATCATCTCTAGCCTGAATGGCCAATGGTCAGGGATGATTGACAGTTGTTCTCTGGCAGCATTTGGAAGGCATGATGATTATGATGATTAAAAAAATTATTACTTATACCCTACCCATCTGGGCCTCCCCAGCCACTCTGGGCAGCTTCTAACAGGATATTAAAAACCACAATAAAGCATCAAACATTAAAAACTTCCCTAAACAAGGCTGCCTTCAGATGTCTTATGAAAGTCAGATAGTTGTTTATTTCCTTGACATCTGATGGGAGGGCATTCCACAGGGCAGGTGCCACTACCGAGAAGGCCCTCTGCCTGGTTCCCTGTTACCTCACTTCTCACAGTGAGGGAACCACCAGAAATTCCCCATTCCTGCCCTAGATCCTTCAAAGCCGACAGCACTGCGTTTGCAGCTGGTTTTTCCTTCTGGTGGGGACAGACAGGGCACCAAACTGGATCCTTTGAAAAATAACTGTATGAAAGGGTTCTGAAAGGGTAGAGGGCAAGAAGGTACCATAGAAACCCCTACCATTAGCAGTCCCTTGCTTTTAAATCTCCAAGAAACAGGAGGACCAGCTGCCTTGCTAGTTGTGCCACCTGTTTTCTAGCACGTCCACCCCCAGTGATTCCTTCGGTAGCATAAATGTCAATATTAGCAGATGGGGCAGGACTCCTCCATGTGTCCTGATGAGTCACAGAGGCATGGGGATCCCAGAGGCTATAATGATTTGAGGCTTTGACTGGATGCGAGCTTTTGCAGCCGCAAGAAAGCCATTGCCATGCATTCCTCGCCTATAAAAATGATAATGATAGAAGATGATGCCAAGATTGTTGCGAGGATGAATGAGATGAGAAAACGGAGCCCTTTCTCCATCATTAGGGAAGGGTGATCCATAAAACTGAATACATAGAAGCTTAAAGTCCTGCGCGGTACGAGAAAAAAGTATTCAATAAAATATATTTTACTCTGCTTGTTCTCTGCTGCCTCTGAAAACGACAGCTATCTTTGCTTTGAACAATCCATCTCACTTAATTGATTTATGGGAATGGCTTCATTTGTTCATCAAAATTTTATACACACACACGTATATATGATATGTTCTGGTACCAGCTGCCCTTTTTGGAAATGTTATAGGAAAGTTTAAAATAAATTACAAGGAAATGATTTGGAGTGAATAACAGGAGAAGGCATAAGTAATGAGTACACAGAAAAATCACCTTATCTTTTACTGCCAGGAATGACTGAGCTGTGGTCCTCTTTCAAGAAGACTGATGAATGTAAGGATAATTTAGAATGGAGAGTATCTTAAAAAACAAACAAAAAAACCACCCTGAAACACATCCAGCTTGCTTATTTTCTTCCATTTACTGATGTGATCAAAAAGAACTTCAGTCTTTTGTTGCTGATATTTTAAAATGTCATCTGAGGACCTTAATCAGCACAAACTATGACCCACACTTACTGAGAATTGCTTGTTTTTGAGAAATAATTGTAATTGTAATGTCCATTATGAATGGGGGTCAATGGGTTACCTGCTTTTGTCTGCTGGGGATAGCTGCCTTGATGTTGAAGACTTTCAGCACCTTGGTTCTGGGGGACTAAAAGATCTGTCACAGTTGGTTCAAGAATGCGTAGTCACCACAACCACCACAGAGCTATCCTAAAACATTGTCTCTACTAAAAAGCATGGCTCATGCAGGTGGTTAGTGATGTGGATGCTGGAGAGCTTTTAGCAGTGCCATTCTCATGGTCAGATGACAACCAGGGGAGGTTTAAGCTATCAGAGGCTCTCAACTTCTAGAAGCACAGAGAATCCGTTAGGCTGGTCAAAAGAGACTTCAGTATCCAGAATTTTTCTGACAGCTGTGAGGAATTTTCAAGCTAGTGGGACTGGCGTCACTGCTACGATAATCGGAATTTGGAGATGACTCTGGTGGTTGACATGATCACTTCTAGGCCACCACTACTGCTAGCATTATTTAGTTCTGGTTCCACTTAGTCCAGTGAGTTGGTGGCAGTAAAGGAGTTGGGAACCGAACCACAGTCCACGGGCAATCGAAGTCCCGGCTGGGGACGTCAGAACCGGGGGCAAGATGGCAGGGGTGGGAGCAGGAACAGGAGCCCAGAAGCCGGGAGTCAGAAAGCCAAGAGTCCGAGGGTCAGAGAGCCGGGAGTCAAGAAGCCAAGGGTCCAGGGGGCAGGAAGCAAGGAGCCATGAAGTCAAGGATTCAAGGATCAAGAAGCAAGGAGTCATGAAGTCAGGGGTCCAAGGATCAAGAGTCAAGGAATCAAACGCAGCAAGGCAGGGAACGTGTTGCTGTGGCAAAGAGCCAAAGGGAAAATGCTGACCTTATATCCCTTCCCGGCTCTTGCCACCAGGTGCTGTGAGTTACCAATTGGCCACACCTGTATGGCCGCACCTTGCCTCTTCAGAACAAACTTAGGAAGGCCCCAGCCCTGCAGAGTCCTATTGGTCACAGGGCCTGGCTCCTGCATGCACACCTGACACACAGGTAGAGTTTCCCCAGGCTTATTCTGTGGTGGTTATGGCAGTGGAGAGAAATGTTAAGGCATCTCTTATAGATGAATCCACAAGGCAATCAAACTGAACCCTTGATAGCACATTGTGATTTGATTGCATGTTTTGTGGATAGAATCAGTTCCATCTTCTCTGACTTGGAGGCAGGAAGCATTATGAATGCTAGATGCTCCTTTGGCACCATCTTCTTGCAATTGTTTGGGTCAGTTTCAATGTTAGGCCTTTCACCTGTGTGCACACCCATTGTATGTCTTCACTTCTAACTGGAGAGGAGTGGCCTCTTTGATTTAGGAGGTAGTTGATGCTTCCTTGAAAGAAAGAACAGTCCCATAGGTTAAAAGGTAAAAGGTAAAGGACCCCTGGATGGTTAAGTCCAGTCAAAGGTGACTATGGGGTTGTGGCGCTCATCTTGCTTTCAGGCCAAGGGAGCCGGCGTTTGTCCACAGACAGCTTTCTGGGTCATGTGGCCAGTAGGACTAAACCACTTTTGGCGCAACAGAACACTGTGACGGAAGCCAGAGCACACAGAAATGTTGTTTCCCTTCCTGCCACAGTGGTACCTATTTATCTACTTGCACAGATATGCTTTCGAACTGCTAGGTTGACAGGAGCTGGGGCAGAGCAACGGGACCTCCCCCATCACAGGGATTCAAGCTGCCAATCTTCTGATCAGCAAGCCCAAGAGGCTCAGTGGTTTAGACCACAATGCCACCTGCGTCCCATACACAATCCCACACACCTTGAAGGAAGCAGGTGTTGTGAGACCTATTCTTTTAAAAAAACAAACCCATCTTTAGATCGTTCTATTAGCCTATTTCTAACTTATTTTGAGCAAGATGCACAAGATATTGGTGGACACCTAATTTCAGGCATCCCAAGATGGTGTAAGATTATCTAGAACTATTCCTATTACTTTTGGAATTGAATCTGCTTGGATTGCTATGGTTGATTAATTCTTCTGGTAGATAAGGGAAGTGTTAAAGCATTGATTTTCTGTCCTGGACCTCTCAGTGACTTTAATAACATTGATCATGGAATCTTGTTGGATTGCCTCTTGAGGATAGTTGTTCCACTCTTATCTGGTTGGTAATTTTCAGAGGGTGCAATTGGGGACTTACTTGTTCCTTGACATTTATGCTGTAGAGATCCCCAGGGCTCTATTTTTTTCTCTCATGTTGCTTAACATCGGCAAGAAGAAACCAATGGGGGAGGTAGTCTGGAAATTTGGGGGCAAGGTGTCCCCAGTATCCCCTCTGAGTAGTGCAACAATAAACTGCTAGCACATCTGCAAAGCTAAGCAGGATCTGGTATGGTTTCAAATTGGATGGGGGACCCTGTGTTGAGATGCCTGCATTTTAGGGCGTTGAACTAGATGATCCCTTTCACCTCCACAATTCTATGATTCTAAATTCCACTGTGGGCCTTGGAATGAAATTTAGTCATACCCAACTTAAATGTCATTTTTTTCGGTGGAACTTAGTTGTTACGATACAATTTGCCTTTTGCTGGACTCTTTACGATAGGGGTCAATAAAAGCAGATGATCAAAAGACAGAAATGAAATTAAAAGTTGAAATAATGTGTAGGTGGATCAGAAGAAAGCCTTGGTCAAAATTTATGGCACCTCTTTTTATGGCACAAGATTAATCACCTACTTTAGCATAATCAGTGTGATGAATCTGTTGTGTGAATGATGCAGTGTCATATTTCATTTGCTCAGAGTGATGCTACAAGAATGTTTGTGTTGGGCTTTTTGTTTTTTTTTAAGGGCAGCTTCATGTCTATTTTCTTTAGAAGATAACCGTGACAATGACAAAATCTGACCTTATTTCTAGACCAGAATGTGCACAAGATATAAGCATACAGATACAACTGGAATTGCTCACTGATTCTTGTCAGATAGTCATAAAATCATTGCATAGAAGTCAGCCTTTCCATCATTATCTCTACTTAATGTTGATTCCAATCTTCCTTTTGTTTTGAGTAGATACAACAAGCATTTTATTTGTCTGGAAAGTTTATAACTTCATATGAAGACATGAATGCACATTTCTTTTTCAGCCCCCTTTTTCCCTTTAGATTTCACAAAATCACTGCAAGTTAAACAGGACACATGTATCTCAGTGTGGGAAATGTGATATTTTATAAACTGATTTGCCAATCTGTATTATTCAAATCAGGGATTATTTACAAAGCAATTGATTTTAATGCAGGACACGATAAAATGGAGTTTGTTTTGTTTTTCCCCTGGGTGTCTTGGTTCAGATTATTATTATTTAATTAATCTTTTAATCTATAATAGAAGGTGATGGTCTTTATCAGTAACTGAAGTAATTTGCCATCTAAGAGCATTCCTGTGGGACCAGATGACATGCAATTGTCATGATGCAGTGACTTGGGCTGGATATCGACACATCAAAGAAGTGTTTCAGTTAAATGTGTTGCAAACTTTATACATATGAGAAATCAGGTTAGCAAAAATGGAACTCCACAGCGCCATCTGGTGTCACAGTGTTAGAATGCATAAACAACACATATAAAGTGGGTTTTATTTGCCAATGTAGCCGAGTCCTTGGACACTGATTCAGAGGGAAGGAGTCAGTCAATTCAGTATTTCTGCCCACAGAAACACCAGATCAGGGCTTTGACACTGAGTCTGGGACAAGATATGAAGGGCTATTGTAATCTGTGATCCCTGAACCTGAAACACCTCCCCCCCAAAATCAGGACCCCCCCCTCCAGGGACTGTTGCACCTAAGCAAGACCTTACCAAAGAACTACCCCCTTTGTTCTCAAGTGCTTGTGCCAAACAGTATCCCCTGTGGAAGGTGCTTCTTGGCTTTGCCACCTCCAAGTAGTATTTCTTTGATAGATTTATTTCCTGCCTTAAACAAGGCAGATATATAAAATTTATGTAAAATTTAAAACCAAAACAGGAACACTGAAAGAAAGAAACTGGTGGTTGACAGATAGATTGGGGAAGCAGCTGTTAGCCCCAGTAAAACCTTGAAATTGCAATGCAATCACTGTAAAATGGTGCTGGAGATTTCACCAGCCCTATTAAAAATATAGAGTGAACAACTAGGTTTCCAGAGGGCCGGCCTGTAGAGATCGTACCTGTCTAATCCTGGACTAGAGGGTTGTATCCAGGGCCGTCTTTACCCAGGGGTGCAAGGGGTGTGGGGCACCTGGGTGCTGAATTTGGAGGGGCGCCGGGCACCCGCCGCTGAAGCCACCTAAGCTCTTAACTGTCTACCTGTTATGAAATAATAGAGAATTTTGATCAAGCTAGAAAAACAAAATACATATATACCTAAGCATCACCGAAATGTATACCTACTGTTTCACTAAAGGACTTTCGACTTTGTGTGCTCATTTACCAAAGACGCACAACTGACCCTGAGTGAAACATTGCAATTTGTGTTTTAATTTCATCACTTACAGTTCAAATTCATTTAGAGAAATCTTTTTTAAAAAAGTGTGGTGTCTGACATAAGCATAATAAAAGTTAATTTGGGGGTGCTGAGCAGATCTTTGTACCCTGGCGCCGCATATGCTAAAGACTGCCCTGGCTGTATCCAACTATTGATTTGATTCTGACCAGACTTAAGTAGACCTCCAGAAACTATTGGATGTAAGTTAACTGTGCCCATTGATTTCAACGGGTCTGCTCTGAGAATGCCCTTGTTGGACATTTGAACCTGACTACTCCCATCCTCATCAATCTTCCTTGGGTTTGCTTACCCAGTTCCACGTGGCAAAGGCTAGTCAGGTGCAATGGGAACTGCCATTTTGATTTGGTTAAACCTAGATTTGGTTAAACATGCAAAATGGAAGAACCCATTATTACCAACAATGTAAGAACAGCTGTTAAAACCAACCAACCTGGCTGAGATGGCTAAATTGACAAGTCGTTGTTATCATTTATTAAAGATTGGAAACCTCTCATTGACTTCTTACATGAAAAAGAACATCTGGATTTGAGGATTGAAGATAATATTTGTTTACTGAAAGTGGCTTTGTTGGGTGTTATGTGGGATTAGACGAAGTGAATATTCTTTTTATATAATGGACAGATGAAGAGTCAGAAGTTCTTTACTTTCTGAATCTTATTTTTCTATCTTTCTCTTTTAACGTCTTTTCTATTCTTTTCTCCCCTCTATTTCTTTCCCTCCCCCACCTTTTGTGTTTTTATTGTATCTAGATTAAACACTTGGTTTGGTTGGGTGGGGGGAGAGACATTAAGCTTTGTATTTTTCTCTATAAACCTTAATAAAAAATTATTTAAGAAGAAAATAAGAAAGTCCAAAGTGGCTGTATTATTGCTGCCTTGCTCAACGAGACAAGGAGGGGCTGATGTGAGCCAGAGCCTAATCGCAAGGATAGCCCTGCAATGTCAAGGCTAAGTGTACACATTAATAATGAAAGGACATCAAGATGATTTATTCTGGAACCGGGACAAAGAGTCAAGTCTAGAAGTTCTTGAGGGCTCTTTACACAACTGAAAAGCTTTCTCAATATTATTTTTAAATGGTGAATATAATTTGTGGACTGAGGAAGCCCTGTTCTTTGGTTTATTTTAGCGATGCTTCAGGTGAGAGTTCTTAACCATCCTGAGAGACAGGCTTTGGCCCGAAGCCTTAGGTAATGTTTGGTTTTAATATCCCATCTGCTGCTGTGAGGCAGCTTCTCAACACCCCAATGTGTGCCTAACACGTTTTTTGTTTTTTTAATTCTGCTAAGCTCTTCAATCCCAATTATCTTTTGGCATTAAGTTCAGTAGGCAAAATGCACAAGAAACAGAGAAAAGCCATTTCCCTTTATGTATATAAAAAGTTATCTTTCAGCTTAATTGGATATAGGTTGAGTATACCCTATGCCTTTAAAGCACTTTCGGAGCACATTTCTCCCCTCAAATATTTCTGTGCGCTGTTTGTTAATGGATTCTGGGGAGTGAAACTGTGAGGGGTTACAGTGTCCAGAATTCTTTGAAGGAAATACAGTCATACCTCTAGTTACAGACGCTTCAGGTTGCGTTTTTTCGGGTTATGGACCGCCGAAACTCGGAAGTACCGGAACGGGTTATTTCCAGGTTTTGACGGTCGCACATGCGCAGAAGCACGAAATCGCAACCCGCAGATGCGCCGCTGCGGGTTGCGAACGCTGTGGGTTGTGAACGTGCATCCCGCACAGATCACGTTCGCAACCCAAGCGTCCACTGTACAGTGGTACCTCGGGTTACATACGCTTCAGGTTACATACGCTTCAGATTACAGACTCCGCTAACCCAGAAATAGTGCTTCAGGTTAAGAACTTTGCTTCAGGATGAGAACAGAAATCATGCTCCGGCAGCGCAGCAGCAGCAGGAGGCCCCATTAGCTAAAGTGGTGCTTCAGGTTAAGAACAGTTTCAGGTTAAGTACGGACCTCCAGAACGAATTAAGTACTTAACCTGAGGTACCACTGTAATATGTTTTGAATGTGCTTTTAAGGCATAGTACTAAGGTACTAAGGCACAACCATAGTACGGCAATCTTGTACCACAAAACCCAAGAAAGGCTACCAGCTCCCTTTCTTTCTTGCATTCGTTTTGCCTCTATCAACTTCCTATTAGTTCTGCCTAAGGGTGCCATATTTCAAAAAGTGAACCTTTATGGGGGCAGGCCAAAGTTGTTGAACTGTTTATGAGGGCTGAATACAGGCTGAATTCCAGACCCTACTTTTCCCTCCATCAAGAAAGCTTTCAGAGCATGAGACTCTTACTCTCAGGGTTGTGGATTCAAGCCCCATATTGGGCCAAAGATTCCTGCATTGAGGAAGGTTGATCCTAGAGGTCCCTTCTGATCTGTATCACCTCACAATGTGGCTGCCACATGTCCTAATATGTACCCCCCAGTTGCACGCGTTCAATATGTGCCTGACCGCACATTGCGCTGAAAATGGCATGCGAACATCACAAAAAGGGGTGGAACAGACCAGGTGGGGTGTTTTCAGGCTTATTTAAAAGAATAATATTTTTATTAAATTTTACAATTTTATATTCAACAATCATCAACAATAAACAAAAATTATATAAAAATCTCTCCCCCCCTGCTCCCCCAGCGACTTCCCTCAACCCCCCCCCCCTCGGTTTTTCAAATATTTTACTACTTCTGCATAGTTTACTATATCTTAATTTCATAGTCTTCTACATAAATGCTCTTATTTATCCTTAATTTTATACAATACCGTTCATCCCATATGTTGTACTTGTATGTTTTCATATCATTATTCCATCTTTTTTACATTCATTTTTATTGTGTTTAATCAAACCCTGCAAGTGAGTCTGGTTCTTTACAATATTGCTGTAGATACAACGTAAAAGGATTCCAGTCTTTTTTAAAGTCTCTGTTATCTCTGTTATCTTTAGCTCTTAATCTTCTTGTAAGTTTTACCATTTCTGCGTATTCCATCATTTAAACTTGCCAGTCTTCTTTGGTTGGTATCTTATCATCCTTCCATCTTTGAGCTAATAGAATCCTGGCGGCCATTTTGGCGTACACAAATAAGTTCTCCATCTATTTTGTTAATTCTTGTCCTTTAATGCTTAATAGAAAGGCTTCTGCAGGCTTTTTCAATGGTGTTTCAAATATAAGCAATTTCACTTAACCATGCAGAGCCATGGAATGTAGCCCCTGTCAAAGCCTCCGTACGACCGAGCTGTAATGGCTACTCTTCCAGCCATATCTTCGAAACCCATCCAGGCAGTGATTAACGACCTAAGCCTTTGAACGAGACTTCAGGCACGCTCTCCATTGCGCAGAGTACCCAGACAGCAGCAGCAGGAGCCAGAAATATGTGCTACATTGCTGCTTTATTTCTAACTACACAAGACAGAAAAGAATATGCGTCTGCTCTCTGTGAGTGACAGAAAAACGAAACAGGACAAAGAAACAGGAAACCAGTAACATCAACATCCGTCTTCCATCTCCCGTGAGACTTCCAACAGTCTGGAATGTCAACAGAGTCTTGTGACTCCAAGAACTGCACAGTGGCATAACAGAAACCTAACAGCCCCCACATAAATGGGGGGTTGCCTGTAATGTATAGCAGTGTTTAGAACTTACATAACACTTTTCAAAGTGCTCTGAGCATAGTCAGTAGGACTATGTTTGTGGAGACCTAGAGAATCTTCCCAAGGCAGCTGTTTTGCGACTGGTGCCCAAAACGCTTTCTCAAAATGTGTTTCTGCTGAGCCCAAGTTTGGTACACCAAAATCCAGAAGGATCTGGGAATTGTAGCCCTAGATTACGCTCTGCAAACAGGAAATGAGGCAAAGATGAGTCTTGGAGAAAAATAGCATAAATTATCCAGAAGTTACCCAGACAACAAATAAAGTTTTTTAATATACTTTATTTATTTGCTTTTCTGATAAGATTCCACATCAACAAAACAAAAACAAAAACGATACAACAAAGGAAAATCGGCCCAGTATACCTGAAGGAGCATCTCCACCCCCATTGTTCAGCCCGGACACAGTTTGAAATGCAGTACAAATACTGATTTTAATGGATTAGAATATGAATTGGGTGGGGAGGAGAGTATTCCTAATGACAATGTGTATACCTGAAGGAGCGTCTCCACCTCCATCATTCAGCCTGGACACTGAGGTCCAGCTCCGAGGGCCTTCTGGTGGTTCCCTCACTGCGAAAAGTGAAGTTACATGTAACCAGGCAGAGGGCCTTCTCGGTAGTGACGCCCTCCCTGTGGAACACCCTCCCATCAGATGTCAAGGAAATAAACAACTATCTGATATTTAGAAGACATCTGAAGGCAGTCCTGTTTAGGGAAGTTTCTAATGTTTGATCTTTTACTGTGTTTTTAATATTCTGTTGGGAGCCGCCCAGAGTGGCTGGGGAATAAATAATAAATTATTATTATTAAATTACTGTTTCCTTTCAGAGATTTAAAATAATCGACAAAAAATCAGAAAACATTAATTGACTTCCTATCCTCTTTATCCATGGTTCCTTTAAACTCCTCTTTCCCTCGTGTTTTCTTAGTTCACTCTATCTATCGCAACCACTTTTATGTACAGTGGTACCTCAGGTTAAGAACTTAATTCGTTCTGGAGGTCTGTTCTTAACCTGAAACTGTTCTTAACCAGAAGCACCACATTAGCTAATGGGGCCTCCCGCCGCGCCACCGGAGCATGATTTCTGTTCTCATCCTGAAGCAAAGTTCTTAACCCGAGTTACTATTTCTGGATTAGCAGAGTCTGTAACCTGAAGCGTATGTAACCTGAAGCATATGTAACCTGAGGTACCACTGTAATTTATTTATTTCTTACTCTTAAAGTTATCTTTAAAGACTGTTGTCACACGTTCTTCTGTGGTGTATTAGTGGATCATTCATTAAATGTAGCAGGAGTCTCCCTCTTATCCTTTGCTCCCCCCACACTTCTAGGTCCCCCCCCCCCCCCAGTATAACTTAATCCTCTTACATGTTTGAGTTAGGCAAAGTATGGAGAATAAAGAGCTACTAATCTCACTGGAGCTCAAAGAGATGCATGTGAAGCCCTCTGTACATTAGTAAGCAAACAAACCGTGTTCTATGGGGAGGGAGGTGTTTTGAGTTTGAAATGAAACTCTACTTCCCTGACAGTTCTCTGAAGTAACGTGTCTGTAAAACACAGACTCGAGGGCTCAGATTCACTTCTTTCTTTTTTTAATGCAACCTTTCAAATGAAAGAAATTATGAAACGAAGCCCAGTCCAAAAGCATAAATATCAAAATATTTATGTGCAGAGTGTCGTGAATACAGATTAAGGCAATTTGGTAATGGAAAACAGAAAGTGGAGCACATTCGAGCCAGGCGTGTTAGCTCTTTATGTAAAACTGACCTTATGCCCAGTCTTAAAAAAAATTATTTCTACACAGTAATCCCAAAGTGATGTTGAGGAGATTCCAGGGTGGAGAAAACATCACTTGCTAAACTCTGCCAGTTGCATCAGCCGGGGTGGAAGGTGAAGCCATGGTTCGTCCCACTTTCCCCTCATTCAGCCTTTTGGAGGGGGGGGGCAACCCTCCCACTAAACCAGTGAGAGACAATGTTGTTATGCTGCCTTTCCAAATGTAGTGCTAGTGACAATGGTGTAGCATTGGGAAATGTCGATCACTTCTCTTACCTGGGCAGTTATTGTTCTACAAGGGCCGACATGGATGCCGAAATCCAGCATCGCCTGAGCTCTGCGAGCGCAGCTTTCTCCCAGTTGAAGTGCAGAGTGTTTGAGGACCGGGACATTCGCAGGGAAACAAAAATGCTTGTTTACAAAGCTATTGTACTACCAACCTTACTGTCTGCTTGTGAAACATGGACCACGTATAAAGGCCATCTCCAACTCCTTGAAAGATTCCGTCAACGGTGTCTCCGAAAATTTTTACACATCACTTGGGAAGACAGACGAACTAATGCCAGTGTACTGGAAGAAGCAAATGATCACCGGTGTTGAAGCAATGATTCTTCAACATCAACTTTGTTGGACTGGTCATGTTGTGCGGATGCCTGGCTATCGTCTTCCAAAGCTACTACTCTATTCCGAACTTAAAAATGGAAAGCGTAATGCTGGTGGTCAACAAAAGAGGTTTAAAGACTGTCTCAGGGCAAAATTTTTAAAAATGTAGTATAAACACCATCAATTGGGAAACGCTTGCAAGTGCTCCAATTGGAGAACAGCCTTTACCAAAGGTGTCATGGGCTTTGAAGACACTCGAACTCAGGACGCAAGGGAGAAACGTGCTAAGAGGAAGGCACTTTTGGCAAACCCTCACCATGATCAACTCCCGCCCGGAAACCAATGTCCCCACTGTGGAAGGACGTGTGGATCCAGAATTGGCCTCCACAGTCACTTAGGGACTCATTGTTAAAACCGTGTTTATGGAAGACAATCTTACTCGGCTACGAGTGATCGCCAAAGAAGAAGCTAGTGACATACTGTGAGTGGCACATCGACACCTTCAGTGCTTTCTGCAGGCATACCAAGAGCAACCTGAGCACCAGAAGTGTCATGCTATAGGTGGATCATCCCCTTTGCCTAAGAAGTGGCGCTTGCGTCACATCCAACCATTGCTCAACCAACCTGTGGGTTCCCCAGAGCTATTCTGTCCAAGGAGCTATGTGGGTGCTGTGTTCTGTGGGCTCTTTCCCCTTCCCTTAGCATTTGTTGCTCTCCAAAACAGAAGGAGCATAAGTCAGGAGCATAAGGTTAGTTGACCATCTGCCTGTAGGGATGCCTGGGAACTGTCAGTAGCAGGATCATTGCTGCCTGTGCCCCAGAAGCTGGTAGGGGGAGCAAGCTGCGGCCTCATTTGTTAAGAATAATTTATTTAATTGACACAGAAACGGAAAATGTTAGCGAAGGTTTAAAATGGCTAAATGCGTATTGCTGAAGGGTTGCTAACACTGGGGTTTTTCTTATGTGAAATGAACCATGAAAAGAGTAGAAGGGAAGTCATTGGATATTTTAAAGTTTGTAAAATGTTTATTTGAAATTGCAAAATAGAAAAATTAATAAAAAATATTATTAAAACAACAACACTGGGGGGTTCCCGATGTGGTTTTCTAAAGGACTCTGAGCACCTTAATGGGTTAACAAATAACTGTTGATTGTTTTCTGCTCTGTGCTGAGAGTGATCATGTGATGAAGGTATTGAGTTGCAAATCTCCATTTTGAAAGGGAGCTGCCTTTCGTCTTTTGTGTCCCAAACTCCATGGAGTGAAGATGTAAATGAATCTCTCCTGAACTTATATATCTTATACCCAATGGAGGTGGGAATGCAGCCTGTGGGGAGAGGCAGACCACTGCTTCTAGGTCTGTTTGGATTCTTTCCTGTTTTCTAAGATGCTGAGCTTGTGCTGGGCAGCATAAGACCTTGTATGGATATTTTGGGCGTCTCTTTTGAAGCTTACGTTGTGTTTTTGAGGAGTTCTGCCAGTAAAAGTTTGAATGATATTTTTATGGGCCTGGACAATGATTTCTTCAAAAAGCAGCCAGTTCTTATGCTTCCAGTCGCTTCAAACAGTACAATACTAATATCTGAAGCATCATTTGGGGCATTGTGTATGGTGTGGTGCAAGGGGGGGTGTTGGCCGCATATTCCTGACATCCTAAGTTTATTGGCTCCCACTGTGCAGCAGCACGGTCGTAATTGGAGGACTGTGGCAGTATTGTGTGTTTTCCCCTCCTCTCTAGAACTGAATGGTGTCTCCACCACAGGCCATCACTGTCAGGGCACCATAGGGTTTCAAATTACACCTTGCTGGGATGGTGCTCTTTTGCTAAATATACATAATTGCCTATCCTTGTCATTCTAGGGGCTCCTTTCTTTTGATTCTAATTTGTACAGTGGTCTCTAGGAAAGAGTGGATGAAAATAGCATAAACCAGGCATAGGCAAACTCAGCCCTCCAGCTGTTTTGGGACTACAACTCTCATCATCCCTAGCTAACAGGACCAGTGGGATTATGGGAGTTGTAGTCCCAAAGCAGCTGGAGGGCCGAGTTTGCCTATGCCTGGCGTAAACAGTGAAGTATATAGTCTTCAATTGACTAGTTTATTTGATGTGGTTTTCCAATGAAATGATGCGAGAGAGGATAACACCCTCATCCTTGGTGCATATTGAAATCATAATCTTCAGAAAATATTTAGCTAAGTCAATTTCTGTGACTGGATTGTATTAGTGTCTTACATGCATTTGAACTCAATCAAATAAAAGCATTTGAATGATCTGACACAACTTTGGACTTGTTCTTAAGCCTATTAACTAGGTCAGCTGAGTCTTGATCAAAGCGGCATAGTCTGCTCAGGGATGTTGATATTAGACTGTCGTTGCAGAGCTGCAAACTCTCTGGGCAAGCTTTAGCCTCGGTTCCCCTGCTTCAGAATAGGAATTAATGCAACCTGCCACATAAGCTTGTAGAGAAAATAAAACCTAAGAAAGATGCTGTGTGCAAAGTAGTTTTAAAAATAAAAATAAAAAAATCCACAGATCAGGAACAGGAAACCTGTGTTTCTCCAGATATTGTTGGACAACAATTTCCACCATCCCGGAGCTTTGGCCAGGCTGCCTGGGGCTGATGGAAGTTGCTTTCCAACATCATCTATAGAGCTACAATTTCCTGAACCCTGGATAGATCACAAGTCAAAGGCACCATATCTATTTTACATTTAAAGCACATTTAAAGCACATTCACTCCTCAAAGATTCCTGGAACTGTTGTTCATTAAGGGTCTGGAAATTGTAGCTTCATGAGTGGTAAGCTATAATTCCCAGAATTCTTTTTTTTATGCTTTAAAGGTATGCTGCATACACAGCTTTATTTAGCATTCACATAGTCCTTTCCTGAAGTGCTTAGCTACAGGGCTAGGTGACATATCAATATATTGTCCAAAGCCCATTTGAACTTCACATTGTGATAACTGTTTCATAATATTTCAGCTGGCAATATGTTTTGCATCACAATGTGTGTGAGGACTAGGCAATACAGTGGTACCTCGGTTTAAGAACAGCTTAGTTTACAAACAACTTGGATTAAGAACGCAGCAAACCAGGAAGTAGGTGTTTTGTGAACTTTGCCTTGGAAGCAGAACATGTTGAGTGTTTTCCATTTGTAAATTGAGTCCCCCGCTGCTATGGGAAAGCACTCCTTGGTTTAAGAACACTTTGGTTTAAGGACGGATTTCCGGAATGGATTAAGTTCATAAACCAAGGTACCACTGTATCTGGTCTTCAACATAACAGTATATCACCAGCTAAATATCACAATGTATCCATCTAAACATTGCAACTTACCACAATGTCTGAAATAAGGATGGAACTAACAGGACAATGTTCTGGCAACTGCTGCTACTTAGGGGTCTAAAACGGATGAATGACAATTTCATCAACCACCACACAGTCACGTTCAACAGCAGGCAAGCCGAAATTCATCCCAACAGGACTTTTGGTTCAGGGCTTGGCTACCAAATGGTGGTATTCTGGTTTTCAACATCGCAATACATCACCAGCTAAACATCACAATAGGTGTTGATGTGCATTTTTTTTTTAAGCTGCAAAAGGAAAAGCCCACAGTCAGGAAAGCCTGCAGCTGAAGATTTTTCTACCACTGTGATCAGGAGACACAAATTCTGTTGCAATAACTGTGCTCCGTTTATGCTGAGGAATCATATGCCAAGCTGTTGAAGTTGCTTTTTCTTCCTCCAATGGCATTATTGGATTATTTTGATTGTTGTTAGCCGCCCTGAGCCCAGCTTCGGCTGGGGAGGGCGGGATATAAATAAAATTTATTATTATTATTATTATTATTATTATTATTATTATTATTATTATTGTCAAGGTCAATATGGAAACTAGAGTATACAGCATATGTCACAGTGGGGGAAGGAACACTATCTGGCCTGCATCTTCCCCTTTTCACTTCTAAGGCTGCGTCACTTTGTAGGGAATACCGTATTTTTCGCTCTATAAGACGCACTTTTTCCCCTCCAAAAATTAAGGGGGAATGTGTGTGCAACTTATGGAGCGCATGCAGGCTCCATGGCTTCAGTGAAAGCAATGCGAAGCCTCTGGAGTGCAGCTGGAGCTCCCGCTGCACTCTGGAGGCTTCGCATTGCTTTCACTGAAGCCAGGAGAGCAAGAGGGATCAGTGCGCACCGATCCCTCTTACTCTCCTGGCTTCGCTTCACTTCACTGGAGAGGCGCTGTGCAGGGAGAGCTGCACAGCGCCCCTTCAGAGAAGCGGGAGGAGAAATGGAAGGGGCTCCGTTTCTCCTGCCGCTTCGCTGAAGGAGTGCTGTGCAGAGAGGGAGAGAATTTTTCCCCTTGTTCTCCCCCTCTAAAACTAGGTGCGTCTTGTGGTCCGGTGCATCCTATAGGGCGAAAAATGCGGTATTTGCTTGTGGAACGGAAAACGCTTCCTCCTGCTTCCTCCACACTGTAGGGAAAATGCATGATCTAAGGAGGCCCGCGCACGAGATTCTCTAAGGCAATAGCAAACCTCCAGCTAGGCGTCGTGGGCATAACTTTGTCTTCTCAAATCCGGGAGCTTTGCTATCGGAATCCATTTATGATTCAGTTGCCAGGTCTTATTAACATTCACCCCATCTTTTCCTTCTGCAAAGTAATGATCAGAGATGGCTGGATTTTATTGCTTTATAGCAATTTATCTGTTATGAGAGACAAAACGTCAAAATAAAAAAAATCAAATACAATTACCCCTGCAAAGAATGAGCCTGCAAAAGAATATCAACTTCCTCGCTCAGATTTTGCCCAGAGATTTTGTTGGCCTTTTCACAATCCCTGGTCAGGGGATGGGCAAGAAGGTTTTCCTGTTTACACAGAGCTTTGGTCTGGTTTTCTTTTGATCCTATTTAAAAATCTCTTTGATGTGATCACACACTGACAGAGCAATCAATCCTAAATTTATCCTCAGGATTGCTTTCTCTGGGTTCTGGCTCTGGAATAAAGAGCAGATGGGAGAGTGAATCAGTTGATCTTTCCTCGTATAAAAAACAGGAAGTTCTGTCTCTTTTTAAAGGTTTTGACCCTGAGATTTTTGCCTGCCCTTCCCAGTTCTCAGGAGAAGAAAGTGACAAATCAAGGTAGGTGAACTGAGCAGACTAGGCTTGAACAGTAGGAATGATATTCTACATGGATTGAATGTGTGGCTGACTCCTAGCAGCTGATCAGCACAAGGTTTAATTGGCTGCCCTCCATCCAGGTAATGAAGGCTTGACTGCTAGCACACTGGGGATTTTAACATTGTTTTGCTAGTGTTTTCTCCCAAGTTTCCAGGTTCCAGTGTAAGGGGTGTTTAACATGGCAGGGCTGCCACAATGGATAAGGCAAACTAGCATACCCTTCAACATATCTCTGCTGAAAATAGGGATGTCCTGTTTAATAATAATAATAATAATAATAATAATAATAATAATAATAATAGTATTATTATATTATTTATACCCTGCCCATCTGACTGGGTTGCCCCAGCCACTCTGTGCAGCTTCCAACATATATATAAAAACATAATGAAACATTAAACATTTAAAAAAACTTACGCTATACAGGGCTGCCTCCAGATGTCTTCCAAAAGTTGTATAGCTACTTATTTCCTTGGCTCAGAGGTCACATAACTCTGCAGCCTCTAACATTTCACCGATGCAAATAAGGACGTCCTAAGGAAAAGCAGAACATTCCAGGATCAAATCAGAAACTGGGACAGCTTCTGTAAATCCGGGACTGTCCCTGGAAAATAGGGACAGTTGGAGGGTCTGAACTAGGCGTTCACTGGCCTGGTGTGTTCCAGTTTCCTTGGACAACAACTGCCATCAGTTCTGATGGCTGGGGCTGATGGGAGTCATAGGCTATAAAACAGCTGGAGGGCACCAGGTTGCAAAAGGCTGAGCTACTGTGCAAAGTTTTCTGGTGTGCCTCCCTCAACTATACAAATGTTTCAGCAGCTACCTGCACTTTGGAAGAAGAAGAAGAAGAAGAAGAAGAAGAAGAAGAAGAAGAAGAAGAAGAGGAGGAGGGGGAGGAGGGGGAGGAGGGGGAGGAGGAGTTTGGATTTGATATCCTGCTTTATCACTACCTGAAGGAGTCTCAAAGTGGCTACCATTCTCCTTTCCCTTCCTCCCCCACAACAAACACTCTGTGAGGTGAGTGGGGCTGAGAGACTTCAGAGAAGTGTGACTAGCCCAAGGTCACCCAGCAGCTGCATGTGGAGGAGCGGAGACGCGAACCCGGTTCACCAGATTACGAGTCCACAGCTCTTAACCACTACACCACACTGAAGAGGTGGACGGCAGCAGTTGAGCTGCTCCCAGGCTGGGTTAATGGCCCTTGTCTTCCTAGAGATGAACACCAGCCTTTTGATTTTCACTTGCCATGCATGGCTTAGACACAGTAGTAAAGGGAAGGAAGTAATGAAGTAAAGAGGCATTAGCAGGGAGAAGGGAAAAGGGTACTTTGGTCAATTACCGATGTGGTGTTATTATGCTATTCAGTGCATGCTGCAAAGGCAAGAGAAGATTATGGGAAATAAAATTAAGAAGCCAGGCCAATAGCATTAGAGGGGTAGACTTTTTGCCTTCTGAGGCAGAGAGGCATGTTTTGGGAAAGCATTCAAACGTGGCTTGGGCCAGGCGAAACCATAGGGCTCCTTCCAGAATTCCCTTCCATGTTATAAGAGCAGTGCCAGATTTACGTATAAGCTAAACAAACTATAGCTTAGGGCCCCACTCTCTTGGGAGCCCCCTAAAAAATTAAAGGAAAAGAAAACTGGATGCACATTTCCAAAATATACGATAAAAAACAAATAAAATAAAACCTACCTACAGCAACAGTGTTTTGTGTTGTGCAGGCTCCTATGATGTAAGTAATGGGTCCCACCTGCTAGCCTGCTACCTAAAATATAACTGGTTTGCTCCTATTAGGTCCATAAATTACCATCTAGCATATAAAGGTAAAGGGGCCCCTGACCATTAGGTCCAGTCGTGACCGACTCTGGGGTTGCTCATCTCGCTTTATTGGCCAAGGGAGCTGGCGTACAGCTTCTGGGTCATGTGGCCAGCATAACTAAGCCGCTTCTTGTGAACCAGAGCAGCGCACGGAAACGCCGTTTACCTTCCCGCCAGAGCAGCACCTATTTATCTACTTGCACTGGTGTGCTTTCAAACTGCTAGGTTGGCAGGAGCAGGGACCGAGGAACAGGAGCTCACCCCGTCGTGGGGATTCGAACTGCTGACCTTCTGATTGGCAAGCCCAAGAGGCTCAGTGGTTTAGACCACAACACCACCCATGTCCCTTGTGTAAACCCACCAGAACAGACCCACTTTCTCTGTAGGAAGACACCCATTGTAAGGCACAATGCCAAGGACTCCATATAGCCTGGACGTGGCCCTGCTTCCCAGATTTCATAGGAAAATGAGAAAGAGCCACAATGCAGAAGTTTCCCCTCTAAAGGTAACATCAGAAATTGCCCTTCACCTGTGGAACTGCACTTGTTCTTTACATTTAATTGGGAGTTTAAAATCCCACCTTTCCATCAAATGATTCTCAATATTTTTCTCAATATTATAATAATACGACCCCCCCAAATCACACACTGGCAGCCTTCAGTCCTTGGGACACTGCATGGGGCCAGCTAATGCTTCTGTTCTCTGTATGGTTGCTCAAGTGAAGGGCATTCACAATAATAATAAATTATTATAACTATTGCTATTGTTATTATTGTTACTGGAAGGAAAGTTATGCCCTCCAGCATTTCTCCAATGAAAATAGGGATGTCCTATGTCTGGGTGGCACTGTGGGTTAAACCACAGAGCTTAGGACTTGCAGATCAGAAGGTTGGTGGTTCAAATCCCCGCGACGGGGTGAGCTCCCGTTGCTCGGTCCCAGCTCCTGCCAACCCAACAGTTTGAAAGCACCTCAAAGTGCAAGTAGATAAATAGGTACCGCTCCGGCAGGAAGGTAAATGGCGTTTCCGTGTGCTGCTCTGGTTCGCCAGAAGCGGCTTAGTCATGCTGGCCACATGACCCGGAAGCTGTATGCCGGCTCCCTCGGCCAATAAAGCGAGATGAGTGCCGCAACCCCAGAGTCGGCCACGACTGGACCTAATGGTCAGGGGTCCCTTTACTTTTATGTCCTATTAAATTATTTTTATTATATTATATTATTTTATTTTATTTTACCCTGTTCATCTGACTGGGTTGCCCCAGCCACTCTGGGCAGCTTCCAGCATATACAAAAACACAATAAAACATTAAGCATTAAAAGAACCTTCCCTATAAAAGGGCTGCCTTCAGGTGTCTTCTAAAGGTTGTACAGTTATTTACTCCCTTGGGTCAGGAGTCACATAATTCCATATCCTCCAACATTTCTCCATTGAAAATGAGGGCCATTGAAAATGAGGGCCTTTTCAAAGGAAAAGCAGAACAGAAAAGCCGGACTTTGAAAGTAATCTAATCTCCCTTGCTGTATTATACTGTATTGTTTAATTAGTGTTTTTATGGAGCAGTCAAGTAATTTCGTTGTCCCCGAAGGGGGCAATTACAATAAAGATATTATTATTATTATTATTATTATTATTATTATTATTATTATTATAACATTCCAGGATCAAATCAGAAACTGGGACAGCTTCTGTAAATCCAGGACTGTCCCTGGAAAATAGGGGCATTTGGAATGTCTGGAAATCCTTGCAAAAATGAAGAACATAGTGTTGCAATAATAATATTACCAAGTAGTGTTTTTGTTTTTAATTTTCATTTAAAAGCTTTCCATACTTTGGAAATGATGACCCAGCCTTTTCGGTTCCAATCCAACGCACATCCCACTGAAATGAATTATGGGTTCATTGAGGTCGCTAAACATATTTGGCAGCATTACTTAGGCTGGGGACGGTTAATCACCTGTTGGTTGTTTGTCTGATTGTTTTGGCTGGAAATTGCTGTGAGGCATCCTGAGACCATGGGATAAATTTAATTAGCGGACTAACCAATTTAAAGGGGTGGAAGGGAAGGCAGTGTCAGACAGCATCAAGGGCAAAATAAAGGACCAACTGGCATTCACTTGATTCTGAGAAGTGTTACCAAAACAAACACAAATATTTTAAATCAGAAGAACCATTTAAATCGCTTAAAGTTGGGAACCTTTGGCCCTCTAGATCAGGCTTCCTCAAACTCGGTCCTCCAGATGTTTTTGAGACTATAGTTCCCATCATCCCTGATCACTGGTCCTGCTTGCTAGGGATCATGGGAGTTGTAGGCCAAAAAACAGATGGAGGGCCAAGTTTGAGGAAGCCTGTTCTAAATACTGTTGAACTCCAACTCCCATCAGCCCAGTCAGTATTGTGGGTAACCAGAAATAGAGGTAAAAGGTAAAGGACCCCTGGACGGTTAAGTCCAGTCAAAGGTAACTATGGGGTTGTGGCGCTCACCTCGCCTTCAGGCCAAAGGAGCCGGTGTTTGTC
This sequence comes from Podarcis liolepis, assembly GCF_965112155.1. Classification (NCBI taxonomy): domain Eukaryota; kingdom Metazoa; phylum Chordata; class Lepidosauria; order Squamata; family Lacertidae; genus Podarcis; species Podarcis liolepis. The sequence continues at coordinate 119,018,268 of NC_139554.1, forward strand.
CACAGACAGCTTTCCGGGTCATGTGGCCAGCATGACTAAACAGCTTCTGGCACAATGGAACACCATGATGGAACACAGAGCGCACGGAAATACCATTTACCTTCGCGCCGCAGTGGTACCTATTTATCTACTTGCACTGGCATACTTTTGAACTGCTAGGTTGGCAGGAGCTGGGACAGAGCAACAGGAGCTCACTCCATCATGGGGATTCGAACCGCCGACCTTCTGATCGACAAGCCCAAGAGGCTCAGTGGTTTAGACCACAGTGCCACCTGCATTGCTGGTAACCAGAAATGATGAGAACTGCAATTCAGCAATATTCTGAAGGAACTCAGATTGCCCACTTAGATTTACGGACATGAAGGGCTTTTTCACTCATTCCTCTCTTGTAACTTTCCACCCCGAATTCCTCCTCTGATGTTTTTAGTTATGCAGAAACAATCATTATTTTTCTTATAAGAGAACAAAAAAGCATATTCACTCACTTGTTGATTTGTTCTCTCTCTCTCTCTCTCTTTGTGTATGTGTGTGTTCAAAGGTTTTTTTCATACCCAAAGTGCCAGAGCTAATAGAAATCTGTTGATTTGGAACTGTGGCTGCTTCTATTTTGGAACTTTTTTATTTTTAAAACACAAATATTTTGAAATGAAGCAGCACACCTAGTTCCAGCCTTCCTTAAAAAAAAAAAACAGCTGTATAAACCTGTGGGTTGGTGTGTACTTTGTGGCTGGTTTTTCACTAAGGGTTACATTTTTTAAGTTTCTCTTGGAAATAAATATCTACTCCTCAGCAATATTTTTTAAATAATCCCTTTGTCCATTTGTGTAAAAGTTAAAATTAGTCTGCAGAAAGAGCACTAGAGCCAAGCTAAGACGTGGGTTGCGGGAAGAGATTTTGTGAACCTTTCCTTCCCCTGTGAAATGCACTAGCCTTTTCAGATATTATTTGAGTGTTATTGTTTGGATTTATTTATGAGTTGGTATTGCCAGCCTTAATCCTACCCCAATGATACAAAATTCAAGCAATCCGTGCTCCCATACCTGGTATTCCAGCAAAACAATGTTCTACTGTGAGCCTCTTTGTAGTTACTACTGGCTGTAGCTTCACTTGTAGATTTCTTCGGGGAAAGAATACTTTTATTTTTTCCCTCATAGCAGAGATGTTGTTATATATCGTATTTTTCGCTCTATAAGTCGCACTTTTCCCCCTCCAAAAATTAAAGAGAAATGAAATGTGTATGCGTCTTATGGAGCAAATGCAGGCTCCATGGCTCCATGGCTTCAACGAAAGTAACGAAAGCTCTCCAGGCTTCAGGGATAGCCGCCTGAAGCCAGGAGAGCGAGAGGAATCAGTGCGCAGAGGAATCCCTCTTGCTCTCCTGGCTTTGCTTCGCTGGAGAGGCGCTGCGCAGCTTTCCCTCTCTGTGCAGCGCCCCTTCAGCGAAGCGGGAGGAGAAATGGAAGGGGCTCCGTTTCTCCTGCCGCTTTGCTGAAGGGGCGCTGAGCAGAGAGGGAGAGATTTTTTTCTTTTCTTGTTCTTCCCCTCTAAAACTAGGTGCGTCCTATGGTCGGGTGCGTCCTATAGAGCGGAAAATACGGTATGTCACCAATCTGATTTGGCTATGTGGCGATGTCACCAAAGGCAAATAACGATAGTTCGGAATGAGGACAATTGGTCTGTTCAGAATTTTGCTCACAATTTGCCTTATCTCAGCACTGGCTTCTTTTTTAAAACCTCAGTTAAATGATATCATTGTGTAGATACTGTAGTCCTGATTGTTTGTTTGCAAGATGATAGCAAATTTATTAAGAGATGAAAGGTTCTTTTTTCCTCTCCTTTGAGCAAAAACAGTGCTGAAATGGTGACCACTTGCGGCTGCAAACAACCGGGAACAGACACAAAAACCATAAACTTTTGAGGGTCTTTCATGAAACCCCAGGTCCCCAAAGTCTCTTATTTGCACTGAAAGTGTTTATTGGGCAACATTTGGTTCAGTCCAAGTTTCCATATTATTATATATTCTGTTCTCTCTTTCTCTCTCTTTTGCCAGAGGGGAAAAAAAAATAAAATTCCAGCAGCCTGGGTCCTGTTTTACAACTCAAATGCTGAACAAATGTAATCTCTCTCTGCAGTAGGACTCAATCATATATTCCTACTGGTGCAGTTTCAAGCACGGCGACATTAATCAGCTCTGCTTATTTTAAATATAACTGCTGGAAAAGATTTCCAATTGTGTCAATACTTTCAAAACGCGAGAACTGTAGTGAACTGGCCGTCCCTTTGCAAACACTTATTAAAATACATACACTTAGAACCATCGGCTGTTTCTTAGCATTGACACTTATTTAGATTCAATGTGGAGTGTTAGATTTGGAGTTATGCGCCGAATGCTGATAAATATATCTGCAGATACATATTTGCAACCGAGGCGGGGTTAGGGGACTTCGGGTTCACTGAATGTGTACTTTCATTTTCCTGTATGTATCATGCCAGTATAATATTGCAGTGGCAAAAACAAACAAACACACAACCTCAACCCCCCCAACCCCCATATGACACCCAAGTCTAAAGCAGGAATGGGCCATTTTTTTCGTTTGCAGGGACATTCTGTGTTCCAAACAGCAGTCCAGGGACTGAGAGTATATTTTGCAATGTAGCCCAGCTGCATCATGAGTGATCAGATTCCCAAATAAAGTTAGTAAAGATAATAATAATAATAATAATAATAATAATAATAATAATAATAATGGTAAAGGACCCCTGGATGGTTACGTCAAAGGCGACTATGGGGTTGCAGAGCTCCTCTCACTTTCAGGCCAAGGGAGCTGGCATTTGTCCACAGACAGCTTTCCGGGTCATGTGGCCAGCATGACTAAACCGCTTCTGGCACAATGGAAAACCATGACGGAAACCAGAGTGCACAGAAACGCCATTCACCTTCCTGCCACAGCAGTATCTGTCAGGAGCTCATCCTACACTCGAGTAGGACCCTGGCAGAGACACATGCCCGACTGGCATGTTCTTTCCCTCCTGGTTGATCGTTCGGGAGCTTCAAAAGCTTTCTTCTGCCCGAACATCACAGCGACCGATGCCAACAGACATCGGCACACTTAGGGATCCACAGATTCTTCGCAGCTTGCGTAACAGAACTCAGCAACTCAGCATTTTGGCAAATCTACTTTATTTACATATAAACACACATGGAGCACTGCAACATGGCTCCCTCTCTCTCTAGCATCAGACAGCAAAAAGAAAAAGAACAAAGGACAATAGTCCCACTTCACGGAACACAGTAACACAAACATCCTGTCTTCTCCGTCACTTCCCACTTTGTGGAGTCAAAACATATACCGTCATGTGATAGACAACAATCCCATGACTGCAGTCATGGAGCAGGAATTCTAACAGTACCTATTTATCTACGTGCACTTTGACGTGCTTTCGAACTGCTAGGTTGGCAGAAGCTGGGACAGAGCAACGGGAGCTCACCCCGTTGCAGGGATTCAAACCCCCGACCTTCTGACTGGCAAGCCCAAGAGGCTCAGTGGTTTAGACCACAGCGCCACCCGCGTCCCTCGTACCACTAGTTGTTAATAATAAGTACTAGTAATAAGCAGAGGTGTAGTGGTTGTAGGGTTGTGGGTTGTAGGGTTGTGGAGGAAGACCCATTATTATTTCTGCAGAGGGGTCTCCACCTCCAGTTTCCCAGGGTCCCTCAATCAGCACGAAATGGAAGGTTTTTAGCCAAAGAGAAATTGTCTCTTCATCCTTTGTGCTGATTGGAGGCAATTTGAGTGAAAGGAATCCGTTCATTGGCCTTGCAAAGCCCTGGCCATTTAGACCACTTAGACCTTCTTACTTCCACTTCAGGGGCACATTTACTCGCAGGAAACCCCCCTCCAGCTACAAAAGACGCTGCTGGTCTGTGGCATTGCTTAGGGTGTTTTGCTCGAGTTTGTTGCTGTTGTTATTGCTATTAATTTTTGTATTTTTATTTTTAGATCCTATTAAGTGGAGACTGTTTCAATTTGGCGGTGTGCTTTTTGATGTGTTTTATTTATTGCTTTTGACTTTTGTTATGTTCATATTTATGTGAATCTTACCACGTTGTGAGCTGCCTTGAGCGCTGTTTTAACTATGTAAAGGTAGCATGTAAATAAAAGGATGGTGGTGTCTTAAACTAGATACAAAATGAAACATTGTCAAAATACAAAGCAATACATTGCTCTTGAACAAGCAAGCAATGAAGTCCTGTCTAATTTTTAGTCCTTAATACAGTTCAATAAAATTTCCTTTCTCTGGTCCCAGAGAGAGCAATCCTAGGCAAGCTTCTTGCTTGTTCAGGATCTATGAGCTGATTAACAATAACAATAACAATAATGTTATTATTTATACCCCACCCATCTGAGTTTTCAGGCTTAATCTCCCTGCTGTGCAAGATCTCTGCTTGAGTTTCCAGAGCAAGTAATCTATTACAGTGTTTCCCAACCGGTGTTCCGCGGCACACTAGTGTGCCGTGAGACACCGGCTGGTGTGCCGTGGGAGGGAGGCGGGCGAGTCGGGCGGCGAGAGGCGGCGGCGGCGAGGATCCGCGTCGAGCCGGGGGCGGCTCCGCGGTGCTGGTGCCGAGCGGCGGGGCAGCGCGCACAAAAGGGAGGAGCGCGAGACAGCGGAGGAGGAGGAGGCCGGCATGTCCGGGCAGCAGCAGCAACAGCAGCAGCAGCAACTCCCGGCGACGGCTCCTCCTCCGCCCGCTATCGCCGCCACCACCACAACAGCCGCCGCCGCCTCAGCTGCCGCCGTCCCTCAATCCCTCGCTCTGCTGCCTCCTCCCACCCCGGCAAGGGGAAGGGAAAAAACTTTCACTTTTGTGCGTCCCTCCCGGCGTGACGCTGCGCGCTGACGTCACGGGGCGGGGCTTTAATGGTGGTGTGCCGCGAGATTTTTTCCCGGTAAACAGGTGTGCCGTTGCCCAAAAACGTTTGGGAAACACTGATCTATTAGCCTTAAACACTCCTTGCTGCATTTGCTAGAGACAAACCTATCATAGAATCTGTTATGTACTGAGTTGAATAGGATCCAAACTGCAGCAGTCTGATTGGTCCTAGAACAATAGGATCCAAAATGCAGCAGTCTGATTGGTCCTAGAACAATAGGATCCAAAATGCAGCAGTCTGATTGGTCCTAGAACAATAGGATTCAGAATGCAGCAGTCTGATTGGTCCAAGAACAATGCAGCAGTATGATTGGTTGGCAGAAACCACCCAATCATGCTCCAGATAGAAGTGAATCCACAACCTAATTGGCTTACAGTAGAATTCCGGAATTAGCCAATCATGTGCAGCCCATTGTGTAAATAATGTATATAAAGCAGATACTGTGAGGGGACATTCATTCATTCCTCCTCACCACTATGAGCTGAATAAAGAGCATGAAATCACTTTGCGACTCTGAGTATATTTCAGAATTGTAGAGTTGCAAGGGACCACGAGGATAATCTAGTCCAACCTGTAATACAGGAATATGCAGCTTTCCCATACAGGAATCAAACCTGCAACCTTGGCGTTTTCAGCACCACACTCTAACCAACTGAGCTATCCTGGCTGCAATCATGCCTAACGCAAACCTCTCTGCATAGCATTTGAATGAATTCAAACATGGCATTTTATGCATATTAATCTTTAACATTTTCAAGAAAAAAAAGTATGTACTGTTATTTACTCGCACAATTCTCGGCTGAGCAGAGGTCCTAGTTAATATGTCTTACGGCATAAGCAGTGGTCCATTTGTTGCAACCACAAATCTAGAATTTATTTTGTAGCAAGGATCATTAATGCCCAAACTGTAGCATGTGCTTTCTTCTCAACAAACAACAAGCTAGAGGAAAAAGTGTTTACAAACTTTGTGAGCCTCCATTTAAGCATGCAATGCTTTGTTCCACTGTGTGTTCAGGTTTTGCATCTATTTTCCCCTCTTGAAATCTATATGCCAACTTATGGTGCGTTTGATATTGTACAGTACATTTGGCTTGTGACCTGTCTTGTATTTTTGCATTAATTTATGTGCCTGTTTCTTCTGCTTTTCTCCCATAGCTATTGCAGTGAAGAAGACAAACCTGTGACCTGAAATTATCAACAAGTAAGTGTGAGAAACTAATGAGCAGGCCAGAGATATAATCACTTAGGACTGTATGCAGTTAAGTGATTCTCAGAATGGACCCATTGAAATCAGTGAATTTATAATAGCCAGTCATTTATTTCAACAGTATTATTCTGATTATGACTTAATGTCTGAAATATGGAAGGGAGAAAAGGACTCTCATTAAATACTCCTCTTGGAATGCATTCAAAAATGGCCTGTCTTTTGGAACCCTTCATATTTCATAAACTCAGTACAGTGTTTTTTCTCAATATGTTCCATACTTTGATACTTTGAACTGGTTTGGTTCCTAGGCTGATTTTTGTATGTATTGTATTGAAATAGTTGTTGTTGTTTTTTTTAAAGCTGCAATATTATTTGTTCCTTCATTTCTTTTCATTTATATTGTTTCTTCCATCACAGAACCCAATGCTGTGAACTATTATTTAGCTGGGAGTAAGTCAGACAGGGACTTGCATCACAAACGTATACATATAAATATGACTGAACTAAATAGAGCTCGTTCCCTGGTACAGGAGGATAGAACTGAAGCCTTCGTTCTGAATAAACTAAGCATAAGATTGTGCTATGTGCATTTGTGTGTGCGTGCTTTTAGTTTTCCAGCTGCAATATAGAAAGAAACCATGGGGTGAAATACTAAAATAAAATAAAATAATAAAATAAAATAAATAATTTATACCCCACCCATCTGGCTGGGTTTTCCCAGCCACTCTAGGCAACTCCCAACTGAATATTAAAAACATGATAAAAGATCAAACATTAAAAACCTTCCTAAACAGGGCTGCCTTCAGATGTCTTCTAAAGGTCAGATAGTTGTTTATTTCCTTAACATCTGATGGGAGGGTGTTCCACAGGGCGGGCGCCACTACCAAGAAACATTAAAAAAAGAGAGAGCGTTCCATGGGGGGGGGTGTGCTACTACCGAGAAGGCCCTCTGCCTGGTTCCCTGCAACCTCACTTCTCGCAGTGAGGGAACCACCAGAAGGCCCTTGGCGCTGGACCTCAGTGTCCGGGCTGAACGATGGGGGTGTAGATTCTCCTTCAGATATACTGGACCAAGGCCGTTTAGGGCTTTAAAGGTCAGCACCAACACTTTGAATTGTGCTCGGAAACGTACTGAGAGCCAATGTAGGTCTTTCAGGATTGGTGTTATATGGTCTCGGCTGCCACTCCCAGTCACCAGTCTAGCTGCCGCATTCTGGACTTGTGGTACACGATTATAGAACTGAAGCCTTCATTCTGAGTAGACTAAGAATAGGATTGTGCTATGCGTTTGAGTGTGCTTTTTCCAGACGCAATATAGAAAGAAACCATGGGGTGCTGCTGCGGGGGGCGGGGGAGAAGACACTAATTCTTAGGACTGTACCACTTGATGGAGGTTTGTGTGATTTGATACTTCCCAATGTAACCTTGTTCTTTGCAAAGCAGCATGTTTCCTTGGGAGTCAGTGATTCCCCATGATTCGGATGCACAGCTCAGATCGATCAGAAGCCATGCATTCAATATTGCTGGCCCAATTTTATAGACCTCCCTTTCAGTTGAGGTCAGAAAGGACCCTTCTCTGCTGAAGTTTTGGCACCTACAGAAGACTTTGTTATTCTATCAGGCATTTTAACTGAATTCTGATTTTATAGTTTGAAGTCACTTTTATTTTCATGGTACTGAGTTTCTCATATGCTGCTCAGAGATGATTGCAATTAAGCATTATATAAATTGTAGAAATACATAAACAAACAATGCTACATTCAGGTTTTATAGTAAGCAATGGTTACTTTATAACTAATGGTACTAACTACATGCGTTATAAATGACAGGTTTACCTATCTCCCGTGAAAGTACATTAAATAATAATAATAATAATAATAATAATAATAATAATAATAATAATAATAATTTATTTGTACCCCGCCCATCTGGCTGGGTTTCCCCAGCCGCTCTGGGCGGCTTCCATAGAAACCAAAAATACAGTAAAATATCACTGATTAAAAACTTCCCTGAACAGGGCTGCCTTAAGATGTCTTCTAAATGTCAGGTAGTTATTTATCGCTTTGACATCTGATGGGAGGGCGTTCCACAGGGCGGGTGCCACTACCGAGAAACATTAAAAAAAGAGAGAGAGAGATCTAGCTTTAGCTAGACGTAGCCATAGAAAGTGTTATCTTAGCTGGCCTGCATTAGAAGTTGAGAGACATGGATGGAAAATGGGAAAGACTGAAATATCCTTTTTAGTGGGAACTGTGGAATAGGAAACTGGAGGGAATTAACGGGAGATCGAGCAAGGAATGGGAATTAAATCAAGATAAAACGGAAGAGGTCAGAACATTTACTCAGAAGACTAAATATGGAGAGGAAAGTAGTATGTTGCTTTAAAAAAATAAAAACCTTAGCCTAATTCAATTTATGGCAAGTTCATATTTTCCCCTGTGAAATACAGTACGCAACTGCAATAGCCTAGCCAATTTGAGGGTCAACCAGTTTCCATCATCGATATGTATCTCTCTATTTGCTTAGCATATTTGCAGCCTGCGCCATCAAATACTGTTTTCAAGTGACTGCATCATGGGGACCGATACATTCTTGTTATTCCTGGGCGATGCGGTGCTTGTTGGTCAACACCTGTGTGGTTTTTCCTTTTCCTGATGAGAATATCCTGCTGTGTTCATTGCCACTGAAAAGCCATCATGATTATCCAGGGGGCATTTGCTCTTGTTAACGCTCTGGATATTTCATGGGCTTGAGTGGCTATGAAGCCAATTGCTCTAAAGAGAGTTAGACTCACTTCCCACCTTCTGATTCATTCTGACTTTTTACAATGTTAAGATGCATTCTGGGAGAGCTTTAAAGGGGCACTGAATTCCCAGCTGGCAGGTTTTATACCTTGGGTATTTTAAAAGAGTACATTCATCCCTGGATCCCACTTTTAATTTCAGAGGGTTGCATCAAAGTAAGCCATACTCAGAGTAGATTTAAGTTCATTGTAATGTAGTGGGTCCAGGGCCAGATTTAGGTTTGATGAGGCCCCAAGCTACTGAAGGTAATGGGGCCCTTTATATGTCCAGCTGTCCTTTGTCAACAACAAATTGTCGCTGTTCTTGTGTGTGTTAAATATATGCTATATGGAAATTTATGGACCTAATAGGTATCTAAAGCCATTTGCACATAACAAAATAGAGTGGTGCCTCAGGTTAAGTACTTAATTCGTTCTGGAGGTCTGTTCTTAACCTGAAACTGTTCGTAACCTGAAGCACCACTTTAGCTAATGGGGTCTCCTGCTGCCGCCGCACCACCAGAGCACGATTTCTGTTCTTATCCTGAAGCAAAGTTCTTAACCTGAGGTACTATTTCTGGGTTAGTGTAGTCTGTAACCTGAAGCGTATGTAACCTGAGGTACCACTGTATGTATTTTATCAAAGTAATTGTTTTTTATCTTATATTTTGGAAATGTACATCCATTTTTTCCCCTTTAATTTTTTTGGGCCCCCCCCCCCAAGAAAGTGGGGCCCTAAGCTATAGCTTGTTTAGCTTATACGTAAATCCGGCACTGAGTGGGTCTACTCTGAATAGAGTTGCCACCTTTGTTCTGGCAAAATACAGGGCAGGGTGGTTGGGGTGGTGGTGTCCCCCCACCCCGCTGCAATCTGGTGCTGAAGTGACTTCAAAACAATTTTTTTGCAGCCTAACAGGATGGCCCCTCTGGAATTTGTCCCATATGCATGCTCACACAAACGGATTTGTAAATCTGCCTGTGCTTGGCTACCCAGAGCTTTAATGCATGACCTTTCACACACCCTTTCAATCACATTTGAGGGGAGACTTCCGGGTCAGCGCCATCGGTGAATGGCGGAGTTCCTCCGTTCGGAGGAACGGGCTCCATGGAAACTGGGTCTTCCCGCCGCGGCGAAGGTGGGGACCCGCTAGAAATCCCAGGCGGAGGAAGCCTGGGAACGTGGGGTTCAGCAGGGCACATGCATTTGGTGAGGATCCCTAATTTGAGAGAGACAGAGAGAGAGAGAGAGAGAGAGAGAGAGAGAGAGAGAGAGACCTGAAATACAGGACCAAACTGGATCGATACAGAACGCAGCGTTTTACATTGGAACACGGGATAATCCTGTATCATGTAGGACAAGTGGCAATCCTAAGACTTGGTTGTATCCTCTAGATGAGCTTAGGTTTTCCTTTGGTGAAACTGTGGTGGCATCTTTAGGGTCTGCTCTTCTGTTTTTGTCCTGAAATTCACAGCAATGGCAAGGGATTCTGGGTACACTGTCAGCAGCATAAGGGAGGAAGAAGGCCCAAATACTTCATGCTGGCTCCAGTCCAGAGCATTCAAAAAAAAACCCATCCCTTGTGATCTGAAGTGATACAGGCCCTTCTACCACCTCATTCCACAGCACACATAGGCCTACCTAGCCCAGATGGTTCAAATGTGTGAACAGCCTGGGTCCACCGAAAAACAGTGTATTTATGATGTGGAGTGATCTGAATGTTCTATCTGTGACTAGAATAATAATAATAAACCTTTATTGTCACTACACCACCTGTGTTCAGTGAAATTAAACAAGCCCCCCTCCCCACATACACTCAGTCTTGTTCGTGCTCTGTGTGCTTGACGGAAGTCAATTGCACCACTATTTTTTTTCCATTCAGCAGCCCAGCAGCCCGCGGATAAAAACTGTTCTTTAACCTGTTGGTACTGCTGACTATACTTCTGTATCTCCTGCCTGAAGGTAGAAGATTAAAGAAGTGCTGGCCAGGGTGTGAGTCGTCCCTAAGAACTTTCCTCGCTCTCCTGAGGCAGCGGTCTCCCGCAATGCCAGCTGGTGAACTCCTGGGACAGCCCATGATGTCATGTGCTGTATTCGCCACCCTCCGTAGGGACTTCCTGTCCGTGGCTGTCAAACCAGCGTACCACACTGTAATACAGTATGAAAGGACACTTTCTATTGTGGCCCGGTAGAAGGAGATCATCAATTTTTGTATGACATTGTTCTTTCGCAAGACCCTGAGGAAATGGAGTCTCTGCCGGGCCTTCCTAACTACCAGGGTTGTATTGAATTTCCAAGTGAGGTCTTCACTAAGGTAAACACCCAGGAATTGAAAGGAAGAGACTCTCTCCACACAGCCCCCCCCCCCCACGATATACAATGGGGCTAGTTCCCTTCTCTTCCTCCGAAAGTCCAACACCATCTCCTTTGTCTTGCTGATATTTAGGTCCAAGTTGTTGTCTAGGCACCACGTGGAGACTTTTTGAACCTCCTCCCTATACGCTGATTCATCTCCACCTGTAATTAGACCCATTACGGTGGTATCATCCGCAGACTTAATAATTGCAGTGGTTGGATCAGATGAAATACAGTCATATGTATACAGTGAGTACAGGTAGGGACTCAGCATGCATCCCTGTGGGGTGCCAGTGCTGAGCTTTAGGGAGGTAGATGTAACAGGCCCAATCCTCACTATTTGTGTGTGATCCCTCAGAAAGTCTTTAATCCAACCACAGATGGTAGGGGAAAGGGCCAGGTCCATCACCTTTTTAATAAGAATGTCTGGAAGGATGGTATTAAAAGCCGAGCTATAATCAATAAACAGCATTTTGACATAATTCCCCGGTATCTCCAGATGACTCGCTGCAAGGTGAAAAGCTGTGGCTATGGCATCATCTGTTGACCTATTTCTCCTATAGGCGAATTTGTTGTTGTTTAGTCGTGTCCGACTCTTCGTGACCCCATGGACCAGAGCACACCAGGCACTCCTGTCTTCTACTGCCTCCCACAGTTTGGTCAGACTCATGCTGGTAGCTTCGAGAACACTGTCCAACCATCTCGTCCTCTGTCGTCCCCTTCCCCTTGTGCCCTCAATCTTTCCCAACATCAGGGTCTTTCCCAGGGAGTCTTCTCTTCTCATGAGGTGGGCAAAGCATTGGAACCTCTGCTTCACAATCTGTCCTTCCAGTGAGCACTCAATAAGCGAATTGGTGTTCATCAAAACCCGGTGGAAAACATGTCCTAAGGTGTTGAAGAACCAATCTCTCAAAACATCTCATCACTACAGATGTTAATGCAATGGGTCTGTAGTCATTAAGGCAGTTAATTGCTGTTTCTTTGGGACTGGGACAATGCTGGCTGCTTTCGGACATGATGGTACAGGTCTGTGTGGCTCCTTCAGACATGTTGGTCATGAGTTGATGCTTCAGTTATCAAATCCCAAACGTGTAGATGGGAACCAGCCCTATCTGGGAGCATCTTCGCTTCCCAGCAGATGGTTGGCAACTGTCAGCTTAGACATGCCAGAATGTATCCAAAAGTCCACTTCTGTGGATGGGTCAGCATTGCTGACTTGACATACTTTCAAGAAGAGTGGAAACCACATTTTTGAAAAGGCAAAACATTACCGGCAGATCACGCCATGCCATCCACATAAGAACATCTTGATCCTGTCTGAGGGATGATGGTCGGATGACTTCTACTGACTCATTCCAACCCTAATGATTCTAGGATACCACCACTGGGGATTTTCAGTTTCATGAACAAAACAGATTAGCTTCATTATTCACCTGCAACATTTTGCCTGCAAGGCTTTATACATTTTCTTTCCCTCAACAATATATTCTGAAATGGTTTCGGGAGATATAAATTAATACCTGAAAACATTTTGCCAAAGGCTCCTTCCTTGCTGCTTGGCTGGTGTGCAGCAAACATAGTGAGAAATGAAACATTGGGTTTTAGATAATCTTATATATATCATTTGCTACATCTTATAAAATGGAATGTTATATCTTGTCTTTGCTGCTGAATGTCTACTTTTGTCCTTGGACTGGCATATGGCTTTTCACCCCAAAAGGTGAAAAGCCTAGTTGTAATGTATAGTTTTCTTTATTTTCTTTTTTTTGGGGGGGGGGATATATAAAGTATTTCATGGGTTTGTTTTTTACATTTATATGATTTCACTGTAGTGAACTTCTGCAACTGACACTAAAAACTCTTTAAGATTTTGTATCTGACAATAATCAGAATATAAATTCTAGTTTTAGTCTGTGCAATTTCACATGTTCATAAGTCCATTCTGTTTCTGAACAAATCAGTATTTAAAAGAAGTAAATAAATACTTATGAAGATTCATATTTAAATGTGCATTTTTAATCACAAAATACCCACTTTTATTTTTTTACACATTTTGACATGCTGCTTGAGCTGAGACCCATGTTTGCAAAATTTAGATGCGTACAAAATCCAAAGGATATGTACATTCTGTTTTTTTTGCTTTAGTCCAGGAGGTGCAAATTATGTGAGGTCCACCGACAAGTGCAGAACAAAGGAATTCTGTGATATTTAAATAGCTGGATGCTTTCTGGTACGTGGAGAGCTTCTTAAGAGTCACTTGCAATATGGTACCCTGAGAATATCGCTGTTGCAATCCACTTCCAGAGATGCGCTCTTGATTTCTACTACAAATCTGTGGTTGGAAACTCTCCCACAGCTAGGCCGGTCAAATTTTTAGCAGCAGAACCGTGCACAGGCTTTCAACCAAGCAGATGGAAATTAGACAAGGCCAAGAAAATTTACAACCCACCAAAACCAACCTACCAGTCATGTAGTGCCAGAAGCTCCATAAATAATAAACCTGATTTTTCCTGCCTTCTGGCAGTGCAAGAACAGGCATGCTGTCAAGAAGCCGGCAGGCTATGCTTATATGATAGTGAAGTGAAGGCCCAAGACAGGAGTTGATCATCATGTGAGCTGCGCACAGGTGGTCTGAAGCGAGCTGCTGCCATTCCTGTGGAGCCTCCTTTTATTGAGACAAATATGCAAGCTAGGCAGATACATTTTGGGCTGTGACCTTTACACATCTTCCGTCCCGAGATCGTGGGGTGGTACAAAGTTATTTTGGCACCTGTTTCCACCGCGTCATTTTCCCCTTGCACAGTGTATGACGAAGGAGACAAAAGGTCTCAGGAACAAAGGTTACAGACAGGACACCGCCAACTGCTGAGACCGCAAAAGGTCAGACATAGGTGGAACGATGTACAGACAGCTGTGGCTTGTCTGGGGGGGGTTTCCCTGCACCCCAAGATCACACGTGCAGACAGACTGTGACTGCCTGCTGGTGGGGAAGTGTGCTCCCTCCGGACCCCACTCCCCAATATCCCTACAGATAGGGAGACGGCTTTCGATTTGGTGGGCTGTAAGTTGCGTGGACCCGAACTAGACTTTTAATAGCTTTCCTGAGGTTTTCCGTTCCTCCCCTCACTGCGGCTTGAAATACAATTCACTTTTATGACCCATCTAGATTTATTTTACTAAATTTATCCTTTGCCCTCTCAGAACTTCTGTATACTGTGTATTTTCTGCTTGAGCCACAGGATACTTTGGGGAATAGGAGTCAATATGTCCAAGGACAAATTCTGAGGGAAAGGCTTACCGGACAGAATTACTTGTCATCTACAGTGCTGCCACAGCCCTGGTATATCAGCTTCCCCCATGGCCAAGTTCCATGTTATATTGTTTGGACCCAGTAATACTTCTTAGGGACACAGGTGGTGCTGTGGGTTAAACCACAGAGCCTAGGACTTGCTGATCAAAAGGACGGCAGTTCGAATCCCCGCAACAGGATGAGCTCCCGTTGCTCGGTCCCAGCTCCTGCCCACCTAGCAGTTTGAAAGTACATCAGAGTGCAAGTAGATAAATAGGTACCACTCCGGCAGGAAGGTAAACGGCGTTTCCATGCGCTGCTCTGGTTCGCCAGAAGCAGCTTAGTCATGCTGGCCACATGACCCGGAAGCTGTACGCTGGCTCCCTCGGCCAATAAAGCGAGATGAGCACCGCAACCCCGGAGTCGGCCACGACTGAACCTAATGGTCAGGGGTCTCTTTACCTTTAATACTTCTTACAAGAAGCCTTTTAAGCTGAAATCTTTCCCAGTCTGCATCTGTACTGGAATTCTTAAGATATTTTAAATACGTTTTATCCTTTTATTACTTGTTGCTTGCCACCCTGGGCTCCTTTGGGAGGAACGATGGAATATACATTTAAATAATAACAGCAGCAGCAGTCGCAGCTGTAATATTAGTAATCTAGTACAAAACAAAGCTATTGTGTTAGGAAGTGCACATGTGTATGTATATTCTGGCTTTTCAGATTAAAATACACAAAAGCAGAACCCAATTCTTTCCCCCTGGACTGCTTTTACATAGGTTTAATCTGTGTGCCTTCATATTCTTCTTTGCTTTTTAATTTTTAATTTTATTTTCCCAGTCTGTGGTGGCACAGCTAAGCTCTGGCAGACTCGAAAAATACAGCCATAAGCTTAAAGAAAAATAGAGATATCTCTGCTTCACCAAACGTGTTTTCTTTTTCTCTTTGTAATTTTTTTTTAATCTTCCGAGTCGGCAGGAGCAGAGCTACACCACAGATTGTGGGTTTGGAATATAAAAATACTCCCACTTTCCTGCTGTGCTGTGGCAGACTGGGATTATTATTTTTAACCTGCTAATAATTTTAAATTTACCTGTTTCTTCAAACGCAGCAAATGTCTTTTGGGAATACAGATATGGAAAGAATATGGGCTGTGGCATTGCAATTAATTCTGCTTTGGTAAACATTTCCGGTGACGCTAAATTCCAAAATAAAGAATGAAACTGAGAAAAGAATTTGGGAAGAATCCTTCCCTTGAATAGGGAACTTGGATGATGAGTTTTGACAGGATTGAAGACAAAATGGGACCACTAAGAAGTAAGGAGATGGTATCAGCATGGAGTCCTGAAATTTGCATAAATAGCGGGCAGGAGCAAAACAGTCACATGAAAGCTGAGCATGCTCAGTAGCTGTGGGATCATAGAATTGTAGAGTTGGAAGGGACCCTGAGGGCTGAAGTCTAGTCCAACTCTCTTCAATGAAGGGATCTCAACTAGAGCATCCATGACAGATGGCCATCCAAGCTCTGCTTAAAACCCTCTAAAGAAGGAGAGTCCACCACCTTCTGAGGGAGTCCATTCCACAGCTGAACAACTCTAACCATCAGAAAGCTCTTCTTGATATTGAGTCAGAATCTCATTTCTTGTAACTTGAAGCCATTGGCTTGATTCCTACCCTACAGAGCAGGAGAAAACAAGCTTGCTCCATCTTCCACAGGACAGCCCTTTAGATATTTGAAGATGGCTATCTTATCTCCTCTCAGTCTCTTTTCCAGGCTAAACATACCCAGCTCCTCAAAAAGCTTAGTTTCCAGACCCTTGATTATCTTGGTTCCCCTTCTCTGCACACACGTTCCAGCTTGCCAACATCCTTCTTAAACTGTGGTGCCCAGAACTGGACACAGTATTCCAGGTGTGGTCTGACCAAGCAGAATAGAGCAGTACTACTTCTCTTGATTTGGACACTATATGTCTGTTTATGCAGAAGTATTTTTATTTATCTGAACTCAAATTAAAGGTTAAAGCTACCATCATGAAAAGCATTTGGTCTGGAAATACCTCCTGTTGGTTTCTGTGGGATTGCTTTGCCATAATCCTCTTGAGGATTGTGGTCCCAAAATATACATACTTACTTTAAATTTAAGCTGTTTTTAACTGTTTTTCAACAAGTCAATATTCATTTAGCTTTTCTTGGATCCACCGTGGATGTCTACTTGTTGCTTAGTCAGATTCTTCTTCTTCTTTGGCAATCACTTGTAGCCGAGTAAGATTGTCTTCCATAAACACCGTTTTAACAATAAGTCTGTAAGTGACTGTGGAGGCCAATTCTGGATCCACACATCCTTCCACAGTGGTGACATTGGTTTCCGGGCAGGAGTTGATCACGGTGTGGATTTGCCAAGTGTGCCTTCCTCTTAGCACATTTCTCCCTTGCATCCTGAGTTTGAGTGTCTTCAAAGCCCATGACACCTTTGGTAAAGGCTGTTCACCAACTGGAGCGCTCGCAGGCAAGTGTTTCCCAATTGTTGGTGTTTATACTACATGTTTACAGTGGTGCCTCGGGTTACAGTTGCTTCAAGTTGCAGACATTTCAGGTTGCAGACGCTTCTGGGTTAGACTCTGCTAACCCAGAAATAGTACCTCGGGTTAAGAACTTTGCTTCAGCGAGACGCCCCATTAGCTAAAGTGGTACCTCAGGTTAAGAACAGTTTCAGGTTAAGACCTCTGGAATGAATTAAGTTCTTAACCAGAGGTACCACTGTATACTTAATCAGATAAAGCAATGGGAAAGTAACAACAAGAAGCCTGATTAAGGGCACTCACCTCTGGAGTCTCTTGACGCTTGGAGATTGGATTGTGCGCAACAATACTATCTTCTCATGGCAGCTTACAACATATAAGAACATTTGTAAACCATATAAAATGTCAAATAATACACCAATAATAGCAGCAAAAGAGTTCCCTTCTTTAATCCATTGCCACCAGCTGGCCATCCTCTAATAAAAAATAAATAAATAGGCAGCTCCCAATTAATTCATTATTCGAAATCAGGAAAGTTGGGATGGGGTGGAATGGAATGGAGTGTACTGGAATAGGACATGGGAGGCTGAAAACCTGCACAGAAGCACTCTTGCCACGGAGGTAAGTCTACACTGTGATGTTTTCTTGTTGTATCATACTATTGACTTTAATGAGGTTTTCTTCCAAATCAACAAGCTGAGAATCGTAGCTTCTGCACTAGCTAGTTATTTCCCCTTCCCCAAGTTCTTGAGCTTCAAAACGCTCCCTTCCCTTCCGCCGCCATTGTCAGACAGAAGCAAGCAGGCTGGGGAATGCAAGCAATGATGTTGTCAACTTGTCCTGCTAACAAGCTGCTGGAGCAGCTTCCACTGGTTTTATTTTATGTGCGTGCAGGTGACCGGCTGTCAGCAACAAAAATCACTGCTGCCGCCGCAGACCAGAAGCCCTGGAGCTTATCACTGTTATGTCTATCCAGGAGCAGCGCTGGGCTACAGACAGCATGAGAAATTTGATTCCAGCCTATTATTTCTGTCTCCTCAATTTCCCCCTCCGTTCTCTAGATTTTCTTTCTAGATTCCGCATACTGATCCTGAAGACGAATTCATTGCTTGACGGCGAAATCATGCAAACGTATTTTTTTTTAAAAAAAGAAACAAAACCCAGCTGCAAAGCAGAAACCTCTCTCTCTCTAATATAAATATAGCCTCCTCATCTGTGTACAGATGCCCTGAGACTAAAAAGCCTCATAACATTAGAACAAACAGCATTGCACAACCAAAGTTTATAAATTACTTTTGGAAAGGCAAAGCGGCAAAATGTGTCGTGATGTGCGTGTGTGTCTCTCTCCCTCAGAAAGGCAAAGTTTCCCCTGGCAATTTCACAAACCTGATAATAGTCTTTATGGCAGGGCATAGATACTGTGAGAATTGTAGGGCTGGTTTCCATGATCACTGATTCTGAAAGAACGATTGCATCGTGCCTGACTTCGAGACTGGGATTTGCCAGGCAGAACTAAAACGGAGGTATGTTGCTTTAACACTGAGAAAATTATGGGTCATATTAAGCTCCTCAAGGCACACAGCTTGGAGACCAGAAGCATTCCCGGTAGATTTCAGCACTCCCTTCCCCCTGCCCCCATTTGAAAGGCCCAGCATTTTAAATATTTTACACAGCACCAGGGATCCAGCTTCTCTGCTGCTGGATGAAGCTATATACGATGGCATGTTCTGAAGTATATTCTGCCCCCCCCCTTTATTATTAATTTCAAAAACTGGGAAACTGCTCAACTGGAGCTCTCCAAGTGGTGTATAAATAAATTTGTAGTTAAAACCCACCGAACCGTTAAAGAAGCAAATGTACATAACGCCATCATCTTTGAAACGCAGCTAAAACTCACAAAACGATCATAAGAGCGCCATCATTAAAACGTAGGTAAAATAGGGGGAAACCTTGGAAGAAATCTGGGTAACCAGATTACATGACTGGGTAGGCTTGCTGAAACAAACACAAAGCTTCTAGCAGGTGTTTAAAACAGTGCATCATGCTTGCCTTCCTAAGGTCCACAGGTAGGGAGTTCCATAGCATAGGTGATTCCCCATTAAAGGATAGACTGCTTGCAATTATACGTCTTGAACACTACCTACATGTCTCCAACATCTCTCTCTTTGCATTCAAGCAGAGGCGCAGTCAAACAGAATGAAGGCAACAACCTCTTATCCTCTGTTTTATCATCTCCCTCTCTGGCGCAATATATACATATGCACATGTCATTTTGCTCCTCGCAATAGTACCGGCTTACAGTTTATGAGTAGATGTGGGACATTTACCTTGGACCTTTTATTTGGGTGTCATTCTCTGATAAACAGCAGCCATTCAGAATCATTTCAGGGCATCTCAAACTGTTTTGATTTCCAAACCCTTGGAATGTCTGTGGAATGTCCAGAATTTCCTTCACACTCACAAGGGTAAATCTCTATTGGCAGGGAGGGGGAAGCCAGCAACCTCGTGATCTGTGCTTCATTGGGATGGGGAGGGATTGCCTGGAAACACTGTGATCTGGAAGCCTTCATGCTCAGCAAAAAAGAGTACAATATGACCAAAGCCTTTATTTAGTTATTACAATCAAGATGTAATTCCCCTGCAGTGAGTGAATATTTGGGCTTGAGCTACTTACCTCTGCTCAACGAGTTGGCCATCATGCTGATATTGCCCCTCAGGTTGCCTGCTCACATTTGAGCATTCTGCCCATGATAATGCCCTGTGCCTGGGCAAACAGTTAGACTTAGGGTGATTTCCATCTCTAGCACGTGCCCCCAAACTGGTGGGTGGTCCCACTGATAGGGCAGGTGCCACCACTGATCTCCAGAAGGACCTCCATCTCCATGCGTAGACACCTCCAGGTGCATAATTTCACCGACTAAGGGCATTACTCCTCCAACTTTCACAGTCCTACCTGTTTCATGTCAAAGATGAATGGGGCGGCTTTATAGAAACCTACCGAAATCTTGCCCCAAACCGCATGAGGTTAAGAACTCCTGTGTCTCTGCTCTTGAATCTGTCTGAGATGGTTGGGGAGCTTCCAGTTATCTCAGCAGTCCCTACTGAGTCTGTGTGTGATGGCCTGGGATTCGGATTCAGATGCTGAACCTGAGGAGTCCCAGCCTGCATAGGAGTCCCCGCCTCCAGAACCAGCTGAGCTGGGGCTGGGGCTTGAGCCTGAAGGGTCCTCACCTGTGCTGGATCCTCAGGTGCAGGCTCCAGCTGAGTCTGCTCTGGCTCCTGGGGCGATGGAGGACCCATTGCCTGCAGGTGCTCCACCCTCAGCCCCGTCAGAGGAGGAGGAGGTTGCCTCTGGGTCTGGTAACCCTCCAGCCTCTCCTGAGCTGCAGAGGCTCAGGGCAAAGAGGCGGGAGGAACTGAGTTCCCGCAGGAGGAGTGCTCACCTCCAGGCCAGGAGAGGCGAGTCACCTGAGGATCAGGGCCGCCCTATGCCTCGGGGCATATAAAAGCCAGCCAACCCCAAGTTGCAGGAGCAACGCTGGTGGTTGTCAGTCCCTGCCTGAACCCTAATTCGACTTTTACAGACTGCCTTCATATTGCTTCATCAACCATGGGCTGGACTTGGACCTTGTCTCTTGATTAACCCCCGGGACCAGCACACTGCATGTTGTTTGGGAAGTTTCCTGAGCAAAGGCAACTCACAGTGCCACTTTCCGATACAACCTTCACACTCCCATTGGGAACTCTCTTCCCTTCACCCCTGGTGTATAGGGGGCTTCTGGTGAGTTGCACAGTGATGTTTGTGTTTTCCGGTGAAAGGAACTTAGGAGCACAAGAAGCAAGTCCACCCATTGGTCTGTGATGAATGAGCAACCACTGTTTCGGGACCAATCCAGTTAAGACCGATCACTGTGTTGTATTATATCTGTCACCTTACATGCTTAGCCAGCCTAAATCAGAAGTGATTGTGCTTCCTTCTGTGTGCAGCATATTAAATCAGGGATACCAACAGGTGATGCTCCTAGTCTCCTGCTTGTCAAACTCCAGCTTCTCCCCCCCACCCTTTACTTGCTGTTGGCTTGTAGCTCAAGTGGTCTAGGCAGTGGTGGTGGGAACTCAGTCCTTGTTGTTGTTTAGTCGTTTAGTCATGTCCGACTCTTCGTGACCCCATGGACCAGAGCATGCGAGGCACTCCTGTCTTCCACTGCCTCCCGCAGTTTGGTAGACTCATGCTGGTAGCTTCGAGAACACTATCCAACCATCTCGTCCTCTGTCGTCCCCTTCTCCTTGTGCCCTCAATCTTTCCCAACATCAGGGTCTTTTCCAGGTAGTCTTCTCTTCTCATGAGGTGGCCAAAGTATTGGAGTCTCAGCTTCATGATCTGTCCTTCCAGTGAGCACTCAGTGCTGATTTCCTTAAGAATGGATAGGTTTGATCTTCTTGCAGTCCATGGGACTCTCAAGAGTCTCCTCCAACACCATAATTCAAAAGCATCGATTCTTCGGCGATCAGCCTTCTTTATGGTCCAGCTCTCAGTCCTTGGGTGAAGCTTATTGCAAGAGAATTACAAAGGGAAATACAGTGGTGCCCCGCAAGTCGAATGCCTCGTAAGATGAAAAACTCGCTAGACGAAAGGGTTTTGCGTTTTTTGAGCTGCTTCGCAAGACGAATTTCCCTATGGGCTTGCTTCACAAGACGAAACGTCTTGCGAGTTCTTGCGAGTTTGTTTCCTTTTTCTTAAAGCCGCTAAGCCGTTAATAGCCGCTAAGCCGCTAATAGCCGTTCTTTGCAAGACGAAAAAAATGCAAGACGACGAGACTTGCGGAACAGATTAATTTCGTCTTGCGAGGCACCACTGTAAGAGAAAGGCAGCGAGTGGGTGCAAGAAAGATGATAAAGTAGTTTCCAGCTATGCCTGCACTGTATGGTTGAATGCAGGCACATCATTTACATGGCGTCACGAAGAGATTGGATGTCAGATGGAGGACAAACCATTGGGGAGAAAATGCCCCCCCGCCGCCTTTTTGATTTCAGGGGGAGAGATCTGAGTTCCCACCCACAGGAACAGCAGCTACTATCAGTGCTCTTCTTCATGTAAGCAGAAAATTACAATTTTTGCACATTTCTAACTCTGGAGATGAGACTCATGTAACCAGGCATTGTTTGGTGTTGGTGGTGAAGAGGCAATCAGCACCAGGAGTACCCTAGGAAGGTGAAAATTAGGAATGATGCGACTCAATCCTTTCCTGTCAGAACCCCCCACCCCACCCCCAGCATGGATTTAAAGTCATGGGAGTACATGATTCGAAGGATTCCACGGCATGGCTGCCAGTTATTCCAGCCAGTTATATGGCATTCTTAAAGTAGCAAGCTGCTTGTTTTCAACTCTGTGCTACAGATTCCACCAAGCTTTCTATTGTCTGCACTAATAATAATAATTTATTATTTATACCCCACCCATCTGGCTGGGCTTCCCCAGCCACTCTGGGCAGCTTCCAAAAAAAAATATTAAAATACTGTAATGCATCAAACATTAAAAGCTTCTCTAAACAGGGCTAAAAGTCTGGTAGTTGTTGTTCTTTGACATCTGGTGGGAGGGCATTCCACAGGGCGGGTGCCACTACCGAGAAGGCCCTCTGCCTGGTTCCCTGTAACTTGGCTTCTCACAGTGAGGGAACCGCCAGAAGGCCCTCGGTGCTGGACCTCAGTGTCCTGGTAGAACGATGGGGGTGGAGATGCTCCTTCAGATATACTGGACTGAGGCCGTTTAGGGCTTTAAAGGTCAGCACCAACACTTTGAATTGTGCTCGGAAACGTACTGGGAGCCAATGTAGGTCTTTCAAGACCGGTGTTATATGGTCTCGGCGGCAACTCCCAGCCACCGGTCTAGCTGCCGCATTCTGGATTAGTTGTAGTTTCCGGGTCACCTTCAAAGGTAGCCCCACGTAGAGCGCATTGCAGTAGTCCAAGCGGAAGATAACCAGAGTATGCACCACTCTGGCGAGGCAGTCCGCAGGCAGATAGGGTCTCAGCCTACGTACCAGATGGAGCTGGTAAACAGCTGCCCTGGACACAGATTTGACCTGCACCTCCATGGACAGCTGTGAGTCCAAAATGACTCCCAGGCTGCGCACCTGGTCCTTCAGGGGCACAGTTACCCCATTCAGGACTAGGGAGTCGTCCACACCTGCCCGCCTCCTGTCCCCCAAAAACAGTACTTCTGTCTTGTCAGGATTCAACTTCAATCTGTTAGCCGCCATCCAACTGGGCAGCAGTTATCCAAGGCCACAGACAAACGTCTGTCCCAGGCTTACCTGGGCAGCATAGCAGTATTAAGTTTCACCCTAACTTGGAGCAAGGCTTGTCACCTAACAGCAGTAGAGTCAACCTGTTATTTGAGAGGTGGAGAATTTCAAAGGAGCCCAGAAGCCCTGAATCCCACTCAACTAATATCTGTAGAACCACCATGCACCCCTCAGCAATGCAAAATATTTAGCATCAAGATTAAGTCAGCCTTTGGCCTTTCTTCCAATGCCTAATGTCCCTAAAAATGTATTATTGCTGAGGTTCATAATGGCTTGGTTTGGTTTTTCTTTAGAAAAAAAGAAAAACAGCATCTGATATGCATTACCAAACCTGTGCAGTAATTCCAAAATCACTGCTTGTGTAAATGTGTGGGCAGCTTCTCCCATCAGCAACCTTCAGGTCCTCTCTTGGGACTGAAAATCAAGGGAACTCTTCTTGCTAATTAACATTACTAAACCAGAGACTGAGCTTTATGTTGGCTGGGGCTGATTGCTCAGGGTGACCTGAATATGCTGACTACACCATCCTTTCTATAGCCTTCTTTTATGGGCTTTAGCTCACCATATGTACTGGATGTCCTCTGGCACTGTTAATGAAGGCTGCTGTAATGAGTTTCTAATTCTGAGTCGTTCTGCCATAAATGTGTAGAGAACACTGTGGCTGCCGGCTGGCCGGAATTAAACCCCCAATACAGACTTTGGACATGTCTGGACTAAGGTCATCCAGATATTGAAGTTTAGCATAAGATGCATTCATAGATCCAGCCAACCGTGCATTGCATGAATTGTGATGGTTATATTGCTTGCAGGAGAAGACCTAGATCAGGTACATCCATTGTCAAGACACAATCTAAGCTACTAGACATGCAGGTATTACTGCATAGATCAGGCATAGGCAGCCTCGGACCTCCAGATGTTTTGGGACTACAACTCCCATCATCCCTAGCTAACAGGACCAGTGGTCAGGGATGATGGGAGCTGTAGTCCCAAAACATCTGGAGGGCCGAGTTTGCCTATGCCTGACATAGATTATTACCTAACAGTAGTTACCAGACTATGTCTTTGTGTAGTGTTGATCCGTGTATTCTAGTCCTTATTCCCACCAGTATTGTCATGCTTTGAGCTGTTCACGGTGTTCTTCTTCTACATACTTGCTGCTGTTAAGAACATGTCCCCCATGGTATGGATGAACTCCACAGGATGTAGAAGAATAATGGGGTCATTGGACCTAGTGGAAGCATCTATCGTGGAGTTGTTTTCAGGCAGTTTCTGTGTGATAAAATAGTCTGTTAATCATTTATTGTGGTGGTGAAACCTCTAACTGGCTGAACTATTGTGATGACATGGAATGCTTGTGAACTCTTCAAATGTACTAGGTAAAGGTAAAGGACCACTGGATGGTTAAGTCCATTCAAAGGCGACTATGGTGTTGCAGTACTCATCTCTCTTTCAGGCTGTGGAAGCCGGCGTTTGTCCACAGACTGTTTTCTAGGTCGTGTGGCGAGCATGACTAAACCGCTTCTGGCTCAATGGAACACCTTGACAGAAGTCAGAGTGCACGGAAATGCCATTTACCTTCCCACCATAGCGATACTTATTTATTTACTTGTCCTAGCATGCTTTCGAACTGCTAGGTTGGCAGGAGCTTGGACAGAGCAATGGGAGCTCACCACGTCACGGGGATTCAAACCATTGACCTTCTGATCGGCAACCCAAGAAGCTCAGTGGTTTAGACCACAGCACCACCTGTGTCCCATCAAGTGTACTACAAGTCAGGGGAACAATGTTTAGAGGGCTGGGGACTATGAGTCAGGAAATGAAGGGAAAATAGAGTTGGATAGAGCAGGGATAGCCACTCTGGGCAACTCCCAACAGAATATTAAAAACATTAAAAACTTCCCTAAACAGGGCTGCCTTCAATTGTCTTCTAAAAGTCAGATAGTTTATTTTCTTGTCATCTGATGGGAGGGCGTTCCACAGGGCAAGTGCCACTACCCAGAAGGCCCTCTGCCTGGTTCCCTGTGACCTCACTTCTCACAGTGAAGGAACCACCAGAAGGCCCTCAGAGCTGGACCTCAATGTCTAGGCTGACTGATGGGGGTGGAGACGCTCCTTCAGGTATACACATTGTCATTAGGAATGTTTTCCTTCCCACCCAATTCATATTCTAATCCATTAAAATCAGTATTTGTACTGCATTTCAAACTGTTTTTATATATGCAATTGGTTAGTATTTGTTGTTATTCTATTGCAAAACTGTTTTGAGATGCTGGGGAGGAAGCAATTCATACATGAAATAAATTGTTTTCAAATGAGGGCGCCTCATAAACCTATTTGGTTCATAAAGATTGGCTAAAATATCTACTATACAGTTTACTGCCATGCTTTATGAGTTTCCATCTCTATTTGGATCAACTCCACAAAAACAGCTGGTGTGATAGAGTGGGTGGTTTTTATTTTATTTTATTTTATTTTAAATTACTGGGGAGATCTGGGTTTTCCGTTCTCCCATTCATCCATGAAGCTGAGAGGAGAAATCTCTCTGCCTACTCACACAAGGCTGGACCATAAAATGGGGGCAATCCTGAACTCTTCAGAGGCTAGGCAGAATTTAAATTTAATTCATTAAGTAATTCAGTAAATATGTTGGAGGTGTACTTGCCAGTTTTGCATTGTCACTTATTTATTTTTAAGTGAATAACATTTGTGAGAAATATTGTGCTGTTTCCCCCCCAAGTGGCTTCCCTCAGGGTTGGCTTCCTGGATTAATAAAAAGTGGCTGTTATTGTAGCACTCTCCTGTGAAAGTTCAAGAGAGGAGTGACAGATGAATTTCTCATGACATAAGAGTGCGAAAGTGTGAACATCCTTTTACCATTATGGGATGCCACAGGTAATAAAAGGGATGTGAAAGATATAAACGTATTCTCTTTTCAGTAGAAAGACATTGTCTCTGCTTTATCATATCTGAGATTTTTGATCGTGAAAGCACACTTTCCTGAAGGATAGGTATCTTATAGCAAGTATTTTTAATAAACTTTTTTAAAAAAAACAAAACAAATAATAATAATATAATAATAATAATAATTTATTATTTGTACCCCGCCCATCTGGCTGGGTTTCCCCAGCCACTCTGGGCGGCTTCCATAGAAACCAAAAATACAGTAAAATATCACAGATTAAAAACTTCCCTGAACAGGGCTGCCTTAAGATGTCTTCTAAATGTCAGGTAGTTATTTATCGCTTTGACATCTGATGGGAGGGCGTTCCACAGGGCGGGCGCCACTACCGAGAAGGCCCTCTGCCTGGTTCTCTGTAGCTTTGCTTCTCGCAATGAGGGAACCGCCAGAAGGCCCTCGGCGCTGGACCTCAGCGTCCGGGCAGAACGATGGGGGTGGAGACGCTCCAAAACAAAAACAACCATCTCTTGACCAAAGTCTTACTTTTAAAGGTGCATTTGTATAGCCTTCAGAACCCAAGTTTGCTGTTCAAAGTAGTTTCTCATAATCCCTTGACAGATTGTCACTCATTGTTTTAGGTACTATTGGTTTTTCTATGCTGCCCTGTAGTCAAAGTTCTCTACTCTGGGTAGCCTATGTAAAAATGGATAATGTGCAAAAAGAGCAATAAAGAATAATTGCAGCATTAAAAACATAATGCAGTAGAGCTTAAGTGATAAAAATAAGCACTAACAGGCCTTAAACCTATAAACAGAACAAACCTAAAATTACATTAAAAATACATTTTAAAGCCTGGAAGGTTTTTTAAAATGTATTTATCGATGCTGGAAAGAACACACAGTAGGCAACAGATGAACATCTCTGGGGACAGATTTCTAAATTTTCGGTATTATAAAAGAGAAGGCCTTCCTTCTTGTAGCCATCTTCTAGATCTCACTTGGCAGTGGCACTTGAAAAAGGGTAATACTGCTGTGGCGAAATTTGTCCTCCAATTTTGTAGAAGTTTTCTTCTAAGTGCAGTAATTCCCATGTCTAACTGCACCTTTAACTTACCTCACAAGGTTGAAAGATAAAATATTAGTGGGGAGACTATTATGTAAACTACACCTTGAGAGAGAGCAAAAAACCTCAGTCCATGCAAGTGGGAACATTTTACGTCAGATGAACTGAGTCACCAATGACTAGTACGATGCAATTGTGCAATATGTTTCTTCTGCTGGGTTTTTTGTATGTTGATTATATTGGTGGGTTTTAATTCTATTTAACATTTTGGTTCCATTCCATGTATTTCAGTGTTCTACTGTGTAAACCACTCTGGGGGGTTTTAATTAAAAAATGAAAAGCTGTATATAAATTAAATTATTAATAACAACATCACCACCATCTTATCTGAATCAAATTCCAGTTTGATCCCATTTCCATCATCCAGCTCCACTGTCACCAGGAATTGGTTGTTTTCTTTTTTGAAAAATCGTTCCTCAGATCTGATGGAAATAAGAGATGAAGCGAAGTATTATTAGCATACTGATGACAGTAGCTCAGCCTGCTGGCTCTCAAGAAATCAGTGGCCAGCCTTTCTTGAAGAGGAATCCACTTCTTAACCTAGTAATTTCCTTTTAGCTTTGCTCTATCAGAAGTTCTGTGATTTCAAGCAGTGGCCAGGAAGAAGCCATCAGTTCCCTTAAAACTTTCAACAACGCTTCCCTTTCTGATGCTTTGAAGTTAGCATTGGAAATCTAGACCTTGCATAGGCAGATACCACACTCAAAACGTCCAAAATATACATTTCATGTAACAGAAAGATCAAAATAGTCTCTCTCTTTTTAATCTGGCTGCTAGCTGCTCCCTAACTAAAGACCAACTGCTCTTTTGTAATTCCCCCAGAACAGTGGCGTAGCGTGGGTTGTCAGCACCCGGGGCAAGGCAAGTAATTTGCGCCCCCTAACCTGGGGCAAGGCAAGTAATTTGCGCCCCCTAACCCGGGACAAGGCAAGTAATTTGCGCCCCCTAACCCCTAACCTGCCGCCGCTGCCAGCTTCTTCTTGCTGCTGCCTGGTCTGGTCTAGTGTGGTTCTCTCCCGCGCTCAGCGCTGCGTTGGGCGGCCGCTGCACTGTCCCTCCCCCAGATAGTCCCTCGCTTTCTCTCCGCACCGCACGCCTGGCATCCCCCCCCTCCACAGTGGGCGGCAACCCGGCGGCTCAGATCGGATTCGCACAGCCAGCACTGCAGTGAGAGAGAGTGAGTGAGCCAGGTAGGAGCAGAGAGCTGAGAGTGCGAGCGCCCCCCCCCCAGATGTTGCGCCCGGTGCGGCTGGCCCCCCCTGCACCCCCATGCTACGCCATTGCCCCAGAATGTGCACGGTTGCAGGCAAAATCAGTGCTTCTTTCTCTAGTTGGCTGCTACTACTGAAATGGTTCCAAAGGCTTACAAATCTGATATATTTGTCGCTTGCTGGTGCCAGAGGCCTAAGATTTCCATGATGCTCTTGGTAAAACTTCGCTTTGGTTCACTACTGTGTTGGCATAACCAAAGAATTGCATTGGGGTAACTGCCTTTCAGAAACCTCTGCTTTCTGTCCTTTACTTTATTCTATTCACCTGATCAGTTATTTGCAAGTATACAGACACTGTTTTCAACAATGTTTGTTGAATCCAGCTGCCCAGTGGGATTCAGTACTTAGTGATGGGGAACAGAGAAGCGATGGAAGTTACCAAATAAGTGTGTTATAATCACGACAGAGAAAATTTGCATGTATACACCCAGTGCTTTTTTTCTAGAAAGAGCAGTGCCTTTTCTGCACTGGCACCCTGTTTGTGGAATGCTATCCTCAGGGAGGTTCACCTGGTGCAAAAGTGTTCCTCTTTAAATGGGCCTTTGGCTGATTAACATCCAGTGCCCTTTTAAAATGTGTTGGGATGGGGTTATTGTGTTGCTTATGTTTTTATTTTGTGGTTTCACATTGCGGTTTCATCTTGTGAACCGCCCTGAGACCTATGGGTATAGGACAGTATATAAATTGTTTGATTGATTGATTGATTGATTGATTGATTGATTGATAAATAGAAAAAGATGTGTTGGGACTCACCAATGAACTTGTTCTCTCAGAACGGCAATGGTGCCCACCTGAGAGGTGCCCAAACTAAGTTCCAGAGAGTTCCTGCTGGGGAAAAAAAGCCCCACATAAACCAATGAAACAGATGCCCTTAAATGGTTGCCTTCCACTGTGTCTCCCAGATTCCTGTTGCAGATTTTTAACCAGCCTTAAGAAATCTCTGCCTTCATATCCAACCTCACTGCACATTTCTTCCCGGAACTCGTTGGGTGG
This sequence comes from Podarcis liolepis, assembly GCF_965112155.1. Lineage (NCBI taxonomy): Eukaryota > Metazoa > Chordata > Lepidosauria > Squamata > Lacertidae > Podarcis > Podarcis liolepis. The sequence continues at coordinate 119,047,947 of NC_139554.1, forward strand.
CCCTAGTGCATGTATATCTTAACTGGGAGTGTGGAAGCATAGTAATAATAATAATAATAATAATAATAATAATAATAATAATAATACTCCAGCCACTCTGGGAGGCTTCCAACAAAATATTAAAAACACGATAAAACATCAAGCATTAAAAACTTCCCTAAACAGGGCTGCCTTCTGACATCTTCTAAAAGTCAAATAGTTTTTTTATTATTTCTTTGATATCTGATGGGAGGGCATTCCACAGGGTGGGTGCCACTACCGAGAAGGCCCTCTGCCTGGTTCCCTGTAACCTCAGTTCTAGCAGTGAGGAAACAGCCAGAAGGCCCTCAGCGCTGGACCTCAGTGTCTGGGCTGAACGATGGGGGTGGAGACCCGTGGAGCATTGAAGTCAGTGCCCCATCTAAAGCACTGCTAGCTCTCAGCTGCCAGCCAAAAGTGGAAGGTGCTGTTGTGCTTTTCTCATCCATTTTTTTTGCTGCAGCAGCTCCAGCAGTGGGACCGTTTCAGGGCTTTGTGTTGCTTACCACTGGTGGTGCCAGACAGCATTCCTCTCCACCCACAGAGGCTGCTAGAGAGGCAAACAGATTCAATAATGTGACTGGGGAGGAGGAAGAAGAAGTAGGATTGTATCCTCAGGAAACTATAAATGGAGGAGACGGCACTGACCTTCCTCCACAAGGTTGCCGATGATGAGCATGAAAACAAAAGTGCTTTATACATGATTAATAATTATCTTCCAGCCTGAGACTCTAGAGTCATATATTCCATACATTAACCAGCATTATTCAACTTAACGTTTAACTAAGAGAAAGAGTGAGTAAGGCAGAGCTGAGACGGATGAATTAATGAATCAATTCATCATTATGATGAATTGATCAACATTTTCAGTCCTATAGAGAACAAAACCTCCCATTTACCTTGGCATCCCTTTTTCATTTTAGAAAGGAAATATGGCTGCCATGTCAATTGGGATTGTTTCTGCTAAAGTGCGCATGTTTCATCCCGAATCCACCATGATATAGCCTAAGGAATATTTGTGCACCGTCGCATCAGTGCCCACAATAAGGTTCCTTTAGCTTGACACTTTTATCTGACCACACTTTTGCACATTCCCATCCATCAAACCCAAGGTCAGGCTATCAATCTCTAGCCTGATTTGGGGTACCTGTTTAAATGCTCCTGTTCATGGGTTGAGGTGTGCAGGGCCGTAGATAGGGGGTGGCGAGGTGGGGCCCCACCAGGGGCGCAAGCAATGGGGTGTGTGTGTGCAAAATCATCTAAAAATATGTCCATAAATATAAATATTATTGCCTCATAAGATATGGTTTTAAATAGAGGGTGAATTGAATTGTTGGAAGGGGTGGGGGGTTGGAGGAGAGACAGAAAGTAGAGCTAATTTGTCCATGGCTAGGGGGTGCAATCTGGACAGTTCTGCCAGGGGCGCAAGATCACCCAGCTATGGCTCTGGAGGTGTGCACCTTCCTCCAACACAGTCGTAATGAGACACGTGTTTCTTTACTTCTCGGAAAGACGGACTTCAGAACAAACATGCAGGAGGACGCTGCTGCATGGATGTTAATTTGGGAGCCCTACTGAATTCATGGAGCATGCATGGGAAAGCTATGGCCCTCGCAGGGTTGTTGTGGGAGTTAAATAAGGAGACATCTCACCTTGAGATCCTTGGGGGTGGGGAAGGTGGGATATCTTGTGAAACAGGGATAGCTCAGTTGGTTAGAGCATGGTGCTGATAAACACCAAGGTTGCAAGTTTGATCCCCATTGGAGACAGCTGCATATTCCTGCAGTGCAGAGGGTTAGACTGGATGATCCTCAGGGTCCCTTCCAACTCTACAATTCTATGAGATAAAAAGCTGGTTGTAAAGAGACAGTCCTCAAAGGTAAGAATTGAGTCCTGTTCTGCCTCTGATGATCCATGGATGGTGGTGTTGCAGGAATTTATGTATGGGGGGAGGGTTGCCCCTCCAGCAGATACCATGCACATGCAGCCCACTACCAAAATCAGCACAATCACTTTTGTGACTTTTGTGATTTGTCCCCACAAAACACTTCATCACCGTTTCTTCCTATCTATTCAAAGGGCCTCTGCTGCACAATACCAAATGTAACAATTCGCTGATAAATGTATCTATGTACTGACTCACTGGGGAAACTTCAGAAATTCATACAGACATGTGAGCTCAGCTACTCAGCAGCCCCTCTGCCTGAGTGATAATCCCTGGCATCCTGATACCTGAGCGCCAGACAGGTAGCCATTCCAGAAATAACAAACCCAGATGAAGACAAAAGAGTGTGATTAACTTGGCTGGGAAACAGGGAAATGTAAATATCTCTTTTGTTACACTTGATGGGTGTTTGGTGGAGGGCAAGGGGAACCATGGGGCAGGGTCCAGGATGCTCAGATTACTGCCACCAGACCTCTCCTTTCATGATGTAACCATGACTATTAGTGATGTAGTTGGGGGAGGGTGTAACATGGGGATTACCAGCTAATAAAAAGTTTGGGTTCTCTTTTGTTTGGGGCTTCCATCTTGTTCCACCTTGTGGCAGGTGGGAATCCTGTCACGACAGTCTTCAATAAAGACCAAACCTATTGACTGTTGTTTTGCTCTGGTATTCCTGGCTGGTGTCCTTGTTTTTTGTCCAAGGCAGCCCTCAGATTTCTCCGTTAACAGTGAAGAATGTGAAAAATCAGAAACCAGGAAACCTTTAAGCACGCCATCCATGTCCAATCAAACTTGGATTCCAATGGGCAAGTTCAAACACGCCTTGAGATCTGCGGTGCCTCAAAATCCTATTCCTTTATCCAGATCGCGTCCAGCGTCAGAGCTGCAACATGTCCGGGTTTATCCGGACACTGGCAGGATTTCAAAGGCGGCGTCCGGGGGAAGAGGAATGTCTGGAAGGCGGCGCTTTGTCCTGGATCTTAAATAAGTCAATCGAAAAAACCACATTTTTTGAAAAGACAAACATGCAGGAGGACGGTGGGTATTTTCTAAAAGAAGAAGAAAAATCTGCTCTTTTGTAACCCCCCCAGAATGTGCACGACTACGTGCAAAATCAATGCTTCTTTCTCTAATTGGCTGCTACTACTGAAATGGTTCCAGCGGCTTACAGATCTATTTGTTGGTTGCTTGGTGCCAGAGGCCTAAGGTTTCCATGTTGCTCTTGGTAAAACTTCACTTTGGTCCACTACTGTGTTGGCATAACCAAAGAAGTGCATTGGGGTAACTACCTTTCAGAAACCTCTGCTTTCTGACCTTTACTTTATTCTATTCACCCAATCAGTTATTTGCAAGTATGCAGACACAATTGTCTTGGCTTTTACTTTTTGAAACGCGGCAGCCCTTCCTTAGCTGCCCCATCATTGAAGAGGCTTGCTTATCTGACTGGAAGAATCCGGGACCAGAAGGAGGAGGACTATCAGGAAGAATGGACGAAATTTAAAGACTATTTAGACAAATATGTTAAGTTAAATTAACTGGAAAAGCTTGCAAATACTAGATAGGCTTAGGATTTTAATATGTAATGTGATGAATTAATATGTTTAATGCTGAATTGGAAGGAAAGAAAGATGTTAAGTGATTTAGTTAATTTTATAAGAATATTGGTTTTGGGAAACCGTTAAAAGGATATACACTGAAATTCAACCAGGGGGATATGAGGAAGTCACTTAACAATGTTACTAAGTTTGGTTTAAATATGGTGGAGATTTATGTTGTTTGTCTATTTGTTTGTTGTTTTTTTGAAAAATCAATTAAAAAAATTGAAAAAAGAAGAGGCTTGCTTATTGACTTAGAAACAGGAGGTGCTTTTTTACAGGATTTTTCGGAGCTAGCCGACCTAACTGGAAGAGTCCACGACCATAAGGAGGAGGAGTATCAGGAAGAGTGGATTAAATTTAATGATTACTTTGTTAAATATGTTAAGTTAAATTAACTGAAAACAGCTTGCAGATACTTAATTGGCTTAGGATTTTATTTATGTTAAGTGACAAATTAATATGTTTAATTTCTTAATGTGAAGATCTAAGGATGTTAAAGCTTAGAAGAACTGTGATTTGGAAAACCGTTAAAAGGACATGCAATGAAATTCAACCAAGGGGAAGCGCGGAAGTCACTTAACAATGTTAATAAGTGTAATTTTCAATAAGGCTATGATTTATGTTTGTCTTATGTGTTTGTTTATAATGTTGTGAAAGCCAATAAAAAATATTTGGGGGGAAAAATAGAAACAGGAGGTGCTTTTTTTAAAAAATAATGAAATAAAATAAAAAGTTACTGGGGAAACCCCCGGTCGTAAAGTTCGCCTTTCAGGAGTTTCCCGCCAAGATCTAAGAAGAGGCGGCGGTGGGAGAAGAAGGCGGCGAGCGCGCAAAGCCCAGAGGCCGCCGGCGCGGCCGGCCGCTCCCCTCCGCCGCCCTCCCGCCTCAGGCCGAGGGGAGCCCGGCGGCGAGCGTGCGCCACGCCGGCCGAAGCGCTGCGGAGCGGGAGGGGTGGGAGCGAGGCGAGGCGGGGAAGCGCGCCGGCCCCCGGCCCGCGTGACGTCACGAAACTTTCCCCTCCGCCGCGGAGGCTCCGCGCTTGAAGCCAAGGAGGCTGGCCGCCTGCCGCTGAGGCGACTGGCTGAGGCGCTTTCCCCTGGCGCGCGTGCGCCTCCTCCACTTCGCCGGCTGCGCTCCCCTCTCCCCGTCTCCATCTCTCTCTCTCTCTCTTTCGGGCGAAGTTTCGTGGCGTCGAGCCTCAGCCGCGCTCCCTCCAGAGAAAGGGAGAGCGAGCGAGGAGCAGCGGCAGCAGCCCCAGCGCTCCCTGAGGGGAGGAGAACTCGCCGGAACTCTGCGGAGTTTGTGCGGATGGAGAGGCGAACTTGAGAGGACGCGCTGGGATTCCTTTTTATCCGTGAGAGGAGGACGACGACGAGCTTCGGAGGGGGTGGGTTCTTCTTCGACTTCGCTTTTGCTCGGAGACGAGAGCAGCCCGGCAGCGGCTGGCTTCCCTTTGGCGGAGAGGGAAGCCTGTGGAACGCCGCGCGGGGGCCTCTCGGCGACGCTGGCTGAGGAGGAGAAGGCGCTTGGCGGGAAGACCAGGCACCGGCGGCGGAGGCGGCGGTTCCCCCCCCCCTCCCTCACACCGCCAGCCCCCTCCCCGTCTCCCCCGAAACTTTTGGGAAGGGCGAGTTGGAGGGAGCCGAGAGAAAGCGTCCCTTCCCTCGGCTCTCAGCGGAGTCCCGCTGGGCTGTGGAACTTCTCCAGCCGCCACCTTCCCCGCCCCCTCCCGCACCACCCACTCGCTGGCTTTTGCAGCATTTCTTCGGTCGTGAGGAAACAGACCGTGCGGGGGGGGGGGGCGGCAGGGAAGGCGTCGCCTTCTCGGGCCGGCGGAAACCAAAAAGTTCCCGCTGCGCTTTGGCTCCGCTCTCCAACTCCTAGGGTCCCAGTCCCCCCCCCCCCTAGAAAACACTTGATTTCTCCCCCCCAATCCCAAGTTGATGGGCATTGCCATCAGACTCTCGCACCGAGTCACGTGATCGGTTCTGCGGGGCGGGGCTTACCTGCCCCCCCTCCCGGCCCGATATTGTAGTCGAGTTGCTCCCCGGTTCCTCCATCTCTGCAGCGGGTTGGTTGGGTTTTTTTGGGGGTTTTTTGCAGCGAGATCTTCGCTCCTGTGTAAAGGTTGCGATCCTTGGCAGTGGCGTAGCGTGGGGGGTGCAGGGGGGCCGGGCGCAACATCTGGGGGTTAGGGGGCGCAAATCCACGGGTTAGGGGGCACAAATCCACGGGTTAGGGGGCGCAGATTACTTGCCTTGCCCCGGGTGCTGACAACCCACGCTACGCCACTGATCCTTGGCTTTGCTTCGAAGTGGGACTTCTGTGTGAACCCTCCCCCCCCCCACCGTCTTCGGGTGTAAACGGGGTGACCGTGTGCTTGCAGGCTGAGCTCGGTCCCGCCACCGACTTTTTTTGGGGGTACTCTGCTTAAGCGCTTTGTAGATCGCGCTTGGCTCGGGTGGAGCTGCGCCTCTGCCCGGCCGCTTGCGAAACGCGCGGCGGCTTTCCCTGCCTGTTTGTTTATAAGAGAGGTCTGCGGGGTAGGTAGTAATTATCTAAGGCTGCAGTTGTGGTTTTTTTTTTTTTTAAAAAAAATACTTGTGCCGCAGGCTGCGATCCAGGGATAGAGTGAGTGTCACCAAGTGCCAATCAGGTGGATTCTCCCCACCCCCCCGCCGGGGAGGGATCTGCTTGGGAACGAGGCTTTGGAGGGGTTAGAAAAGGAAACCGGTGTAGCACGCAATGCTTATGGAAAGAGACGCGAAGGCAGGAAGATGCTTCCAAGTACAGGAAGTATTCGCTCTTTTTGGTGCAAACTGTTTGCCTCGTGCATGTTTCTGACGATCGAGGGTGATTTGATATGATTCAGGCTGCGGATCTGTAGCCACTTGCTCCTTTAAGTTAGGTAAAACTTCACATGCAGTGTTGCAGTATTGACATGTGTAGCTTGCCCTTTGCCGGTCCCCTTTTCGATGGTATAGTCGTGTGGGAAGAACGGGCATTATGCTCTGTTGACTAGAATGCATTTTTAAAATCCTTTATTGTCTTACAGATGTGGGGTGTGTCTCTGTGTGTGCACCTCCTCAATCTGCATTTTTTAATGTCGCACATACAGTAGCAATCCTAGGCAAGCTTTCTGATGAATAATAACCTCTAAATTCAGCGAATCTCTCTAGTAAGTGTCTTTATGATTGTAGCCTAAAAGCTACTGTCAAATATAGCAACAAATGAGCACATCTGAAAACGAAATGTGAAGGAAAAAAAGGTTTCTTGAATTCTGAAGATACGAAAGGGTATGATGAGTGGTTTGAGAATTAAAGAAAAAGATATTTGCTTTTTGTTGTCCCACAGTGACCATCTTCTGCTGGCTCAGCCAATGTGCTCAGTGTCTTGAGAACAGAACTGACACCACTGCTGGGACTAATGAACACAGGGATAGTTTTGCAAAGTCAACCTTCTGTGCATATACAGACAAAAGCACCACATGTGACTTAATTCCATAAGACACAGGACTTGTGGGGGGGGGGGATGGGGCATCAGCATTAGTTTCTCATTTGAGAAGCGCTGAAGTAACAAACCTAGGGCTGCCATATGTCCTGATTTTCTACGACATGCCCTGGAATTTGCCCCTGGAAATGGGGTCCTGGAAATCAGGCAAATGTCCTGGAAAACCGGCAATGGGGGGTTAAATCGTGCCGAAAATGCCTTTAAAAAAAGGTCCCAAACTCAATAATTCTTGTAGCTTTTACTAAAAAAGCAGCAACTTTGGTCCGCCCTCCCCTGCAAAACCCCACAACTCTGTCCTGATTTTCACTTTCAAAGATATGGCAACCTTAAACAAACCTTGAGCTCTGGGTTCCAGAGTTGTAGAAGAGGGGCAAAGTTAAAACATTGAAGAATTAAGCTTCTGTGACATTTCTTCAACTCAGTCAATAGCATATATTTCCCAATGTCACTCCAGCTCAATCTAGTGATAAATGAACATACAAAAGTCAATGTAAAACTCATTTTCATGCAAGGGATGAAAGTCGGTCAGAACAAAGAAGGTTAATTGCAGTCTTGAAAGTTTTGACATTCATTAAGCTTTCCTCTGCCTAAATGTTAAAACTGGAGAAGGAAGGGGAAACATCTATATTCATAACGATCTCTTTGTCTTTTATCGTTTCCCCCCCTTCTGTTGCTCTAATAGAAATTTGAAACTTTTGTCTCAGTGCGATGCCCTTAAAGAGAGCAATATTGCCTTGCTGTCATGAAGAAACGGTCCCTGTAGCTCACCCTACTGTTCCCAACAAACGTAGCACATTGCCTCTGAGAAGTTCACAAATGAGACAAGCAGCCACTGTTGCTTGTGCCACACGTATCTCATAACTGGAGGAAACTTCCTTTGAGTACAGAGCTCTGTTTCTAGCAGTTGTTCCAGTGAGTGCACTATACTGAAGTAACCAAGAAGTTAGCATATCGCAGGAGTAGCTGATGTGTCTTTAGTTTGCACTATGGAGAAAACTGGTATTTAACATACATATGTTTCAGCAGGCTTTTAATAATTAGAAGTGTTTTAACAATGATCTATCTGATGCTTTTGCAACTTCTCTGTGAAATGCGAAGCTTGGTGATGGTTCCAGTTACAGATAGGTAGCCGTGTTGGTCTGCCATAATCAAAATTTTAAAAAATCCTTCCAGTAGCACCTTAAAGACCAACTAAGTTAGTTCTTGGTATGAGCTTTCATGTGCATGCACACTTCTTCAGATACACTGAAACAGAAGTTGCCAGATCCTTCTATATAGTGAGAAGGTGGGGAGGGGTATTACTCAGAAGGGTGGTGGGAATGGGAGATTGGCAGATAGCTGAGATGAACCTGTTGACAACTCTTAACAACTGCAATAGGTCTTACAGGAAAAGGCAAGGGGTGAGAAGGTGAAAAATGGCTTAGTCATGTATAATGAGATAAGAATCCAATGTCTTTGTTCAACCTTTTTTTATAACACCCGTTTTATTTACATGTTTGCAAGCTGAAGGAGAGACAGTGGGTAGGCATCCTGCTCTGCTGGGGCTTAGGGCCTGCAGCAAAAGTGGTAATAATTCCTGGGCCTCTTCCAGTACACAGCAAAGCAGATCAGGACCTAGGGCAGCTCCCTGTGGACCCTGCTGGCCAGATAGGGAAGATGTATCAGCCATTGGAGACTTGAGCAGTAAGCCATCTTTAAAGGGCCTGCGGCATATTCTGCAATTGCATGCTCATCTGTGGTGGTGGAGCAACAGATGCTTCAGGAGGCTCATCCTTAGACGTTGAAGACAATAGGATTACCACACCCTCAAGCCAAGGCAGTGTAGAAGGGGGTGCTGAGAGCTCTCCCTTGAATCGAGGTTCCTGTTGAACTGTTTGAATCAGAGTCTTCCACGGACTGAAACTGGGGCCCTGAGACAGTAGACAGGCACCCAGATAGTACCAGGTACAGTGGTACCTCTGGTTACGTACTTAATTTGTTCCAGAGATCCTTTCTTAACCTGAAACTGTTTTTAACCTGAAGCACCACTTTAGCTAATGGGGCCGCGCCGCTGCAGTGCAATTTCTGTTCTCATCCTGAAGCAAAGTTCTTAACCCGAGGTATTATTTCTGGGTTAGCGGAGTGTAACCTGAAGCATATGTAACCTGAAGCGTATGTAACCCGAGTTACTACTGTATTAAAGAAGCAGTCAGTAGATTTTTGTTTAAGATGTATTTCTTTTGTTGGTGACATTCCACCTGCCTAATCTATTTGGAGCCCTCATCCAAGCACGGGGGGGGGGGGGGGGAGCTCTAGCTAGCAGCAGCAGCCAGGCACTGAGGCCATTGAAGAAAAATCTTTCATTATCAGCCAGACAAGAGATTTGGGGGGAGAGGGTTATTCCCTGTCTTGAGCGCTATGACATAATGCTCTATTTTAAAGAAGAAAGTAGAGGTGGTAGGTGGTTCTGCATGAATATAGCACTGCACATCATATTGCCATTGGCACGCAGCAAGGCCCAATCGTTTCATGGGGTTGTGGCTATCAGGTGTTGTTTTATTTAGTCCACTGTGGGCTGACTTTTTCTCTATCACCCCTGCATTTTCCAGAGTGACCAGGATCTCTCTGTTTGCCTTCATTGACTGGTCACAGGTACACAATTTGTACCCTTCATAACTCGAGGGCTGGCTGGTGGTCCTGGCAAACTGCTGTCTACTAAAGTACAGTGGTACCTCGGGTTACAGATGCTTCAGGTTACAGACTCTGCTAACCCAGAAATAGTACCTTGGGTTAAGAACTTTGCTTCAGGGTGAGAACAGAAATCTCGCAGTGGCGGCAGCGGGAGGCCCCATTAGCTAAAGTGGTACCTCAGGTTAAGAACAGTTTTAGGTTAAGAACGGACCTCCAGAATGAATTAAGTTCTTAACCCGAGGCACCACTGTATGCACATTGGTTATAACTCAGTTCTATTCAATTTTGTTTGAACATTGTGTTTACAATTACTGTTTGATATAATTTGATACAATCAAATTGATACAGTTTGATATAATCAAATTGATACAGTTTGATATAATCAAATTGATACAGTTTGATATAATCAAATTGATACAGTTTGATATAAACAAAATGATACAATGTGATACAAAAGATGCTACATGATTGAATGTTTTCTTGTTATTTGTTATAAGTTATTCTTGTTATAAGTGCCTCTTTTTTGGTAGGGATGTACATTTTGATCAGGCAAAACCCCTTTAAAGTTCATTTGTAATGAGCAAATAAAGCATTTGTTTTACACTTAATAAAGTTACATTTACCTTGTTATACTTCAGGATTAGCAGTTCCTTGTATGTACTTAGCCCCAACAAAATAGTGCATCAATAATGAAAGGTAGTGACTTGTGTGTGTGTTGCTTATATATGCATTTGTTAATCAAATGGATACACGGGATTTAGTAGCTCTCAGGTTTCCTTAAAGAAATTTCCCTTAACAACAGAAACATTTGTATAATTTTGAAGGTTGTGCTGAAGGTGCATTAAGAGTGATTACTTCTCATGGTCATGTTCATATGTCTTGTGAATTGCGTGGAGCACAGACCCCTTTCTCCATTTCATAGTTAGTTGTGAACTACTAAAGCTAAATGTATAAAAATAAACCCAGCCACTCCAGTCTTATGCACTCTTATTTAAGGCTACTACTGCTGTGACTACCATCATTTCTCCAACTGTCTTGCCAAAGGGGAACTAGAGTGGATTTTAGATAACTATTTCCCACCCCCAGCAATATATTTATGACTTTCAGTTATCAGGGGGACTAGACTGTTTTGAATGCTGATGGAGTTGAAAGTGGCTGCAACAATACATGGAAGAAATCTAGGAGATGTACAGTGAGATCAAATCTACCATTGGAAGTTGACTTTATTCAAGTACAGTGGTACCTCGGTTTATGAACTTGATCCATTCCTGTAGTCTGTTCTTAAACTGAAACTGTTCTTAAACCGAGGCACGCTTTCCCTAATGAGCCTTCCCGCCGCCGGTGCCCTTCTACCTTTCGGATTCCATTCTTAGACCGAGGTAAATTTCGCAAACCGGGATACTACTTCCAGTTTTGTGGAGTTCTTAAACCGAATAGTTCATAAACAGGGCTGTTCTTAAACTGAGGTACCACTGTAGTAACACACATGACAAACAAACACCTAGTATAATAATAATTATAGGAGCAGTTGTGCTAGGACAGAGGTAGTCAACATGGTACCCTTCACGTCTGGAGTACAACTCTGTCCATCCCAGACTGCATGGTCAATGGTTACAGATGATGGTAGTTGAAGCCTGCATAATCCACACTCGCTATTCCTGATCAAGAAGTTGCACAGTATACCAGTATATTTCAGGTACAAGACACCCATTAGATGTGGGCGTTGTGCCACACTAAGAACAAGAGTGCCTGCTAGTAGAATGGCTGTTGTTTAAGTGGGCTGTCACAGCTGGATATCACCCATTTTCTAAAATTCATGGAGAAGCACAGCTGCAGTCTTGGGAAAGAAAATGCAGACTTTTAGAAAATGGATCGCAAGTCAAACAGCAAACATTGCATTGCCGTATATGTTGTGCTTGCATTAAGAACAGTGTTCTTCTCCTTTGAAAGGATATTTTGAAGTTAGATAAAGAACAGAACAGAGCACCTACAATAGCTAAGGTATCAGTGGTATAAGGTATTTCTGGATTTTACTTTAGCTACAATATAATGCATCCATAACATGTCAGGAATAAAATTCACCTGTGAGGCACTGCAGAAGACAGCAGGAGCTCAATAAGTCCCAAAGCACCAATAATGAACCATAGTATCCTCTAGCACACATGAAATGTTTACTTCCCTTCTGCTCGATGAATCTGAGTTTTGTTATTTTTGTGCCTATTTTTGTGTGTGTTTTTTCACACGCCTTGGCCTCTCTGGCACCTCCAACCTGGTAAAAAAACCACTATATTTAGAAATGAATAAGCATTTTTGTGACTGGGAATGGTGGCTTGTTCTGAATATAAAATACTAGTTTTCAAATTAAAAACAATCCTTGATGGTTGTTTTGGGGCAGATTTGGCGGAAAGTATATTTTCTGTAACATCCAAGCAACAACACCTTGTTGTGTTGGTTTTGTTTTTTTTTAAAAAAAAAATCTGCCAAAGTCTTAGATGATTAAAATGATCTGTCAATTAAGTTAATGGAAAAGGACTCATAATGTCTATATAATAGTTAAAGGAGCAGAGGCAGTGAAGGAGGTCAAGCCAACAGCAGTGCTTCCCGGATAGCTTAGTAGGTTGCGCGTCCTGAAAAACACCCCAAGGAAATAAGACACAGTGGAGACAGAATTTTAGTTTAAAGGTTAATGGGCAAATTTAGGCCACAACTTTATTGAATACAAGTGTGACTGGTATTGGCTTAGGCATTGGTATCTAATGACTATAACTGGCTCCTGCTCACCCAGCAGGGAGCCTACAAGGGTAAACTACCAGCAGAGGGAGCTCCATCAATTACATCCCTGGGGTTCCCGGTGTTCTGGCACGGCCCTAGCCTTTCCCTGGGCATCGGACAGGATCCAGACCCTGGATTCCTCTAACAGAATACCCTATCAAATGGAGGGGCAGGTGATGGCCGCACCTCCCCTCCCCGCATCCCCCTAAAACCAATGCCTAACTGCCAAACCTTACAAAGTTGTGACGGTTGCTAAGAGGTAGGCAAAAGCCAAGTGGCCACTGCCATTCTGCCACATTGGGAAAAATTCCTACCCGGCCCCCATTCCAAAACAGGCAACCAACCGAAGTCCAAAGCAAGGCCAGACATGACCTTAATAATAATAATAATAATAATAATAATAATAATAATAATAATATCTTTATTGTCATTGCCCCCTTCGGGGACAATGAAATTACTTGACTGCTCCATAAAAACACTAATTAAACAATACAGTATAATACAGCAAGGGAGATTAGATGACTTTCAAAGTCCGGGCTTCCCATTCAGGGCCGAGATTGCTCTGGAGAAGAAGCTGTTCTTAAGACGGCTCGTTCTTGTCTTCATCGTCCTGTATCTCCGTCCCAACGGCAAGAGCTCGAAGAGACAGTGACCAGGATGCGATGGATCTTTTACTATGTCCAGTGCCTTCCTATGGCACCTTGTGGCATAAATCTGCTCTAAGGTGGAGAGTGGGCAGCCAACAATGCTCTCTGCTGCCTTAACAACCCCGCACAACCCCATCCTGTCCTGGGTAGTACAGCTTCCGTACCACACACATAAGCCATAAGTGAGCACGCTCTCAATGGCACAGTGATAGAAGGCAAGCAGCAGTTTCTGCAGAAGATGGTTTTTCCTTAGTATTCTCAAAAAGTACAGTCTCTGCTGCGCCTGTAATGAGTGGGTAGACGGGTGTTTGGCAGCATGAAGCAAGAGGAGGTCCCCGATTCAGTACCCCCCAGCCCCTGTCAAGTTACTGATTGGCTAAAGGCCAGTGGCATGATCATGGCACCACCCGCCTCCAAGCCGGTTGGGGAGAGTTCCAGGGCCACATGCAACATGGACCCTCTGTTAGGAGGCTCCAACTTAGAGTGTGGTGCTGGTAACACCAAGGCCGCAGGTTTGGTCCCTGTATGGGACAACTGCATATTCCTGTATTGTAGGTGGTTGGACTAGATGATGGTAAGGGTCCCTTCCAACTCTACAGTTCTGTGATTCAATACAGTGGTGCCTCGCAAGATGAAAAGAATCCATTCTGTGATTCTCTTCGTCTAGTGGTTTTTTCGTCTTGCGAAGCAAGCCCATTGAAGGATTAGCGGATTAGCGCTATTAGCGGCTTTTAGTGGCTTATCTGCTGATCGGATCAGCTGATAAGCGGCTTAGCGGCTTAGAAAAAGGGGGGGGGGAGGAAAAAAAAACCAGCAGGAACTCGCAAGACATTGTTGTCTTGCGAAGCAAGCCCATAGGAAATTCGTTTTGCGAAGCACCTCCAAAACGGAAAACTCTTTCGTCTAGCGAGTTTTCCGTCTTGCGAGGCATTCGTCTTGCGGGGCACCACTGTAATCTGTTTTACACCTGCATGGTTTAGGAGATGGTCCCATTGTTGTCGTCTTTTGCTTACAACTTTAAGCACAAGGAAGCTCATGAAGAAAAAAGTTACAAACTTCAGCATTAATATTTTAATTCTGCAATGCATCCAATGGTACCTGTTGTACAAAGAGTAGATGAAGCACTTCTTAAAAGCTCATTTTGATACTAATACTCTTATCTCTCTGTGCCATACAGTAATTGTAGTTAATTGGCAGCACTAGCTGCTTCTGCTGTATGGTTGCGGTATGTGATTGCAATGTGCCAACCCTGCTAATAAATCACAATATTGCTGTGCATGATGTGAAGGTTCAGAGGGACACAACTTTGTTTTTTATCTGTCATTCATCCTAGAAGCACATTTTATTTGTATTTCCAGATCAGGTGTTCCTCAATTTATTTCAGATAGACTGTTGTTAGTTTACTTATTCAACTTCTGCTGGCTTCAGACAATGCACTTTGCAATGATACCCCGTTGTGCAAATATCAGGAGGTCCCTAGAATTCTAAAAGGTTGGTTTAAAAACAGCAGGTTTAGAATTTGTTTTAATTTACCTTTGACTTTCAGAAAGGTTTTGTTCACATAGTCAGACTTTCCCCAGCAAATTGAAGTCAGAGAATATACCTGAAAAACAACACGAATCTAGAAACTGAATAGAAAGAGCAACTACCAGACTTATTGTGCCTTCAGCATAGTGTGGGGTGGTGAAAGGGCATCATTGTGACGTGAGAACCAAAACTACACATACAGTACTGAGCCGTGGGTTAAAATAGGTGCACAACTTTTAATTGCTTGCAACAGGCAGAGATTTTAGGATGACAAAGTATCTAAACTGCAGACAGCCCAGGTTACCATGACCTTCAATCCCAATGTCAAGAATCATATTGATTCTGAATCTATAGAGTGGACAGCGCTGTGTTCTCAGGATGTGAGTGGTTTGGGTGGCACGTTTGCCCCATTGTGGGTGGTGGGCAGGTCCCACCCCATTGTGGGTGGTGGGCAGGAAGGACAGATATTACCCAGCTGCTCATTTGTTCTTTTTGCATGGTCTCTGGCATGTTGGCATTGTATTTTTGTAGATATTGTCTTGCTGGGTTATTTTTAAAACGTGTTTGCCATTGATGATTTTCTCCTCCAAAATGCCATCTATTCTCATAGTGTCCTGTTAATTATGTGACAATGAGTGGAATGTTTTCCACGGAAGCTGAAGTGTGTGATAATGTCAAGGATAATTACCTAACACTTCAAAGATTCTGAAGCAGTGCTGAAGTAGTCCTTAATTTCAGATAAACATTGGGGTCACACCACTTTTTTAAAAAAATCTTAAATACCACAATATGCTGCCTGTGCTTATTGATCAAATTCATCAGCATTGCAGCGTGTTAGAATGACCTTTGAGCTGCCAAAATAATGGGGAAGAAACCATGAGAGCCAATCTGTACATCATGCAAAGTTAGGTGGTGAAATAATGGACTCTGTCATTTCAGATGGCAGGGAAGGTGCCACATTTTGCATGCTCCTTGCACATAGTACACTATCAGTGGGGAAGTAAGGCAAAATAGTGACACTTTGCTTGAAATCTAAACTGCTACTGTCCATAATTCTACAACCTGTGCAGGTTAAACAGCATTGCAAGTTAAAAAATGCTGACTTCTACCCACAACACAATGTCACTGTGAAACATGATTGAGGATATAAAATTGTCTAATAACCTTGAAACTTCCATAGAAGCTGGGTGGGAGAAAAATGCATGACTGAATAACAACCTCCATCTCCAGTAACAATCTGGGAGAACATGAAATGTCTTATAGGTAATAACACAAAATAGTGTGCATATTTATGCAGAATTATACATCTTTTTAGTTTTTAGTCATTCAGTGGTTACAAGCACACTTGGTGTTGCACCCTAAGGGATACTTAAATATTACATTTATGAAAGGCAAAAAGCAAGAAAAAAAGTGATTGTGATAAAAACGAAGGGAGGTAATGCTATTTAGACTTATAAAGAGTCTGTTGACACTCTTGTGAAAGTTACTTGAACTTTCATCTTGACTTTTGAGTGAAGGACGGATGAAAGGGGTACCCAGAAATTGAGAGCAGTTTGCTGCTGCAGTGGAGCACCTTTCAGCAGCTGCCATTCCTTCCCCCACAAATGTTGCTAGAGTGACGCCACAGTCTCATTCCAGGGGCATTGCTGGCTGGTAGCTTCTAGAGCCAGGGGTCAGCAAAGTTTTTCAGCAGGGGGCTGGTCTACTGTCCCTCAGACCTTTGTGGGGGGCTGGACTATACAGTCATACCTCGGGTTACAGACGCTTCAGGTTGTGCATTTTCGGGTTGCGCACCACGCCGAACCCGGAAGTACAGGTTACTTCCAGGTTTCGGTGCTCGTGCATGCGCAGAAGCACTAAATCATGCTTTGCGCATGCGCAAGCGCACCGAATCACAACCCGCACGTGCACAGATGTGGTACTGCGGGTTGTGAACGTGCCTCCCGCACTGATCACATTCATAACCCGAGCATCCACTGTTTTTTGAAAAAAATAATAATGAATGAATTCCTATGCCCCACATATAAACCAGAGATGCATTTTAAATAAAAGCACACATTCTACTCATGTAAAAACACCAGGCAGGCCCCACAAATAACCCAGAGATGCATTTTAAATAAAAGGACACACCCTACTCATTTAAAAACACGCTGATTCCTGGACTGTCCGTGGGCCAGATTTAGCAGACAAATGGGCCGGATCTGGGCCCCAGGCCTTAGTTTGCCTACCCATGCTCTAGAGGAGTTTTACTGTTGCTGCAGCTAATGTCAGGAAGGTTTTTTGGGGGGAAGTGGGTGAAAAGAAGTCACAGCACATGGTAATCACTCCTTCAACCATTTAATTGCACCTTCGTTTCCATCACTTGCAAATGGAGGTGGGGGCAGAGAGAGGAGAATTTGGTCTTGACCCTTGATGAATCAGGCTGATAGCTGAACGTCCCTGTATCACAAAACAATTCCATTGAGCATGTTGAAAAGGAACACATTTAATGAAATATTCCTTTCTCCCTCCCCTCCTGTTCTAAGGTTTTCCTATCAAGCCTTGTGGGACTCCCTCCCCCCCCCCCCCCCCGGGCTTCCTTCTCCTGTGTTTTTGGGCCTTTACATTTCTAAGCACCATATAATTTTCTTTAAAGCATTGCCATTTCAAGGGCTGAGTGAGATCCACCCTAGTGGAATGTTTCAGGAGGTAGTTTAAATAAAATTGTAGTTTTAAATAATGCAGCTTATTGATATTGCTTTCCACTAGTGGCTTGTATCTACATTAGGAAGAAAGGAAATAATAAAGATTCCTCTGGAGATGTTAGTGTCTCGCAGAGAGAAAATCAACAAAACAGAAGAGACTTGGAAAATATATAGACTCTGGAGGCACAACATTAAAAGATGACTCTTGCAAAATCCAAAGAAGCTATCAGACATTCAGCAGTTAGCAAGTTATTACATCTGTATATCTGTACATGTGTTTTCAACATCCACCACTCTCTAGCTCAGGGTTAGTCAATGAGATACCCTCCAGATGTTGTTGGACTCCAACTCTCGTCCACTTGGCATAGAGGCAATCCATTGTAGATGGCACCAGATCCAGCCAACGTGGCCAATGCTCAGGGATGGTATGAGTTGTCCAGCAGCATATGAGCGGCACAGTATTAGCTACCTCTGCTCTGGTTTGGCAGAAGGCCAAGCTAGAGGTCACTGCAGCTGTTTCATAGTATTTCAGTAGGAGATTGCCTCAATTATGTAGGAAGAAATGGCTGGTGGGTAGGTCTGGGCGATATATTGCCCCAAACCAGCTTGAAGTCCACATCATGATACAGATCTCATAATTTTTGACCTGGCAATATATTGTGAATCATGATGTGTGGTAGGGCTGCGTTTCAGAACTCTGCAATACAGGAATATACAGCTGTCCCATACGGGAATCGAGCTTGTAACCTTGTCATTATAAGCACTATGCTCTAGTCCATAGCATGATGTTGGTTTCATTATATTTGACCTGGCAATATATCATGAATCATGGTGTGTGCATGTGTGTGTGCGCGCACACACACGTGCTATGCAGAAATCACAATGTGGGGGAAACCGTGAAGCCAGCCAGTGTTTCTACATAGCTCCGTTCTTATTTCAGACATCTTGATACAGTCGTACCTTGGATCCCAAACACCTTGTGAGTCGAACGTTTTGACTCCCAAGCACCGCAAACCTGAAAGTGAGTGTTCTGGTTTGCAAACGTTCTTTAGAACCCAAACGTCCTCCGTGGCTTCTGATTGGCTGCAGGAGCTTCCTGCAACCAATCAGAATCTGCGCCTTGGTTTCTGAATGTTTTGGAAGTTGAATGGGCTTACAGAACAGATTCCGTTTGACTTCTGAGGTACCACTGTATATCGGTATATCACGATGTTGAACTGGTGATATATCACTGGTGATATATGTTGAAAACCAGGTATTTCCCAGCCCTGCTGGTGGGTCCAATTTTTAAAGCAAAGGGAGAGCATGGATTAGAAATATATAGAACCACTTTGCCTCCTGTGGCTTACTCCCTGCATCCTATCTCTCAAAATGTTTTTTTCCACAGCCATAGTCACTTCCACTATCAGGGTTTGACTGAGGATAAAAGCACTTGGAGAGAGAAGCTTCAGGGAGATAAGCCATGTGTGTGAGAGATCTACACATCTTCCTGAAGCATCTCCCCGCTTTTAAAACCAGACCTTCATTACTTACTCTTACTCGCTGGCGCAGTTTCAAGTTTAAACATACGAGAATGGTTCCATAAGGTCTAGTTCGGCCCTAAGAAGTCAGGATTGATTCTCAAAAATGGCTTGCAAATTTGACCCCCTTCCTTTCCCTTTTGCTTCCCTGACTCACATTTTACCTCTGCAAGGGGCATAGCTGAGAGTAATAGGGCAGGCAGGTAGGGTAACCTATTCATTTATCTAAAAACATACCTTTTGTTCTCCAAGCAGCTTACAAAATAATTCCACAGAAACATAAAGCCCAATAAAAACCTGCCCAGCAGACCGAAGTCAACTTTATATAATAAAAACAAGGACAGGACAGGATAGTTCAACATAAAAACAGGAAGGCAGAACTTTAATGCACATTTTAAAAGTTGGCAAAATAAAAAGATTTTAGCAGCCCACCTGAAGTGTATGAGAAAATGGAAGTTCTACTACTCAGATACCACAATAGAAAGTTGAAATGATGCTTAGAAGTTCCATTTCCTGGTAAAATTAAGGGATTTGTAATTTTTCTCTGTGCAGAGAAAACTGCATGTTCTTTAAACTTCAGTACCTCTGGAGTCAGCTAGGCTGGCAGGATGTCCAACCTTTCTAGAATAGTGACTGGGGTTGTTTTTGCTGCCAATTTACTTTCTGTCCTGTTGCTTTCCAGAGATAAGGAGTAGGTGGGCTGCCAAGTGACTTTTGTGATCACTCTGTGTGATCTCTTGCAATTTGTAGGATTGCTCTCTCCCTCTCTCTCTCTCTCTCACTCACACACACACACACACACACAGGTCCTGTGGCTATCCCTAAAAATAATTTGTTACTCTTGCCTCATGTGAATCTTTATCTCTTTTTATAATGGTGGTTTATTTGATAACTTTGTCCTCTTAACTTAACATTTCACATTTATCTTCTTTCTGTATCTGGCTGCTTTGTCTGGTAGACTCCCATACTGAACATTCATAAACAGAAACTTTGCAGAGCCAGAGGGATGTTAACTAGCCTTACAGACATAACAGCTCAAGGCAGTTGAGAGAAAGGGTGAGTGGATGTGTGTTATTTAAAGGCTATATTTGCTGAGGTTAGTTTGGTCTTCAGAATGCTTAGTAAAATTGAGAAGTCTTTGTAGCTGTAGAAAACCCACACCCTAAATGTCAGCCTGTCTTTGACAGCCCAGTATATTCTAAACTTTAGCTCTTGTATGTGTGTGTGGAGGGGAGATATAATGTAAGAGGCATGATCCCTTTCATTCATTTTATTAAGCTTCAGTTGTTTAAAGGGCAGTGAGGCCACTCTGCTTGCCCTGCCTTTGAGGTGCCCCAGCCCTGAACTGCCCTCCTGACAGCCATGCATTTGGCGTGGATGTCTGATATAAGTCCATGCATGCAGACAGGGCCAGCGCAAGACATTTTGGCACCTGAGGCAATACACAAATTGGCAAAAAATAACCCCCCACCAGTGAAGATCTGCATCAGGAACAAGGGACGAATATAGATCTACACGGGGAACAAAGGTGGGAGGAGACCAGCAGTGTCTCCTGTTCACCAAGAGGCCAATGTAGAGGCAGTATTGGGGAGGCCCGAACTCCCACAAAATTTTTGCTGCGGACGCTCAGCACCCACACCGCAGGGCCTCCGGCGCAATGTCCAGTGCCTGAACTGAACTGAGATGTAGACCTAAGACTGAAGCGCAACAATGCTTATTTGCTGGGAATTTCTAGCAGGAATAATTTTCGCCAAGCAAGTCCCCCAAAGCAAGTCTACTGTCACTGCCAATTTATAAGCCAATGCTTGAATTCTTTTGAAAGCGTTTTCCTGTTAAGATCCTTCAGGATTCTATGTATGATATGATAAAATATTCCTTTTGGCAGTAATGTGGCATTGGGAGGACATGGTTGAATGCATCAATGGAATATTATGTATAAAACTAAGCTACTTAGGGTACAGAGTATTAGAGTTGAGTGCTGTGGGTGGTGTTCGCATTTTCATTCGGGATGTTTTTGAAAACAACAGTCTCTCCCTTCCACCTCTCAGTGGGGAGGCAGTGCAACCCATCTTTCTGCCAGCTGCTCTCAAGCAGGTATTCCGTTGGGAAAGTTGCATGCATCTACACCAAGCATCTGCTTGGAGATGGTGGAAGCATTGGTGGTCCAATTTGTGCCTTTGATTTTGAGGAACAGTGGAGTCACAGAGAGTTATCTCTAAATTAGTGCTTAGACTAATACACACACACACGCACACACACACACACTCTTTCTTCCCAAAGAATTCAATCATAACATTTGCTGGGCTAAAAAAGCATTATGTCATAAAGAAAACAAGGTTTGCCTCGGGGCGGGGGGGATTTGAAAATGATAAACTTCTTTCCCCCCCTCTTGACCTCAACACTCTTAATTGTATTTAGGCAAGCCTTGGAGACAATTGTATTTTGTTAAACTAGAATAAATTTGCTGAATGTTTTCCTTAATATGATTTCTACTCCCACATTATTTTGTTTTTAAAACCCCAATTTCATAAATAAGGTATCAGCCCCTGTTTTGCTAAGAGAAGATGAGAAGAGAAACAGGTATTAAAAACTGAGAAATGTATGCAGCGCTTTCCTATATCTGTTGTACCCAAAAGCCAGGGCTAGTGCAACTACTGGGGAGAGGTATTAATTTGAAAAAGAATCATGACTATATGGAAAGGACTGTCCTCAGGGCCACCACCTAATATTGACAACTGCATTTCATAACACAGGGTGCCTACATACCACTTTTTCAGGGCAGGTAGCCAAGCCTTTTTAGTTTACCATTACCATGTCTATAATTTAATCTGCAACACTGAGTCTTTGATCTTAAACATGGCAGGACTGTTATTACATTTTCTAGTCATGGGTTGTCCTGGAAAATTCCCTTCAGAGCTGAGGTGATAGTTGTGCACTTTCCTGTTTCCCACATTGGTGCTTTCCCTTTCTTGTTACAGTGATGCTCTGATAAGCTCTATATTATCGATTCTAAGACATCTTTCTTGTAAGCGTCTTCCTTAAAAGAACCCAAGTGTTCAAAAGCAAGGCTAAACATCAGTCCTGATAATACTAATTTATATGGAAGGAGGGTGGTTTGTCTTTTTGTTGTTGTTGCCTGCAGTTGACTAATCCACTTCTAGTACTTGGTAAAACTGTACAGTGGTACCTCTGGTTAAGAACGTAATTCATTCCGGAGGTCCATTCTTAACGTGGAACTGTTCTTAACCTGAGGTACCACTTTAGTTAATGGGGCCTCCTCCTGCTGCTGTGCCGCTGTGCCACGATTTCTGTTCTCATCCTGAAGCAAAGTTCTTAACCCGAGGTACTATTTCTGGGTTAGCGGAGTCTGTAACCTGAAACGTCTGTAACCACTGTATTTCAATAAGGATTATGGAAGGGGGTGGAGGAAAAGGAGAATATTTAATAGGAGTCTTAAAAACTCATTTGTCTACACTTTCTCTTCCTTGTAAATTTTGAGATTTCAGGTCTTCCTGAGGACTTGTATACGTTTGCTCAAGAGCAGTAACACATTTTGCTATCTGACCTCAGTATACAAATATAGAAGTATAGTAACAGAGACTCTTGCTTGCTTGCTTGCTTTCCCTGCTTTCCTGCTTCTACTTTCCAGATGCATAGCAGGTAAGCAACAGAGGAGGGGGAAGCCAATAAGACTTTTTCACTTTCAGCTCCTCACTGAAATCCTGAAATCCAGGGTACGCCTTTGGCCAGGCTCATCTTTTAGCTTTTCATAAACTCACAGATTGCAGCATTGTATACTCTGCTCCTCCCCAAAATTTTGAAACAGGAATTCCAGGAATTCATTAGTGATTCCAAGCATAGTGGCATTTGTTTTCCTGCAGATATCACAGTACAGTGGTACCTCAGGTTAAGTGCTTAATTTGTTCAGGAGGTCCATTCTTAACCTGAAACTGCTCTTAACCTGAAGCACCACTTTAGCTAATGGGGCCTCCTGCTGCTACCGCGCTGCTAGAGCCCGATTTCTGTTCTCATCCTGAAGCAAAGTTCTTAACCTGAAGCACTATTTCTGGGTTAGCGGAGTCTGTAACCTGAAGCGTATGTAACCTGAAGCGTATGTAACTTGAGGTACCACTGTAGTTGTAGTAGTACCCCATTACTAGTAATTCTTGCTTTTATGAAGCATCTGTAAGTTGTTTCGTGAAAGCGTCATCCACATCCTTTCTTTGGTTTGGCAGGCTGTAGCAGACTCTGACCACAGTTAGATTTTTAAAAAAATATTTCTTGGATGCTCTTTACAGAACTGCCATGTTTACTCTTTCTAAGTTCTGTGGAGGTGTGCACATTTATTTATTTTTTACATATCTCTCGCCGCCCCCCTTTTAGTTGCGTCTGTTCTTTTGGAACAAGTGATATCCTTCAGTTCCTACATTCCAATTGTGGGTGTAGTCCCACAAAATCTGCCTCCCAGATTACAGGGATTGATTTTAAGACCTTCAGTTCTGCAAAGCATGGTCTGTCTCGCTGAACTGTGGCACACCCACACACCCACACCCTGGACTTTTATTGGATCTCATTTTCTGGATAAACTCAGAAACTGTATTCTGAGTGAAAGATCGATGCAGGGGAAATTATGGTACCAGAGCTAGATTGCTGGTATCCCAATTTCTTTGAATAGTTTTCAACGTGTTTCATCTGTGAATATAAATTGAAGGGATAGCATGCCTATGAAGTATGCTTTATCTTTATCAATACTTGATCTTCTCCTTATATGTGCAAGCCCATTAATTCTGAATTGTGTATTTTATTGCATTGAACATTAGGTGTGCCAGATCGAGTTCCCGTAACTACAGGATATGGACAACTGTAACACCCATTGGTGGGTTACTGCTCAGCTGGCAATGATCTGGATAGGAATTGCATTTTGCAGGGGCTTTGTTTCTCTCAGCATGGAGAACCCTTTGAAGTCAGAGAAATTCATTACAGCCAGGAACATCTGGCAGCCATACTGAGGCTTTCTGAAAGCCATGCTCAGGCTTCCAGTAGTAAGGGAACATCAACACTTCATGATCAGAGGCTTGCACAAGGCTTCAGACCCATGTGTATGACTAATAGGTAGAGTTTGAAAGTAGTAAAAAAAAAGGGGGGGGAGAAATGGGAGCGACTGGAATGTTACAGTAGGTAGGAGTAATAATTGAGAGAGGCAGGACTATTGTACTGAGAGCAAATTCAATTATTGGAGTGTCAGTGTTCAGGTAACCCAAGAAGCAAATGCACAAGGTTTGACAAAGGCCAGCCAGTGATATTAGTGACTGAGGTGAGATTTGAATAAGCCAGTTTCTGGATTACAGTTTGCAGTGTTAGCCACTGTGGTACCCCAGCCAATATCCCGAAATATGGATTGAGTCAATAAAGAAAGACTAAGCTTTGGAAATCCAATTTGAGCTTCCCTCCTTGAATACAAGCAACTCTAGTCTCTGTGAGTAAGAATGGGAGAAACTATGTCGGTTTCAGTTTCTGACCCCCCCCCCCAAATCTTGAATTGTCCACATTTCCACTTCAACTTCAAATTTGTTTTTTGTTTATAAAAGTCCTTGTGAAATTCATGAAAACTCATTAGCATTTTAGTGCAGAATTCTCTTCATATACACAATGCTGCCTCATTTTATCTAATATAAGGCATTTTTACATGTCATTTTCACTGATATATCCATTTATATGCACGCTGCATTTGGAGGACTGTGTTACGTCATTTGGCCAGTTTTGTGCCAGTTCTGAAGGATGGCTATGTTTTGGTTATCGGATTGTGTTAGGAAGGTCAATTTAGGTAGGTTCACCTTCACATGTGAGCTGAATCTAATTTCTCCCCCATTCTTATTTTTGAGTGATGGGAAATGAGGCATCACATGAATACCAGGGAGAGGGTGGTTCTGGCCCTGCTGCCTGATGGCCACACTACATTCTAGGTTGGAGCCAATGTACCTGACAAAGGATATGGAGACAGCAGCGCCATCTTCCCCAGTAATCAACTGATGCCCCTTCATTTGCAAAGGAGCCTCCTGCGTGCCATGTTGAGTTTTGTACTTGCATTTGAGGATCACTGCCTAGCTTTCCTCCCCTGCAGCTTTGTCTCAGCTGTTGCTCAGGCATGGAGGAAGGTACTGATTCTTCTACTGGTAGTGAGAAAGTTGGACATGGGCTACTCCATGATAGCCATGGCAAAGGGAAAAGTGAGGCAGGGGTTTGGAAGTTTCCTGCCATAGCATGGACTGTTCCTGTCAACTAAGCATGTTAATATGTTGTTGTCAGGCTTCGGGGAGGCAGCTTCCTCCATCCCTTTGTCCGTGGATAAGCAGAACAAAGCAAAAATAGTCTCTTACCATTTAAAGAGATTTTAATGATCACAGTGAAAGAACGAAGAGTCTATTCTCAGAGTGAAGGTGCTCCCAATTAAGGTTTCCACTCACTTCCCTTGTCACTTCCTCGTTTTGCAACCTGATCTCATGACCACTGTGCCTTCTGTGCAGCTACCTTATCAAATCTCCATGACCTTGGACATATCGGCTGGACACTTTCCAGCGAACCAGAATCTGTTAATTCTCTCTCTCCTGGTTCTTCTTCTCCTAGCTGTTCACCACCCAGTTCTTCCCAACTTTTGTCTTCTGAACTATGTCCCTCTTCGAACCACTGTTTCAAATCTAACTGTCCCACCACTCCTGGGAAGATTCAGGATCCTGATCAGGAGCAGGGGGAGGGGGAGGGGGAGGCTCCCACCATTCCTCATCTGTGCAGCCCTCCTCATCACAGTCCCTGACAGTTGCCCACAGAGTCAGTTCACTAATTTCACTAATGTGGAGCATGGTGGTGGAAATGAGTAACAACTTCCCATCAGGAGTTGGTAGGACAATATCCTGCTTGTCCCTGACCGGACTTGATCTACATATGCATAGTTCTCGATATCTACTCACACGCTGATCTATATATGCATAGTTCAAGCTTGAGGTTGATGTGGTAGAATGAGGAAAGAATGAGAGGGTAAAAACCTGAAGAGGTGGGAGACTGGACTGCACCATTTCAAGTTATGGTTTGGCTGTTCTCCTTTTTTGCATGAGTGAAAAACTCCCTGCAGATAGACAGCTATCACAATCTGCCTGACTCGTTCTCCTAATGTGCAGGATGTTTTATTAGCAGGGTACTTTTTTTAACGGGTGAACGTTAAATTTCAGGTAGGGTCACCAGATTTGAAAGTGATGCAGGTGGGTGTACCATCTCAAGGTTCTTCTTCCCTCTCCATGCATAGATCAGACCCAGGTCTCAGTGATCAACATGCTTTAGGTGGTTGGGGAAGCACAATATGGCTCTATGTGCAGGCCACACAGAGAAGATTGCGCTTTCCACAAGAGCCCCTGCAATATACTTGATGCTAAGGTGACCTATTCTGCTTCCCATAATGACCATTTTTCTAGTACTATAATAAACCAAACCCTTTTTCATCGCATTGTTCATTCAGTTTAGTTTGTACCATTATCACAATTCCATGTCCTCTAAAACACTTTCTTTCACTGAGCTCTGCTTAAATGATGTAGAAGCATTATTTACATTTCATCTTCCTCTCCAAGTAGTGATCGTACACTGTGCTCTAATCATCTTCTATGGAATACACGCAGTATCATTTGGCACTAATCTTTCCTCCACTATAAAATATCTTAAATAAAAAAAATCTTACTGTTCTGTTCCCTTGCTTTGATTTAAGATTCACCAAGAGACTTTTGATAACACCGTTAAAAAGAAGGCAGAGAATCATGAATCTTTTTGAGAATCATAATGTTTCATATCCACCATTTTGTGCTTAGAATGACAATTATCAGTGGTAATATATTTTATAGCCACAGTGAAGGGTCTACACTATCAACAAATGAAAACATACACAAAGGACCTATAGTTGTATTTTTTTTTAAGATGGCCTTAAGTTATATATAGAGACATCACCTTGCCAACAAAGGTCCCTATAGTTAAAGCCATGGTTTTCCCAGTAGTGATGTATGGAAGTGAGAGCTGGACCATAAAGAAGGCTGATCGCCGAAGAATTGATGCTTTTGAATTATGGTGCTGGAGGAGACTCTTGAGAGTCCCATGGACTGCAAGAAGATCAAACACATCCATTCTTAAGAAAATTAGCTCTGAGTGCTCACTGGAAGGACAGACCCTGAAGCTGAGGCTCCAATACTTTGGCCACCTCATGAGAAGAGAAGACTCCCTGGAAAAGACCCTGATGTTGGGAAAGATGGAGGGCACAAGGAGAAGGGGACGACAGAGGATGAGATGGTTGGACAGTGTTCTAGAAACTACAAACATGAGTCTGACCATACTGCGGGAGACAGTGGAAGACAGGAGTGCCTCGCGTGCTCTGGTCCATGGGGTCACGAAGAGTCGGACACGACTAAACGACTAAACAACAACAACAAGTTATATATGTTTTTTTGCACACCCATTGTTATATCTGATTGTTTCCTCTGTGTGTTTCTTTGCTAGCTTTCTGTCTTTTCAGATAATAATTTACAAATGCACTGGTGGGATTTCTGGAAAAGGGTAAAAGGATTTATTTACATAAACAGTAGAAAAATTAAGAGTCTTCAGTAACAACTTGAATTAAGCTCTGTTCGAGTATTCAATCTCCTCACATACAAACAAGGATGCAAGGAGAAACAGGAATGTGCTTCTAAGACCTGTCCCCTCAGGTGACCATCGCTACACAATTCCAGGCTGAAGGTCTTCTACTCATGAAGGCTCTCTTCACAGTATAGAATCCTGTTTCTGCAGGGTTCAAAATCACATAGTCAGCCTCCACAAATAGGCCCCCACTCCAGACTTTCAACCTCAGACTCATGAATGACTTCAAACTGTGTAGAGATAATGTGACAGCAGATAGCAAAGGGCAGGGCTTAGCTGTATACACATCATGTGTTTCTTTAGACATTGAGAGACTGGATGCCTGAAATAAGGCTCAGTGAAAATTGGACAGGGGAGGCTCAAACCCCATAGTCCCATGTAGATAATACTCCTGCCATCACCAGTTGACAGCTTTACTAAAAGTTTACCAAATACCGTATTTTTCGCACCATAGGGCGCACCCAGTTTTTAGGGGGGGAATCAAGGAAAAAAATATTCCCCCCCCCAGCCCCAAAGAGCAGCGTACAGGCTGCACACAACCTCTCCCTGCCAGAGGGGTTGTGCGCAGCTATGGAAGAAGGCAAGGCAGCGAGCGGGATGGATCCCGCTCGCTGTTTTGGCTTCCCCTTTAGCCCCGTGCAGCCTCTACCTCCTGGGAGAGGCTGCGTGAGGCTAAAGAATCCATAGCCTCGTGCAGCCTCTCCTTGCCCGAGGGGTTGTGCGCAGCTATGGAAGAAGGCAAGGCAGTGAGCGGGATCCATCCCGCTCGCTGTTTTGGCTTCCCCTTTAGCCCCGTGCAGCCTCTCCTTGCTGGGAGACGCTGCGCAGGGCTAAAGAAGCCATAGCCCTGTGCAGCCTCTCCCTGCCGGAGGGGTTGCGCGCAGCTATGGCACAAGCCTGCATTTGCTCTATAGGACGCACACACATTTCCCCTCAATTTTTGGAGAGGAAAAACTGCATCCAATAGAGCGAAAAATACGGTACATACTCAAAACTCTAGTCTTCTATGTGCTCTCTATAGTTAAAACAATGCATGCTTTCCATAGTACTCTTTGTGTGCTAATTACATATGGCAAGAGCCCAGCAGAGGCACAATACTGCCAAGAAATGTAAGGTTGTCAGAATATAAATAATGCTACTTAAAGCTACTTTAGAATGAAAGGGACGTCCATAATGGACCATGGGCTTGTGTGTTCCTTCACTCCTTTCATCCTTGTAGCCTTAAGGTGTTTCATCCTTGTAGCCTTATAGTGTTTGTACCACTGGTAGCCGTGGTTCACCTTCCAACGATTGTCTGAAGCGAAGCGTTTTAGTCTCCTTTTGAGAAAACTGGGTAGTATTGTGCCAGCCACCAGAACTAAACCAAGATTAAGGGAGGCAGAGTGACTCCAAGAAGGGAGTGGGCAGTGCAGAGATCTTGAAAGTCTGTGGCTCATTCCTAATTTCTTATTAGAGCCAGTGTGGTATAGTAGTTAAGAGTGGTGGACTCTGTACAGTGGTACCTCGCAAGACGAATGCCTCGCAAGACGAATGCCTCGCAAGACGAAAGAGTTTTTCGTTTTTTGAGTTGCTTCGCAAGACGAATTTCCCTATGGGCTTGCTTCGCAAGACGAAAACGTCTTGCAAGTTTGTTTCCTTTTTCTTAAAACCGTTAATACCCAGGGTGCATTGCTTGAAGAGGTGCAGTTGCGACTTGACTTCGAGGAGCAACTCATAGCACGCGGTGTGGTAGCCTTTTTTGAGGTTTTTGAAGACTTTGGTGATTTTTGAAGCTTTTCCAAAACTTCTTTTGCAGCCATTTGGTAAGTTAAACTTTTAAAACTTTTTTTGGGGTTTTGGATTTTTGGTTGGGGTGTTTGGAATTGAAGGACTTGGTGTTGGGGAGGGGTTTGCAAGAATCTGGAAGCTTGTGTGTGTTTTTTCTGCATTTTTCTGATTTTTTGTGACCATTGGGGCACTCTGCTGTTGTTAAAAAAAAAGATTTCTGGGTTTGGATTTCTGTGTGGTGGGTGGCTGGGGGGGGGGGTCAGGGAAAGAGTGGAAGAGGAACCTTCTTCGAGTTGTCCCCCAGAGTCTTAGAAAATGTATGTACAGTACACTTTGGTGATTTTTAAATGCTTTTCTGTCATGTTTAGAAACTTAAATTATTGTTCCTTCAATTTTTGAAATGCTCTTTACAGTATGTGTGACTTTAAAGAGCACTTAATAAACTCTTTTTGTACCAAATTTGGCTTGGTTTGGACTTTTTTTGACCATAGGAACGCTTAATTGATTTTCAATGCATTCCTATGGGAAACCGTGCTTCGCAAGACGAAAAATTCGCAAGACGAAAAAACTCGCAGAACGAATTAATTTCGTCTTGCGAGGCACCACTGTAATCTGGTGAACAGGGTTCGCGTCGCCGCTCCTCCACATGCAGCTGCTGGGTGACCTTGGGCTAGTCACACTTCTCTGAAGTCTCTCAGCCCCACTCACCTCACAGAGTGTTTGTTGTGGGGGAGGAAGGGAAAGGAGAATGTTAGCCGCTTTGAGACTTCTTAAGGGGAATGAAAGGTGGGATATCAAGTCCAAACTCCTCCTCCTCCTCTTCAAAAGTTGTGTGCACACTTCATCTTCAGACTGCATAAGGAGTATGCTCATTTTTGGAAGACAGTTTGGATTCCTACTTGCATTCATTCCATTCCATAAAAGCCAGCTTAAATATATTTTATCATCAGTGTTTATTTATATTTTGTAATGGGAGTAAAGAAGAAAGTTTGCAGTTCAGCAGGGCAATTACTTACCGACAAAATCCTGTTTGGTAATGATATACATTTTTGGAATTTGATTAAAAAGAAATTGGCTACTGAGGAGAATGCAAGGAGAGCTCTTAAGAGCACTTTTTATAAACTAGTGAAGCTAAGCATATTGTTTAAATATTGCCTATAAAAAAAAGGCATTGTGAGGTTTCATATTAAACTCCCGTGGCACATGTGTTTAATTTGCAAGTTAAAACCTATTTCGTAACTTTTGCCACCCCTTCAAGCTCATGCAAACCTCTGGATGGCAGGCTGAGTTCTGCAGTCTTCCTGAGCCTTTGCTGGTTAGCTAGCCTACTTAGCAAATTCTCTTTGATATGTGTCAGCAACTTCTCTACATTCCATAGTTGGGCACTCACAAAAAGCAAGTCTTTTTTCCTTCCGTGCTTAATAATCCTTGCTTAGAAGATTAAGGGAAGAAATATGCGATAGGAATCATTGCTTAAATATATGGAGGGTATTTTAACAATATTTTAGAGAAGAGAATGTTAGACAGGACTTTGTCTAGTATTGCTGCATTGATATAAACCACACAAAAGGTGTTTCAAATTTAAAGAGGACTTTTAGCAGGAATGAAGTAAAACATCTTCCATGGTGAAGCAACAACCACTTCCCATTATAAAGACAATCTACAGTGGTACCTCGGGTTACATATGCTTCAGGTTATATACGCTTCAGGTTACAGACTCCACTAACCCAGAAATAGTACCTCGGGTTAAGAACTTTGCTTCAGGATGAGAACAGAAATTGTGCAGTGGCGGCGCAGCGGCAGCAGGAGGCCCCATTAGCTAAAGTGGTGCTTCAGGTTAAGAACAGTTTCAGGTTAAGAACAGACCTCCAGAACGAATTAAGTTCTTAACCCGAGGTACCACTGTATTTATTATGGTTTTGCCCCATTCCTTGTCCAGAAAAAACCTCAGGGCAATGTACATGACTCTCTTATTTTATTCTTGCAATAAGTGGAGTAGGTTTAGCTGAGAGTGTTAATGGTCCATGGTCATCCAGGAAGGTTCATGGTTGGTGGGAATTTGAACCTGGGGCTCCATGTTTGTTATCCAAAACTTTAACCACTATTGTAATGAGTGTGGGGTTGCTCGTGCGTAAGTTACTGCCACTCCTGGCTATGTTGCCTTGTTAAACCTTTCTGTCTGGACAGCCCTCCACTTTGTGGCTGCCTCAGTCGCTAGCAGAATCCGTCAGTGGGCGTCTCTTAAACCTTTTCCAGCATAAAAGTTGTTTGACACCAAGTCTCCTCCTACTGTCCCTGCGCGGAAGTCTTCTGCGCAGGGAGGGCGTGGGTAGCGGAGGACCCGTGCTCTCCCCGCTGGTGTCCGGCGAAGAGTCCTGGAGCCCTCTCGCCGATTCCCCCATCTGCCCCCCTTTATCCCTGGTGTTGTGCTGATTTCCTTCCCCATCTACTGAGCTGCCTCTCTCCCTGCTGGGTCCTTCTCCAGCATCACTTGGGAGCCTTCCTTTCGCCTCTAGCTCCAATGTCAGTTCCCTGACAACTATATAATGCTGCCTTTTACAACATTGCTTTGATTGCTTACAGTTGACATACAAATTTATAATCATTTATTTGGAGGCTTGCCATGGAAGACAAAAGCCCTAGAAATCTATGTCTGTGTACTTGGAACTGAGCAAATGTAGTCTCCTTTAGTGTATTCCTGCAGGTCACTTCCTGTGTGACAGTTCACTCTGGAGAAAGGCACATGTAGATAATTGTAGTGACAAGCTAGGAATAGAGGACAATTTCCTTTTGTCTGCATTTTAAACTGAACTGACCTAGTTTGTACCTACTAAATTAATACATGGACAGTATTATCCTTTGGATTTCACACTTCTCCAATTTGTTCCATACAGTTCTTCATCAAAAAATTAAGTATTGTAAGGTAGCATACATTTGGAAAACTCACTCCCATATCTCTAGGGAAGTTTACAAAATGATTTTTCAATAAATCCAGCTGCCGCTTGGAAATTCCTGTATAAGGAAAAATATGTTGATTGTTACATGTATATGATGGGAAAAGTAGCTGTGTAGTATTTTTTTTTATAGTATTCACAAATTAATCTTCCTGTAAATGCTTCAGAGCAGCAGGTGGAACTGTTGCTACTGACACATTTTTAGGATTAGACTTTCTATTATTGCAAATTTGCAAACCTAACACTTTGTTTCACTACAAATTAGCATAAACACATTTTCTTGGGTAATGACTACACAGTATCTTCTGAATTTTTATTTGTACAGAACCATCTGTGAATATTTAAAGAACATAAACTGGTTAAGACAACAGTGTGCATTGGTTTTTAATTAAAAAATTGGAAGTGTGAGGGTAAGTTGCACATTGCACCCAAATGTGCATTCCCTCTCCCACCTCTTTCATTATGAAAAACAGCACAGAAGCTGTGTGCGCACTATACTTCTAAAGCACTTTTGAAACACATTTTATCCCTCACAGAATTCTGGGCTCTGTAGTTTGTTAAGGGTTCTGGGAACTGTAAATCTGTGAGAGCAAACTACAGTGCCCATAATTCTTTGAGGGGTAGAATGCATTTTGAATGTGCTTTAATGATGAATATGTATATGTGTGGGTCATCTGGAAGTTTTCTCTCTCTCCCAAAATATTGCCTTTGATCCTAAACTTGGGTTAATATTAGCAAAGTAATAGGACTGGTTGAAATAATATGACTATGCCAGATGTTACAGAAACTTCACATGCACTGGATAGATTGGGGGCAGAACTGCATGAGGAAATCATGTGTAACACCCACTCCCCACCCCACCCCCTGCAGCTCAACTCTCTCTAGGGAGCACTTTTGTTACATGCATGCACATATAATGTCTATTTAGGGCCTGCAGTTGTGAACTGAGTGAGGCACAAATCTTTCTAACTTGCAACCGGTGTGCTTTAATGGTAAGTGTCAGACTAGGACAGTGTTTCTCAAACAAGGGTCCCCAGCTGTTGTCGGACTCCAACTCCCATCATCCCTGACCACTGGTCCTACTAGCTAGGGGTGATGGGAGTTGTAGTCTAAAGACAGCTAGGGGACTCACGTTTGAGAAACACTGGACTAGGACCTGGAAGACCATGGCTGAAATCTGCATTTAACCATGAAGCTTGCTTGCTGAACTTGAGCCATTCTCTGCCTGGGCTACTTCACAGAGATGTCGTGGGGATTCAGTGAGGAGAGGGTGAACCATGTAGACCACCTTGAACTCCTTGGAGAAAAGAAAGAAAGAAAGAAAGAAAGAAAGAAAGAAAGAAAGAAAGAAAGAAAGAAAGAAAGAACTGCAGTGTTATCCCATTCACCATTCACAATGGTACCCTTGTCCTCCTACATTTTCAAGTTCCACTGTTTTAACTACTTTAGAATAACTGATGCTAAACTACTGCTGGCATATTTTGCATCAATGTGCTTGAAATCTATAAAGTTCTGCGGTAGAAACTTTTCCATCATAAATAATCACATAAAAATATTTGGCATACTTGCTCACGAAATGATGTGTTAGGTACAATCAAAGAACTTGAGGGGGTGGATATTAGTTTTATTGTAGATGTCGCTTCAGCATGAAATTTCTTTCCTAATAGGGTTATATATCCTGTTTTAATTAAAGGATAAAAAATATCTTACAGTCATCGCCTCATAGTTCTCAACAGACTGACAAGCCTGGATGGTAGCGACTAATTTTGAAGAGATTTAGTAATACCCCAGCATGTGTATCCCCAAAGACTTCTTTTGATCCTATAAGAGGAAATGTTATTTCTAGCATACACAAAAAAGAAGAGCAGGTCAATTAACTTTCAGTATGGGCAGCTCTGTCCCTATTTAGTTTGGGTGGTTCTGTGTCATTGTCAGCTGGCAATCTTTCATGTGCATTTTCCCTAAGGCTTGCTTAACGCTTTAAAGCAGGGGTCAGCAACCTTTTTCAGCCATGGGTCGGTCCCCCGTCCCTCAGACCACGTGGTGGGCTGGACTATATTTTTTTTGGGGGGGGGAATAAATGAATTCCTATCCCCCACAAATAACCCAGAGATGCATTTTCAATAAAAGCACACATTCTACTCATGTAGAAACACACTGATTCCCATACTGTCCGCGGGCCGGACTGAGAAGGCGATCGGGCTACATCTGGCCCCCGGGCCGTGGGTTGCCTACCCCTGCTTTAAAGGATATACCTGAGGTTTTCAAAAGAAAGATGGGTTCTCTCTTATGCTGCATCAGTGTAGAACAAGATGAGTGCTTATGTATTAAGCTGTAGTTACAAATCTTTCACCTTGAGCAGTCCTGCTGTATTCATTGGAGGCTTTTTTAAAATGATAAGTGCCTAGGCGTCCAAGGGAGTTGTTTGCGACTTGACATAAACTACTTCTGTGCTACAACACCACTTTTTTGACAATTTGTTTTTCCATTCAAAATTAATGTTCTTTCATGCTACAGGAGCAGTCATTTCCCCCTTTTAAAGCATTTCTTGGTGTGTGTTTGTTTCTGCTGCTATTGCCTGATAAAAATATGTTCAAAGAGGATATAACTGTGGATGATGCCTGTCAAGATTAAAGTTTGCACAACATTAGATTTTTTTTAAAAAATATATGTTGTAAGGGAGCATATAAGATAGTTTGGCAGGAAGAATCTGGAGGAAGATGGTGGAATCATTTCTGTGATATTGCAGATTATTGTTCTTTAGCATAGTATGTTAATTTACTACATTAATTCATGGGAGATTACCTTTTGCTTATAAAATAATAAAAATAAATGGATTGGAGCTCAAATAAGGTTTAACTGACTGTTGACCCCAGGGCTCTAAAATCAATCACTGCCTTCAAAATCTGTATTTGGTGAAAAAAGGACAAAACATTCTATACATAAGATGTTGTTTGGTATTAGCTGATCTGATTGTGTGGTTGTTTTTCTTGGATGGTTACAGAGCACATCATGGCTTCTGTGCTTTATTTTATTTTGCAAAAAATCAGCTGCTCTTGCAAAAAGCAAAAGCAAAAAAGACTTATGATATTCATGGTGCCAAGGCCAAGCAAAGTAAAATTAGGGTTTTGGCAACCTTCAGATGCATTCAGAAAAGAAGCATTAATATTAACACAAGTCTCTGGCAAATATTTGTCAGAACGGAATGGACAGTGCTGCAGTATGAATGCAATACACTAATCCTTTACAAGGATGAGGCCAGGAATAGTATAGAATGGTATAAACAACTACCTGACATTCAGAAGACATCTTAAGGCAGCCCTGTTCAGGGAAGTTTTTAATGTGTGACATTTTAGTGTATTTTTGGTCTCTGTGGAAGCCGCCCAGAGTGGCTGGGGAAACCCAGCCAGATGGGCAGGGTACAAATAAATCATCATCATCATCATCATCATCATCATCATCATTATTATTACTGGGTATGTCAAAACTGAGAGTTCAGCCTCCTGCTACCAAAAACCGTGTAAAATCACTTGTGAGGATATTTTAACAGTATTCAGTTTCTTGGAGGAGCATTTCCCCATGTGATTCCCCATGTATCATCTGAAGTGGTGCATCTCAGGTGGTTTGTTGCCCAAGTAAGAACTAGGCCTGGACCATTTGCCTGAGATGTGACGAGGCAGCACATATATATCTGCAGTTACTTGAACAAATTATCGGGCCTATTTTTGACCCATCACAATTATGCAAACCTCCATAGATGTCCTACCCTCATGCCTATGGGACAAGACAGCACCATAGAGCTGTCCAAGCAGCTTGCTGCAACAATATCTGGGACTTGACTGAAACTCTTTTATGACTCTATGGCCAATGCCTTTCCCATGCTCTACCCCTTCTTTCAGGACTTGAGGTATTTCTAGCTGGTTGCCTAGCACCTGTCCTCCCCTCTGAAAGTTTCCTCAGGACTCATTGCCTACATAAATGGACTGACATGGGAATGTTAATCCATGGCATGAAGGGATGGCAGTCTTTCAAGTGTGTAGCTTCTTAAGGTACAAACCATGGGGTCTGGGGCTGATTCAGGGGTACCTAATGCCAAGGGCCCAACAATCTGACAGGCTCAGTCATGATGTTTGGATATGAATTAATTTCCACCCCCTTTGTTGTCAGTAATCTGATGGCGCTCCTTCCTCGTCTGAGGTGCAGTCACAGCTCAGGACGTGTCTCAAAGCCGATGTCCTGATAGCTGAAGGTGTTTTTCATTGATTGCTCCTTCTCCTTGCAGCCTCTTGTATCCCTGGCAAATCTGCTTCTGAATGTTGAGGACCCTTTAGAAGAGTGTAGGAAGTGGTGACATGTTGGACCAAAGGGAATTGGCAAGAATGGTTCCTGTCGCCTTCCATAAATAGCTGACTTTGCTGGATTGCATATGCTTCTGAAAACTGAGTTGAGCTGGTCTGGAACGAAGCTTCTATGTTTCCTCTACTTAAAGTGTATTTTGCCTATGAATACTATAACGACAGTCACCTATTTTGAACCCTGTTTTGAATTTTAAAGGGAGTTAAGACTCGGCAATTGAATATTTCGCTACAGCTGAAGTTTCACAATGAATCTGAAGGTTACATTTCAATGAAAATTAGTTCCTTATTGCTGACACTTGGGGCAGGAGAAAAAAAGCTGTAACGAAAGGGCTTCAGACTGGATAAGCTTGATCCGGAGATGGCTTACACAACTGGCATTTGAAGGTTGTTCTCTCAGGGTTATTTTGAAGGCCATCTTCTGTGTGTGCATATAATGAATTCCAGAGTATTACAGTCATACCCCTTAGGAGTCCATTCATTATTGCATACTGGGGATAACCCTACTGTTGTCTTAATTCTGGGCTAGCTAGCTCTCAATCAGAGGTTCAGCCTCCTTCACTGAATAAACAAATAACATTCAAGAAGTAGCAACATGGTTACACAGGCTCAGCCATCACAGAGCTACTTAGCACAAGGATGGAAAAGAAGAACATATGATTTATTACGCGATTTGCTTTTCCTGCTAGTGTATCCCAGTGGGTCTATTTTTAATTTGGTAAGCATCATTATTTTGGCTAGAAAATGTGTTGATACCTGTGCTATGAGCAAGACGAAGAAGAAGAAGAGGAAGAAGAACAGATGGATAGATAATTCAGTATTATAGAATTCAGTTTTCATATCTATGATAAATGGCTAAATAACAGCTTTATCTGACATGAAACATGTTTTCCTTTCCTTAAAAAAACAAAACACCCCTTTCTGGAACATCCATCAAAATCTAATTGATGCTCAGTAATAAACTGTGGCATCCACAGAGGGGGGGAAACACGACAAATTTTCCCCTCAATAAACATTAATAAATTAGCATTAATTAGTTGGTTCATATTAGTAAGGACGGCAGACGTAACTATAGCAATTAGCTGAATGTTAAGTAAAACCATAAATGCAGT
Source organism: Podarcis liolepis (assembly GCF_965112155.1). Classification (NCBI taxonomy): domain Eukaryota; kingdom Metazoa; phylum Chordata; class Lepidosauria; order Squamata; family Lacertidae; genus Podarcis; species Podarcis liolepis. The sequence continues at coordinate 119,085,693 of NC_139554.1, forward strand.
CCTCATCCTCCAGTATCTACTGTTAGAAAAAGGTAAAGTTTTCAGTTTCACTTCTCTAATCAAGTATCATTCTATTAAGATTCCCCTCCCTCATTTTTAGTAAATGTTTACTGTTTTTCAAGCATACAAACAATCAAGTTATTCCTGACTGCAAAAAAATACCAGTCATGCAGAAAGGAAAGGAAGCACTGAAGTAGCTTCCCTTTTGCCAGTGGATGTTTCACAGGAAGGTGTGCTGAGGGCAGCAGCGGAGGAAGCTGCCCGGGTGCCTGGGGTGGTGCGCCCAGGCATGGGGCGAGCTGCCCATAGGGGCGGGGTGCACCGCGGGGCCTCCGGAGTCTGCCTGCCTCCTCCCACTCAGCTGCCCTACAGCTGGGAGGGGGGACGGCAGAGGGCGGACTGTTTAGGCAGCGTGGAGCCTGCGTGTGCCCAAGCCACCGTGTGTCTCCCAGGAGAGACGCATGGCTTGGGCGCGCTGCAGGACCCGCAGTGAGTGCCACCTGGCATTTTGTCACCCCCCTCAGTGGTGACACCCAGGGTGGCCCACACCCACCTTACCCCGCTTCCTCAACCCCTGGCTGAGAGTGCAAACTAAGTCCACTGAGAATCGTTTTTGAGCACTTTCTGATGACTCATTTAGTCAGGCTAATTTGGATGTTCCGATTGGATGGGCAGTTTTGAGTACCTGTTTTGGTTGAAAATTATGCATATGTGGCACTTTGTGGTCAAATAAGTTCTTACTAGTCTCATTTGGCGCAGTTGCTTTTGACTCCTGTATATATATATTTCATCATTTGTTTAAAATAGTTATCGTGTAAATCCATATTATATATATACACCGTATTTTTTGCACCATAACACTCACTTTTTTCCTCCTAGAAAGTAAAGGGGAAATGTCTGTGCATGTTATGGAGGGAATGCCTACGGGTGGCATGCCTACAGATTTTCCTCCTCTAAAAACTACGTGCGTGTTATGGTCGGGTGCGTGTTATAGAGCGAAAAATACGGTATATGCTAAACTCCCCTCCCCCCTCTGTGTAAACCACTGAGCAAGACCATAGAGTTGAAACATGTTTGGTTATATTTCATATTGTTTTACTGAGTAAGAAATTTTATATTTTGTCTGATAGTAATTGTTCCTATTACTTACATACAATCCTTTCATAATACCAGTTTTGCAATTAATAAGCTCAACTCATAATTTATAAGCTTAACTCATAATACCAGTTTTGCAATTAATAAACTTAGCTTGCATTATTTGGAAGTTCAGATCCCAGTTTGTTCACAATCAATTCTATTTGTTTGTTGAGGCTCGTTTCCTTTTCGTTTAGGCAGAATAGATCCCTGCATACTGGGAAATTTCCATACAGTAAAATCTTTTGTGGAAAATATGCACACAAAAATTGGTGGGGGCAGGGGCATGCATGAATGCTGCCCTTGTACCGCATCAAAAAGTTGTAGCCCGGGGAAGAGGACTTGTTTTCTCAAGCGTATCTTCCTTAAGGCCAGATTCCTTCAGAATTGTATCATGATGTTCATTGCATGGGGAATGCACACTCACATGTTAAAAGTCTGTATGCATAGGTGAAAACTGGTCAGGTTGAGTGTACACTGTCAGGTTTGAAGATGGTTGCTCGTGAGTAACCAGGCAGAACTCCGACCTGTCTTTTACAGGTTTTATTGAGAGCCAGTGTGGTGTAGTGGTTAAGAGCGGTAGTCTCGTAATCTGGGGAAGCGGATTCGCGTCTCCGCTCCTCCACATGCAGCTGCTGGGTGACCTTGGGCCAGTCACACTTCTCTGAAGTCTCTCAGCCCCACTCACCTCACAGAGTGTTTGTTGTGGGGGAGGAAGGGAAAGGAGAACGTTAGCCGCTTTGAGACTCCTTAAAGGGAGTGAAAGGCGGGATATCAAATCCAAACTCTTCTTCTTCTCTTCTTATTGGTGCAAACTTTTTACAGTGCGAACCCCAAGTTCATGTCCATCTCAGTCACTTGCAGATTCCGGGAGTGCCCCTTTCCGGTTTCTCCCCCAGCATAAGAATTTAGACACCCCAAATCTCCACCTCCCCTCCTCATGTTTTACCCCTCTTCACAAGCAGGGCGACGGAAGCAGCATGTGTGCCTCCTGGCCGGCTGGGCTAGGTGAGGCGCTTGAGCTATCTGTAGCATCTTTGAGCCCTCCCTTCACCTGGCTACCCCCTCCCTCTCAGCTCCACTGGAGGTGTGGCTTTCTCCACTGCCAGGCGAGGAGCTGCTTCTCAGAATCACTGGAGGCTCTCTGTATCTCCCTGCCTCCCTCCTCCGTTCCGATGGCAGTCCCCTGACATACACCTTCGAGTGTATACCATCCATATGGCATAATTCAAGCAGGGCACTTGTTAGTATCAGGCTTCTGCATTGTGTCATTTGCTGGTTCAAGAACCAGAGTGTGTCAGATGTGCACCCAATTTTTGCCTGTGGTTTCAGATCAAGGAAGTGATAATTGCATTGCTTAGAGCACTGTAATTGGAGCGATATAAGGAAGTATTGGATGTTTGGGGCAGAGGCAGGTTAAGAGGTCAAAAATGTTCTCCTTTACCCTGCTTCTCTTCTCCTCCTTCCATCCCATCCATTCCTCATGAATATGTAGTTAATAACACATACATATTGACTCAGAAGTAAGCCCTACTGATTTCATTGAGGCTTAATCCAATGCGTGAGAGTATACGATTAAAGACTTATGTAGTTTTCTTTTTTTAAAAAAAGCATGTGAGTTTACATTGATACTTAGATTTTTGCCAAAGCCTTTGCATTGTTCACTTTTGCACAATGACAGAGTTGGCAATTTCCCCTTGCTTTTGCTTGTAGAAGCTAAAACTCTAGCAACATTGCATAGACATATACGTATTACACATACTATTAATAATATAACACAAGGCATTGTTAAACTTCCCTCCTTAAACCTTGATGGATTTAAACTCTTTAATGTTTGCTCCAGTAAAGTTAGAAGTGGAAGTGATATCAATTAATATTTATGTCGGTACTGAAGCTATTTTAAACCTCTTTAAAATATGTTGTTGTATTTGTGTCAACGTCAGTTTACTAAATGCATTATTTGTATTTTTCCCTGCTCATCCCCATTCTGGTTATTATTTTTCTTGCTCCCTGACAAGGGTAACTCAAAATATATAGTAATCTGTGTGAAGCAGACATGGGGTCTAGTTAGGGCAGCCATGCACATATAAAAAAGAGGACATTATGCAGTACTGAAAAGGAGGACACAAATTTGCAGAAAATTTGCATGTACTAATTTATGGGTATAGACGTGAATATAGAAATGATTACTTGAATTTAAATTTAACAGTATCAAAGTTAATTAATTTCCCCTCAAGAGTGCCCAACTCAGTTAATTTGCACCCCGCTCTCCAGTGACTAACCCCAAATCCATCCTTCTCTGCACTGTCAACCCTTCTCCTCCACCTTCTCCTCCATGAAAACAAAAGAACCACAAACATTGTCTTTTCCTTGTGCATGAGGGAAAGGTAGGTGGACGTTGAGTTACTGCGTAAGCAACAAGAGGACACAATTCAAAGCCAGAGGACTGTGTGACTATGATTAAGAATGTTGTTGTTTTTTCTAGCTTGGCTGGTGGGTCTTCATGTGTTCTTGTAGAGGAACCTCCATCCAGGAGGTAAATTCCAGTTAAGGGTTCACTTCTCCAACCTTAATTCACTTTTGGAGGCTCCTTTAACCTGAGAAACTATTTGTGTGACTTTAGAGATGACACACTTTGTCAGGTCAAATGATCTACCAGGATTAGAAAGATAAATTGGGATATTTAGTATTTGAAAGAGTTGTTGAGCTATATTGGTGCATTTATTTGTTGTATTCATCAGGCAAACTGACATGATAAAGGAGATGGTAGTAAATAATCACTCTCAGGAAGTCAGTTTATATGCGGCTGACATTTTTCAGTAATTAGGTGTGAACAGTTTAACAGTGACTTGGATAACTCCATTACACTTTATAGTAGGATATCGAGCTATAAATTTGCATTTTGAAAATGGAAGCAATCATTGTAAATGTTAATAAAAAAACAACAACCAACATTAACCCACAAACTTTTAAAGAGCAACTTGAATGAGCAGTCAATCAGACATCTGGGGTGCATACCACAAAAATGATAGACATGCAAAGAACCTATTCAATTCATGGCAAAGATTCAGAAAAGTATCTTCATATGGTCTGCTTTAAATGTCATATTTCTAGATCAGACCGACATAGTTAAATTGTCAGTTTTACTTAAGCTGAATTTTATATATATAATGTAAAAAGGTAAAGGTAAAGGACCCCTGACAGTTAAGTTCATTCACAGACGACTCTGGGGTTGCGGCACTCATCTCGCTTTATAAGCCGAGGGAGCCGGCGTTTGTCCGCAGACAGTTTTTCCAGGTTATGTGGCCAGCATGACTAAGCCGCTTCTGGCGAAACCAGAGCAGCGCACAGAAATGCTGTTTACCTTCCCGCCGGAGCGGTACCTATTTATCTACTTGCACTGTCATGCTTTCAAACTGCTAGGTTGGCAGGAGCAGGGACCTAGCAATGGAAGCTCACCCTGTTGTGAGGATTCGAACCGCCAACCTTCTGATCGGCAAGCCCAAGAGGCTCAGTGGTTTACACCACAGCACCACCTGCGTCCCCTGATAGTGTAATCATAAGCATATCTACTTAGAGGTTAATCCCACTGAGTCCATTGGGACCTACTCCCAGGTTAGTGTGAATACGATTGTGTCTTAAGTGTATATAGGATTGCAGCCTGAGACCACAGTTCTATACACACTTACCTAGAAATTTCATGAGACCTCCTTCTGAGTAGGCATTTATGGGTTTCCCCATCTCAGTATCAACAATGCTGATTAAATAATAACAGCAGATAAAGTACATAAGGGCCGGCAAAAAAATGGTATCATAAATTTAGTTGACATTCTCTACCATCCTCAAAAACATTTTGGAGAATAAAGGTAGTACTTCTGACAAAACAATTACACAAGATTGGTGAGCTCACAAGGTTATGTAATGCCAAAGATTGAACTTTTACTACCATTTAGTTGTGAGAAAATAAAAATGGTTTTTGGTTGCTATAGAGTAGGGGGTCACGCTTTTTTTGGCCATTGGGCATATTTGGAGTTTTGAGTGAGTCCCATCAGCATCACCTTTGGTCACTTCTCCCTTTCTGCTTTCAGAAAGTTAGGAAGAAGAAAAAGGTTTTGTGTGTGCAAACTTTGCTTTTTCATGGGATATGTCTTTGGACATATCATAATATGTCTTTGGACACCGGACAAAGGCATTTCTCTTTGATCAGGCCTTTGGCTGATTGACATTCTATTTTCTTTTAAATGTGTTTGTGGGAGGGGGCTTAGTAGTTTGTATTTGTTCTCGTTTTATTGTGTATTTTTATGTTGTGAAGTGCCCAGTTCAAAAAGAAGTAAATCCCAACCAACTAGAAATAGGAGAGAGAATTGGGATAAAAATGTTAATCAACTGATATAGTTGGAAGACATAATTCATACCTCCCTGCTCCTCCATTCCTGCTGGAAATCCCAGCAGAAAATTTCCTCAGTGCTGTCTATGTGAACGTAAAAAAGCATTCTTTCATTGGAAGTATATGGATCTCTAGGGTTTTTTTTAAGCATTCACATACCACTTTGGCCAATCAATGAACTTATTTTGATGATCCTTACATTAATCTTGTAAGGTAATTAATTATCATGTTTATTTCCATATTGCAGATGGGAACTGGGGTTGAGTGACAATGGCCTAGTTGAGACACATTGCCAAGCCATGATTTATTGGCAAGACTCAGTGGTTTAGCCATGGTTTATTTGCCGTGAATAAAATGTGTATTTAAGCCATGACTTTTTCTATAAACCTTTAGTTTATGTTAACTGTATCCAAACCCAGCCGATGTCTTACCTAAGACAACCTAATGTTTTTAGATAATAAACTGAAAGCTAATTTTAGATCTGAACCCATGCACTCGCAGATCAAAGTGCATACTCTTAGACATGATATAATGTTGCCTTTCATATATAGCCAAACGCTCTTTAGCCTAGAGCATCCCCTGAAAAGACTAATATATCGTGGCTCAGTTATTTTGAGACCTTGTTGCTTATTCCTCACTCCAGAGAATTGTAAATTTTGCAAGCAAATGAGCCCATCAAATACATTTCCTTTCACTTTCTCATTTTTTGATTGCATGTTGCCTTGTCAGTGAGTGACATCTTGCTGAGTGGTACGATGTGCTTGGCAGTGCTTGAGAGGTTTTGAAGCAAGGATATCTGTTATTGAAATGTCTGCTGTGTGATCCAGCCATTGCTGTGCTAATCCTGACTGCGAATTCCACACCAGCAAATTGTCCGACATGAAGGAGCCTGCCCTGTGGGAATTGTTTGCCTGCAAGAGGACAGCATGACACTCAGTAGGATTATTTTCAACACTAATGCTAATTGCTGCCTTCTCCAGGAAGCACAGAGCTGTTGCGATATTTTATTTCACTCCATTCATGCAGTTGGAAACTGTACCAATGGGATTACATGCACACTGATTAGTTCAGAGACCACTTACTCGTGTGGAGCGTTGCCTTCAGTAGGGCTACTTCTGGCCAAACTAAGCAGCATTGCAGCATCATGCTCCAGTGCTCACTGAGCTTCAGATTGGTTCAAGTCCTATTTGATTCAGTCGGGCTTTGCAAACACACTGCTTTGAGGATTCTTAAGCCTTTTATGAAGCTTTGATTTATTCAGGAGCAATATACAATGCATGTCATAAAGAGTTAGGCAGGCTTCCTGATGTAGTGGATAAATTCCTATGGTAACCTTCACAAGTAATACTTCTTGATTCAGCAGTTGGGATCAAGTTCTCTAGGTTTCTTACCAGCTCTACGCTGCAGTGCTGGTTACAGTTAGAGGCTGAGACTTGCGGCCTTACGAATTATCTCTGATCTATATAACATTGCGAATTACAAGGAAAGTTCTTAAAATACATTGCTGGGCTGATTCAAGTTATTCTGGAATATAACCCTGAGTGACCTTTCGTTCTTTCAATAACAGTCCCCACCCTGAATCTGAAATTGAACTTCAGCTTCCTGTTTGGGTGGAATGCCAAACCAAGAAACATGGAAAGATGCTCCCGTTTACTTTATTTATTAAAAACTCCCCACCCCTTGCCTTTCAACTTTAGAAACAAGCATTAGTAAACAATACAAAACAGAAAAACCATAATCAGAACAAGAAGTTGGCTGGGGAAAACCAAGCCAGATGGGCGGGTTATAAATAATAAATTATTATTAATAATTATTGTAAGTTAAGAAGAATAAGAAGTTAAGCATCAGCTTTGTCTATCGAAACAGGAGAAAACGCCATTAAAAGAAGCAAGTTGTCACAAACCCTTAAGCATTGTCGTGCAGTGCTTAAAACCTGTCTGAACAACACTACTTAAACCAGCCATCCAAAAGACAATATGCTTTGGGGGCACTGAAATAGTATTGGTTTCACTGCAGAGAAGCCCTATCACATAACTAGCCCCTATATGTTGGATGGAGGGGGCTTTTGAAAATGATCTTACTATGTGGATAGTCTCATATGCGAGAAGAAGGTCATTCAAATATCAACTATTCGGGGAAGTTTTTAATGTTGGATGTTTTATTATGCTTTTATATGTGTTGAAAGCCACCCAGAGTGGCTGGGGCAACTCAGCCAGATTGGTGAGGTATATAATCATAATCATAACCATAATCATAAAGGTAAACACCAGCACTTTGAATTCAGTCCTGAAACCAAGTGGGAGCCAATAGTACTGCTGTTGGAAGATCATTGAATGTGCTGCAAGTACGCAACTCAAGTCAGTAACCTGGCAGCCACATTCTATACTAATTGACATTTCCAATTTCTTTTCAAAGTACATAGGCTATACATCCAACCTGAATGTGACCAAGGCATGAATGATTGGGCGAGCCAGATTCCCTAACTCAACAACTTCCATCTTTTCCTTAAAAAAATAATTAAGCAAAGCAATAATAATAAAAAATAAAAAAATAAAAATGTGCACCCTACCCCCAAGCCATTCCATTGTAACTATCCAACTTCCCAAAATTTCAACACCTCTTGTGATGGTTTGACCCCTTTCCATTTTAAGAGTACAAATTCTACAAACACCCTCCATATCCCCCTAGAATCATTTCCCCTGCATATTCCCCACCTTACCTTGGTAGGTAAAGGTAAAGGGACCCCTGACCATTAGGTCCAGTCGTGGCCGACTCTGGGGTTGCGTCGCTCATCTCACTTTATTGGCTGAGGGAGCCGGTGTACAGCTTCCGGGTCATGTGGCCAGCATGACTAAGCCACTTCTGGTGAACCAGAGCAGCACACAGAAACGCCGTTTACCTTCCCGCCGAAGCGGTACCTAAATGTGTGAGCAAGTCCTTCATAGCCTGTGAACGTTCTATCTTGTCTGGGTTAAGTTTCCACTCGATCACCTTAATGTTGTGTATCATTGTACCTGACACTGATTGAGGACGTCAACTTTGCCCCTAGGATTTTATGGAAAGTAGAGGAGGGAATCCTTCCTGCACCCCATAAGCCAAAGGGACAGAGGTGCAGCAGCAGTCCCTCAGCTCCAGTTTCTGGTATCTATCCACCAAGAAGGACAGCAACCATTGCAAAACAGTACCCCTCCATATATGTGAGCAGCGAACCGCTTATGCAAATGCTGCATGCATGAAAAATCAGTGCAGCAATTCATCCGAATGATTTATTTGCTGCATAGCTAAAAAACAAAAACCTACTAGAGTAGTTTGAAAAAAGCAAGAAAGTGTGATTGTTATCTTAAGAACTTCATATGTCCTGCTGCATTCTTCCTGTCTGACCATCATATAGTTGAGATGTTGCTTGGTTTCCTTGAGGACAAGAGAAGAGAGCTTGAGAAATCTGTCGTGTTACATAACCATTGCTTTTTGAGGCTGTGGGGGAAAAATTGAGAATGTAATCTAACAACTTTAGAGCACTATCTTTAGACTTACATGATTGTGGAGTCTAAAAGTAGCCAGATTTCTTGGGAACATGTCGCAAGAGGCATGATCTGACTTTCTGGCTTAATGGAAGTTACGTGTTGACTGTATGGTTGAATAGCTGTGATTATTTCAGTTTTGCTGCTGAAGTTCGTTTTTAGAGTGTTGATGTTTCAGAGCTAAGTACTGTCTATCGTGGTCTCGCCTCATGCTCAGAAACTTAGCTGAGGCTGTTTGTTTCATCACTCATGCTGTTTTTAAAGTAAAGGACAGTGAAATATTAATTCAACTTTGAAGTCAGCATTAATGTTTTGTTGAGCTCCAGTTCCAGCTATTAGAAATAGGAATAATGAAGTAGGGAAATGGTGAAGACTGGCTGATTTAGTGGTAGGGAGGGAATAATCTTCATGAAAGACAAGAGGTGGAGGTCAGATGATGACCAGGAAGAGGGACAACAAACTTCAATTTGGGTCAATTGTTTATGTGGTGTGTGTGTGTGTGTGAGAGAGAGAGAGAGAGAGAGAGAGAGAGAGAATTGCAGTGTAGATTATCTCCTTATTTTACAAAACCCCCAACAAATATCAGCATTAGCTTGTATGAAAGCACCCACAGAATTTTGATGCACCCACAGAATTATTTGGGGGGTGGCAAGGGATCTTGATGGGTTACTTTTCCAGTTACAAAACCTGCACTTGATACCTTGGTGATATGCCTGCAAAGTTATTGAGGGGGAAAGAAATGGGAGAAAGGCGATGGCAAACCTAGACAGCATCTTAAAAAGCAGCGATATCACCTTACCAACAAAGGTCTGTATTGTTAAAGCCATGGTTTTCCCAGTAGTGATGTATGGAAGTGAGAGCTGGACCATAAAGAAGGCTGATCGCCGAAGAATTGATGCTTTTGAATTATGGTGCTGGAGGAGACTCTTGAGAGTCCCATGGACTGCAAGAAGATCAAACGTATCCATTCTGAAGGAAATCAGCCCTGAGTGCTCACTGGAAGGACAGATCGTGAAGCTGAGGCTCCAATACTTTGGCCACCTCATGAGAAGAGAAGACTCCCTGGAAAAGACCCTGAGGTTGGGAAAGATGGAGGGCACAAGGAGAAGGGGACGACAGAGGACGAGATAGTTGGATAGTGTTCTCGAAGCTACCAGCATGAGTCTGAACAAACTGCGGGAGGCAGTGGAAGACAGGAGTGCCTGGCATGCTATGGTCCATGGGGTCACAAAGAGTCGGACACGACTAAATGACTAAACAACAACAACAACTGAATCCTTATAGTTTGGGTAGAGCATTATGTGGTGGGATTTATGAAAAAAAGAAGAAAGAAACAGTGAATCCATGAGACAGATCACTAGAGGACCAGGTGATTTAGGATGGGAGTGATCTATATTAAGTAGGAAATGTGATTTAAAATAGTTTCTAATATATATGGATAGATGACTTCTGAAAAATTATATTGGGCATAGTTTCCATCTAAGGATGCACTGTAACCAAACAGTGTTTTGATTCATTCCTTTGTTCAATGCAGTGTTCTCAAGCAATATTGATTTGCAGACATCAAAGAGGATAATTATATTAAGGATCGAAGCCGAAACAGCAAGAAAAAAATAGGTACAGAAGTGGACAAGAATAATTGCTTGTTTTTTTTAATAAAAAAATATATAGGAAAGACTAATATCTGAAACTTTATTCTAGAGCTAATTACAGCTCAAGAAAAGTAATGAGGGCTGGAGGAAGTTATACGTGCTACTGCATTTAAACCTGGATGCTAACAGATGATAGATGGGCAGTGATTCTATATCTTTGTCAATAATCAAATTGTTGAATCAACAGAGCCTAATTGTTTTAGAAACTGCAGTGGTTCCAGCATTTAAATTCTACTACCCTGGGTATAAAACAATTACTTAGCAATTGAGCTTAAATAAATGAGCATGGGGTGACTTATTACGGTGGCACAAATGACGTTAGAAATTATTGGCCAGAAATAACTGGTAATCAAATTGAACTGACATGAATATACCATGATCCCAAAGCAGCATAAAAAAGGATGTCTGAGTTATCAGGGATCTTGATAATTCATAGCATAAAGATGGGGTGAACAGACAAGAGACCTGAGTTGCTCGGAATTTTTCATTTCTTGTCACAGGGAGAAATGAGCAATGTAACCATGACAATCATAGGTGGCTGTATATTAGATATGTGGTAGCATGTAGCAGCTTTTAAGCAAATGGATTGCTAGCTTCACTTTTGCTTCAAGAGGAGCACAGTTTCTAGATATGGTGATTCCTCAAGTTTAGTTTCTGTTAACTAAGTGGAAAGGTGCTTATCCATTCTACCCCACAGTACTGGCATTTTAAAAATTATTTATTTATAACACTTTCATTCAAGCAGCTCAGGGTTAGAGCTGGGTGATATATCAATATATTATCCAAAACCAGTTTGAAGCGCATAACATGATATCGGTTTCATAATGTTTGACCTGGCAATATATCAAAAATCATGATGTGTGTGTTGTATGCTATGCAAAAATCACAATGTGGGAAAACTCTAAAGCCAGCCAATGCCTCTACATAGTTCCATCCTTATTTCAGACATCATGATATATTGATACATCACAGTGTTTAGCTGGTGATACATTGTGATGCTGGAAATCAGATATTGCCCAGCCCTATTCAGAGCAGCATAATGTAGTCTTCAAGCATGGTAATAATAATAATGCTAATAATAATAATTTATTATTTATACCCTGCACATCTGGCTGGGGTTCCCTAGCCACTCTGGGTGGCTTCCAACAAAATATTAAAATACAGTAGTCCATCAAACATTAAAAGCTTCTCTAAGCAGGGCTGCCTTCAGATGTCTTCTAAAAGTCAGATAGTTGTTTATTTCCTTGACATCTGGTGGGAAGGTGTTCCACGGGGGGGGGGGGGGTTGCTACTACCGAGAAGGCCCTCTGCCTGGTTCCCTGTAACTTGGCTTCTCGCAGTGAGAGAACCGTCAGAAGGCCCTCGGCGCTGGACCTCAGTGTCTGGGTAGAACGATGGGGGTGGAGACGCTCCTTCAGGAATACTGGACTGAGGCCATTTAGGGCTTTCAAGGTCAGCACCAACGCTTTGAATTGTACTTGGAACCATCATACCCACAGATTGCAATACTTTACTGTATATTCTCTCCATTCTATGCTTGAATTGGCTAAAATGTCAAAGGAACAGTCCTCTATTTGTTTAATTTTATGTAGTATCTTTAAAGGTAAAGGACCCCTGACAGTTAAGTCCATTCACGAATAACTGGGGTTGCAGCGCTCATCTCACTTTAGTGGCTGAGGGAGCTGATGTTTGTCCATAGGCAGTTTTTCCAGGTCATGTGGCCAGCATGACTAAGCTGCTTCTGGCGAAACCAAGGCAGTGCACTGAAACACCATTTACCTTCCCACCACAGTGATACCTATTTATCTACTTGCACTTTGACATGCTTTCGAACTGCTAGGTTGGCAGGAGCTGGGACCGAGCAACAGGAGCTCACCCCGTTGCAGGGATTCGAACTGCCAACCTTCCCATTGGCAAGCCCTAGGCTCAGTGGTTTAGACCACAGCACCACCCATGTCCCTTGTAGTATCTTTATAAATGCCCTAATTTTGTGGTGTAAAGGGTATCTTTGTCCATCTAGTATGTGAATCCTTCCAGCCTATTTCCCCGAACTCTGTATGCCACCCTTCCCCAATATCATGTCCTCCAGATATTTTGGACCGTAACTCCCATCATCCCAAATTATCTGTACTGAGTGGTTTGTTCCAAATGGCACCAGGTTCAGTCCTAGAAATAACAGGAGTCCTTGAGCAGCTTAGCAGACCTTTCCAGCAGACCTTTCTCTCCCACATAGGCTACTGATTTGAAAAGATGCACATTAGAAGGGTAAAGCAGTTCTAGTTTCCCTGTCTTTCCCTCCACCCAACTCAAAACAGCAGCCAGGAATCTATTGTATCTCTGAACAGAATTCTGTAAGTACTTCTGAGACATTGCTTCAGTGCTTCAGTCCGTGGCCCTAATTTTGCAAATACTAAAAAGGGTAACTGTTGTAACACTTAATAGTGTTAAAATTAAATGGTGCTGCTGGGAAGACTTATTTAACTTTGAAAACACAGCCATTGTATTATGTCTGGCTCATGTGAAGTAGAATGCACAGCATGATGGTATAGCCTTCTGTCAAAATTATTTATTTCTTCCCTTCTGTGTGAGTTCAGGATGCTTGGCAGTCTTCCTGAAGGTCACTGAGACCTGAAGAATTCTGTGCTGAGAGTCTCTTCCCTCTCACTGCCAAAGACTCCTTGGCCAAGCTCTATTAAATCCATTCATCCAGTAAATCTTTAGTTTGCAATCTCCTTGGAACTTTCAGAGCTGTGTGTGTTTTACCTGTATCTACATAAACTCACGCGGGTGGCACTGTGGTCTAAACCACTGAGCCTAGGGCTTGCTGATCAGAAGGTCGGCGGTTCGAATCCCCATGACGGGGTGAGCTCCCATTGCTTGGTCCCAGCTCCTGCCAACCTAGCAGTTTGAAAGCACGTCAAAAAAGTGCAAGTAGATAAATAGGTACCACTCCGGCGGGATGGTAAATGGTGTTTCCGTGTACTGCTCTGGTTTCACCAGAAGCGGCTTAGTCATGCTGGCCACATGACCCAGAAAAACTGTCTGCAGAAGTGGACAAACTCGGCCTCTAAAGCGAGATGAGCGCCGCAACCCCAGAGTCGTTCACAGCTGAACTTGACTGTCAGGGGTCCTTTACCTTTACCTTTTTTGCATAAACTCATATCTATGGTACATTTACTAAACTAATTTGCTGTCACTTTAAGAACCTCCCCATGCATTTGTTCCTAGGCAATGATGATGTTAGGTAAATCCTCCCCCTCACCACCAGATGCTTGAAGACCCCATTATGTGGGAAACATGTTAGCTTAGAGGAAAAAAGAGGGTGTGTGTACTTTTTCACAGCAGAAACCTTTTTTGATCCTGCTTCTGTGCAAGATGACTAAGGTTGAAAAGACTTTTTGTTGTAGCTGCCCATCAGTCCACAAAGTCAGGGTGTTGCTGAAGAGACAAGAGGTTGATGTTGCAGCTGCCCGGGGATGTTAAAGAACCACCCAATAAACAAATGGATATGTTAAAAGATATTGTGGTCAACAATACTGTTCCATTTCAAGTTTAAAATTTTACCCTTTATTAAATGCCCATGCATCTGATGAAGTTTACAAAAGCTTTCAGCAAAATATATTTGTTCGGGTTGCATTCAACCAAGTCCAACTCAGAATAGTCCCACTGAAATTAATGAACCTAAGTTAGTCATGTTTATTAACTCCATATTGGTTTACTCTGAGTAGGACAAAGGACTTATTGACACTTACCTTTTGCCCTTCTCTTTCCAAGCAGAGTGGGATGCGGGTGGCCCTGTGGGTTAAACCACAGAGCCTAGGACTTGCCGATCAGAAGGTCGGCAGTTTGAATCCCTGCAACGGTGAAGGAACGGTGAGCTCCCGTTGCTTGGTCTTTGCTGCTGCCAACCTAGCAGTTCGAAAGCACGCCAAAGTGCAAGTAAATAAATAGGTACCGCTCCAGCGAGAAGGTAAACGGCGTTTCCGTGCGCTGCTCTGGTTCACTAGAAGCGGCTTAGTCATGCTGGCCACATGACTTGGAAGCTGTACATTGGCTCCCTCGGCCAATAAAGCAAGATAAGCATCGCAACCCCAGAGTCGGTAATGACTGGACCTAATGGTCCAGCAGAGGTCAACACTTTAATTCTCTTTGTCAGAACATTGTTATTGTTATTTAGCCCCCCCCAAAAAACTTTCACAGCAAAAACCTACTCTTAAAAGCTGAATCAGAGCAAATGTCAATTTGGGTTTTTTTGCAGATTGACATTTGCTCTGATTGAGCTTTAAAAGGTATGTTTTCATGGGGAAAGCTTAGGAACAAAAACAAAACAAAACAAAACAGGTGTGTGTGCTTGGACACAGAGCTTTAAATTGTGGACCATGCCTGGAAAGAGCAGGGGAAAAGTAACATTGAATACTATCCTTAGTCTTGTAAGACTTCATTGTTTTTGCAACAAGAAATTGACATGGTTGTGCCTCTGGTTTCTCTTGGCAAATGCTGTTCTTTGCAGAAACAATCTGTTATGTCTGCTGCGCAGTAAGGCTATCCTCATCCTGTTCTGTCATTAGTAGCAGCACCAAATTAAGTGGGCTTCTGCTAGCAGGTACCAAACTTCAAATCTTTGCAATTCTTCTATAGTATATAAAATACTAACCAGAATGAAGGAAACTGGGACAACAAAATGAATAGATGAGGGCAACTATGACATTGATTTTCACACTTCATGAATGGCATAATTTAATTTTAGTTCTGTCCCAAAAACATGAATGCTCATAAAATGGATGGCAATTCCATAATTCCTCAGACACTTCTTTAAGATAACTTGTTTCCATATTATGTTATGTTTTGGACATGACCTTGAACATAAAGTAAAGGTAAAGGTACCCCTGCCCGTACGGGCCAGTCATGACCGACTCTGGGGTTGCGCGCCCATCTTGCTCAAGAGGCCGTGAGCCGGCGCCATCCGAAGACACTTCCGGGTCACGTGGCCAGCGTGACGAAGCTGCTCTGGCGAGCCTGCACCAGCACAGCACACGGAAACGCCGTTTACCTTCCCGCTATAAAGCGGTACCTATTTATCTACTTGCACTTAGGGGTGCTTTCGAACTGCTAGGTGGGCAGGAGCTGGGACCGAAAGACGGGAGCTCACCCCACCACTGGGATTCGAACCGCCAACCATACGATCGGCAAGTCCTAGGTGCTGAGGTTTTACCCACAGCGCCACCCGCGTCCCGGGATTGACCTTGAACATAGACCATCCCAAATTCAGCCCTTAGGCCCTCTGCTATAATGTATCTCAAGAGAACAGGGATGGGAACTGCTTCTTCCTAAGATCTTGGCTGTAAGACAGACGGAGTAGGCTAGAATAGTTTTTACTCAGAATAAGGAAGCCTCTTATGTTGCATGCACAAATATTCTGTAAACAAATGGACCAATTCCATTCCTTGCACTGAGCTCACATACGCATGAGACTGGCAGATTTGGGGAGGAGGGAAGAAAGCAATGCTAGCCAGATGAATCTTTGTCCAACCTACAAAAAATAATAATATTCAGTTCTTGGTATCACTTCACAACTCATTGTGGAGTATACTCCTGCTGAGTCAGGAGCCAATGCTGTTATACTACATTAGTGCAAAGACTGTATTTTATTATCCTATTCTGAAAGAACACTAGCTTTATTGCATACTTTGTATTATTGTTTGACAGTTGTAAACTCATTTCTAAGGTCAGCAACAGAAAATTAGCAACTCTGGTTATACCAGTCAAGAGCAGGGACTTCAGGATGAGAGGCTGATTCTTAACTCAGGCAGCCCAGTTCCTTTTGAAGTTAAGGAGCCTTACACACACTGGGGTTGTGTTCTGTTTCCTGGCAATAATATAAAGAAGTGTAGCACTCATGTCAAAGGAAGCTCAATATACTGCTTTGTACAAATCCTCTCTTGAAGAAGCTCAATATACGGTTTTGTGGAAATGCTCTCAAAGTTTTAAGTCTTTTGTTTTTGAACATTTGCAAAGCTTGCTTTGTAAATACTGGGGGCCCAGGAAGTGATATACACATGTTAATAATATTGAAGATCTGGATCTCTGAAGTTCTGTTGTAGGGTCCTCTGTGCAAGTGAAGCAGCAAGTGAAACACTTGCCTAGGTAAACCACTTCTGGCTTGTGTTTCTTTGTTGTAAAATACTGTATCTTGCCTATGGTGGATGAGAAGCAGGGAAGGAGAGAAAACAGTTCTGAGTGTTCAGTTTGTGTGGCTACAGCACTTCACAGGTACTTTTGTTTAAATTGCTTCTGGGAGCGTGAGTTGTGGAACAAAACCCTGGCAGGATTTTAGCCCTGGGCAGTAGAGCATGGTTTGGCTTCCTGAGTCTTGACCACATCAGGAAGGGACATTTGGTGTGAGTGGTGAATAGCAATCACACTACAGTGGTACCTTGGGTTACATATGCTTCAGGTTACAGACTCCGCTAACCCAGAAACAGTACCTCGGGTTAAGAACATTACCACAGGATGAGAACAGAAATCATGCGGTGGCGGCACAGCAGCAGCAGGAGGCCCCATTATTGCAACTCATTACCAAACTTAAAACCATGGAGAGACCTGGTCTGAACAGAGACATTGGATTCTTATCTCATTATACATGACTAAGCCATCTTGCCATCTTTCACCTTCTCAACCCTTGCCTTTTCCTGTAGACCTATTGCAGTTGTTAAGAGTTGTCAACAGGCTCATCTCAGTTATCTGCCAATCTCCCATTCCCACCACCCTTCTGAGTAATACCCCTCCCCACCTTCTCACTATATAGAAGGATCTGGCAACTTCTGTCTCAGTGTATCTGAAGAAGTGTGCATGCACACGAAAGCTCATACCAAGAACTAACTTAGTTGGTCTTTAAGGTGCTACTGGAAGGATTTTTTTTATTTAGAATCAGACGGTCTTTGAATTGTAGAGTTGGAAGAAGAAGACGAAGAAGAGTTTGGATTTGATATCCCGCTTTATCACTACCTGAAGGAGTCTCAAAGTGGCTAACATTCTCCTTTCCCTTCCTCCCCCACAACAAACACTCTGTGAGGTGAGTGGGGCTGAGAGACTTCAGAGAAGTGTGACTGGCCCAAGGTCACCCAGCAGCTGCATGTGGAGGAGCGGGGAAGCAAAGCAAACCCAGTTCACCAGATTACAAGTCCACTGCTCTTAACCACTACACTACATTGGAAGATACCCCAAGGGTTATTTAGCTCAACCCCCTTAGTTTTTTTTTAGAGGGACGGGTACATTTTTTAAGCTGCAGCTTTCCCCCTAGCTTGCTTGCTTGTTTGCTTATGTATGTATGTATTTGGCTTGTTCCAAGGACTGGCTGGATAATTAACACATTCCTGTTGAAAAAATGTCCCTTTTTTAGGCTGCAGCTTTGTGCTGGGGCTGAAAAAGAATTTGGGCAACCTCGGGCCTGGGGACCTAGTGCACCCCTACAAACCTCTTTATATGCCCCCAAGCCAAACACTTTAGCCAGCACTGCTTTGCAGTTTTCTTGATTCCCCCCCCCCCCATGGCAGGTATGTGTTATTGAACTCTGATAATGCTTCTTGGAAGCCCGATGGAGGATAGAGAGGGACGTGACTGTGTAGAAATGAGCCTACTGTTAAAAGAAAATCCACATCCATTGCTCTGTCCCCGTTGGCTTCTGGCATATGGCTCTCAGAAAGTTGCTGATAAAGGAATGTGACCCTGTGAATGAAAAAAAGAAGGTTCCTCACCCCTGTTTTAAATGGTGTGGCATCTGTATCTTATAGATAGGGTTTTTCCAGCTCTGTTAGTGTCTCACTCATGGTCTGTTGCCACAGGTAAGGCAGGGTGGGTTGGGGAGGAATTTTGAGCCTGGGCTGAGGGATGGAATTATCCTTTTCAAGGTTCATTGACTTCTATTATATAGTGCTCTGTTAGCTCAATAAAATAGTTCCCTGAAGTCTGCAGTTTCCTTACCTTCTGCAGTAACACAATAATATGGTTTCATAGAGAGAGGACTACAAACACCTTTTTTTGGTCTCACATTATAGAAATAGAATTTCTTTTGCCTTCTACATAGCACCCGGTTGCTTCTCTTTTTCCACCTTCATTTCAGATGTACATGATGCTATGCGTTGTGCTATGAATGTGGAGAAGATCCTTCTGCACTTTCTGCTTTGTTGTAGAGGTCCATGCATGTGAGCTCAGGATAATACTTTTTATAATTTCTTCATTGGCTAACTTGATTGTTGTTGTTGCTTAGTCGTTTAGTCGTGTCCAACTCTTCGTGACCCCATGGACCAGAGCACGCCAGGCACTCCTGTCTTCCACTGCCTCCTGCAGTTTGGTCAAACTCATGCTGGTAGCTTCAAGAACACTGTCCAACCATCTCATCCTCTGTCGTCCCCTTCTCCTTGTGCCCTCCATCTTTCCCAACATCAGCGTCTTTTCCAGGGAGTCTTCTCTTCTCATGAGGTGGCCAAAGTATTGGAGCCTCAGCTTCACGATCTGTCCTTCCAGTGAGCACTCAGGGCTGATTTCCTTCAGAATGGCTACGTTTGATCCTGCAGTCCATGGGTCTCTCAAGAGTCTTCTCCAGCACCATAATTCAAAAGCATCAATTCTTGGTGATCAGCCTTCTTTATGGTCCAGTATGGAAGTGAAAGCTGGCTAACTTGATTAACTTGATTCAAAGAGACAAATGGCTAGAGATGGCCTCTCCATCAGCTTTATTGTTTGTTTCCTAGCTCTAAATGTGTGTGGGGTTTTTCCTTGCCACTCCTCAAGGAAAACAAACTTCTTTATTCCCATAAGTATTCTAAAGAACAGTGTTTTTCTAGGCTTTTAACAAATATTGATTGCTTTTATTAAATTTCTTCTTACTTCTTAGAAGCATAACTTGCTGAATTGTATTGCTTCCATGCTGCCAGCCACTTCTGAAACTGAGTGTTTATGGAAGGATGGCTAAGTATGAGACACTCAAGAGTCCCATTGTGCTTGAACTGCTTTCTGCATGGCTCTTTCAGTTGTGGCTAGTGTATGGGATTCATGGTGAATTCAGGTGACATCGTCTCGTTTATAGGTACTGACTTTTGAAAACATTGTCAGAAACGGTGGTACAGTAGTACCTCAGGTTAAGTACTTAATTCGTTCCGGAGGTCCGTTCTTAACCTGAAACTGTTCTTAACCTGAAGCACCACTTTAGCTAATGGGGCCTCCTGCTGCCGCCGTGCCGCTGGAGCATGATTTCTGTTCTCATCCTGAAGCAAAGTTCTT
Organism: Podarcis liolepis; assembly: GCF_965112155.1. Classification (NCBI taxonomy): domain Eukaryota; kingdom Metazoa; phylum Chordata; class Lepidosauria; order Squamata; family Lacertidae; genus Podarcis; species Podarcis liolepis. Next base: position 119,105,666 of record NC_139554.1, read on the forward strand.
AACCTGAAACACTATTTCTGGGTTAGCAGAGTCTGTAACCTGAAGCGTATGTAACCTGAAGTGTATGTAACCCAAGGTACCACTGTATTAAGTAGTTCTGTAATTGCAACAGAAGTTGTGAAGCAGTTGTGAAGATGTGCTCAGGAAAAAAGATTCACAGTAGCTGGGGGATAGTGATCTGTTCCCCCCACCTCTTTGAAAGATGTGTGTGTATGTGTGTGTGTGTGTGTGTGTGTGTGTGTGTTCACGCAGGTAGCGCTGTGGTCTAAACCACTGAACCTCTTGGGATTGCCAATCAGAAGGTCAGTGGTTCAAATCCCAGCGAGGGGGGGGTGAGCTCCCATTGCTCTGTCCCAGCTCCTGCCAACCTAGCAGCTCGAAAGCACGCCAGCGCAAGTAAATAAATAGGTACCACTGCAGCGGGAAGGTAAACAACATTTCCATGCGCTCTGGTTTCCATCAAGGTGTTCCGTTGCATCAGAAGCGGTTTAGTCAAGCTGGCCACATGACTCGGAAAGCTGTCTGTGGACAAACACTGGCTCCCTTGGCCTGAAAGCGAGATGAGCACCGCAACCCTGTAGTTGCCTTTGACTGGACTTAACCATCCAGGGATCCTTTACCTTTATCTTTTTATATGTTTGGGCCAATGCATGCAAAATATTGCTAGTTCTGTCAGCCTTAACGTGCAGTCTGACAAAGTGAGAAGAGCAGAGTGGAATCTGCAACAGCACGCTCACAGGAAGTGACAGCTACAGTCTCAAGAAGTCCTTTTGACTTTGTTCCTCACGAGGCTTTGCCCACATACACTCACTGATCCAACTGTGGGTCGGACACGTGAATCCCGATATGAGAAATGCAGGCTGACAAACTGTCGGGTCTTGATGAGATGAAGAGTTCAGAGAAAGGAAGTCTGGCAATGTAGTAAGAGAAGATAATTGAAATGCAGGGACCTTGGGCAATATCTGAAATTCCCATACTGCTAGTGCAAGAGGCCTGTGCTAGTGGGACAAAACATAATCTCCCTCCTCCCCTCTGCAGTGGCCTGCCTTCCTTAAAATCATCCCCAGGTTGCTGGGGGGCCACTAAGAGATGATTTTGGGAGTGGAGGGTGAAAGAAAAGGAAACAGAAGTGTCTCTGCACCAATGGAGCTGCTTTGGATAGAACCCTGTGTACTTATCTACTTAAAGCATGAGAATCAGAACCTGGGGACAGGCGTGGTTAGAGACAGATCCTTCAGAACCCTGGACAGATCCAAGGCCCTAGATGTGTAAAAGTGGGTCTGTTAAGTGTTTGTTTCATGTTTAGTCCTTGTATTTGTGGGAATCAGACTCTCGTTCCCATTTGCAGAATACGTGGAAGACAACCCTGGTTTGTTTGACCTTTTAATTACCATACATCTCTTTCCCCCTCCTGTAAAAGCTATGCAAGACACTCTCTATTTTAAAGTTTAAAGATTTATTATTATTTTATTCTTAGTGTACTTGCAGATTAAATATACAATGCAGGCAGGTGATTCCTAAGTTGCTAAAGCATCTTCCATAGATTTACATTTAAGACTGGCTGACATTTGCAGATGGGCTGATGCTCTGACTCTGAGGCAGACAGCAGCACAACGATTCGTAAGGTTGTTCAGCTAACTGCCACAACTGAACCAACGACCATGACTGACACAGAGTGTCATTGAGTTCTACAGCTCTTGCAATGAACCCTTTACGTATGCATTTTGGATGCTAACATCCCACAATATTGGGAGGGAGAATACCCTTTTTAGTCCAAGGATCATAGTCCCTCTTGGTCCCCTCTTTTGGGGGCTTCTTGCCAGAGGTGGGCATAGTCAGACCAAAAGTGTGCATGACCGCCACAAACAGGACACCATCACACACATATACAGTCAAACCTCGGTTGTTTAATGTAATCCGTTCTGGAAGACCATTCGGCTTCCGAAATGTCTGAGAACTGAGGCGCAGCTTCCAATTGGCTGCAGGAGCTTCCTGCACTCAAGTGGAAGCCACACTGCACATTCAGCTTCTGGAAAATGTTCGAAAACCAGAACACTTACTTCTGGGCTTTCGGCGTTTGGGATCCAAAACGTTCCAAAACAGGCATATGGGAACTGAGGGTTGACTGTACTCACCTGTGTGTCATGCAGAACACACACACTCCCTCTCTCCCTCTCTCTCCCCACCCTTTCTCTCTCTCACACACACACCCTTAAAAAGAAAGCAATTAGGCTTGATGAAATCATGCTAGCTTTTCCCCCCAGGTTCTGGTGGGAGTGAGCTTTCCAGGCAGGTTGAGGGTCTCTAGTTTAGGTTTTTTGCTTGCTGAGCTTAGGTTCTGTGTCAGGGCCATAATAATCCAGTTCTTCAAGTCAAACTAACTTGTTTGACTCAACTGGCCTCTCTCCACCTGAGTTGGTCTCGAAGTCACTGCCCTTGTTACCATGAACCTGATGCAGATCCACCCTTTATGGCTTGGCTTAGCTTGTGCACCCAGCCTCTAATTGTATTTTGCCCCACACATTAAATAAATCACATAGAATTGGATGGAGGGGCAACAGTATCTATATGTTTGATTCAACATGGTGGATTACTGTGATGTCTTCAAATTGAAGTTTCATGGCAAAGAGACAGGAGAAGAGAATATCTTCTGAAGTTTACAAAGACATATCCATGTCACGGGACCAAGACGTGTATGGAGCTGAAGTGAGATAATGGCTTATTTTTTATGGCAAGAGCTGGATTTGCCAGAAGCTAGGATGGCGCCCATGCTCCATTTTTTAAGTGACAAGAAATGTAATAAATGTGAAAGTAAATGCAATAAGGTGAAGTGATGAAATAACAGGATCACCAAAAGTTAATCCATGATGGTGGTTTCCAGATGACCGACTGACCGAGAAAATTGTCATATTATATATATATGTGTGTGTGTGTGCGTTATAGCAAAACAAACTAGTCGCTACACTAACATGGAAATAAAGCTGGTAATTACGAACATAAGAATAGCAGATTCAGGTTAAAATGCATGATATTATCCATTGACCAGCATGAGTGGTAATGTGCTCTCACAGATTGAATTACTGTAGCATTGTTTAAACTTTTTTGATGAATCATAATTAAACAAAGCAAGTAGGATGAAGGCACAAAAAGGTACCTTGCAGCACTACTGTACATCGCTTTTCTGTGTCTCTACATAAGACACGTTCCTACTGAATTCATCATTCCTAATGAAATATTGATCTCTCTCTTCTTGTGGTTATTGTTCTGTAAACATTTCCTACTCATCTCCCTGCCCTGCCAGTGAAGATAGTCATACTTGAGTTCTAATATTCGCTGTGTTGCTTATAGGCTACTTCCAAATAATCGGTTTTGTTTTGCAGTATTATTGAAATATGCTTCCATGTAGCCAAATCATTATATTTTGCTGTGGAGGTGGGGAACTAGAGAGGATCTGGAGGGGAAAAAAAAGATTAATTATATGTAGCTGTAGCTGGCGAAATAATTGCCTGCAGCCCTGACCGAAGGTGGAAGTCAATGTGGGTGTAAGATGGATTCTGCAGATTGACAGACCATAAAGCATCGTTGCAGTTTTTTGACTCTCTCTATTTGGCAACTGTAAGTAAAAGCAGCAGTCCAAGAGACAAAAGGGTGGAATATACTTTATAAACAAATGGAAGACAGACCGTGCATAAGTTCCCTCTATGTACTTCTGTAATATATTTCATACAGTCACACAGGCAGCCTCTGAAACCAAGGCTACAATACACAACATACTTTTAAAGAACTCTGGGAACTGTAGTTTGTTAAGAGTCCTGGAAGTTGTAACTCTGAGAGAGGTAAGCTGCAGCTCCCCTGAATAACACACACACACAGAGAGAGAGAGAGAGAGAGAGAGAGAGAGAGAGAGAGAGAGAGACTTTTTCCTATTTTTGGAGGTGGTGCTTTAAATACATGGTGTGTACTCAACACTTATCACCCACTAGTGCTTGAAGGCTATGATGGGTTGAATGTGGGCCACTAAACTGAAACTGAATCTTGAAGAGACAGAAGTGTTGTTATTTCTGGGACTTGCAGAGATGGCCTGTGTCTGGATGGGATTGCACTTCTCTCAAAGTAGCAGATATGCAACTTGGAGGGTTCTCCTGGATTAGACACTAGAGACTCAGGTGAATAGTTGCTAGGAGCACCTTTTTCCAGCTATGGCTCATTTGCCAGTTTATGGCCCCTTTTGGACAGGGGCCACTCTACCCCTCCATGCTCCCGTAACCTCCAGACTGGATTATTGCAATGCACTCTACATGGGGCTGCCCTTGAAGATGACTTAGAAACTTCAATCGTTAGTGGCCAGATTACTGACTGGGGTTTTGTTAGATCTCATTGGTTGCTAGTTCTTTAGGGTGCTTACATTAGTGTTTCCACTACCCAGGCTCACAATATTTATTTATTACTTGAAGGTCCGCTTCCTTTCTTACAGACCCTTGCAGGTGTTGAGATTGGCAGAGAGGGCTCTTTTGGTTGTTCCACTGCCCTCAGGGGATGAAGTTCTTACCCTGTGGAAGACCCCCAAATTGTGGAACTCCCTCCTCACAGAGGTGCATCTGGCACCTTCACTTTGCTGCTATTGGCAAATGCAGAAGACATATCTCTGTACCATGGCTTTTGACATTGGAGATGTATAGCTTTAGGATCCACCCTATATCGGCGATTGTAAATTGTTTAAACAGTTTTAACGTTGCTTTAATTGTTGTGAACCACTCTGGGTCCCTGGGGTGAAGGGCGGGGGTGGCAATGACAACAACAGCAGCAACAACAACAACGAGAATTCACTAAAGACTGACTTGTTATCTAGAATATAAAGGTTCATAAGAGAATAGCAGCAAGAGTAATATGCGCAAGGTACTTGTCTGTTTTAAGGGAGGCGGGTGGCGCTGTTGGTTAAACCACAGAGCCTAGGACTTGCCAATCAGAAGGTTGGCGGTTCAAATCCCCACGACGGGGTGAGCTCCCATTGCTCGGTCCCTGCTCCTGCCAACCTAGCAGTTCGAAAGTACCTCAAAGTGCAAGTAGATAAATAGGTACTGCTCCGGCGGGAAGGTAAACGGCGTTTCCGTGTGCTGCTCTGGTTCGCCAGAAGTGGCTTAGTCATGCTGGCCACATGACCCAGAAGCTGTACGCCGGCTCCCTCGGCCAATAAAGCAAGATGAGTGTCGCAACCCCAGAGTCAGTCAAGACTGGACCTAATGGTCAGGGGTCCCTTTACCTTTACCTTTACTTGTCTGTTTTACTAACATGAGGACAAGGTGTGTCCTAAGACAATAGTCCAAAGCTACTTGGCTCTAAGAAATGTTCCTCCTTGACCTTAGATTTGCAGTCAAAGGTCAAATCTATCCACTTGGACTGTCCTTGCATTTATTTGTATCCTCCACTTTGAACATATGAAGCTGGTTTTTACTGTGTCACACTGCTGAGCAGTATAATCTCATATCCTGTTTGAATCTCTAGGGCCTGTGGTTGAGTGCTTTCTTTGCCCTGCTACACAAAATTCTTGTTAGAGGAGTTGCCAGGGGGAAGAACTTGCATACTTTTGCATGTGACGCATGATCTCCGCTACTGGGCTTTGTGCATTTTCACAGTAATGGGGGCTTCCAGATAGGTGTTTATCATGAGATCAGTGCACTTCATATATGCAGGTTTTTGCAGCCTCTGCGCAACAGCATTGGCATCCAAATGCCAGGCTGCATTTATATATCAACAAGTTGCCATTCACCTGTTTGTGATATCTCAGCGATCCACTTGCAAATTAAGCCCCTGTCTGGAAGCACCCACTGTATTGTTATTAAACCTCCAATTTATGTTCGTTAGTCTTCTGCCTCAAATATTCCACCCTTACAGTAATATTTTCTCCAGCTTGTGCTGTAGTCTGCCAAGCGTGTCCGCTCAGCGGTGCTATCAAGCAATCTCCTCTACTGTAATAACATTGTTGCTCTTAATTGGAATAGTATGGTGTTTGACTCCAGTAATAATGAAATCTGCTGTCATGTTTTTTTTTTCCAGTTAAAAAGAAGGCTGTTGCAAAGAAAAGGGAGCAGCCCTTGGCTAAAAAAACACCACAAAGGGAAATCAATGAATGACTCAACATTGCTCAGCACTGCTCAGGAGCACACTGATTGTCAATATCTTTAGCGCAGGCAAAAAAAGGTGGGGAATAGCACAGGCAAGTAGCAAGGAGGCTAAGCAAAATTGGCACTTGGCAGTGAAAAAGGTAGGAGGGTGAACTATAGACAGGAGTGCCAACTTGGCCTGGTGACTGTGGGTGCCATGCAGTGTGTAAAGCCCTGGCACTGAAATTTGTGGGTGCCCCTTCATGGGGAATTTTGTGGGTGCTTGGGCACCTAGTGCCCCATGGAGTTGGCACCTATGACTATAGAGAGAGAAAGCAGGGTGAGCAAGGATTTTTGTTGTTGTTGTTTAGTCATTTAGTCGTGTCCTACTCCTCGTGACCCCATGGACCAGAGCACGCCAGGCACTCCTGTCTTTCACTGCCTCCCACAGTTTGGTCAAACTCATGCTGGTAGCTTCGAGAACACTGCCCAACCATCTCGTCCTCTGTCGTCCCCTTCTCCTTGTGCCCTCCATCTTTCCCAACATCAGGGTCTTTTCCAGGGAGTCTTCTCTTCTCATGAGGTGGCCAAAGTATTGGAGTCTCAGCTTCAGGATCTGTCCTTCCAGTGAGCACTCAGGGCTGATTTCCTTAAGAATGGATAGGTTTCATCTTCTTGCAGTCCATGGGACTCTCAAGAATCTCCTCCAGCAGCAGAATTCAAAAGCATCAATTTCCCATACATCACTGCTGGGAAAACCATAGCTTTAACTATACGGACCTTTGTTGGCAAGGTGATGTCTCTGCTTTTTAAGATGCTGTCTAGGTTTGTCATTGCTTTTCTCCCAAGAAGCAGGCGTCTTTTAATTTTGTGGCTGCTGTCACCATCTGCAGTGATCATGGAGCCCAAGAAAGTAAAATCTCTCACTGCCTCCATTTCTTCCCCTTCTAGTTGCCAGGAGGTGATGGGACCAGTGGCCATGATCTTCGTTTTTTTGATGTTGAGCTTCAAACCATATTTTGCGCTCATGAGCAAGGATAAAAGGTCCCAAATCAGTAATTTCTATAACAAGAGGGAGCAAAAGGAATCTTCCCAAAGCCTCATTAAAGAAACAAAATCAATTGAAGATAACCATTTGGTTTTTTATTCAAATATCTCCATTTTCAGGTTTTGTCATTTCTAAAGAGAAAACAATTTATTTAGGGGGGGCAGGACAATCATACCTTGGAAGTCGAATGGAATCTGTTCTGGAAGTCTGTTCAACTTCCAAAATTTTGGAAGCTCCTGCAGCCAATTGGAACCCGCTAAAGCCCCGTTCAATGTTTGGCTTCCAAAAATAGTTTGCAAACCAGAACAGTCACTGTTTGCGGCGTTCGGGAACCAAAACGTTTAAGAACTAAGCTGTTCCAAAACCAAGGTACGACTGTATTTAGTAACCCAGTAGTAAAGTAATTCAGCTTTCTAAAATTAAAAAGAAGCAGTGCTCTTCAACATGTTCTCCCCCCCCCAAAGGGTAATATACTACTTTATTGCTTTATTCAGGCAAGTATTATTATTCCTTACAAAAGATTGTGCTCCAGGTAAACCAGAGAAGATGCCAGAGAATTTATTACATTTGGGAAGTCATAGCCTTTATTGCACTCTTTAAACACCTGTAGCAACTATGTGTAACCTGGGCAATTATTCACATTCAGAAGCCCCAGGAAGCAGGTAGTTACTTAAAGCAAGAATAAAAGAACTGACTTTACACTTAAATAATTTGTTTTGATACCTGTTGGTTCTTTTCTTGGTGGAAATAATTAGAATAGGCAGGCACTAATGCTACCTTTACTGTTCTCTTTAGGAATGGGAAATTTGCCTTACTACAGTGAAGCAAGTTTATTCAAGTTAATCAGAATGAAAACATATGTACTGATCCCCTCTTGACTGTAGAATTAGAGTAATGGGGGAAGGTGGTTTTGTTATCTAAGGATTCAGTGCTAATAGATTTTGCAATACTTAACATGCAGTATTTATTCATAGGGCACAAAGATTTCATGACATGGTGCTCCAGGGTTTGCACGTAGGATAAATATTCTAATCTCTCTTTTTATGTTCGGAAAACTAGAGACAGCTCTCTCTGTCATTCATTCATTAGATTTCTACATGGTTTGCAACCATAATATAATAAGAATAACAATTTATTATTTATACCCCACCCATTTGGCTGGGTTTCCCCAACCACTCTGGGCTGCTTCCAACAGAATATTAAAAAGGCAATAAAATGTCAAACATTCAAACTTCCGTAAACAGGACTGCCTTCGGGAGTCTTCTAACAGTCATATATTGTTTATTTCCTTGACATCTGATGGGAGGGCATTCCACAGGGTGGGCCACTACCAAGAAGGCCCTTTGCCTGGTTCCCTGTAACCTCACTTCTTGCAGGACCTCAGTGTCTGGGCTGAACGATGGGGGTGGAGACGCTCCTTCAGATATACTGGACCAAGGCCATTTAGGGCTTTAAAGGTCAGCACCAACACATTGAATAGTGCTCAGAAATGTACTGGGGGCCAATGTAGGTCTTTCAGGACCTGTGATATATGGTCTCAATGAAACAAATACATACAGTGGTGCCTCGCAAGACGAAATTAATTCATTCCGCAAGTCTCTTCGTCTTGCGAGTTTTTCGTCTTGCGATGCACGGTTTCCCATAGGAATGCATTGAAAATCAATTAATGCGTTCCTAGGGAAACCGCCTTCAGACCAGGTCCGGGGACAGTCTGTCCCCGGACCTCTTCTGAAGGCTGGGGGGGGGGGGGAACAAGGGCTTTTCTTCCCACCCCCAGCATTTTAAAAAACCCCGGGACAGCGGAGGACTTCTCCGCTGTCCGGGCGATCTTAAAATGCTGGCGGGCAGCATTTTAAAATCGCCCCGGGACAGCGGAGGACTTCTCCGCTGTCTGGGGGGATTTAAAAGCCCCTGGGAAGGCAGGCAGGGGGGACAAAGACTTTTGCCCCCCGCCAGCCTTCAGAAGAGGTCCTGGACCTCTTCTGAAGGCGGGCGGGGGGCGAAAGTCTTTGCTCCCCCCGCCTGCCTTCAAAAGCCCTCCGGGACAGGCAGGCAGGGGGGAGCAAAGACTTTCGCCCCCCGCCCGCCTTCAGAAGGTGTTCCCCCCCCGCCCCGCTTCAGAGCAGCGTTCTGAAGCGGGGCGGCGGGGGCAGGAGGTCCGAGGACAGTGGGGAAGACGCGCTGCGCTTCCCCGCTGTCCCGGATATTTCCCTATGGGCTGTCGTCTTGCGAAGCAAGCCCATAGGGAAATTCGTCTTGCGAAGCGCCTCCAAAATGGAAAACCCTTTCGTCTAGTGGGTTTTCCGTCTTGCGAGGCGTTCGTCTTGCGAGGTACCACTGTACTTAAAATACCCACTAACAATTCCATCATAGCGTTAAAACATCCTCAATTAAAATATACAATAAACAGTCAAAAAGCATAATGTTTTTAATCTATGTAAGCCTAAAGCATACATCTGTACTGTATCCACTGTGTTATTCCTGGGGACTTTGATACGCCTAAAGATCCCCTTGTAGCTTTGCTATAAGGAAGCTGCAGTACCAGGAGCGTTCATATTCTTCTAAAAACTGTAAATGTGAGCAGTTCTTTTTGCTTTATTCTGTATGCTGAAGCTTGTGTGTTGTGATATGCTCGTCTGAAGGACATGGATGTTAGACCTCTAGTAAAATTATCTTCTTATCTTCGTCCCGGCTGGGCCATTTGAGAAGAGATTTACTGTGGCTTTCAGTGACAGGAGGTGCATTTATAATTGCGATCACCAGCCAGATTGCTTCAGCCAAGGTTGAAATACATTTACATTTTGTAACCATTATCTGTAATCTGTTGTTATTGGCTTTAATGAAGGACATGTGTGGCGTGTCAGAACGTTACATGCAAAGGATGATTAGAAGACCTTTTTGCAGTGTAAGCCACTACACAGTATATCGGTCTCATTCGTCTGAGGGACACATTCATATTTTGAACTAATAGTTCTGCTAGAGTATCTGTGCTGCTTCTTTAACCACTTCCCAATTTTCTTTTTCTTTTTTTTAAAAAAGCAACCCATTGGCAGTATTGATGGTAGTGCATTCATTGCTACCACTATCCTTACGGTAGTGTCTCATGCTACACTGGGTACCACATCAGTTGTAAAGGTATGAAGCAAGGCCTAGCATAGCATAAAGGTAAAGGTAAAGGACCCCTGACAGTTAAGTCCAGTCGCGAACGACTCTGGGGTTGCGACGCTCATCTCACTTTACTGGCCGAGGGTGCCGACATTTGTCCACAGACAGTTTTTCCGGGTCGTGTGGCCAGCATGATTAAGCCACTTCTGGCGAAACCAGAGCAGCGCACGGAAACACCATTAACCTTCCCGCCAGGGCAGTACCTATTTATTTACTTGCACTTTGACGTGCTTTCGAACTGCTAGGTTGGCAGGATTAGTTGTAGTTTCTGGGTCACCTTCAAAGGTAGCCCCAGGTAGAGCGCATTGCAGTAGTCCAAGTGGGAGATAACTAGAGCATGCATCACTCTGGCGAGACAGTCTGTGGGCAGGTAGGGTCTCAGCCTGTGTACCAGATGGAGCTGGTAGACAGCTGCCCTGGACACAGAATTGACCTGCGCCTCCATGGACTCCCAGGCTGCGCATCTGGTCCTTCAGGGGCACAGTTACCCCATTCAGGACCAGGGAGTCCTCCACGCCTGCCTGCCTTCTGTCCCCCCAAAACAGTACTTCTGTCTTGTCAGGATTCAACATCAATCTGTTTAGCTGCCATCCACCCACCAAGCCTCTCCATACTTATGTATTCACCTGCTTCTTTGTTTCATGCTGTTGATGTGCACTTAAATGCTGAATGGCTTGGTTGTCAATGGCTGCAGTGATGAAAATCAGCCGCTGATTCTCATCACTGCAACCTCACTGCAATATTTAATATATTCGCAGATAGCATTGTGTGATATACAGCTTACTTCAGTTTCCTTGTTCTGTGAAATAACAACTTTTAAGAGGAAGCCAAGGTGAGACACAATGCTTGTTTTGATAATGCAGTGTCAAACCACAAATAGGAATGTAGCACTCATTAATCCAGGAGCGTCTTTGTCTTTCAGTGAAAGTAGAAGCCTCATGCTTTAGACCTAACTTTATTGTCTCACTTAGCAATGCTCCAAAACACAATTCTCCAAAACCTTTATGGTCCTTTTTTCTTCCAGTTAGTGCTTCAACAGCACCTGTTTCTTGTGGAAAGGTTGCAACTTAATTGGTTGCCAGGACTGTTTAGTTCACCTAGTTAAGCTTCTTATCAGAAGTCCACATTTCTCTGGAAATAGTACTTTTGACTTAAGTTCTCCAGGCTGATCTGTGCTTATAGTATTCTCTGCCCCTGCTTACCCCCACCCCAAAACTCTGTTTGTCCTGCTTTCCTACTTGTTGCTTGTCTCAGGAGGGGGGCAGGGAAACTATATCTAACAGTCTGCTTGCATTTTTCACTTCTGTCTACAACATCTAACGTTGTATAGGAAATCAAGTTTGCGTGTGACTTGTATTTGAATTCTAGTGCTGTAAATGAACACTTTGGATTAGTGATATGCATCTCCCTGGTTCGATGTGGAAAGGACCGGACTCAAATGAGATCATTTAGGCAATTTGAATCATGCCTGAATTCATCTCATTTAGGTCTGGCCCCATTCCAAGCAAACAGCTCATCATGTTCCCAATGATGTCATCAGACGCATGATGGGGACTGGAAAACTTGCTATCCCTCCTTTCCCAGGCTTACCGTATTTTTCGCTCTATAAGATGCACCAGACCACAGGACGCACCTAGTTTTTGGAGGAGGAAAACAAGAAGAAAAAAATATTCTGAATCTCAGAAGCCAGAACAGTTAAGAGGGATCACTGTGCAGTGAAAGCAGCAATCCCTCTTGCTGTACTGGCTTCTGGGATAGCTGCGCAGCCTGCATTCGCTCCATAAGACGCACACACATTTCCCCTTACTTTTTAGGAGGGGAAAAGTGAGTCTTATAGAGCAAAAAATACGGTAATTACTGCAGTTGATATACTGCGAAGACTGGCGCTCTGCTTTCACTTGGTCAACAGAGCAGTGCCTTCTGCTTAATACGTTTCAGACTCAGGCCATGGATTTGAAGAAACTTTGTTGTGAAGGCCCACTTTTCTGGTGTGGATTTGAATGCGGCTGCCTATTCCCCATGGCCTGACACATGCACTTGGGGCACTTCACCATTGAGGGAGGATTTGAACTCAAGACCTACAGTTTGAAGTCCAACATTGCATAATGTTGTATGATGTAATAGATGCAAATCCTTCCAGCTGACTAAACAGCAAGTATAACACTCTTGTGTTCGTTTATCAGGAGCAGGACTGTCATAATGATGAAATGGTGTAAAAGAAAAACCACACATTGCAGCCCCATCTCCATCTTTCAAAAAGCCATGCATATTTGGTATCTGCGTGATATACATCATTAAATACATGGTGTAGGGTTATGAAGACATAATGAAAATAAGTGAGATAAATGTGTGTGATTAACGAAACTGACTTTCTTCTGGCTTGGCACAATAAACACATAACACAATTTTTTATTCTTTTTTTAAAAAAGAATTATGCGTCAAGATACACTGTAGATATCTTGAACCTCTTGAACTGTTTTGTTTGTAACATTTATATAGAATCGTACCTTGGTTTTCAAACAGCTTCGTTCTCAAACATTTTGGCTCCCGAACATCGCAAACCTGGAAGTGACTGTTCTGGTTTGTGAACGATTTTTGGAAGCTGAATGTCCGACGGGACTTCCGGGGCTTCCGATTGGTTGTAGGAGCTACCTGCAGCCAACCAGAAGTCGCGCTTGGGTTTCCAAACATTTTGGAAGTCGAATGGACTTTCGGAACAGATTCTGTTTGACTTCCAAGGTATGACTGTACTGCCTTTTATCCAGGATTTCAAGGCAGTGGGCAAAAAGGCAACACATGAAGCAGTAACAAAGACATTCAAAATAACCAGCAGATAAAACACAATAAGGTTATGATATACTTCTCAAAATGTTTTGAATTGCCTTCACACATTGCATAGTTATACTATGGAATTTGTTAGCACAAGATGTAGTGATAGCCATCAACAGTGCAGAACCAGAGATACTCGACACATGATTATAATTCAGTTGCAATATCAAATTCCAGTTCAGATGCTCTAGAACTCAGGGTATGCAGAAGTTGGCCCCTCCTATAAAACAAAAAGGGGAGAAACTCCAACTCTTAATGCTTAAATACCATTGCTGTTCATATACCTGAATAAGTCCATTAAAATATGCAAAAGAAATGAATAGGAATTCTCAAGTGCTTATTTTCTCTCTCTTATAAGATAGGATTTTAAGAACAATATTTACTTTGAAGTTCTTATTAATTAAAAAAAAACCAGGTACAAGAATGTTTGGAACCATTATAGCGTAGGTAGTACATTGTGGGTGTTAAGGGAAATAGTTAATGAACCTATTGTTACTGCTGGCAATTATGAAATGTCATGGAAACCGTGGTGCTCAAAGGCCAAGTAACAGCATTGCTTGGATTCAACATGAGTCCTCAGGGGAGAATAGCAATTGTCTTGATAAGTTTCACTTGCCTTTAAATAAACTAATTAGAATCTGTATGCACGTACTGGACAAGGAAATGAGTTCTAGCAGACATCCCACTAAGACATGATTTTCAGCAGGGTCCCCCAACTTCCCAAAGGAGCTTTTTAGGGGTTTGGGGGCTGCAATGTGGGTGATAGGACTGGAGAAGAAAGCCCCCTTCTGTGAAGTTACAATGGTTCGTGATTTGGAGGGTGCAAGAAGCTATGCTATGACATATTTTAGAGGAAATGTTGTCTATGACAGCACCAGCCCATTAAAAATCAAGAATGGACTCTCCACCCCCACCCCCCGTTTATCTTCTGTAAACTATTGCCCTTTAACACAAGCCTGATACATATATGGAATTCTGGATGTGTGTATATGAACATACAACATGTGTGCTGGCAGTGTACATGTGAGTCCAGATGCACACATCGTAATGTGTGGTTGCAGTAGTTTCGGATGGGAATGTATATTTGAAGAAAGTGATGTTGGGATATCTCAACTTAGGTGTGCATTCCAGTGTTTTTTCATGTGCAGATTATTTTAATTCACCTGCTGGTTATTATTTTTCCTAACAGAAAATACATTTGAATGAACAGTTCAGGGTAATTTGAAGACAGCAATTTCCACTTTGGAAATGTAGCTTGGCTTGTTACCTTGGCATCCTTAAGTGCCCTGCATAACTCTTATCCTGGCTAGAAGAAGCAGACTGTATTAAGCAATATAGTAAGAATTGTAGAACAAATCATATAAAATAAGAAAAGCCATCCACATTTGCATAATTTATGTAGGCTGCGTATTCAAGTCTTCCTCGCTGCAGAATTTAGTTTACCCTAGTGCAAAATTCCTGCTCCCCAAGGGATAGAGCTCTTCAATGTCATCAGTAAAACAAGTAAAAGGAATTAGTGTTCTGGACTCATAGACGTTTTCTATATTGGTGTTCTCTGTGTTGCTGTTACCCATTTGAGAAAGAAATGTAGAATTCTCTTTCCAATAAAAACCTGTCAGAAAGTTTAAAGTGGATACAAGTGCTATGTGTAAAAGTCTAGAAATGGGCAAACTTTCAAAGATTGTCATCGAAATTCATCAGGTTTCTCTCCCACCCTTCACCCTCACAAACTGGAAGAACCCGGATATGTTTTGTGAGCCAATTGAAGGGAAACAACTCCCACATTTAGTCTTTTGTTGTTGTTTTTTTAATGATATTTATTAAAGTTTCAAAGAAAAGAATTACATGAATTTAAAAAAGAAGAAATAGAAAGACAAAAATAAAAATAGAAGAAAAAATACAAAATACAAAAAAGATAAAAAACACCTAAAAAAATACATCAGTCTTTCCATACCTTACATTCATTTCCTTGTTTCCCTGACCTCCTCACGCCTCCCTTTTTTGTATTCCAATTCAGTTAGTTAATTCAGCAATTTCTTTCCCTCTTTGTTTTTATCTTAGTCCTTTAACATAATATATTATAACTTTAGATTCTCACCTGTTAACAATCCATTTTTACATACACCTTTATAACATTACTGCTTAAACCCCACAATTAGTCTTTTGCAGTCACTTACCTGATGAATGCTGGCAAGCAGGTGTGCAGGGAGAAGAAAGGAATATGGTTTGCGCTTTCCTCCCTCCTTCTCAGTGTCCCTGATCCATAGTGGGTGGCACTGCACCCTGATGGGCCGCAAAACCTGGCGATCATGGGAGAAGTAATGTCAGGGCTGCCGCCTTTGACGTGGTCCACCAGGTGTGGCAGCCTGGCATGCTGTTTATGTATCCTATCAAGCAGGGGAGCGGTTGGCGCTGTGGTCTAAACCACAGAGCCTCTTGGGCTTGCCAATCGGAAGGTCAGCAGTTTGAATCCACACGATGGGGTGAACTCCCGTTGCTCTGTCCCAGCTCCTGCCAACCTAGCACACCAGTGTAAGTAGATAAATAGGTACCGCTGTGTCAGGAAGGTAAACAGTGTTTCCATGCGCTCTGGCTTTCCTCACGGTCTTCCGTTGTGCCATAAGTGGTTTAGACATGCTGGCCACATGACCTGGAAACCTGTCTGTGGACAAACGCTGGCTCCCTCAGCCTGAAAGCAAGATGAGCACCACAACCCCATAGTCGCCTTTGATTGGACTTAACCGTCCAGGGGTCCTTTACCTTTTTTTTTTAACCTATCAAGTGAGGGAGTAGTAGTAGTAAAACACCCTCTTTCCCTGTGCCCCGATGTTATGGCTCTGTTCAGGGGGTTGGCAGGGGTTGGCCAATTAGAATACAGATTCTAATTCTATTTCACATGTCTCTGCCAGGGACTTGGCAGAGACATGTGAAATAGAAGGTAGAAAATTTTCCTTGGCTCATATTTTGATCCAAGCTGAATATTGAGTTATTATTTGCATTTATTAGTCACTAACTTTGATCTCAACCCTAACTCATGAGAACGTCATTCGTAGTAAAGTCTTGCTCAAAGCTCCTGTCACAGTACCCTCACATAATTGAAACACAATCCTCTGCAATTCAGACCAATTTCTTGCATTAGAGCAGGGTGGTATTTTTAATTTCCACGTCATCACAACAGTACTTCTGAATGTACTTGGGTTTTTATAATAATTCCCCACCCTCACAAATGCAACTCTTATCACTCTTACTATTTTTCAGAAGGATAATAATGTTTCATTGAAATGTTCCGGCTAGCTTTATTTGAAGCATAAAAATGTTCAACTATCTGCTTTTAAGGCTAAGGGTATATAGGCAAGAGAGATGCTTGCCACCCAAAACGTGTTGCTTATATTTCCATGGGCTTTGGTTACTATTTTCTTTGCCCATATTTTTCCAAAAAGCAAGAGACCAAGGGCATGGTTCTTTGTGTTCTGCATGTCTGCTTCCTAACAAAACTTATCTGAGTGGATCATCTACAGATGGAGCAGGAAAATATTTTTTTAGAGTTGATGTTCCCTGAAATATTAGGGGGGAAAAGCTTCAGTGGGTGGGGCAATCCAGCCTCTTTTGTGCTGTGAGATATCTTCTGGCCTTTCAGTGTGTGCAAGCATTCTGAAGGCAATTAATAATGCCTAGCATCTTCAGTCTCAAGAGGAAAAGAGAGGGGGGGAAAACCCTTTGTTTTCTGTGGTGGCACACTAGCTTTTCAGCTGATGTTTCTTATTTCATTCTTTCAGCACACTCAACATAGAAGACATTAGAATACAGCACCATGAGGACAAACGTGTTGACAAACAAGTGATTTGTTTCCCATGAAAACAAGCTGCTGATCTGACCCTTGGTGAAAATTTGGACCCATCACGGTAAGAGTTTAATGTTTAACCATTTGTTAATGTGAGCAGCTCAAGTGCTGCAACGCTAGAAGTCATCACACAGTGTGAACTTTTAAAACGACTGCTGTGACCTTGTCAGATAAAACTGTAAATGAAACTGATCCATCTTAGGACTGGTACACATGATGTATCATTCTTTTAATTACATATAACTGGATGTGTGAATTTTCTTCTTTAGAAAAAATATTGTATTTGGAACAGTATGGATGACAGGAAAGTTTTGATCCATGCTTTTGGATCTTTCTTGGCTGTTCTCCAATTGCATGTTGTCATTTTATACTGTCATTGAATGATGATCATGCAGATGTAATTTGCCCTTTAATCAGATTCTTTTTTTTTTTTTTTTTTACTGTTCTAGAGACATTGAATCAGCACCAATAGAGATGAAATGGAAAGTTTTAAAAAAGCCTCTTGAAAAAATGTTACCATTATGAATAAATGGTATCTCAGATGTTTCCATGTAGCCTTGATGGTAGAAGCATGTATCTCCAGAGTTCAGATTTTGGTCAGCTTTCTACTTAGTATAAAAGTGAATACTATTTATGTAGCCCATCCTAAATCATGGTCTTAATTAAAAGAATGACAGGAGAATATTATGTATTAAATTTCATGGGTGACTCATTTTTCCCCATAACTTTTTAATATCAATAACACTAACTTTTTACTCTTGTTAACTTTTAATTTTGGAATGAATCACAAATATGATTCATAAGTGTAAACCTTCTGCCTGACCCCTGGCAGTAGGAAGGGCCAGATTTTGGGTTCTATTGGTGGCCACAAGGCAGCTGTTTCCCCATTCACAAGCCCAAACTGCAGTTTTAGAACGATGCACTTTTGTGGTAAAGGGGTCCATCTTGCAGGAATTAGGGTTCAGCGGTCTTTTTCACTTTACCATGGTGAGTGGGAGGCCAGACACTGGTGGGTGAAGTAAGCCTGAGATGTCTTCTGAGCCAAAAAACTATAGAGGAGGTGGGATGAACACTGCCCCCTCCTCAGACTTCAAAGCTCACCCAAAGCCTGGAAATCATTTTGGATTTATGCCTGCTGGGCACAATTGCAGTGTCTTCCACATTTTGTATCACGGGATGTAAATGCATCAAAACATCTTTCAGGCAGAGCAGGCTGAAGCACTTTGCTCTCCAGCTTTGAACTGGAGGAGGAGAATAGAAGCATATGGGCTTGCCTCTATGCTGGATGGGTGCTCTGTGCACCTGATCAGAAGCTGAGGTTGTGCAAGCCAATGCTCCTTCTCTTGCCTTCAGCTCTGAAGCAGAATCCTTCTCCCTGGCTCCAAGCTTTATCCAGAGCAGGAGATTTCCCCCTGATCTCATGCTGCACTTCAGAGATATAATAGGGGGCCAGAGTATGGGGTCTGTGTGTGCCTTGGTGCCTTGTTTGGTCAGCTTGCGATGACAACACTCTCATTTTAGGGCTCCACTAGGGCTACTGTTTTGTGCTCTGGTAGCTCTACTGCAAATCAGATGAACCTAGAATATGCATCAGTTGTTTGGGGCTCTTCCATTCATTCAGTTAACGTGCATAGGTAACGGTAAAGGACACCTGAACAGTCCAGTCAAAGGTGACTATGGGGTGGCAGCGCTCATCTTGCTTTTCAGGCTGAAGGAGCCGGCGTTTGTCCACAGACAGCTTTCCGGGTCATGTGGTCAGCATGACTAAACTGCTTCTGTCACAACTGGACACCATAACGGAAACCAGCGTGCATGGAAATGCCACTTACTTTCCCACCATAGCGGTACCAGTTTATCTACTTGCACTGACATGCTTTCAAACTGCTAGGTTGGCAGGAGCTGGGACAGAGCAACGGGAGCTCACCCCACCGCAGGGATTCGAACTGCCAACCTTCTGATTGGCAAGCCCAGGAGGCTCAGTGGTTTAGACCACAGCGCCACCTGCGTCTCTATACAAGGGAATACCTAATATTAGTCACCTACCATTTCTGTCAGCTGCCCTTATGTGCATGAAGAGCAATGGATGCATAAATGTAGAGGAGTCTGCAGACATTGCAAGCCCAAGACGCTCAGTGGTTTAGATCACAGCGCCACCTGCATCCCTTTACCTATACCTTTACCTGATGTGCATATGACAGTGGGTTTGGCATGATGGCAGAAGACTCACGTTTCGTTCCTTTGCATGTCTGTAACAGGAATATGCCTATATGAGCTTATATAGTTGAGAGTTCGCTGTGGAAGGTTTGTGTACCTGTTTGTGTGTCTGCATGAGATTGCTTGCAAAGTAGTGAGAATCCGTCACCCTGAAAATCAATAAAAAGAATTGGCAAGCAAAGAGAATCTGTCACCCTCATTACATTGTCCAGAGGAGCATCAATAACATCCAAACAGAACGACAGTCTTTCTGCCTTAAAGGCTCTGGGGGGTCAGTTCTCCACAACTGGGCTTTTAGTGAGGTGTTGAGCAAAAGGGACACATGCCAAAGCGCTGACAGCCTTTCTGAAGTCCACGCAGAATGGAAATAAATGGCAGCTTCTGAACCGGCAGTGCCTCAGTTGTCTGAACAGAAAAACTCTTGGCTTTCTTAGCCATTCTTTTCGCTAGGCCTACCTTCTCCTGTTGCTAGGCGACAGCTCACAGTGGCTGTTATTTCTTGAAGGCTTACATAACTGTATGGGAGTGAATTACTATGCTAGATAAAGTGTTCCAGTTCCTGTGAAGATACCAGTCCCCTCTGCAACTCGGTGTTTTGTTTTAAAAATTTGCTCTCTTCTTTGCCCACGCTGATCCACTTGTGTGTCCATAGACCTCTAAACAGATTGTAATCCATCTACAGGTAAAAGTTTTCTATGCCACCTATTGGTTTGTCCCCACTTTTCCTGAAAGTTTGACCATCAATCTCTGTTTTCGGGTTACATTCTTAACTAAAATCTGTTTGGGAAATGTTACAAATTGGACTAGCAAGGCTCTTCTATCATAAAGCAAAGAGGTTGCAACTTGTGAGAAGAAACTTCTATATATGTATACTGAAGGTTGTGGTTGTTGTTTTTCCTGTGATGGAAAATTCTGCTTAAAATGCTGAGCTGAACTGAATTTATGGCCATTAATATAATATCCATAATTAGGTCTTTAATTCCCCAACCCCTGCTCTTCATTGAGGAAAAAAAAATCTGAGTTCAAAAGATAAGGCTGAAAACACGTTTTTCCTGAGCTGGCATCTAGTTGATTTCTCATCAAGCCTTTATTTTCAATGCCCCCCATGTTTCTTCTGTACCATCTAACAACTCATTTATTTTTCAAACCAAAGGAAAGGGCAATCACTGTAGCGCCATAGCTTCCTTGTAATGTTGAAATAAAAGTACTGAAAATTTGTTGTTGTTGTTATAGTCATTAACACTGATATTTTGCAAAGCTCTGGGAAGCTCATGCAACTTCTTCTCTGCTTCTCCCAAGTTGTATTTAACTTGGGTGGAGAGCTACTGGACTTAGAAGACAGATAAAGGTTGTGTACTGGATTTCCCCTTCTCAGCCTTGGAAAGCAACACACATGAGTTGCGTGACTCCATCAAAGTCAGAGATGGCTTGGGAGAAGATGAGAAGGAATCTGCTTCTCTTGTTCATAGTCCTACAGATCTTTTGCAAAATATAGTCCTCTCTAGCTTCTGAAACTCTAATGAGTTGAACAAACAAAATAAAAAGCCTCCATTGATTACATTTCATTATAAAATATATTTGCAATGGGTGGAGACCTTTCCTCCTTTCCCTACATTTCCATTTCCCCCTTTCAACTTACGTAGACAGACATTGCTGGTCTTGAGATTAAGCACAATATATTAAATGCAGGCTTATCTGTTGGAAAATTCCTTTTCTTATGAAGTCCTCATGAACATTTGCCTGCTTTTTAGAATGAATGTCTCACAATAAACACATATAGTATGTGAAATACACAAATTTGCAACCAATTCCCCCTAACATAATGCGTGTTTGTATGCTGTTTTCACTAAAATATATGTTTTTATGCAGACATTACCAAGTATTTGCAGTTTTGTACAGGTTATTTGGTTGTAGAGCGGCATTGCAAAATTGAGATAAGTGCAATTTTCAAAAGACAAGTGCAGTTTGGTTCACATATTGTCTCAGGGAGTGTGAGTTGAGTAGATTTGCATTTAAATGCAATCTGAATCCAATTCTCTGCCTCAAACACATCCCAATTCCTGCTCCCAAACCGCCACTGTAATTTTGCTTGCAGCTGAGAATTGAAGAATGATGTCTTGACAAAGCTAAGGAATCCAAATGTGGAAGGAGCCCAAAACCCTCTTATTTCCTCCATCCCTTCTTAGTTCTCTTAAGTAATTTAGAAAGCATTGGATTTTGCAACTTTTATTTGGAGCTGAGTACAAATATTGGGGATAAAACAGGGTGGGCACTTTTGGGTTCGGTAGATGATTGATTGTGGGTAGAGGTCAGCTGGGTACCATATTTTTTGCTCTATAAGACGCATCAGACCATAAGGCGCACCTAGTTTTTGGAGGAGGAAAACAAGGGAGGGGGGAATCTGAATCCCAGAAGCCAGAACATCAAGAGGGATTGCTGTGCAGCGAAAGCAATGATCCCTCTTGCTGTTCTGGCTTCTGGGATAGCTGTGCAGCCTGCATTCGCTCCATAAGATGCACACACATTTCCCCTTACTTTTTAGGAGGGGAAAAGTGAGTCTTATAGATAAAAAAATACGGTAATTTAGAATGTTTGAATGAAAGCATTGGATTTTGCGACTTTTATTTGGAGCTAAGTACAAATATTGGGGATAAAACAGGGTGGGCACTTTTGGGTTCGGTAGATGATTGATTGTGGGTAGAGGTCAACTGGGTAATTGTTTTGTGAGCAAGGGACTCACCAAGCCTGACAGTAGCTGACAGAGATCACCTAAAATGAAATCATAAATGCTTCCTGTTTACAATCGTTATATTGTTTTCCTAGCTATACGATCAGATAAGGGCTTTAGATTTTGCAAGCTGGGATAGTTTCAAGCTACATCCATAGACGGTGTGAGGAGGCAGTTCACTTGTGTCCATGGAGTTGTATTAGGGAGAGGTTTTGTTGCCTGGACTGATGGAGATCAATGCCTAGTTTGCAGCCATCATTTTGTGCATCATTGCCGCTGATAGAGATGCAACCTCTGGGGTTTGGCTGCCCGTTTACGACAAGGTGACTGATGCCTTTCATGTTTGTCTTGTAAAAAAGCAAACATTTCAGTTGAAGAAAAGGACACAAGCACTGTGCAAATACTCCACAATTCACATGCACTATTGACTGTTAGTAATGTAGCGAGCAAAGATTGACCTCGATGAGATTCATTGCTCCATAAACAGAAGACGTCAAATTAGGACAATAGCCTTGAATTTACAGCTCCTGGCATAGCTGCTGAGGCCTTGAGAGATCACTAAAATTTAAGGGACCTTCCTGAGTTTTATTCGTTTTGGAGGATGGTTTCAACACAGTTTTCTTTAAACCTCCCTTTGTAGAAGTTTTAAGTCAAGCTTTGCAGCTAATTTTGTTACAGGTTTTGTAGATCATCTTGCTCTAGGTTTTCCCCCTCCATTTTCCATTGCTTATTAAGCTCTTTCCGCATACATACCAAGGCAATTTACAAAATGTAAGAAAAACTGATTGACTGCTGCTGTGTGGCCATTTCTGTGCACATTTGATTTATTAGCCTCAGTCTGGCCAGCAGGTGCTTGTTCTGAAGAATAAAGGCTGAATAACTATTGGGGAAATAAAGCATATTTCCAGTTCATGCATTTGATTTGACCCTTCAGAAGTTGTATATGGCTGTTAATAAGCTAACAAAGAAGAATTCATGATGGGGTGTAAACTTAGTAGGGGTTGGGTCTCTAGAGTATCCCTATATCATTTCCAGTTAATATAATTTCTTATTTCTAATTAATTGTACTTCCCATGACTTATCAATGGCAGATTTTGGGTATTAAAATTTCAGCAGTACCCTGTGTGATGCCCACCCCACCTCTTGCCTTCTGTTCTGTCGGGCTGCCCCCTTTGGTACCCTCTCAGCTCAGTGCCCAGTGTGGGCAATCTTCCCTAAACTACACTTCCCTAAATCTACCTCTGGTCTTATTATATAAGGTCATAGGTACTTTGCTAAAGCAGCTAGGGAGAGGGATAACATATGCAGAACCACTTTTGGAGCTAAGAATGGGGAATGTAGATAAAACTGTAGGAGTCATCATTGCTTAAGGTTTAGCGATACGTGTGGGTGAGCGATTTTCAGCGTTCCTCCCTAAACAACTCTGGGCAATCCTCCCCCCAAAAAGCGCAGCAACTTCCCCCCCATTTCCTGAAATTTCAGTCCTCCAAAATAGGGGGCATCTTATACATGGGGGGTGTCTTATATACGGAAAAGTATGGTAAATATAATGCTGTTAGTAAGTTGTTGTTTTTAATGCAGGCGCTTGGTAGCAGCAAAGAGTTCTACCTTCTGGTATTTCTGCAGAAGTTATTGATTCTTTGTCACATAAAGCATATGGACTGGACATAAGCATATGGAGATAAATATGTGTGTGTGTATGACTTGAGTGGGGGCATCTGCCAGAAGCCTCGCTTAAAACTATTGCTGTCTAGAGGATGTAAAAAGTAAAGGTAAAGGTACCCCTGACCATTAGGTCCAGTTGCAAACGACTCTGGGGTTGCGGCGGTCATCTTGCTTTATTGGCCGAGGGAGCTGGTGTACCGCTTCCGGGTCATGTGGCCAGCATGACTAAACCGCTTCTGGCGAACCAGAGCAGCGCACGGAAACGCCGTTTACCTTCCCACCAGAGCGATACCTATTTATCTACTTGTACTTTGACTTGCTTTTGAACTGCTAGGTTGGCAGGAGCTGGGACTGAGCAACGGGAGCTCACCCCATCACAGGGATTCAAACCGCCGACCTTCCGATCGGCAAGCCCTAGGCTCTGTGAAAAGGGCCCAAGAATTACCTCAGTGGCCTTGGGTTGTCTCCAAAGTAGCACAAGTGGAAGACAGCTTGTGCAACAGGTACAGTGGAACCTTGGCTGTTGAAGGCTTCGAAAGCTGAACGCCAACAACCCAGAAGTGAATGCTTCCATTTTCAAATGCGCCTCGGAAGTTGAACGGCTTCTGAGGTGTGTTTCTCCGTTTTTAAAAAAGGAATTTGCCAACCAGCAACTGCACCCCGATTGTTGAACGTTTTGTAAGTCGAACAGTCTTCTGGAAAAGATTGCGTTCAACAACTGAGGTTCCACTGCATTTCTCTTTTCTCTCCCCCCTCCCCCCAGTGGCGACTGAAAAGCTTTTTCAGATTGTGGGGTCAACCTACTGAACACTGGGCTACGTTACACAGAGGGGAGCACCTGAAATTGGGTGAAAGAAACTTGCGCTGCCTGAAATGAAGGCGAAATTGAACAAACCTCCTTGTCTGACAGATGAAGATAAGATGACAATCAGCTGTTCCAAGTAGCAGTCACAAAATCCTTCTGGGCATGCTCAAGTCCTTGGGCACATTTATAATACTACTTAGGATCCCAGTCATCATCCGTCAAAGGTGCTCTGCTCAAGCGAAAAGAAATAATTGCATTGATCAAATGATCATGTCCTCATATTCTGTGTCATTCTGTGTTGAGAAAAATCTACATATACTGCATGGCTTTTTGTGGCTGCCGACACGCTGCATTCGAAGCACAGTTCTGTTTTTCAGAAACAAATTCCAGAAGTTTCATTCTCAAGGCAAAAACCCAAGGCTCCTTAACTAAAGCAATCTATTTTCCTTTTGTATGCTGCCTTCTCCCCCATATTGTTGTGCTATAAAATATGTTGCCAAAATTTGGTTTGAATTATAACAGAGTGGTGCTCAGCATTTCGATGAATCTCTTCAAGGAGTCTACTGATTAAATATGTATAAAAATGGCTATATGCTAAAGAGAAGATTCTCTTGAGATGATCCAATGAACATTTCTGTTCTTACATGGCATGCCAATAAATTGTAGGGAATGTTAACCACGAGCTAAAATGTCCCAAGAAGTTACAATGCAGCTATTTGAAATATCGATGTTATCTGTTTTAAGCCTGACATAAGTCTTAATCATCTGATTTTGTGTAATTATCTAAATAAACTTTGTTGGTGCTTTGGACAACTCCAGCTTTTTAAGTGCAAGATAGAAAATTGTTTTCTTATCTCCATAATGGCACCATGGGTCCCAAACCCTTTTTGTTGTTGCTGTTCTGGAAAATTAATCAACCTGAAACATAAAATGTGGCTTTGAATGCCTCTCAGCATTTGCCTCATTAAGTTGATTCTTTCATTGTGTTGTAAATTCAACAAATTTACAGAATATGAAGGGTCTACAAACAGAATTCCCAAGTCAATAAGCTGGAAAGCACAAGGAGCCATTTTACAGTCTCTCCAGTGGCAATCTGAGTATGATCAGAAGAAATAAAACATGCATGGCAAATGCTGCTGGAAGTTGTCTACTGAGGGGTCACCCACATTTACGTTTTGCCCTACACTTTCTAGGTACAGGTCAGCACTTTCTTGATTTGTGTCCAGTCATTTCCACCTCCCCCACAACTTTCCCTAGGAAAGCCAGCTCTTTAAGGCTGAACCAGAACAAGCAGACGTGTTTTTTTGGAGGGAAAGTGCCAGGGTAGGGAAAAAAGGGCTTGGACAGGGAGTTTTATAGAAATGCAGAGAGAGAGAGAGAAATACCGTATTTTTTGCCCTATAGGATGCACTTTTCCCCCTCCAAAAATGAAGGGGAAATCTGGGTGCGTCCTATGGGGCGAATGCAGGCTTTCGCTGAAGCCTGGAGAGCGAGAGAGGTCTGTGCGCACCGACCCCTCTCGCTCTCCAGGCTTCAGGAAGCTCTGCGCAACCCTCGGGAGACCGGCTCCGAGGGTTGCGCAGAGCTGCCTGCAGTCCCCGGCTCAGCACAGCTCTGCGCGGCCATCGGGAGCGGGGCGCTAAGTCCCGCCCCGCTCCGGATGGCGGCGCAGAGCTGCCTGCAGTCCTGGGATCAGCGCAGCTCTGCGTGGCCACCGGGAGCCGGGGCGAAGTCCCGCCCCGCTCCGGATGGCGGTGCAGAGCTGCCTGCAGTCCCGGGATCAGCGCAATTCTCCCCATTGCCAGCCCCACAAGCTCGGGGGACAGCGGGGAGGCAGAGCGTGCCTTCCCACTGTTCCCCGACCTGGTTCTTCCAGTCTCGCACCTGGGGGGGGGGAAATAATTTTTTTTTCTTTATTTCCCCCCCAAAAAACTAGGTGCGTCCTATGGGCCGGAGCATCCTATGGGGCACAAAATACAGTAAGTGTGGATGAGCCCTGAGAGTTAATGGATGGCAGGGAAGCAGTGCTCCACCATGCCTGAAATTTAGGAAAGTCTGAGCCCAGCTTATGATCTGGGCTGGGGGTGTTCATTGAAAGAGTTTCCAAAAGAATTCAGGCCGCACACCGCCATCTCTGTAGCACCTCATTTTCTGAATCACTTACTTTGAAGTAGCATCTCCAGTTTTATCCGGGTTTGGGAACCGTGCAACTGGTGAGAAACAACATCAGTTATCTATTTTAACGTATTTATCTGCAGCAGTTCATTTAGATAATAAGAGTGATAGGCAGAATGCAAAGGTAAAGTTCTGAAGCATGATAAAATAGAGCATACATAGCCTCTCAGCATAGGTAACTTGTACAACTGATCTTAACATATTAGATAAGGGACGTTTTCCAAGTGAGAGTGTGATTTTACACAGAGTTGGGCTCCAGAACGATTCACTTGGGAAGGCTATCACTTGAATGGTATTAAGTAATAAAAGAACAAGGTGTCTAATTTTGACTCCAATACTTTGGCCACCTCATGAGAAGAGAAGACTCCCTGGAAAAGACCCTGATGTTGGGAAAGATTGAGGGCACAAGAAGAAGGGGATGACAGAGGATGAGATGATTGGACAGTGTTCTCGAAGCTACCAGCAGGAGCTTGCCAAACTGCGGGAGGCAGTGGAAGACAGGAGTGCCTGGTGTGCTCTGGTCCATGGGGTCACGAAGAGTCGGACACGACTAAACAACAACTTTGTGCACTCTTGCAGTTTTATTAAAAGATAACTATAGTGCTGGAGTTTTGCAGTTTGACTTCCGTTTGAGCTTTTCTGTGAAGGCCTTGTTGCAAGAGTAATCTGAACTCATCAACTTCTTTAGCTGTACTTCCAAAAGTTTACTCACTTTTCAAGAGATGCATGGCAAGCTGGCTTTTGCTGCTTCCTTTTCTCCCCCTCTCTCACTTCTTTCAAAGATACAAAATTCTTCTGAAAATCTTTCCCTGAAACTTTATGTGGGATGCCGCACACAGAGCCTGATGCAATTCCCACAGAGGCAAAACAAGTCTGTGTGCATAGATCTCACTCCATTGAATCACCCCCTGGCAACGCCTTCATACTTCACAACGGGCAGAAAACCAAAGTCAGACTGTTCTGCTGCTGTAGTGCACTGTGCTTGGTTGTCTTCTAAAGTTTCACTGAACATCACAGTGATACCTAGTGAATATAATAACTTATAAGTCAAGCCAGAGAAAGAGAAAAATATGGGAACACTGATCTGCTGAACCGGCAAAGAGCAAATGAAAATGTGTGGGTTTCTTGTTTGTTTTTTAAAATGCAACTTAAAGTTACTTTCGATTATAGCAACTACATTTTAATGTATATCATTCTATGGCCACATGGCTAATGCAATATATAAATAAAATAAAATTTAAATTTATAGCAACTACGAAATCATTTAGGTTGCGATTCAGTGTTGGTTATACTCAATGTAGACCCATTGGAAAAACGAGCAGGTCTAATTTAGGCCTAATAATTTCAGTAGAGTAAAACTTCATTGGATACAACTCACTGATGTCATTGAACGTGACTAATGTTGGAAATCATCCATAATATCCTGATTTCAGTATTCAGTGATTTTGGTAAAACAACCACCACCCTTCAATAAATAACTACTGAAGGATTTATTATGCATTGGCACAAGGCATTAAACATTCTAATAATCCTAACAGTGCACAAGTCATGCATCATTCTTTTAATACAAATTACCATACATAATTTAATCAAGGAGCTTAATCTGTGTAACCTTCTGTTTAGCAGATCAGCTATATTAAATAAGGCTTTGTCTGCTTATATACTTATTTATTGCTGGGATAGCTGATTCAAGGCCCTGTAGGACATGTCGCCAAGAACTACTTCTGTAAGAATGACCAATCCATAAAAAACATATCCAATGGTAGCAGAAAGTTGCAGACGCCAGCAGGAAAAGCCTTGCCTGGCCACATGTATCTCATCAGTATTACACTGTTTTCCCTTGTTCACATAAGAAGACCCCACTTTAAGGTCCAGTTAAGGTCCCCAGTGTTAAGTCCAGTCAAAGGCAACCATAGGGTGCAGTGCTCATCTCACTTTTCAGGCCGAGGGAGCCAGCCTTTGTCTCTAGAAAGCTTTCCGGGTCATGTGGCCACCATGACTAAACCACTTCTGGCACAACGGGACACATTGACAAGTGCCAGAGCTCACAGAAATGTTGTTTACCTTCCCGCCAGAGTGGTACATATTTATTTACTTGCACCGGTATACTTTCCAACTGCTAGGTTGGCAGGACCTGGGACAGAGCAACAGGAACTCACTTGGTTGTGTGGATTTGAACCGCCAACCTTCTGGTCATCAAGCCCAAGAGGCTCAGTGGTTTAGACCACAGCACGGCCCGTGTCCCTGCTCTGTAATGTTAGTGGCCCACCCAATCGAGCAACTAGATGCCTCTTCCAACTAGATGCCTTTGGGAGTCCACAAGCAGGGCTTAAGTGCAACAGCACTCTCTTCTGCAGTTTCCAGCAACTGATATGAAGAAGCATATATCCTCTGACCCTGGAGTCAGAGCATAGCTGTCAAGACTAGTAGCCATGGATAGTATTACCCTTCCCCATTTGTCTAAAGTCATCCAAGTTGGTAGTTATCCCTACCTCTTATGTAAACGAATTCCTTAGCTGAACTATGCACTGTGTGCTTTCTTTTGGCTGTCCTGAATGTTCCAACATTCAGCTTGATGGGATTACAGTGGTACCTCGGGTTACAGACGCTTCAGGTTACAGATGCTTCAGGTTACAGACTCCGGTAACCCAGAAATAGTACCTCGGGTTAAGAACTTTGCTTCAGGATGAGAACAGAAATCACGCGGCGGCAGTGGGAGGCCCCATTAGCTAAAGTAGTGCTTCAGGTTAAGAACAGTTTCAGGTTAAGAACGGACCTCCAGAATGAATCAAGTTCTTAACCCTAGGTACCACTGTATTTTGAACTCTAGTTTTACAAGAGAGGGAGAAAAAGCTTTTCCTTATCCACTGTCTTCACACCATGCATAATTGTATACATTTCTATCATGTCTCCCCTTACTTGCATTATCTCTAAACTAAAATTCCCCAGATGTGTTAATGTTGCCTCATGGGGGAGTTGCTGTATTGCCTTGGTCATTTTACTTGCCATTGACTGAACCTTTTCCAACTCTACAATATCCTTGTTGAAGTGAGGTGAGCAGAACTGTACAAAGTGTATAGTTCCAGGTGTGGTCACACCATCAGTTTGTATAATAGCAATATGATATCAGCAGTCCCAACCCCCATATCCTTTCCTAATGATCCAGAGCATGGAATCTGCCTTTTTCACGCATGTAACAAGGTCAACAGCTTCATCGCACTATCTACTATGATCCCAATATCTCATTCCTGGTCAGTCACTGCAAGTCCTGGGACATAGCTGTACAACTGCAAATGCAGTCATACCTTGGATCCCAAACGCCTTGCAAGTCGAACATTTTGGCTCCCGATTGCCGCAAACCCGGAAGTGAGTGTTTCGGTTTGCAAACGTTCTTTGGAACCCAAATGTCTGACGCGGCTCCTGCGGCTACTGATTGGCTGCAGGCACTTCCTGCAGCCAGTTGGAAGCCGTACCTTGGTTTCCGAACATTTTGGAAGTCAAACGGACTTCCGGAACAGATTCTGTTCAACTTCCAAGGTACCACTGTATAAGTATTGGTAGTAATTGTACTCATTGGAATTTTGTTGCTTTGGAGGGCAAGCGACTCTCTACTTAATTTCCAGAGGAGGAGATTAGTGCACAGAAGTCTATGCTGTGTCAAAATTAGATTAATTTCAACAGTGTTGAACAGCAGATTCCGTTCGACGTTCGAAGTACCACTGTATAACGTTTTAAGTGTGTTTTGAGTGCATTATACAAATTTGACACTAGATGGAGATGGTGAGCTTATGGCAAATTCAATGTATTTTTCAAAACACTTAAAAATAAAAGCATTTTCACAGCATTTTTTATGTTTCTAGATTCCACCCAGGTCAGTCACTGCAAGAGCTCTTCACAATCCTTTTGTGTCTCAACCACCCTCAACAATTTAGTATCATCAGCAAACTTGGCTGCTTCACTATTCACTCCTAACTCTAGTTTGATTCTGAGCAAGTTTAAAAAAAACACAGGTCCCTATACTGGTCCTTGGCCGACTCCACATTCTATAACCCTTCATTGAAAAACTGGTGCATTCATTTCTACTCTGTGCTTCATGTTATTTAATCAGTTCCTGATCCTCTCCCCTTATTCCATGACAGATAATCTTATTCAGGAGTCTTTGGTGGAAGTCCAAGTGAAGTATCTCTTAACAAGCTGCATCCACTTCAGTATATATTATAATAAGGCTTCAATGTCTCTCTTCAAATTGTGATGTCACAAGGACGATTCTACAATATTACAAGCTGCTATCAGTTCAGAGCAATTTTCTACCACCCATTTTCTCTCTCTCACACACACACGTCAGATGCCTTCCATATTCCATGCCTCCTGGAATATAATGAACATGCTCAGTTCCTGTTGGAGCTTGGCATCTCCCACCCTTTCCTTTTTAAAAGTTTGCAAACTAATAATTTTCTGCATACCTTGGGAATCCTCCAGTTATACTGAAACATTCAGATTGCTTCTGGGTGGTCTCATGCCACTGCCCTGCTGGTAGACGCGGGACAACTAAATGCACTACAATTTATAGCAATTATACTTTGAACATAGTGTGCTTCTAAATGTTTGATTGCAGTTGTATCCACAATGCTAGAAAGGTCGTCAACAACAACAACAACAACAACAACAACAACAACAACAACAAACATGCAATTCGACAGGTTGCCTTGCTCAACTTACTCTTTTAGCCTAAACAGCTCGGGATGTTAGTAATGTAACTTACAGATAAATGCTTATGAAGTGTGCATTGTTTCCAACTTTTTAGTACTGATTAATATCAACCGTAGGCTGTATCATAGTTCATCAACAGAAGGCAACTTACTATTCGCTTGAAACATTTCTGAGAAATCACCTTTAATTTCAATTACCAGAAACTATGAAATGGATCTCCCCTGCATGGTTTTGCAGTCATTATTGCAAAATTCATGGGGAGTTATGGAAATGTATTACGTTTCCGTTTGGTTCTTGAAAGAAGGGGTGCCTGTGTTTTTTATAAATCACACTGCACCATGGGTTATGTAGTACTTGAGGTTTGAAACCTTTGTAGGGCAACTGTGTGTTTTTTTTAGTTTCTCTGTAGAATTTCAGCATTGGATAATCTAGTTGGGTTGAATATGGTTTTAAAGGAAACAGCATGAAAAGGCAGGAAGGTGGTTTTCGGTGAGTCAGGAAGAAATTTTGAAATAATGTCTTGAGTCTGCCAAAACTGTCAAAACTTGTATATATGAGAGCTGAATTCCACTATCTATGAATTATGGCAGCTGGACAATGGCTGCAGAGCAAAATTCACTCCGTGTGCATCTAGAACAAGACTTTACTACCCAGCTGCCAGGAAATCAGTGTCTTGCTCCATGCTTATGGAATTTGTAAGGCGTGAAATTGCTTTTCCAGGGCGGATCCAGAGCTAATCTTCATAATATGAAACTGTTCCATTAAATGCTTTTTATTCAATTGTCTTTGTTGTAATGTTTTTGTGCTTGCGTATGGGAGCTGCAGTCTCTTAACCTAGCAGTCTCATATCTAGTTAATTAGCTAATATGCAGCATCCCTTTATAAATAAAGCTCTGGTGAGACTGATTTACTAAAATAGTCCTTGGAACGAGGTTTGTTTCTACATTCCGAAGAAGATATTTAATAACATTAAGTTCTGAACATTTAGAAGAGTTGCGATGGTTATTTTGTTTCCATTCCTGAGTTTTAGATAGTGAGACAATTGTTGTGAATGGCTATTGAGCAGAAAGTGTTTTTGCTAAAATAGGAGTTGAAAAGGATGGGCACAGTGGCGTAGCGTGGGTTGTCAGCACCCGGGGCAAGGCAAGTAATTTGCGCCCCCTAACCCGTGGATTTGCGCCCCCTAACCCGTGGATTTGCGCCCCCTAACCCTAACCCCCAGATGTTGCGCCCAGTGCGGCCGCCCCTCCCTGCACCCCCCACGCTACGCCACTGGATGGGCACTTTTGATGTCCAGTATTTATTGGCTCATTCCATATTTTGCTGGCTGTTAGTGCAATAAGGCCATGCCTCAATATGCTAAAAGAGTTAGAAATGAATATGTTTACATATTCATGTAAAAAAAGAACATATTCTTTTTAACTCTTTTAGCATATTGAGGCATGGACTTATTGCTTTATTATTATTATTATTATTGCCCCTATCAAAAGTATGTGTACATTTCTGTTTCTCTTCATATAATTATTTGAAGGCTGCTATCACACCATAACTCTTTTCTTTTAAGCCCCCTTTTAAAAGGTGGCAGAAGATGTTTATATTGTAGCGAAATTTGGCATTGTGACTGTTCAGGCATTTAGCGTAACTGACCTTAAGCTGTTTCACAGCCCGATCCTGCGGATGTTTACTTGGAAATAAATCTAATGGAGATCAAAAGGACATTTCCAAGTCTGTGTTTGTGTTCTTAGGGTCCCTGGGAGTGAGTGTGCCAGGACAACAAGATTCATTGCATGAAGAGAGGGAGATGCAACTTCACATGCCTCCTCTGAAAAGCTGCATAAATATCTGCAGCAAGTGTCCCTCAAAGCTGTGACATGGTGTCCTGTTGTGCCAGAAGTGGTTTAGTCCTGCTGGCCACATGACCTGGAAAGCTGTCTGTGGACAAGCGCTGGCTCCCTCGACCTGAAAGCAAGATGAGCGCTGCAACCCCATAGTCGCCTTGGACTGGACTTAACCGTCCAGGGGTTCTTTACCTTTTTACCTTTTACTGGAGAGGGCAAAAGAGAGGCATTCTGGGGCTCTGCTGAAGGAGACTGTGGATCTGCAGGTTCCACAGCTCACTCATTCTGCTTAAACGGGCGTAGTTTAATTCCTTTCCATTGCAATCAGTGGGAAGGAAACTTAAAAAAAAAATAGAGAACAGGAAAGAACAAAAGAGAAAATATGCTCCCCGCTGCCCAGCCCCAGCAGGAGAGAGGAAAATATGGTTCATCTGTTTTTGATTCTCCCTCCTCTCCCTCATTTGGAGTGCTGTAACTCAGGCTTCCTCAACCTCGGCCCTCCAGATGTTTTTGGCCTACAACTCCCATGATCCCTAGCTGGCAGGACAAGTGGTCAGGGATGATGGGAATTGTAGTCACAAAACACCTGGAGGGCTGAGGTTGAGGAAGCCTGCTTTAACTCTTGTCATTAAGATTTCAGTTTTCCCTTTTCCCCCCCTTAAAAATAAAATAAATTTTCAGCCTCCTACCTTCTTGCCCCTTTTTCTGTTGTGGTTTGTCTTTTAGATTGTACTAAATGTATCTTTGAATCTTGGCTTTTATTGCATGTATTATGCTCTATACAGTGGTACTTTAGGTTACAGACACTTCAGGTTATAGACTCCACTAACCAAGAAATAGTACCTTGGGTTAAGAACTTTGCTTCAGGATGAGAAGAGAAATCACGCTGCGGCAGCAGGAGGCCCCATTAGCTAAAGTGGTACCTCAGGTTAAGAACAGTTTCAGGTTAAGAACAGATCTCCGGAACGAATTAAGTTCTTAACCCAAGATACCACTGTATATTAAAGGTAAAGGTACCCCTGCCCGTACGGGCCAGTCTTGACAGACCCTAGGGTTGTGCGCCCATCTCACTTAAGAGGCCGGGGGCCAGCGCTGTCCGAAGACACTTCCAGGTCACGTGGCCAGCGTGACAAAGCTGCATCTGGCAAGCCAGCACAGCACACGGAAACGCCGTTTACCTCCCCGCCAGTAAGCGGTCCCTATTTATCTACTTGCACCCGGGGGTGCTTTCGAACTGCTAGGTGGGCAGGCGCTGGGACCAAGCAACGGGAGCGCACCCCGCCGCGGGGATTCGAACTGCTGACCTTTCGATCAGCAAGCCCTAGGCGCTGAGGCTTTTACCCACAGCGCCACCCGCGTCCCTCTACCACTGTATATTACAGGACATTATATGCTAGAAAATACACTTATTAGGTGCCTTGTTGTTTTTTGCAACAGGAAAATGCTGTTTCATATTTGATGAGTGTACTTTAACAGAAATGTACAATACAGTGGTACCTCGGGTTAAGTACTTAATTCGTTCCAGTGGTCCGTTCTTAACCTGAAACTGTTCTTAACCTGAAGCACCACTTTAGTTAATGGGGCCTCCTGCTGCCGCCATGCCGCCGGAGCCCGATTTCTGTTCTTATCCTGAAGCAAAGTTCTTAACCTGAAGCACTATTTCTGGGTTAGCGGAGTGTGTAACTTTAAGCATATTTAACCGGAAGCGTATGTAACCCGAGGTACCACTGTAAAGGTTTCCTAGTTACTTTACATGAACATAAGAGTGGGAACCAGTGTCAGGTGACCTTATGGTTCTATGGTAAGCTGGGATATTGCATTCCTTAGAGAGGTCTAATCTTAGACGTTATGTAAACTATTAAGCTAATGAATTCCTGTTATGTGCGTTCTGATTTAATTCACAAGCTTCACAAATTGTACGTTATCACAGTTAAAACGATTCAATAACAATGACTTTTCAATTAAACAAAAATGTGAAAAGTACTCCAGAGGAATAAATTGATTTAGGTGCATGGTAAGTAATTTAATTGCTATTCATTTGAATAAATTTGACACTTCATTTCTTGTTGAGCTGAATGTTACACAGTATACTCTGTTTTGTCCACATCAATGTTTACTGCTTGTTAATAGTTCTCATAATAGTAGCATATCTATACTATATTTACTACAGTAGTACTGGGCTATTACATAGATTGGAGCTAATCAAATGTTCGAGGGAAATTACTACTAATTATTTTGTATTAACCATTCTACGTTAATAAGTATCAGATCTCAAGACATAGTTTCACTGAAAGTTAGCATAAATGCATAGTAGTTACTGGACTAATTTGAACGAAGCATATTTTAAAAACATAATAATGTTTAAATCTCATTATTGGTTGGAAATAAAAATTAGATTTTTTGGTGAAAATAAAAATGTGACTGCAACTGTTAGGAAAATAAAATGACTCAGGTTCTATTTTTTTCTGCAATATTTTTTTGCTATTGTTATATATGTTAAGCAAATTGGTTTTTAGCTGCCTCTGCAGTAATTTTGAGTAAATCAGGAACAATATTTCCTTTAACAATGGTGGCAATATTGAGGTGGATCCAAGAAAAGTTTAGTCTCGTTATCACTTCTGCTGGATCATGACTCGTAGCAAAAGAAATCAGGAATGTGCATTTTGATTTAATAGAAAGAGTGCTTTTATAGACATATGACTATACAATATGAACAGAAATATATGATAGCTATATAGCACATTATAACAAAATTTGGCATCGACTATACAGCAGTATACAGAATAATCCAATAGCTTATTACTTGGAAGTAAATCTAATGGAGAGCAGTACAAAACTCCTTGTAATTGCTGCCTTAAAAAAAAAATAATCATTTTTTTCAACCTAATATACCATAAAATTCAAACTAAGAAAGAAAAAAAGAAAAGCATTTTCATATAACTAGACTGATCTGATTTCAAATATTTTTTCGAATTGTTTGTGACATGAAACTGATACCTGAAAAATCTTATTGGTAAAATTAATGTTTAATTGTATTTTTTTCTAGATTAAATTACACACACTGGGTGATTTCTCATCATGAATCGTGCTTTTAGTAGGAAGAAAGGTAAGCAGTTTGAATTGCATTTATATCAGAGCAGAAAAATGAGGGTAGCACTGAAAAGAGACGCAGACCTCAAAAGTACATAGAAAAGTTATTATTAGAGGACACTGTCCAAGGAGTTTTAAGGAAAGTCTGTTCAAGGGTGATGTGCAATACTGTATCTAAACTAGAACTTTGAAGAACTAAGTGCCACTTCTCCCCATACCCCGAGTGAAGACTCGAAAGACATGTACATCAGAAGGTCGGCGGTTCGAATACCCACGACAGGGTGAGCTCCCGTTGCTCGGTCCCTGCTCCTGCCAACCTAGCAGTTCGAAAGCATGCCAAAAAGTGCAAGTAGATAAATAGGTACCGCCTTGGCAGGAAGGTAAATGGTGTTTTCGTGCGCTGCTCTGGTTTGGCCAGAAGTGGCTTAGTCATGCTGGCCACATGACCCAGAAAAACTGTCTGCGGACAAACGTCGGCTCCCTCGGCCAGTAAAGCGAGATGAGTGCCACAAACCTAGAGTCGTCTGCGATTGGACTTAACTGTCAGAGGTCCTTTACTTTTACCTAGCACTTGTTTTAATGTAGGTTTCATTGTCAACTCAGCATGGAAGATGAGCTGCCCAGCATTCAGCAAGGCAGTCCCTTAAGGTCCCAAGAGCATATGGTTAGATTACTGCAATGCGTTATAAGTAGGGCTGCCTCTGAAGACGGTTCGGAAACTTCAGCCGGTGCAGAATTCAGCGGCCAGAGTGCTGGTTTTGACCTATAAAGCCTTAAGCGGCTCAGGATCGCAATAACTCAAGGACCGCCTCTTTTCATATGAACCTAGCCGGACCCTGAGATCATCTTCTGAGGCCCTCCTTCGTGTATCTAGAGGTACAGAGGGTGGCAACATGAGAACAGGCCTTCTCTGCAGTGGCTCCCCATCTGTGGAATGCTCTCCCCAGGGAAGTTTGCCTGGCACCTTCATTACACACCTTTAGGCGCCAGGCAAAAATGTCCTTTTTTAACCAGGCCTTTGGTTGATCTGATTGACATCCTATGCCCTTTTAAAATGTGGCTCTTTTTTGGGGGGTGTTATTGGGTTATTGGTTTTATTTTGATTTTATATATTGTGATCTTTTTTGTGAACTGCCCTGAGACCTCTGGGAATCATAATAATAATATGATCAAGCACTTCTTTGAACCAGACGCCACTGTGAGGTGGTTGATTAGATGCTCTTCAACTCAAGGTTTCTTCAGGATGCTGCCTAATACTCAAGTACATCTCCAGCCCACTCTAAATGCCCCCAGAAGGAGGCAGCCCAGCCTCAAGAGTGGCACAATTAAGGGCAATAAATAACCAAGATTTCACAATCCCTTTGAGAAGACATTCTACTGAACAACCTTGGACAGTGTGCCCACACTCCATCTGAAGTTTGCCTTTATTTTCACTTTCTAGTCCGTTTTCAATTTCTTGTTTATTACTGTGGAAAAGAAAGTTAACTTTAATTAATCCAGTTCCTTAGTGTGTTGAACTCTGATCCTGGGGCTAAATCCACGAGCTAAAATGAAACATCTGTTTATGTTATTGGGTCTCGTGAATAGTAGCAAACATATCAGTAATTGCTTTTGAACTGCTGTGTTTGTATTTCGATGGGGGTGGGGATCCTTTTATGCTTCATTTTCTTTTCAAAGACTGTAAAATGTTTGAGCAATGAGGAACCATTAGAGTATTTCTGAAAATTTCTTCTTCCGTGTTGCGTAAATCTATAAAGCAGTGGCATTCATTGTGCCTTGTACATACAGCCCATATGGCAAATGCATCTGCTATAGACTAAAAAAATTGACCTCCTACCTGCTCTGACTTTAGAGTGCTGCATCAAATTTGGCCAAAGTATTGAGACAAAGGCCAAAAAAAGAAAATGCTTCTGTTTTTGAAGTATCAGATTACGCTCTTCAACCATAACACTAAACTACAGTGTACTATTATGTGAACGAAATGGAGGCTCAGGCACTAAGACAATCCCTCTCCTCCTCTTGTTGCAACAAAGAGGGAAGCATTCTCTTCATTTCCAAACTTACTGTTGCTTGTGATTATACCCACCAGGGTAACGGTGATTTCTCCAAATAAGCCAACTTCAAATCCCGGTTTACAATCCTTCCATGTTCAGGTAAATCTCAGTTAAAGCTAACCACATAATAAGAATAAAGCTAAAGCGAACCATCATAAAGCTAACCACCGTTTGTTGGAAACAGAAGCAAATGCTCCCGGTATCCTTGCAGCTACACCAAAGGAGGAGAAGGAGGTGGGGAGGGGGAGGGGGCAGGAATGTGCAGTTAATGCTAACCTGTATTCTTAGATCCAAAAACAAATCAGCGCCCTCATTTGAAAATATAAAATCCAGCTATTATCCAAACGTGTCTCCATCCTTACACAAGACACACAGGTTCCTTCATTGGTCTAAGTGCAGACTCTGTGGCCAAATGTAGACCTTTTGAGCTTGAATCCTGCCAAGATGGAAGCAATGTGTGAGACTGGTTCCTGCGTGTGAGAAACTGGCCTGTTCTGCTCAGGGTGGCACCCGCTTCTCAAAGGAGGAGGTCTGCAGTCTGTGGGTGCCTCTGGGTCCAGCTTTCTCACTGAAGGCTCAGGTGGCCTCCATAGCTGTTGTTGTTGTTGTTTTTAGTCATTTAGTTGTGTCTGATTCTTCCTGACCCCATGGACCAGAGCATGCCAGGCACTCCTGTCTTCCACTGCCTCCCGCAGTTTGGTCAAACTCATGCTGGTACTTCGAAAACACTGTCCAACCATCTCGTCCTCTGTTGTCCCCTTCTCCTTGTGCCCTCCATCTTTCCCAACATCAGGGTCTTTTCCAGGGAGTCTTCTCTTCTCATGAGGTGGCCAAAGTACTGGAGCCTCAGCTTCAGGATCTGTCCTTCCAGTGAGCACTCAGGGCTGCTTTGCTTAAGAATGGATAGGTTTGATCTTCTTCATGGATCACTGCCTTGCCGTGGCGAAGGGGCTTGAATAACTCAGAGAAGCTATGAGCTATGCCATGCAGGGCCTCCATAGCTAGACACCCCTTTTACAGATGTTCCTGGACCTCGAGAACCACACCACGGTAGTTCTGGCATTGGTGACTGAAAATTGTTTTAAAATGAGAAGAAAGGTTTTAAAGCACACAAAAAAGAAAAGAGGAGACATTTTCACATACTGCATATTTAGTTTATGGAGTTTTGTGTCATTTGTATTTTTGCCATCAATATGAATGACGTTAAATAAGGATTAGAAAACTTAATGCAGGGTGAGTTTCTTGGTCCTGAATGGTAATCACAGCCAGGAATGCAACCTCCCCATTCAATACCAGATGCCAGGGGATGATCTAACTGGCTTATGGCTACTTGTGCTTAGGCTTTGCTTTGGCTATGGATGAGGATTTAAACAGCGTGTTGAAATTCTGTTGAGTCCTAGGTGATTTATCAGCCACGAATTAATCACGTTGTCCTGTATTCTAGCGTGCTCTCCTTGATTATAAAGATAGCAATGGCAGCCATGATCATATAAAGAGCAAAGTTCAGTGTTGAGACAGCTGTCCCAAAAAGGAGAGCTAGATTGCTTAACATTAGAAGGGAGGCGATGCTCATTTTATGAAGGCAGTAATTGCTTACAGGTGACTAGATCTTGTAACATGGAAGATATTCACAGTGACATTAAATTATAAAGGTTTGAGGTATTGGCCTATTACAGATAGCGCAGTACTGAGAAATTGCAGTCTTATGCAAACCTGAGCCACACAGAACTCAACAGCAAGTTCTAAATGTAATCTCCTGAGGTTATTGCCTATTAAATATTATGGGTTGTGAATAGGTGTGCATCTCCAGACATCCAAGTTAGACCATGATGATTTTTTATATTTTTTATGACAAACATTTGTGAAAATAGAGAAAGTAAAAAGTTTAATGCTCTGGAAGGCATAAGAAAGAAAGTTATAGACATCAGTTGCTTTTGAATGGGCTGGTAATGAAATTGCCAATTTCTAAACATACAGACTCTGTAAAGTGTGGCACATCTTCCTTTTTTAGGGTATGATGGCCACATCTAAGGCAATGGAAGGCAAGAGAGAGAATAAATGGAAGCACTCATTTATTTCCTTTAGGTTGTGAATTATGCCATTGGACTTCCAACGCAGTGTCAGTAGTTCTCATCAGAATTTTGAGAATCAGAACTTTAATGTTTAGTTAGAAACCGTTTCTAGTCTTCCCCTTCGACTCCACTGGTTGACATGTTCTGGGATTCGCAATCAAGGGTATAATCATCTTTCTGGCTTTTTAGTTAGATGAGTGAAGCCCTTTGGAGGATATGGATAGGCTCTCACTATTTAAGCTAAATTCACGTAATTGCAAGATTGGTAAGCACCAGCCCAAGTGTTGCATCGTCTATATAATTTTCCATTTTATTTATCCATAATATATATTGAGGATTTATGGAATCCTCGTGTCGGATATTGGCACAACATATTTTAGAGGAAGTGTACAAAGTACTCAGCCTCCACTTTCATGAATAACATACCGTAATCACCCCCCTTTCTCTGTCATTCTTAGGCTTGACAGATGCACATTCTGAATATTATTGAGAGCACAGAAACATCCTGCACTTCTAGGGCAGAATATTGTTTTCAGGCCATTTGGATGGTTTGGTTCCAGTTATCTGTGTGTGCATATCTGGTGTCACTCATTGGTTATAAAACTGTATAAGAATATGAGTTATTGCTTTGCCCCTTTCTCAAGGGGAACATTGCATCTTGGGTCCCACAAAAGGCCCTGTACCCTAACAGTCATTGGATAATTTTTTTTAATTGAAGTGTAGCACCATAACTGTCATAAGACCTGAGCTTCCTAAGTGAATAGATCAGGCATAAGCAAACTCAGCCCTACAGATATTTTGGGACCACAAATCCCATCATTCCTAGGTAACAGGACCAGTGGTCACGGATGATGGGAGTTGTAGTCCCAAAACATCTGGAGGGCCAAGTTTGCCTATGCCTGGAATATATTGTTCCATTGGCTGAATGAAATCTATAGAAAGTATATATAGAATGGCAACGACTTTTTCTCTCTTGTAGAAACTTTAGGACTTTAGGCCAACTTAGAGAGTAACAGCACTATTTGTTTAGCACAAACATCATGCTTTGGATAGAATATTCAAAGCAGGTCACACCAACCTCAGTCATCTTCAAGATGTTATCTGCAATCTTCAAAAAAAAGGTACCAGTATTATCTCCATAGGCCAGATGTGAGGTGTAAATTGAGGCATGGTGACTTGCCTAAGCCAATAAGTAGGTTCATGACTTAGCTAAACTCAATAAAATAAAATTGAATTGAATGAGCTAAACTAGAGGTCAGCAACCTAAGGCCCATAGGCCGGTTCCGGCCCATGAGCCTCCTGGAACCGGCCCACAGCCGTTCAGTGGATCAGTGTTGGGATTCTGTGCTTTTTCTTTTCGTGGTGCCATTTTTTCTCTCTCCACGGGGACCGACTTCCGGGTTGGAAGGGCACCAGAAATAGCGTGTGCGCACGGGCGCTCCTCACACGGAGGAGCGCCTGTACGTGTGCGTACACGCTATTTCCGGCACACTTCTGGGACGAAGGAACGCCCATGCGGACACACTGTTTTCGGCGCTCTTCCGACCCAGAAGAGCACTGGAAATAACTTGAGCACAGGCACACGCACTCCAGCCCACCGAGGGGTCTGCAAGGGAGTGAAATGGCCCAGCCTCAAAAAACGTTGCCGACCCCTGATCTAAACTATAAACCGGGGGCCTCCTGAGTTACAGTTCACACTGTTAACTGTTATACTGTCAGGGACTGGGCAGAGGAGGAATGGTAGACCGCCTTCTCAACCTGACCCTTCCAGAGAAGAAGAAGAAGAAGAAGAAGAAGAAGAAGAAGAAGAAGAAGAAGACGACGACAGTTCAGAATCACAACAGGGTTTGCAGGAGGTCACAGCTCAGAGCAAGATGTGGGGAAAAGTTGGGAAATAATGGGAGAGGAGGAGGAGAAAAGCCGGAGCAGCTGGCTGACAAGAAAGAATTCCAGACCCACCATCTCCCAGAACCCGGGGAGCCTTAAAAGTAGGAGAGCAAAGAGATTGAAGACAGATGGCCCCAAGCGGCAACCGTAAAGGGGGTGGTGCTGTTGACGAGAGTGGGAGAGATTGGGGGGGGGTGGAGATTTACTCGAGACAACACCATTATTCCAAGAGGCTGCGCTCCCAAGCCTCTCTCTGTAAATAATGGGGGAAAAGCAGTTGGTAAGGACTTTCCAATGTCTTATGCATTCCTGGCAACTTGCCGTGGGAGCTGGGTCCTCTGTCGCCTGACATATACTATGCCAGCTCTCACCAACTTTCAGTTCAGAATCTAAGAAGAAGTGGTTGACAAGGAATGCCTTTTACATTTATTCTTATACTTCTCGGCTTGAGGAGCATTTCACAGTAGGAATCGAGGTTATGAAACCAACGTGTGTTTTTTCCCAGTTTCCTTAGCTACATATTTTTTATGTTTGAAAATGTCAGTCAGCCCATTACTTCGTTTTGCCAGTACAAGCTCCTAAGTCTTTAAAGGCTTACGGACTCCTTTGAAAACCTTGCGGCACTAAATATACAGATGTGCAAGGAATCCGATATACGATTGCCAATACTTGAATTAACAGCATTCTGTCGTTTTAATAAGCTGCCTCATAAATCCATTTATAAAGGCTGGGTGTTTTATAATGGAGGCAGATATTCTGCACAGGGAAGATAAGGCTTTCAGAATCCTGGCAAAAGAATGAACACACGTCTTTCAAGGATCTTTGCTGGGAATGCCAGCTGCATACACTTCCTTGAAAATTATTTTTAATTCTATATATATAATTGTGGAAGTTGCCCGTGCATACCTGAAGATTAAACTGGAACCCTGATTTGCATCATGGAACATCAAAATTCTGTGCTGATAACTTGTGTTTTATAACCCTGATTTCCCACGGTCCTGAACTGTAGAGGAAGCCTCCATGAAAACAGCAGACCCTCTGGTTCATACAGTTGCCTTCCAGAAATAGAAGAAGAAGAAGAGTTTGGATTTGATATCCCGCTTTATCACTACCCGAAGGAGTCTCAAAGCGGCTAACATTCTCCTTTCTCTTCCTCCCCCACAGTGAGTGGGGCTGAGATACTTCAAAGAAGTGTGACTGGCCCAAGGCCACCCAGCAGCTGCATGTGGAGGAGCAGAGACATGAACCCGGTTCCCCAGATTATGAGACTCCCGCTCTTAACCACTACACCACACTGGCTCTCACCACACTAGGGGACTATGGGACAATTATGATGCAGTGAACCTAGCGTGCTCGCTCTAACTGCTCACCCACTTCGTATGTTGTCATAACACATAATCATAATGCTTGAAGAGGGGTATATACTTTATTTGTGAGGTTGAAATAGTTAGCAGTCAATTTGTGTCCACAGATAAACAAGTGAATTATGTGCTACAAATATCTTCCATGATGCCCTGGAAAAAAATGGATAATCATTTTGCTACTGCAGTTTCAAAAAGTCTATTATAATGTTAAGGGCATGATGAAGGACACCTCTCAACTGCTTCTCCATACAAGAGCCACCAGCAGTGATGTTCAAAACAGGGTATAGTTGCACAGTTTGCCACATATTTCTGCTTGGCCTTTCCAGAAATGTGCAAGCAAAAGTTGTACAAGTAAGTTGTGCAGTGGTAGGTGGGTGGGCGTTCCATGAATTTCATTGTAGGGAAGATGAGGATTCCTGTTTTGCCCATTACCTGTGATTTGCGACCAGAATATAATGCATTATCCA
Source organism: Podarcis liolepis (assembly GCF_965112155.1). Taxonomy (NCBI): domain Eukaryota; kingdom Metazoa; phylum Chordata; class Lepidosauria; order Squamata; family Lacertidae; genus Podarcis; species Podarcis liolepis. The sequence continues at coordinate 119,149,719 of NC_139554.1, forward strand.
TTAGCATTATTCCAGGCCACAGTTAGATTTCAGCTGGACATGAAAGTTTTTAACTCACTCAAGGATAGAGGGTTAAGCATTTCAGTACTTCAAGAGGCAACAAACTGCAAAAGAGATTTTGCAAGTAGGTTTTCGTTTATAGTATAGGGAAGTTCTGATTTGAGTAGGTCCACTGTTCGAAGTAGGTCCACTGTCCATTGTTCCAGACGCATTTTGCAACAGGTAATTTCATTAGCGCGAGCAGTTTCTGGGCTCTGGGCGCAGATTAAAACTGCAAAGGAGGACCTTTTTCTGCCTCCCCACTTCCAGCTACTTTCTGAAGAATGGAGAAGAGACCCTCTTAAGAAAATTAGGGGGGTGAGCAGGGGAAGGACTAGACCATGTGAAAAATGAACATAATATTTTAGCTGTGGTTCATTCATTTTCAGCTTTGTATTCTTGTTATAAAAAAGCGCACTTATATATTCCGTTGTTGTGGAATAACCTAGGTTTAAGGTGCCATTTAGCTCCTAGCTTTCATATCTCTCTTTCTAACACTGAATAGATTCTCCGGGTCATATATTATCTGCTCTGCTCACACTATTGAGATTTTCCCTTACTAGTGGGTTTATGAAGATTATGAGGTCTCTATGGGAAAAGTAATGTTGGGGAGGTTATCCAGCACTGGCATAAAAAGGATACCTACTGGTCTTCCACTGGTACTGAAATTTTTCACTTCTGCTGAAGAGAAGACCTTACATGGCATAGCTATGCCATGCAGCTAACATTTGGTGCCAGGATGAGAATGGTGTGAGCAAAAAGCCCAATGAACAGCTTCTTGTGTTTCATTCTGATGTTCCACTGCAGTCAAGACAAGTTTACATCTGCAAAATAAAACTGCAAGCGGTATTTTAGGGACGGACCTGGTAAAGCCATGAGGTCTGATGGTATTTTGCAGCACTGGTGTCTAGCTTAATTGGTTTCTTTTATATCTTAATCCACAATGTTACAGCAATTTGCATTTTTAAAAATAGTAGCGAAATACCTAGCCAAGTTAACTACATTTTAGTTCAACGAAGGGAGTGTTAAGTATCTACTTAAATCTCTTCCTTTGAAACGAATGAGTTTTCAAAGTGCTGTTTTTGTTGGATCATGTCTGTACAGATTGATGTGGCGTTTCAATATCTTGCTAACTACTGTTTCAATTATCATCTGAGGTCCTGCTTTGAGACTTTTACCATTATGGATTTTCATGGGAAGCCAAGAATGTGGTCTGGGTAGGAAAAGCAATCATAATATTTGTTGTTTTAGAATTATTCTGTTTTGGAAAACTGCATTCTGTTTATTATTTTAAAGTGGTGAACTGTGAAACCCTGTTTAAAATTAATTTTAAGAGAATGGGTGAAGGAACACAATTGTCCGGATGTTATTGTCAAACCCATTCATCTATTAAATTGAATACAGCCATTGAAGGATTCCTTTACATAATCTTGAATTAAACTTCTTTTCGTACTGTCTTTCCCTCGTGGTCATGAATTTCCCAGCAGTGTTTTCCTGTTGCTTTGAAAATACATTAACTCTCATAAGCTATGTCTACAGATAACCTTTCCATTTCTTAGTTATTGTGGGTTTCAAAGCCTATGCATGGCTGCTGTATATATTAAAGAGGATAGCCTTTTCCTTCCGCTGTTACAAATATCCAAATAAAAGACCAGATCATAGATTATATTACGAATTTTATTTAGAAACATTTATAAATTGCCTTATTTTTTTACATAAAAAACCATTGCAATTAACAAACAATGCAATTAATACAAAAAAGTAGTGTAAATGCATATAAAAACAAGAATTTAGGGAATGCAAACAAATAGAAACAAAGTCCTCTCAAAGAAATCCTGACAAAAAGGTATGTCTTTACAAGGCAACTGAAGCAACTGGTGGTCGCTGCTTCACATACGGCAAAGAGAAACGAAGTCCGTAGCAATAGTGGGGAAATTCCTAATTTTTGACTCGCTTTCCTATGGCATTCTACAGAATGCAGTACCACAAGTAGAATTCCCTCAGATGATCTAAGTGATCTTACAAGTCTTTACAGCAGCAGGTGGTCTTTCAAGTAAATATTCACAACTATTTAATATAAACTCTTTCATTTGATTTCCCCTGCTGTCTAGAGGTTCGCCCCTCCCCCTTCATTTTAAGTGCTCTATTAAAGAACTTATTTTTAAAGAATTGCAGTGGGGATAGAATGAGAATGTATTTCATAAAGCAATTAACTCCTGCTGCTGAAGTATAATAAGCTGTCCAGGAACAAAATAGTGCAGATTTCTCGAGTGAACATAATATTACAATAGTCTCAGTCAACCTGTTAATATTCCATAATGTATTATGAAACTTTATTTTATTTTATTTTAGGTGACTCTGGTTTTTATTAATTTAAAAGAAGAAGAAATAGAGAACGTTACCCAAACCTGCAAAACAATAAATAAAACAAACCTGAGTACATTCAAATACATTCGGAAAAAACAGATTTCAACAGTTCTTTGAAACTTCTCCCCAGCGTGTTGCCAGTAACTGAGTACATAACCTTTTAAATTGCACAATACTTCAGATTATGGGATATGCATTGTGGAGTTTGACGTGAAAAGACATCCTGTTAAGGAAGAAGCAGCTGCATTATTGAATAGACAAAGGTTTTGCACGAAGTAAAATTACCTGGCCAAGTATGAAATTTCCTCGGCTTTCATTATCCATCATAGATGTTTGACTGATGTGTGATGTGGCACTTGGTACAATAGCTCCCCTCCCTGCTTCATAGAAAACCAGTAGGGGGTGGAGAGATAAGTGATGAAGCAGAAATGGATCTCCTCCCCCCCCCCCCCCGCATAGCAGCCCGTTAACAGGGGGAAAAGGGAGCAGATAGAACAGGCTGTCAGGAGCTCGGCCTACACTCGAGTAGGACCCTGGAAGAGACACATGCCTGACTGGCATGTTCTCTCCCTCCCTCCTGGTCTTTCGTTCAGGAGCTTCAAAGGGTTTCTTTAGCCCGAACATCACAGCGACCGATGCCAACCAACACCAGCACACTTAGGGATCCGCAGAGTTTGTGCATCATCGCGTGACAGACCTCAGCAACTCAGCATTTTGGCTAATCTACTTTATTTAAATATAAACACACACGGAGCACTGCAACATGGCTCTCTCTCTCTCTAGCATCAGACAGCAAAGAGAAAAAGAACAAAGGACAATAGTCCACTTCACGGAACACAGTAACACAAACATCCTGTCTCCGTCACTTCCCACTCTGTTGAGTCAAAACATACACCGTCATGTGATAGACAAAAATCCTATGACTGCAATCATGGATCAGGAATTCTAACACAGGCATGTCCAAAGTCCGTTTTGGGGGCCTGTTTTATCCGGCCCCTGTGGCAGTTTATTTATTGGGATCAAATCCTTAAAAACTCAATAAGTTCAATCCTAAAAAAAGCTCAGCGACTTTGGTCGGCTCTCACGCATGTTCACTTCATCAAATCTGGCCCTCTTTGAAAAAGGTTTGGGCACCCCTGAGAGACAGAGCGTTTGTGGGAGACATGGAGTGAAAGCTCAAGAGCAAAGAAGAAACAGCTATATGGCTCAAGAGGCAGGAGAAGAGTGGAAGACTAAAGAGAACCAGGCCATCTGTGGAGAGCAGTGAAGAAACTGCCACTCTCCCATCTCTGTATACATTGAACCTCGCTTTTTTGACTTGCCTCCCTGGAAGCCCTCTTTTGCTTTCCTCTTCCTATTGATGAACAACTTCTAAACTACAATGGTTTCCAGATGCTGCTTGCTTTGATGAGACATCACCTTGCCAACAAAGGTCCGTATAGTTAAAGCTATGGTTTCCCCAGTAGTGATATATGGAAGTGAGAGCTGGACCATAAGGAAGGCTGATTGCCGAAGAATTGATGCTTTTGAATTATGGTGCTGGAGGAGACTCTTGAGAGTCCCATGGACTGCAAGAAGATCAAACCTATCCATTCTGAAGGAAATCAGCCCTGAGTGCTCACTGGAAGGACAGATCCTGAAGCTGAGGCTCCAATACTTTGGCCACCTCATGAGAAGAGAAGACTTCCTGGAAAAGACCCTGATGTTGGGAAAGATGGAGGGCACAAGGAGAAGGAAGAAATGCTTGGACAATGTTCTCGAAGCTACTAACATGGGTTTGACCAAACTGTGGGAGGCAGTGGAAGACAGGAGTGCCTGGCGTACTCTGGTCCATGGGGTCACAAAGAGTGGGACATGACTAAACTACTAAACAACAACAACAAACTGAGTCCACAGTGTCACATCTTCACTAGTCTTCCATTGAGCGTACAAACAAGAAGCTGACATTTCCACATTCAGCTTTGGCCCACTATCCATTAGAGACCACTTCCTCTTGTTTGCCCCATTGCAATCTCTGCTGTCTGCTTAAGAGGTCATCAGGAGAGTGAATTCTTAACAATACCATTTATAGCTCGGGTTCAGGCAGCAAAGTCATGAAAAATACCCTCTCATACAGACCTTTGAAGTCATAGGGTCATAGCATTGGAAGGGGCCATGAGGGTTATTTAGTCCAACCCCCTGCAAATGCAGGAATCTTTTGCCTGAAGTGGGGCTCGAACCCACACCCCTGAGATGAAGGGTCTCTATTCTACAGCCTTTTAAGTGTGTTTGTGGGAAGGAGGGGGTTGTTATCGTTCTGCTGCTTTGTTTTAATTATTTACTTGTTTTTATCCTGTATTTTATTCTGTGAACCTCCCCGAGATTATGACGAAGGGCAGCATAAAAAATCTTGATAATAAATTAATAATAAATAATAAGAGTCTCATGCTGTATGGACTGAGCCATCTCCAAGCCCAAAGCATGTTTCAAAAGCATGTTAAGACAGTCTGCGATGCCTTTCAGGGTGTGGAAAGGTTTGTGAATTTGGAAACATTTTACTATGCTTTGCAGTGGTTGGTTATGTTATACAGTGGTACCTCGGGTTACATACGCTTCAGGTTACATACGCTTCAGGTTACATACGCTTCAGGTTACAGACTCCGCTAACCTCAGGTTAAGTACTTTGCTTCAGGATGAGAACAGAAATCATGCAGCAGCGGCGCGGCGGCAACAGGAGGTCCCATTAGCTAAAGTGGTGCTTCAGGTTAAGAACAATTTCAGGTTAAGAACGGACCTCCGGTACGAATTAAGTATATAACCAGAGGTACCACTGTACACCCGAGTCTTAGGAATGGGCTTCACTGTGCACAAATAAACCAGCTGTTTCTATACGATGTTACCATGTCAAGATTTGCTTTATTTCAGCGAGTCTTGTTTGTTGTTTTAGCTACCTGGGAAGAAAACAGATTGAACCTGCTTTCTGCATAGCTGCTTCCTTCCTTGTCTTCTCTCCCTCAAAGCAGAACAGCAGTGGGCAACTTCCTTACAGAGCAATGGCAGCTGCTCTACGAAAACTTAACAGATATAGCTAGGCTTGTGCCTAGTTAAGTGGTGTACAGAGAACACAGCAGGTTTTCCCCCCATTGTGGTAGGCAAAACACTATTACCTCAGTCTCGCCTTTTATCTGCAAAATGGGAATATTAATGTCCCGCGTTATAGGGTTGTTGGAAGGCAGCAAGTTACCAACATTTTGGGGCCTTTGTGGGCACCATTCACAAAGTGGTTCGTGTGGGGTGGGGCATAACACAAAATGGTCACTACATCTGTTGTTGTTGTTACTGTCTGTCCTTAACCGGCAGGCCCATGACATGTTATGACAATTCAAAACACATTAAAATATATTTTAAAATAGTTTAAACAAACAGGTGCAGGGATAGGGTGGGGCCTGAAAACACCTGAGGTGTCAACGCATTAGTAGGAACTGATCCTGAGACTTTTTGCAGATGCCATAGGGAGGTACTGGTGGGTACGTTTTTTGACCACTTAAAAAGCCCTGCGTCAATACATGGCTACATCAGTTCCTTCGCGAGCTCTCCATTCTGACATCCTTTGTGCCGACGCAAGCAGTTCTTAACTGATTGCTACACACACGCGGTAATGCTATTGTGATAATGTTTTTGCTGTTGGGGATTAGAGCCTAAGCAAGAAGTGGAAAAAATAAGGCTAAATTACATTGTTTTTTTCCTTTCCTTTTACAGACAAAACGTGGATGCATACTCCCGAGGCTTTATCGAAGCACTATATTCCCTACAATGTAAAGGTGAGGGGTCTGCTTACTTAACTTTGCTTCTGCCTACGTGACAGCTGGCAACTGCCTAAATTCTGAAGATGCTTTCCATTTGTCTTCATTAAAAATGCCACCTGCTTTATAAGGTTGAAAGTGAGTAAGAATTTAGATTGCGACGGAATGCAAAGCTTGGCAAATTATCCCAGGTGCCGTTGTTCATTTTTCAAGCAGTGTCTGAGGCCTGGAGCCTGAGGCATACCATGCCAGTGGAAATGAGGGAAACCTCTTAGCTAGGTCAGGTTGTTGGTGGGGTGGCACAGAAGCCTTGATTGTGCATAAAGCAATCTCCAAATTCAGCCAAATTCTGAATTAGACCAGGAGAATTCACCACCGTTAACCTCAGCAGCTAGAAATTGAATTTTAAAATATGCATGCACACATATAAATTGTAAAGCGGCTAAAGGTTTTGGTTTTGGTTTGGTTCTGCCCTAGGTGTTGGTTTCGACCTTAATGCAATTGCACTCTCATGAAGGCAAGGAATGGAGTAGCTTAACTGTACAATATCCCTTGTTGCCAGTAAGGAAGTTAGTTAGTTGTTTATGAGCTAGATAATGAAAGAAGTTGTGCAGCACTTCCAAAATAGTGGCCATCTCGTTAGTTGAGTGTTGGTTATGGCTTAATGTTCCGGATAAATCATTTAACCCAAGCAGTTTCCAGCTACACTCAAAGCAGATGTTGGCTGAATTATCCTGGAGAGGATATCACAGTAAACAAAATATGGGGAAGCCAGAGAATTGCCACCGAGGTTGGCAGTAGTGCAACTCTACAGAAAGATCAAAAGGAGAAAGCATGTTGACTGCAGTCTCTAGTGTGCAGTTACTATGGGTGCCCTTGTTGATTTTAGTAGGGATCAAATGCATGTAAATCTGGGGCTGATTTGCAACTAACGCTTATACGATTTACCAGCAGATTTGGAACTGCCAAGTATTTGTCCAATATAGTGTGCTGATACTTTTTTGTTTGTGCTGTCAGTTCGTAGATAATTAGTTGCAGGCGAAAAATAAAATAAAAATGGCACTCAAAATTTAGATTGGACTTTAGCAATGTAGTTGTAGCTCCTCTGGTGTAGATACTGGACTGTGGAGATGGGGCTTAAGAACAGCATTAATAGGCAATAGGTGTTTGTTGTGGAATTACCAAAATATATTGTTAGAAAGCTTAAGTAGGTGCCTCACGAGATGTATCTGTTTTAGGGCAGTATCATTTCAGATACCATCACCATCATTTCTTACATTTATATACTGCACTTCATCCAAGGATCACAGGGTGGTTAACTGTATTAAAACACACAGAACATGTAGGGTTGTAAACATAACATGCTCCCTACAAGTTCATAACTAATTTGTCTAGGTGAGACCTTTCCCTAAATTGCTAGTTTCATATAAAGGTAAAGGGACCCTGACCATTAGGTCCAGTCGTGACTGACTCTGGGGTTGCGGCGCTCATCTCGCTTTATTGGCCAAGGGAGCCGGCGTACAGCTTCCGGGTCATGTGGCCAGCATGACTAAGCTGCTTCTGGCGAACCAGAGCAGTACACGGAAACACCGTTTACCTTCCCACCAGAGCGGTACCTATTTATCTACTTGCACTTTGACATGCTTTCAAACTGCTAGGTTGGCAGGAGCAGGGACCGAGCAACGGGAGCTCACCCCATTGCGGGGATTCAAACCGCTGATCTTCTGATCAGCAAGTCCTAGGCTCTGTGGTTTAACCCACAGCACCACCCACGCCCCCAGTTTCATATATGTAAGGAGTATTTCACATGGAAGAGTATCCGAAAGAATTTCCTCAGCTGTTCCTCAAAACAGCACAGCCTCACGATGGCTACACACATCGCGTGGTGCTTCTGGCCTGTTTGAGCTACTGGCCTGTGGTTTGTAAAGTAGCGTCTTTGCTGATGGAAATTCAAAATCCTTTTACTCAAGTCATTTCCATGAGCCAAAGGGATGTGGTAAACTTCGTGATTAGGTTCTTCCACAGCCTCTGTTATACTAAGTGGCCCCAGGTGGCTGCTTTGAAGAATGTGGATGATGCGCTCTTGTAGAAAGTTTTGAAACCTTACCTCTGTGCTCATTCCCAAACATTACATACACACACTGCTCCCAAGGCTGCTATTAGATCTACTGGAGGAAAAAGACATGTGCAGATACTAAGTTCAGTGGCCTTTTCTAGAGAGCTCCACTTAACTGATCTTCAGGCCAGCCACTGGGAGCTGATAATTAGTTTTTTTTAAAAAAAACACGTTTCGTAATAGCAGATCTATGTCATGTCTAGTTGGGTCTATAGTTGTGGGGTATATGAATCAGTTCTGGAACAAATATATGTTTTAAGAACTGCAGGGGGAATGATGTGAGGCATGAATAGCTCAGAAGCAGCTGGTCGGCTGGCTTTTTTATGTAAAGAGAGTAAAAGTAAGACATTGTTCCTTTAATCATCATTTCCAAATGCTGTGACGTTTATCACTAAAATCAGTGTTCTATTGAAAACCCTTAACAATCAATGATTGGTTTTAAAATGTTACTCAACTTACAGTAAAGTTCTCTAGAAGTGCTACATGTTCTCATTTACAAGAAATGCATAAATTGACGATAAATAAATGTTTACTTGTATTTGTCATTGGTAAGAACTGTATATACAAGGCAGGACAGCAGGTCTAGAATTCCTAACAGGCTTTTTCACATTTATACATTAGTTCAAATAGTAAGCAAGCTCTGCCTGGCGTTCTGAAACTATTGTTATGGGTTGTGAAATAAGAGCATTTGCAGTACTTCAGTTAAGGGAAGATACTGAACAAAAAAAATCTTTTGATTTGTGAGTCAGTGTCGAGTTTGGAATTGAATTAGTAGATATAAGTTTATGACGTTTTAGACCACAGCGCTGTTGAGATGAGCCATACATAAAAAACATTATTTTACTCTAAGGAATCTTTCTAAGACTGCACTCTACTTATCAGATTTCTTCTTCAAAAAAACACACAAATGCACACAGATACTGGTAGCTTATAAAACTCACTGCTCCCCAAACCCCCCAGTGGGAGTTATTTTCTGCTGCAGCCACAATAAGGTAGCTAAGGGGCAGGTATTCACTTGCTGTAAATTGGCAGAGATCACTTAAGATAAAGTTTGCTATGCTGTGTTTCATGGACAGTGAATTGCAGTGCGGAGAAATAGGTCTTACTGCAGTATATTGGTTCCAACGATGGGGCACAATCCAGCCCATTAAGTGCTGTTGGGCTTCTGCTTAACACTCCCATTGAAATCAGCAATGTGTCTGCGATTCTTTTACTTTGCTAAGGCTGCTTTATAAACAGTGTTTCATCAGCCTTTCTCATAGCACACTTGTCTTGTAAGTACATTGTACAAAACACTATGCGTAAACAAAGTTGTAAATTAGGAATATGATGAAATAACATTCCAACGCAATAAAAATCATATGCAAAAGTTCCTGAGCCTGGAAGTCAGGCAGGGCTCCCAGGCACCTTGCTCCTTTTCCCATCGTAGTACAATAGTTTGCAAGTTTGGGGAACTGCGGACTTGATCTCTGCTGCGTTGCAGCTCTAGCACTGCTGATGGTCAGAGGATGGTACTGTCCTGCAGTTTCCAGCCCAGCCCAACAGGAATGAAGAGACACAAATTATCCTATTATTATTATTATTAATTATTATTTATACCCCCGCCCATCTGGCTGGGTTTCCCCAGCCACTCTGGGCGGCTCCCAACAGAATATTAAAAACATGATAAAACATCAAGCATTAAAACTTCCCTAAGCAGGGCTGCCCTCTGATGTCTTCTAAAAGTCAGATAGGAAAGCTTTTAATGTTTAATAGACTATTGTATTTTAATATTCTGTTGGAAGCCTCCCAGAGTGGCTGGGGAAACCCAGCCAGATGGGCGGGGTATAAATAAATTATTATTATTATTATTATTATTATTATTATTATTATTATTATTTTCCTTGACATCTGATGGGAGGGCGTTCCACAGGGTGGGCGCCACTACTGAGAAGGCCCTCTGCCTGGTTCCCTGTAACCTCACTTCTCGCAGCGAGGGAACTGCCAGAAGACCCTCGGTCCTTAGGGTCCGTGCTGAATGATGGGGGTGGAGACTTCAGGTATACTGGGCCAAGGCCATTGAGGGCTTTAAAGGCCAGCACTTTGAATTGTGCTTGGAAACGTACTGGCAGCCAATGTAGGCCTTTCAGGACTGGTGTTATGTGATCTTGGTGGCCACTCCCAGTCACCAGTCTAGTTGCCACATTCTGGATTAGTTGTAGTTTCTGGGTCACTTTCAAAGGTAGCCCCACGTAGAGCACATTGCAGTAGTCCAAGCAGGAGATATCTAGAGCATGCACCACTCTGGCAAGACAGTCTGTGAGCAGGTAGGCTCTCAGCCTGTGTACCAGTTGGAGCTAGTAGACAGCTGCCCTGGACACAGATTTGACCTGCGCCTCCATGGACAGCTGTGGACAGACATCTCCCTGGTCAAATGTGGACCTGTGGTAATCTTGCCCTCCTGCAGGGGTGGTGGACCCATTAAGGTGATCTATTCCCAGGGACTTATGGAATACAATGAATTTGTGAATGCTCAGTGTGGTTCCAGGTGACAAGGCTAGGTATTCTGTCGAGGTCAGGATAACATTGAGATGAAGTGGGCCATCAGTGGAGAACCACCCCTTTACAAGGGAACTTTGGTCATTGAAACAGGTTGCATCTTGGCCAGAGCATTGGTCTTGGAAACCTGATCACAAGGATGACTGAACCCTAGTAAGACAAAGGCCCCAATCCATGTACAGTGAACTGGGCACACCTGGTTGGCAGCCCTCTCTCCAGTAATTACTCTTGACTGTAACTTGTTTTCATGAATTTTAATACCATATTTTAAATTGTCATTGTAACCCACCCTGGGATCTGAAGATGAAGGCGGGTAAGAAATCTAATAAATAAAAATGTATAGGGAATGTTGTACATGTCTATAGGAAGCAGCAGCCAACAATAAGCATGGAACAGAGCCAGTCTTTACATTTATCAGTTGAAATAGATTTTGACTTGGTTGCTTATCTTGAACATAACCAGTGCTGTGGAGTCTGAATATTGGTACAATCAATTCAGATTTCTGAAGCCTTAACTGTACACAAATGTCCTTACCATCTAGAAAACAGATTTGCCTATGAGATACCATAAATGTATTTTGTTCAGCACATAACACAGTTCCAAATATACTTGCCAAGTTGTTATATTTGTACCATATGGGAGAAAGATTGTCACCTTCCAGCCTGAATACTATGCTCCATTTTTGCATACAGATTTTAGCACACAGCAATAACTAGTGCATGAAGTGAGAGATGTACTGCACCTCTGAACTGTTAAATTATACCAGACGGCTATGCATAGGATAGCTCTCTAAACAAATAAACCCAGTTGAGATTCCTGCATTCCAACACTACAATTCTATGATTCAACGATAACATCTCACAAACACTTTCTGCGATAAGACTAGGGCAGCTGCTATTTAGGATTATAAACCTTTGACAAGATGTGCTTGATGATTTTAGTAGAATAAGCTGAGTAGAAAGTTCAGTCCTGAAGCAACGAATAGAAATTCTGAAGTGTTAGTGAAATTCATTTCAGTGCATACTACTACTAATAAGTAAATATTTTTTTTATTTATACCCTGCCCTTCCCGGTTCAGAAAACTGGGATCAGGGTGGCTAACAACAAATTTAAAACACTTACTTGATGCAACAAAAAACAGCATAATATACGGTATAAAACATGAATAACAATAAATTCAGAATTCAGAAATCAATTTAGGGGGGGGAATCCATCCAGTAAACATTAGATGATCACCAGGGCTAGTTGGCTAAATTAGTCCTATTTGGGCCAGCGAGAAGACCAGGGGAGAATTAGTTGTGGGATCCCAGAGGGGGTAATCTTCATAAAAAGGGGAGGCGGAGGAAAGGAAGGGGAATAAAAGAGCAGGCTAAGTTCAGATTGAAAGCCAGGCAGAATAGCTCTGTCTTACAGGCCCTGCGGAAGGATGTTAAATCCTACTAGGGATTCGAATAAGATGCTACATACAGCAAGGAAAAGTTAGACAATGATCAGTGTTACATAAATTTAGAAAACTGCCGTTTCTTGAAAGTTTTTACAGTTCTGCTTTGCAGGCCCTTTGAACCTGGCTGTGCTCTAACTACAGTAAAGCTAATAGACATTAATTTTCCTTGGAGATGGGTCAAGCCACCAGAGAGCTTATTAGGTATTACCCATTAAATTATTGCCACTTCATGAATCTTGCCTGAGGTCTGAAGTCACATTTAAGCAGGGCTTTCCACCCTTTATGTTCTCGTCAGATTTCATGAATCTCTTTGCTCACTGGAGACTTAACAGAGTGGTGTGCTTGAATGGAGAAGACTTAAAATGAAGGGGAAACATTGCATAGCTTACACGGAACATAAGGAAATTCCACCAACGCTCCTATTTGTGGCATTGTAACGGAATGCTTGAGGGAGGGGAGAACAGAATTGATGATATGATCCAACCTTCATGTCAGCTCTAAGCACTTTCGAGGTAATACATTCAGTAATAGATGCCTTCGTTTCCCTTACTTTCCCCGCCTACATTAACCATAGTGTGTGTTTGTGTCTTGGCATGCACAGTGAATGTGTTTTGAGCTAGTGGAGAGCCCTTGCGGTTGAGGGCAAAAGAGGTGGGTTTTAGAGATGGCTTTTTGACAAGGTTCCTTCATTGCAGGGGGTTGAACTAGATGGCCCTCGGGGTCCCTTCCAAACCTGCAATTCTATGATCCAGTGGTTTTTCAGGCTGCTTTCCTTATTTAAAGGCACCTTCTCAGATTGTAGGTATACAGGAGGACTGAAATTCTTTTCTTCTGCCATAGAATGTTAACCAGGCAGAGGGCCTTCTCGGTAGTGGCGCCCTCCCTGTGGAACGCCCTCCATCAGATGTCAGGGAAATAAGCAACTATCTGACTTTTAGAAGACATCTGAAGGCAGCCCTTTTTAGGGAAGTTTGAATGTTTGACGTTTTATTGTGTTTTTAATATTCTGTTGGGTGCCACCCTGAGTGGCTGGGGAAACCCAGCCAGATGGGCAGGGTATAAATAATAAATTATTATTATTATTATTATTATTATTATTATTATTATTGGAATTGTTTGCTCCGAAGGAGATGTGCTCTGAAGGAAATATGTTGGGGGGGGCATAAAACCAATTTGGCAACATTCAATTCATTCCCAAGCTCTAAAGTTTATGCTTTCATGGCCAGTTGTGGAGCCCTTAAATAAAATCATTGAGGTGAAATAGCCTGAAGAATCCAACTTACGGGGGGGGGGGTTCAGGATACAAATCTAGTTGTTCATACTGCTCTCTCCATATCAGTGGCGTAGCGTGGGTTGTCAGCACCCGGGGCAGGGCAAGTAATTTGCGCCCCCTAACCCGTGGATTTGCACCCCCTAACCCGTGGATTTGCGCCCCCTAACCCTAACCCCTAGATGTTGTGCCCAGTGTGGCCGCCCCCCCCTGCATGCCCCACGCTACGCCACTGCTCCATATGATAGCCTTCTAAAACCTGGTACATTTCAGATGTTTTAGACTCAACTCCAGTCAGCCTGGCCCTGTTAGCAGGGACTGATGGGAGTTGTAGTTCAAAACATTTGGTGGGCAGCAAGTTGTGGAAAGCTGCCCTAAAATACTAAGACAGGTAAGCAGGGACATATCAGCTACATAACTAACATGATGGTGAAGTATGTCTATTTTACATCCCTATCTGTGAACATTTTCAACTTGATCAAATGCTACACAGTTAGGAAACTCTGCAGAAAGTTGATTTGGCAACTAAGTGTTGAGGCAATGTTAAAGGAAAATATTTTCATCTCTCGGGTTTACAGGAAAATCAATAAGCTAAAAGTGTGAGATAACGCAGCTGTTCTGAATAATGGCACAGTAGACAGATTACTAAGAGATTTGCCAGTAATGGTAATTGAGCTGGAAGTGGGAACAATAAGGTGACCTCTGGCTGAGAAATGAGGAGAGTTAAGCATCAAATGAGATCTAAGCAAATTGAAAGTGTTACAAAGACAGAAAGGTGCTGTGTGACTAATTTGTGATAAGGGGTGCTTTTAAATATAGGTCATGGTGTGTCCCTCAGCCAAAGGCAATGGGGTCAGTTTGGGACACAAATGAAGAAGTGTGAAGTACAGAAATCAATGCATGCTAGTTAAGGGACCAGCAGTGAGTGATGGCCCAGTAAGGAACTGAGTCATGTTAATGTAATTGATATTCCAAAATGAACAGATGACAGACATCTGCAGGTTCCTTTCCTGCTGATAAATAGGGAGAATGTCCTGCAGTCCCATGTTACTGGCTCATTCATATAATGCTTATGGTAAATTAGCTTTTTGGTAATTGCACAAAACACACGGCCATAGGCACTGAGGAAGAGTCTTCTCAGTGAAATGCCATAATGTATCTTTTAACATTTTATGAGCCAACAATTTTCGCTGTCCCCCCAAAAATATATGCAAAGCATAAGCTTGGTGTTGTTGTTGTTTAGTCGTTTAGTCGTGTCCGACTCTTCGTGACCCCATGGACCAGAGCACGCCAGGCACTCCTGTCTTCCACTGCCTCCCGCAGTTTGGTCACACTCATGCTGGTAGCTTCAAGAACACTGTCCAGCCATCTTGTCCTCTGCCATCCCCTTCTCCTTGTGCCCTCCATCTTTCCCAACATCAGGGTCTTTTCCAGGGAGTCTTCTCTTCTCATGTGGTGGCCAAAGTATTGGAGCCTCAGCTTCAGGATCTGTCCTTCCAGTGAGCACTCAGGGCAGATTTCCTTCAGAATGGATAAGCTTGGTAGAGGGCTCCTATTTCCCACACATTTCGAGTTTGTTTAAGAGCTGAATCTCATAAAACCTGGGAATTGGCTTCACAGCTAAGAGGAGTTTTGAAAACTATTATTCGCGGGGAATGAGGATTCTGTTTGTGTTTTTTTAAAAAAAAAATGTAAATGAAAGTCAGAATGCTAATTAATAAATGGTCTTTTCAAATGCTTGGATTTAAGAAGCCAGATTGCATAATATAATCATACTAGTTCACACTGTCAGTGAGATGTGAAAGAAACAGAATTGTAACAGCGTGACGTGGTGTTAATTAAGGTGGCTTGTGCAGGGAAAGCGTAGCACTCACAGATGGAGATTCGCTGTGTAGCTGTAAACAACCTTCTGAGGGTGCCCTAAAATAATCTAAAAGGAACTTAAGATTCCATAATGGTTTCTTTGGCAGCTAGTCTATGAGAGAGCCAAATATTATTTATTATAGAGTTTATTACTATGCAATATTGGTATGCATGTATAATGGTTGGGAGTTACTCGTGCGTAATCCTGCCCCGTTTGGGCTTTAGGTTGCCTGGTTAACCCTTCGGACTGCACAGCCCATCTCAGCGTGGCTGCCCTTAGTCACTCATAGAATCTGTCTGTGGGCGTTTCTTAAACCGCTGCCAACATAAGAGTTGTTTGACACCCAATCGTCTCTGCCTCTCACTGCGCGGAAGTCTCCTGCGCAGGGTGGGCGTGGGTAGCGGGGTGCCTGGGCTCTCCTCACTGACTTCCAGAGAAGAGTCCTGGAGCCCCTCCACCTCCTCGTCCCGTTGCTCTCCTGGATCCCTGGTGTTACACTTATTTCCTTCCCCTTCTCCCAAGCTGAGTCTCCCCCTGGTGCTGGGACCTTCGCCTGCAGAATCAGAGACCCTCTCCTTCTCCCGTGTCTCTGATGTCAGTTCCCTGACAGCATGGAATCAGACGAACTTTATTGCCTTAAAAAGAGGCACCCTTAAAACGTGTGCAGAGCGGTATTTTAAAAATCACAATCAGCTCGCAAGACTGGTGATAAAAGCACTGCTAAACTTCATTCTAAGAACCGGTGAAGTCTGTGACGGATCAATGGCAAGGTTCCATGAACTGGGTGCATGCAGTGATTCAGGCACTGTGAGAATTGCTTGCTGAATCAGGTCTATGGACCTTCCAACAGAAGCTAATCAGATTCTCTGGGAAACTCACATGGTTGGCATAGCTGTTCCCTGCTCTTGCTTGTCCTCAGCATCTGAGAATGTATTAACTAGCTGCAGGCCATGCTACTTTCCCCTGTGCCTGGGACTGCCTGGGTGCAAGACTTCAGCATTTTCTGAATTTGGGGTCTTGAGAATACAGTGGTACCTCGGGTTACAGACACTTCGGGTTACAGACACTTCAGGTTACAGACTCTGCTAACCCAGAAATAGTACCTCGGTTTAAGAACTTTGCTTCAGGGAGGACTTCCGGAGGCGGCGCGAAACAGCAATGGCGGTCCTCTTCGTGCTCTGAGGCCCCATTAGCTAAAGTGGGTCTTCAGGTTAAGAACAGTTTCAGGTTAAGAACGGACCTCCAGAACGAATTAAGTACTTAAACCGAGGTACCACTGTAACTGGCAGGGACTGAGTATTGTTGAAGATTCATTCCCCGTGTCTGCAGTCATTGCCCAGTGGAGATCTGACTTATATCACCCCTTCTGTGTGGCAAGTGCATTTTTTGGGTCTGAGTAACCTTGCCTGCTGCTGCCCGCTTCAACACATTCCCACTGTCTCACTTCACCTGCTATTACTCCTTACACCAGGGGTCGGCAAACTTTTTCAGGAGGGGGCCGGTCCAATGTCCATCAGACCTTGTGGGGGGCTGGACCCACCCTCTCCCGAAAGCACCCCCCTCCCAAAAGCACCCCCCGAAAGGACCCCCCAGCCGCCACTCACGCTGACGGCGCCTCGTCTTTGGCAGTGTTGTCGTCCTCTGCCTTGGCCAGGGGTCCGCAGGGCGCAGAGCCCTTGCCACTGGCCTGGGCAGCGAAGGCAGCCTCCCCGCCGTCGCCACTTCCTCCCACTCGGCGCTTGGCCATATGCGGCCGCCTCAGCAGGAAGGAAGGGGTATTGCCCAGAGGCATCCGCAGCTTCGGATTGGATGCAGGATCTTCCTGCGGCCAATCCGAAGCCACACCAGCGCCGCGGAAGTTAGTCCCCATGCAGTGAGGCCTCCACGCCACGCCAGTTTAGCTGACCGAGTGGGCGGCAGGGTCTGCAAGGTTCGCGGGCTGGATTAACAAGCCTGGTGGGCCGCATCCGGCCACCGGGCCTTAGTTTGCTGACCCCTGCCTTACACTTTGCCACCCCACACAGGCAATGACTTGATAGGACATGTTGTGTCCCCTATCTCACCGCCGCATTGTTGACCTGAAGAGGACTCTGAAGATGAATCTCTTCTTGAGGCTCACACACACACACACACACACACACACACACACCCTGCAGCCTCTCCTGCTTCACAACCTGGAGAAATACTTAAAGGAAATACTTGAATGCAGTTTTAATATTATCATCAATAAAATGCACTGCAGTGTACAGGAAGCATATTGTGTTGTTTCTGTAAAAAGGATGAGTAAAGCAGGCAATTATAAAATACCTTCTTTAAACATTAGTTTGCCTTTAAATCCTTAACACCTCTTTAGGCAGGCAAGTTGTTCCATGCTTGGGGAGGAACATTTAAATATATTGGCTCAAATGGAGGGGGAATTCAAGTGTATCACCATGGCTTCAGTGCTTCTTAAATCGCATTGAAGGTAAGGGAATGAAGCAGTCTATTTATGCATTGGATTGCAGCCCTTATTCCCAGTCACCATCTAAAGATTGAAACAGTGACTTGAAAAGCAATCCTAATGACTTCCTAAGAAGCACTCAAATGCCATTGTCATAAATTTCTATTCAAACGTAGGTACTCTTTCTTGTCAAACGACACCAGTATCCTTATCTTAGAAGAAAACATATCTTATAAGCTGCAAAAAGGAAAGTCAGCAATTGTATTGGGGGGGGGGGGGAAATCCTTCATTATTTTCTCCATGAAGAAAACCAGAGTAGCTTAGGAGATGGGACATGGTTTTTATCTGAAGCTTCACTGAGTTTTGTACATTTGGTTTCAATTAATTGTGCCAGGGCTCGGTTATGTGGTTCCTCCATGCTATTGATTTGAAATAGCCATTGTGATTAGACTAGTCAAGGATATGTTTATTGGCTCGGCTTAAAAACGGAAATGAATCACATTTATTTGTGCACAAAGAAATAGAACAAAATTAATGTTCCCAGAGGCAATAAGCTATTTGTGGTCCTTCCAAGCTTCCTTTCCCTCTGCTTTGATTATATATTATCCACTTGCTTTGACAAAACTCTCTTTTAGAATTCTATGAATTAGACTCATTAGCACTTGTCTGCATGAGCCATTGACACGCAGTAAGGGGAACATCCAGACTAACATAATTTGAACTGTGGAGCTTCAGTGGAAGTACAATTGCTGGGGTTCGTTCATACCCAAAACAATATTTTTCCAAGGTTTAACTCGAGGCAAAGTTGTCCTGTAAGTTTGAGGCTGAACCCCAGCTGTATACTTTATTGGCTGGAATTAGGTTGTTGACACCATGAGTGTGCCTACTATGAATGTGTTTGAAAAGCAACAACATGAAGATAAAAAACATAAAGCTGGATAAACATGCAAATGGGTACATTGAAAAACCTGGGAAAGCAGCCTAAAGAATAGAAGGAGGTGGAAAACAGATAACTCAAGTCGGTGTTCGTTTAGCTGATAAATACATCTGTCAAAAGCAGAACAAATGTTAAGGAAGGCAAGGTTCACTGCAGGAACAGCAACGAGATATCTTTTCTAAGGGACATCTCTTCACACACCTTGAGACTCTGTAAAGGCAAACTGAAGAAGCCTTTGTGCCATTTCCCCTTTGAAATTGCAAGTGCAGCCACAGGAATATGAAACTGATTTACAAATGATCTTAACATCCTATCAGTCGGGCCTTATAAAGTGTTTATTATTGTCGTTTTAGAGTATATAAGGCAAACATGGTACTGATGAGTGTTGAAGAGTGTTTATTAAATTATAGCTTTCAAATATCTCTTGCCAGATCCAGCTTCAAAGTTTCTTTTACCTTGCATTTCATAGATGCGTAATGCTGAAGAGTGCAACCCAAAGTGTAACGAGTTTCCATTCAGAGTTGTTTTTCTATTAGATGTTGTACATTGATGGGAGAGCTTGATTATGACATTCAAGTTTAATATCCGCATAGGGAAGTTTATATATTGCAACATATCGTGAAGTTTCTCCAATGGTGCCATCAGTGAGGAGATTTCACCCCTCCCATACCCAAGAATCTCCTGATGATCTCCTGATGGTCTCTGCTGACTCTCCAGAGAGGAGGAGGCGTGTCCTGCCTATCTACTTATTCTGCCCAGCAACATATCATTGTGTGTGAGAGTGAGAGACAGTCAGTCAGTGTATCGGAGAAAGTGAGAGTGTTAGAGATTCTAGAGATAGGATTGCTGCTAAGTGCAGCTGCAGACTCTCAGTGTAGCATTGATTTATGCTTAGAATATTCAGCTCTGTATATAGTTTTGTATCATAGTTGTAGTTATAGAATAAAAGAAAGATACTCTACAGAGCTGCTCTCTGAATGGTTTATACTCTGCAAGACTCTGCAAAGCTCTGCTGCGCAACGACTGTATTATTGAGACAGTGAATCCGGTGCTCTCAGCTCTGAGCTGTGAGTCCACAGCACTGTGACCTGTTCCTGTGAGAAGGAGGTCTCTGGCGGTGCTTCCCAGCTCGCCTAGCCCAGTCGGGGTTGAGGTGCATGAGTCCAGTTGGTACACTGGCTCTAGGGCGATGCTGACAATCAGTTCTTCTGACTAGGAAAATCCCAACAGTCCCTTTCAACTGGATAGATACTAAAAGCCTTCCACCATGTGGAAAAGATCTGATGGACAGCTACTAGAGGGTGCAATGGTGGAAAAGAAGTAAGCCTTTTCCACCACTATCACTGTAACATGGTAGGCACAATAATGAGCATGTACCTGTGTTTGGTCAGATTCATTTTGGACTTTACACCACTTGCAGTCCATCTATTGTCCTTCATTGAAGAGGGGACCTGGAAGTGTTCATGTCAAGATCACTCCCTTTAGCGCTACACTGTAGCAAGACCAGAGCTCGGACAAGCACACAAACCATGTTGGTTGGAAAAATCCCTCAGAGTAGTCAGAAATCCCTTATATGCCAACTTAATAGGTCCCCTGGGACACCGGTGGCGCTGTGGTTTAAACCACTGTGCCTCTTGGACTTGCCGATCGGAAGGTCAGCGGTTCGAGGCCCTGCAATGTGGTGAGCTCCTGTTGTTCAGTCCCAGCTTCTGCCAACCTAGCAATTGGCATTTCCGTGCACTGCTCTGGCTTCGCCAGAAACGGCTTAGTCATGCTGGCCACATGACCCGGAAAAACTGTCTGTGGAAGCAGACAAACGCCAGCTCCCTCGGCGTGTAAAGCGAAATGACTGCTGCATCCCCAGTGTCTTTTGTGACTGGACTTAACGGTAAGGGGTCCCTTTACCTTTACCTAATAGGTGCCCCAACCCTGCAGGGTGATTTATGATCAGGTCAGACTTCACATGATTTATCCATGATAATGGATTCACCATAAGCCCCACAGCTAAAACATTTCTGTCCTGCTCTGTTGCATCAGTAAGATCCAGGGCAGGTCTTGCAATATGGGTTGGGCACATAGTCTCATGTTTATCATGAAGTCCTGAATGAGCACAGTAGAAGCAGCATTGGTATGGCTATTGAAGCTCCCAAAACATGAGTGGAGTTCTTCTACACCACCTCCGAGACCATCTCAGGCAGGAAGACTGTTGGCCAGCATGTTGGTTGGTATACCGAGGTCTCCTCCCCACCATATGCTCCAGCACCACCAACTATTTGTGTTGGGAAAACCCATAGAACAGCACACAGAGGGGAGGGGAGGGGGATTGTTCCATCTGGCAAGCTGCAAGGCTTGCACAGATAGAATGATTAGAGAAGCATGACATTGAAAGAGTTTTAGACCCTAAACCACCACTAACTGAAAGAACGTCACTTGTTCCACTGACCTCCCAGAGTTTTCTGATCTGAAGGAGACATGCTGGTGGTAGTCTCCATGGGTAGGGCCCATGGGCTTTCTTTGGGGTGGTAACTTACTTAGGAACAATCTTCCCTCTGAGCTGCACCTCAGCACAATGTTGACATTGCATTTCATTGGCAAGTGAAGATGCCATCTCTTTCCCCAGACTTTTGGGGCACTGTGGGTTAAACCACAGAGCCTAGGACTTGCTGATCAGGTCAGCGGTTCGAATCCCCGTGACGGGGTGAGCTCTTGTTGCTTGGTCCCTGCTCCTGCCAACCTAGCAGTTCAAAAGCATGTCAAAGTGCAAGTAGATAAATAGGTACCGCTCCGGCAGGAAGGTAAACGGCGTTTCCGTGCGCTGCTCTGGTTCGCCAGAAGCGGCTTAGTCATGCTGGCCACATGACCCGGAAGCTGTATGCCAGCTCCTTCAGCCAATAAAGTGAGATGAGCGCCGCAACCCCAGAGTCGGCCACGACTGGACCTAATGGTCAGGGGTCCCTTTACCCTTTACCTTTAATGTCATCCATCTCGGCTGCACTTGCAGCTCAGCAAATAGTTCTGATAGAGCAGCATATCCACTTTGCATCATCCTTCCACTTCCTTTCCCTTGTGTGCCTTTGCAAGCACAATATTGCAGCCTGTATCTTTGTTTTTAATTGAAGTGAGCTGCTTTGGGAGATGGCAATGGACTGGAAAGAGGGATAAAAAGAGATCAAATCAATAAATGGCTCTCTGACTATTTACCATCACTTGTTATAAATAAGTTATAGAACATCTTGGGACTCGTTGCCTAAGCAAAAAAGCCCCTGGCTTCTCAATCTTTGGCGCTCTCATTCTGTGTTTCATTTCAACCTTGTTGCTCCTCTGCCAGTAACTGGCTCATTTTTCTTCTTCTTCTAAGAGCATTTCTGCCTATCACTTCTCACTCTTTCCTGACGTCGGCCAGCAGGTATACTCAGCCTTGACATATTGACTTCTTCAGATAACCTTATCTTATCCATGGCATAGTTGTACCCATTATTAACCATGCCTCTGCAAGCCATTCCAGGTGTCCAGTGTTATCCTGAGCCTTCATCCTGTGAATATTCATACCCAAGTGATGGTCAGATTGAATTGTGGTCTGGAAGGGTGTTGCGGGTCTGGTGTTGCGGCTCTCATCTCGCTTTATTGGCTGAGGGAGCCGGCGTACAGCTTCTGGGTCATGTGGCTAGCATGACTAAGCCGCTTCTGGCGAACCAGAGCAGTGCACGGAAACACCGTTTACCTTCCCGCTGGAGCGGTACCTATTTATCTACTTGCACTTTTGATATGCTTTTGAACTGCTAGGTTGGCAGGAGCAGGGACCGAGCAACAGGAGCTCACCCTGTTGTGGGGATTCGAACTGCCGACCTTCTGATCGGCAAGTCCTAGGCTCTGTGGTTTAACCCACAGCACCACCCACGACCCTTTCTGCTTATTACTAAGATTCATATTCTGCCTTTCTGGTTGTTGTTTTTTAATCTGAAGCTGTTTCCCACTCCACCCCCACCCCTAGCATGCACTGCAAATGGTTCTTTGATTCTGTTTCCTTGTTTGGTTTCCAAGAACCAGTCAATTCCCTCCCTTCCATCTTGCCTTAGCTTAGTGTTGCAGGATCAGAGATGCTTTGCTTTCATTCAGTCATAAATCAACTTTCTTCCTAACTTCAGTGATGAAAAAGAGAGGCCGTTTATCAATCTTTGGCAGCAGGCTTTCTGTGTAAAATTCAAACTGCCTTCTTATCTGCTTTATGGAGTCAGGAGATACTTTTATTCCAGACCCAATGGCCCTCTTGCATTTCTCGGCTTTTTGACCCAACAGTTTACATGCTTACAGAGAGAAGAAATTGTATTAATATATCATCTGGTAACTAATGATAATACTTCATATGTCTGATTAGGTGGCTCTAGTCTGCAAAACTATATACTGCAACAGTTTTGTTATTTTTAAGGTATCGCAGGACTGTTTGTTGTTTTTACTTCTGTCATGGGTACACATACCACAAAATTATTAGCATTCAGTGTTTCAAAGGCTTTAAAAGTCATTGTAAAACTTGATGAATAATTTTGTGAAATAGGGATAAAGAAGCAGTTACTATCATC
This sequence comes from Podarcis liolepis, assembly GCF_965112155.1. NCBI lineage: Eukaryota > Metazoa > Chordata > Lepidosauria > Squamata > Lacertidae > Podarcis > Podarcis liolepis. Next base: position 119,173,093 of record NC_139554.1, read on the forward strand.
TTAGTAGCAAATCCTACACTGCTCTCTACTGGAAGAGAAGGATTTACACGCAGTTCTTATATGACCTAAATCTCTGGCTGAGTTATCCAAAAACCATTCCCAAGCTTTATACTGGATTAAAAATAAAAAATAAACGAAACATTGTCTAATCTGTTTCAAGTAATTCTTCAGTTATTGGTGGAGCAGAACAAAAGCTAAACATTCCTACAAAGAGTCAAGTTTTGGGGACTCCCACTTAAGCCCAACATCTGTTCCAGAAGTAACGCAGGAAAACATGTTATGGGTTGCAGAGCTGAAGCATTAGTAAGTTTTGCAAAAGTATTCGTTTGTCACATTTGTATGGAAAAGAACCTGCCTAGACTTCACTGTTTCAGAGCCGTATGAATTGCAGTGAAAAGGGTCTCATGTTTTCCTCTTGAAAACGAGTTCGAGTAATGCAATTTGTCAATTGTGCATCCCAGTTTCAAGAATGCCAAGGGGGGGAAAGGTCAGAAATAGCACGATGGAGTGTGACACATATGTGCTGTGATTTTACAACTCATTGAAATAGCAGAGCAGTACATAGGCTCAGACACCTGAGTCCCTCTACAGATACAGTGGTACCTTGGTTTTCGAGCAACTCAGCAGCTGAATGTTTTGGAACCCAAACACTGAAAACCTGGAAGTAATTGCTTCCCATTTCGAATGTGCCTCCAAACTCGGGGTGGCTTCCACTGCGTTTCCCCCCTCTTTTTTTCTCCGTTGACTTCACCGACCGCCCTTTGCGCCTCGGTAGTCAAACATTTTGGGAATGGAACGGTCTTCCGGAACAGATTATGTTCAACAACTGAAGTACCACTGTTTCTTAAATGAGAACTGCCAGAGCACTAAGAACTTTTATTTATTTATTTACCACCTTATATGCGGAGGTCTCAGGGTGGTTCACATAATAAAATCAAAATAAAAACTACAAAAGATATAATCAAAATAAAAACAACAACCCAATAACACACACACACCCCAAAACCCCCACATTTTAAAAGGGTATAGGATGTCAATCAAATCAACCAAAGGTCTGGTTAAAAAGGGACATTTTTGCCTAGTGCCTAAAGGTGTATAATGAAGGTGCCAGGCGAACTTCCCTGGGGAGAGCATTCCACAGATGGGGAGCCACTGCAGAGAAGGCCCCGTTCTCATGTTGCCACCCTCCGGACCTCTCAAGGAGGAGGCACACGAAGGAGGGCCTCAGAAGATGATCTCAGGGTCCGAGTAGGTTGTTCATATGGAAAGAGGCATGTGGAATTGAGGTATTGTGGTCCTCAATTCTTGCATTCATCCTGGATATGCTAGTGTGTGCAGAGATGGGAGCATACCTGTCAGCTTCACCCCTAACATTGCTGGACACGTCCAGTTGGGCATGTGGGCTGATGCAGATACACTCGTTCCTCTACACCAGCAGCGGGGAACCTGCACCCCACAGCCAAATTTGGTTCACCAGGCCATTTTCCATGAACCATGCCTACTTGCCCCACACGTGATATAATATGTGATGTTAAGGGTGGAACAGGTAGTGATGTGTCTGGATTGGCTGCCCACACAGCTGATCCCTGCAGAAAGTTTGGATTTGATATCCCGCTTTATCACTACCCGAGGGAGTCTCAAAGCGGCTAACATTCTCCTTTCCCTTCCTCCCCCACAACAAACACTCTGTGAGGTGAGTGGGGCTGAGAGACTTCAGAGAAGTGTGACTGGCCCAAGGTCACCCAGCAGCTGCATGTGGAGGAGCGGAGACGCGAACCCGGTTCACCAGATTATGAATTTACCACTCTTAACCACTACACCACACTGGCTTACCACAGAAAGCAGGATTGAACTCTGTACCCAGTAGCTGGTGGGTGGGGAGTGCAATCCCACTTGGTCACACGATCTCTTCCCATCCCTGCGGGTCAGTCAACAGGTGTCAGTCAATTTGATATCAGATTATTGTCCTGCCCAGCTGTCAGAGTTTGCCCACAGGGGTGGGAGGAGATAAAGGTCAGGCCCACCAAGCCAAAAAGTTTCCTCACCCCTCCTCATTTTTGTCTACATAAGATGAACACCTGAAGAAGTTCCAAGTCTACCAAAAAACACCCCATCATCTCTGGTTTCTTAAAATTGATTAACACATATTGTCCACTTCACATTTCCTCTTTAGAGTTCAGAGCAGTTGTCTCCCAAATTTTGGGTCTTGATCACTACTGGAATGGCAGTAGTTCCCAAGTGCTCGTATACATAATTTCAGAAATAGCCTGGAACATTATCCCTGCATTCCAGGAAGCGGGTGAAGCAAACATGAAGATAGAATGAGGAAAGAAGAAAAATAATTAAAGGCACACAGGGAAGAAACAGAACACACAACTCTGATAAAGCTAAATAACTGGTGCACTTATTTTCGCATTAAGTGTAGTTAATGAAGTTAGTCCAATTTGCTTTTGGCAAAAAATTACCAATAAACTTCGCTCTAGACTAGAGTGTGGGATTTGGGGTGGGTGGTGGGTGGGAGGAATCTAATGGAGCTATTAATATACCAAACTGATGCGTTTTTAATGCATTTGGAGGGGGGCAGAGAACTTGTTTTTGAAATTATGAGGAAAGGGCTAAATAAAGTTGCTGTGAATCTGAATCTGTAATATACCAACAACATTTTTAAAAATAGCCAATTGGCCTTACTACAATAGAAATTATGTTTGAGATTATATATGACACATGCAATACCTTTTATTTTTATTTACTAAACGCTCCCTTTATCTGTGACCCCACACATTTGTGTGTGTGCACAAGCTTGTAAAATTCACAGCAGTGGAGTTTTGTGTGCTATTCTGTGTTAAAAGGTGAAATTTGTCCATGAGATCTGATGCTTCACAAAAATAATTGTGACTAGTCCGTTCAGCTTCTACAAATATTGAAATAGCCTGTGGCACACTGTTTCTGATTAAATAAATGAATGCCACCTTTCTTATTTTATTTCTTCAGGATATATTCATCCCCTGAATTTTCTTTATAATTCAAAGTTTTCACCCAGCGACTGGGTGGAAAGGTTTTGGTAGTATTTAAAATAAATATGTTATATGTTCAATTATTTTCTGCAGAATGTAGATTCTTTAGAAATAAATGAAAACATTGTGTCAGTGCCCAGGTTACTTGCTGAAAGTATTTTTACTAAGGAAACTGATGGAAATGCTGGTTTTCATATCTTCACTACTTAAACCAACGCTCAGTTTAAAAACACAAATGGCTCATTCTTCGGAGTAAAAGTTGTGCATTTCTTCTGGAAACCCTGGGATGCTGTAGAAAGGAAACACCTTTTTTAAAAAGTCTGCAGTGGTCTTAGTCTATTATAGCTACCGTATTTTTCGCCCTATAGGACACACTTTTTCCCCTCCCAAAATGAAGGGGAAATGTGTGTGCATCCTATGGGGCGAATGCAGGCTTTTGCTGAAGCCTGGAGAGCCCCACCGCCAGACCCACAAGCTCGGGGGACAGCGGGGAAGCGCAGTGCGCCTTCCCCGCTGTCCCCCGGCTTGGTTGGAAGGCTGGGGGGGGGAGAAGCCTGCTCCTACCCATCGCCAGCCCCGCAAACTGGGGGACAGCGGGAGAGGCGCAGCGCACCTTTCCCGCTGTCCCCCGACTTGGTTAGAAGGCTGGCGGGGGGCTTCCCCCTCCTCCAGCCCCGCAAGCTCCCAGAGCCATGCCAAAGCTGCGCGCAGCTTCGGCATCGCTCTGGGTCCTGTTCTGCGCCTGGGGGAGGGGAAAATAATTTTTTCCCCTTTATTCCCCCCCCCCCCAAATCTAGATGCGTCCTATGGGCCGGTGCGTCCTATAGGGTGAAAAATACGGTACATTAACCACCACATTATACATTTGCTTGCATGAAGCTTCTGTGTTAACTGAGCACAGATATGTGGTTCTTGTTTCTCAGGATAGGCTTAAGGACCGAAGTGAAAAGAGCAGTTAAGATTATTGATAACTCAGTGTTAGTTGTGTAAATATGATAGACCATCACCGGTATGAGCCGATGGTGCTTTTCCATGCTTTTCAGGGAAGAGATTTCAATCTACTGGAGACCTCCATAAATAGAAGCGAGGATAATCCTGGAACAGACTTTTGGGCCAATAGGTATTGCAAGGGGAAGAAGGAAATAGATCCCCACTCCGCCTTCAGTTTGCAGGAGCCGAGATCCATGCCTTGAGCCATTCCTTGCTTGCAAATTATATATTTTGGGATTCAAGGGGGAAATGTAAGTGTTAATATGTGAGCAGAGGACTTGCTTGAGGCCTCAAAAATGGTATTCCAAATTGTTTAGAGAAACAGTTAGATAGCACTGGCCCTTCGGCATTGATATTATTGGTGTTGAAAGGGGGTTGTGTTCACTATAGCTGCAACTTTATCACTCGTGTGTGAAACTATTGTGAGATCAGCTATCGTGTTTCATGAAGTGGTTCAACAGCGGAAACCAGTTGGAAGAGTAAACCATAAACCTGCCACGTGTTCAGTATTGCTCACTAGCACATGGGTGAAATAAATGGTGATTAATTTGTGGATGTAGCATTCTGCAAAGTCATTAGTTCTTCTGTGCCTGCAGTAAGTTGGGAGAGGGGTAGAAGGCACTGCAATAAAGTATTGTTGCAGATGTGGCTCCATTCCTGTACAGTGGTACCTCGGGTTACATACGCTTCAGGTTACAGACTCCGCTAACCCAGAAATAGTGCTTCAGGTTAAGAACTTTGCTTCAGGTTGAGAACAGAAATTGTGCTCCAGCGGCGCAATGGCAGCAGGAGGCCCCATTAGCTAAAGTGGTGCTTCAGGTTAAGAACAGTTTCAGGTTAAGAACGAACCTCCGGAACGAATTAAGTACTTAACCCAAGGTACCACTGTACATGCAAAAACAGCAGCAGTCTGCTACTATACTTACATAAAACAGGGGTTATGGTTTTGTTCTCTTGGTTTAATTATTTACTTGTGTTTTATGTCGTATTATATTCTGTGAACTGCCCTGAGATCTTCTGAGGAATTTAATAAATTTAATAGACATACAAATTTAATAATATATAAATAAGTATGTAAAACTAATAGATAAAATAAAAACAAATAAATTATAGAACTGCTTCCCATAATGCTCACCCACACATTTGGGGTAGAGAACAATCCCATAGCTGTCAACGTTTCCCTTTTTAAAAGGGAAATCCCCTTATTCTGAATAGGATTCCTCACAAGAAAAGGGAAAAGCTGACAGCTATGCAATCCAAGTGCTTCTTACTCTTTCCTCCTCCTGTTCTGCCAAAAGAAGGATCTGTAGTGGCCATGGCCAATCTTTTCGACAAACCGAAGGAATTAAAGTGCCACTCTCACCGCACTATTGCACATTTTGTGCACCACTGCCTCAGGCTACCCACCCATGATCTATGGATTAACGCAGTTGTGCATGTTCATCCTTCCCTCATTCGTCTGGTATAAGACAAATTCATCTGGTGTAAAAGCGGGGTGGCGCTGTGGTCCAAACCACTGAGCCTCTTGGGCTTGCTGATTGAAAGGTTGGCGGTTTGAATCCCCGCAACGAGGTGAGCTCCTGTTGCTCTGTCCCAGCTCCTGCCAATCTAGCAGTTCGAAAGCACGCCAGTGCAAGTAGATAAATAGGCACCACTGCGGTGGGAAGGTAAACGGTGTTTTCATGCGCTCTGGTTTCCATCACAGTGTCCTGTTGCACCAGAAGCTGTTTAGTCATGCTGGCCACATGACCTGGAAAGCTGTCTGTGGACAAATGCCGGCTCCCCCGGCCTGAAAGCGAGATGAGCGCCGCAAACCCATACTTGCATTGACTGGACTTAACCGTCGAGGGGGTCCCCATAAAATTGAAGGGTTAGACTAGAACCTGTGAGGGTCTTCCAGTCCCCATCCAGGGGTCCTTTACCTTTTTCTGTATATAGGTAACAATGTGCTTAAGCAAGGTGTTATGATTGCTACCAAAGTCTTCATTTTCCACTCCACAATGAATGTACCATTGAGAGCTTCTTGAGTTTCACCTTGATCCTGAGCATTTGTGCCAGTATATGTGTCAGGAATGCTGGCACAATATTGTGAATTATGCTAATGTGTTGGCCCTACAGCATGTTTTAAGATGGGTCCATTAGTTTTGTGGCTCTGTTCAAGCTGCTAATGTTGGAAAGAGACCAAACTTCAGGCACACTCTGATTTTTTTAAAAAATAAATATATAACCTAAAATAATGCCATGACATTTGTTGCTGTTACATTCATTGCTAAAAGTCATGCCAACTCCAAGTTTGTGATGATTACAAGAAGAGAAACACTGATATTTTAATTATGAAAATAAGGATTATGCAATAGCATGTAGAAATCTATAAAATGAAGCAAGAAATGTTTTAATGTACGGTAAGTTAGAAACTTTTAGCATAAGTGGAAATATGTTTGCGTGTCTTTATACTTGCATATTCCCCAGAGAGAAATAGTTTGCAGCTACAATTCTGGCTAGTTAGTTCTTTTCTTTTCTTTTCTTTTCTTTTCTTTTCTTTTCTTTTCTTTTCTTTTCTTTTCTTTTCTTTTCTTTTCTCTCTCTCTCTCTCTCTCTCTCTCTTTCTTTCTATTTTGCCCAATTATTTTTATTGATTTTCCATAATTTTTAACAAATTGTCACCAAATTAATACAAAATTAATACAATTAATACAAAATCAATACAGTTATTTCAAAGGCATTTTTTTTAAAAAAAAGGTAACAAGCATCCACTACTTTTCTCACAAATTACAATGTTTTCAGTTTCTTGGCAGCACAGAAGTGGAGCAACCTAAAGGCACAGAAGTCGTGAGAGATGCTGTTAGAAAACTTAAGGTAGGAAACTCTTTTTAAATTTACTAGATACAGTTAGAAGCAATGCCTGATCTGTTCTAAACAAATGTCTTGCATTCCCTCTATGTTTATCCACCCCCTGCTAGAAAATCTCAGAACACCAATATACTCTTCCTTCAGTATACAGTTGTACCTTGGATCCCGAATGCCTTGCGAGTTGAACGTTTTGGCTCCTGAACGCTGCAAACCCGGTTTGCGAACGTTTTTTGGAACTCAAATGTCTGACGCGGGTTCTGTGGCTTCTGATTGGCTGCAGGAGTTTCCAAATGTTTTGGAAGTCAAACGGGCTTCCGGAACAGATTCCGTTCGGCTTCCAAGGTATATATTGTGTGGAGCCTTGATACAACCATTCATGTTTCCATTTTTCATAAGTGAAGTCATGGCCCCCTTCCACACATTACACTAATCTCCTGTTAAAGGTTCATCAGTAGTACCTTTTGTTCCAGACCTTAACTCCAGTATCCCGTGTTTCTTCTTGTTTTCCTTCTCTGCTCCAAGTGTGTGGTCTCCTTCCTCCAAATCTATATTGTCCTCTCATTGGACACAGCTTCAGAGGGCTCCACCCTCTTATCTCTGTTTCCCCAAACGTCTCACTCTGCAGGCTGGCTGGAATGCATCCTAGCAATTCCTCTCCTCTCCATTATCCTGTTTCTCACAGCTTTCCTTTTTCTGATTCCTCCCCGGTTTTTGCTGTCTCTCTGCATACTAAGAATAGAAGGGTGTCTTCCAGCCTGACCTGATTCATTGCTGCTGGGACTTTTTGCAAAGACTTACAGAGACATGGTGGCATTGATGTGTGCTCCTCACAATGTGCTTGTATCTGAAGGACTTGGCGCACACTTGCAATATACCTGTGCTGTGATTTTCACTTGATTTCACTGCAGGAAAGCATGCAGGCTTTCATACAGAAAAGAACAGTGTCCTGAAAAACAGCCAACGGTTAACATTCCCAGAAATGTCAATTTGTAATTGTGAAAAACAGAAATAAGTTTAGGGATCATTCACTAGAATTGGATCTCTTTTTTTTAATCATGATTTTTATTGAGTTTTCCATATTCCATTTCATTTCATAATACATATCCAAAGCTTACATTTTTACTCAAAAAGAGCAACGACCTCCTTCCCTCCCTCTTTTCTGACTTTCCTATAACATTAACATATTTATCACATTTCTATAATCACTTCTTTACCTTATATGATCATTTAAAAATCACCCTCTCATTTGTAAATTAGCTCCTTCTTTCCTCATTACCAAACATTTCACGTTAAAGCTACAAATGTTTTCAGGTGTTTACAGTTTTCTTTCAAGTAATATATAAATTTGCTCCAGTCCTTTTGAAATCTATCATCTGGTTGATTCCTAATTTTCCCCGTCAACTTCGCCAACTCCACAAATTCTACCACAAACTCTTTATCTGCCAGTCGTCCAGGGTGGGGAGTTCTTGCTGCTTCCATCTTTGGGCCAGTAGGATTCTTGCAGCCATTGTGGTGTACATGAACAAATTTACATCTTTTTTGTGGATTTGCTCATCAATTAACCCTAATAAAAATGTTTCTGGTTTTTTTACTGAAATTGTATTTCAATACCTTTTTAAATTCATTACAGTGGTGCCCCGCAAGACGAATGCCTCGCAAGACAAAAAACTCGCTAGACGAAAGGTTTTTTCATTCGCGATTTGCCTCGCAAGACGAATTCCCCTATGGGCTTGCTTCGCAAGACGAAAACGTCTTGCGACTTTGTTAAACTGTTTAAACCATGCTTCGCAAGAAGAAAAATTCGCTAGACGGCAAAAATTGCGGAACGAATTAATTTCGTCTTGCGAGGCACCACTGTATAAATAATGTCCCAGAAGATTTTAACTTTAGTGCAATTCCACCACATATGTAGGAAGTTCCCTTCCTTCTCCCTGCATTTCCAACATAGTTTATCCTGATATCTATACATTTTGGCAAGTTTACTTGGTGTGATGTACCAACGATATATCATCTTCATTAGATTTTCTTTGAGTATTGGATCTTTATGTTCTGTTCAGATGCAGGTGCTGCACAGTGAATCTTGTAATCCTTTTGTGTTATTTCTGTTCATGTTGACTTGCTTTCTCAGTCTCCACTGCTTTTCCACCAGCGATGCTTGCAAAGTTTAAGCAGGGGGTTCCACCCCACATGATCTAAACAGGCTGAGGCCTGGAACAGTCTGCTTGTAAATTGACTGAAACCAGGTCCACAGCCCAAGCCGCTGCTGGCCCCTTCTTATCTGATTGGCCCATTCAAACTAGCTTTTTTTCCCATTCTGGGTGACTGCAGAGGGAGGTTCCCACATCCCCCAATGGTCATGCCAGGATGAAGATAGCCCTGGGACTGGACTGCAGTGGACCGCAAACTACCCCTCCTCCAGAGTCTGTCAGGAGCTCATCCTACACTCGGGTAGGACCCTGGCTGAGACACATGCCCGACTGGCATGTTCTCTCCCTCCTGGTCGTTCGTTTGGGAGCTTCAAAAGCTTTCTTCTGCCCGAACATCACAGCGACCGATGCCAACAGACACTGTCACACTTAGGGATTTGCAGAGTCTTCGCAGTTCGCGTGACAGACCTCAGCAACTCAGCATTTTGGCTAATTACTTTATCTACATATAAACACACACGGAGCACTGCAACATGGCTCCCTCTCTCTGTAGCATCAGGCAGCAAAGAGAAAAAGAACAAAGGACAATAGTCCCACTTCACGGAACACAGCAACACAAACATCCTGTCTCCGTCCCTTCCCACTCTGTGAAGTCAAAATATACACCGTCATGTGATAGACAAAAATCCCATGACTGCAATCATGGAGCAGGAATTCTAACAGAGTCCCAGGTAAGTGGCCACTGTTTCGAAGACATTTGCAGCCCTTTTTAAGTTTGAATCCAACTGAAAATGGGGTTCACACTTTGCCCTTGTTGCTAATGGCCCTTCCTCCCCTGCTGAACACTCTACACTTTTACCTTAGCATGGAAGCGGATGAGCAGGCAACAGTGGTGATAAGGCTCAGGAAAATCATTTTTTTTAGCTGAGTATCAGGTAAGCAGACACCAATCTGCGATCCTTTTCTTTCTCCAGTTACCTCCTGCAAAAGGACATTGATTTTTTGTAGAAGCAGTGTGGGTAGAAAGAAGAATGCAAAAAAATGATTTGTACAAAATTTTTCTTTTGAATGCTCAAGGAAGAATTTCCACATTTCTGCTTTGCACCAGAGCTGTCATCCCCAATATGTTTCACTAGGTTTTTTGCAGATACTTTTTGCTTCCTTCGGAATTCCTCATGCTGTTTGCCTGAGGAGAAATCACAACATTTACTTCCATTTTTGCTTTAGGCAAAAAATCATTGTTGACAGTTAATTTGCATTTTACATTATGTGAGAGTGGGAAGAACACTGTGTGGGAAAGAACGATAAGATCAGAGCTCTGAATCAGCCCTTCACAGATAATGTTTGGTCATCCAATTTCTTAGTAAATATCGGTCTTAATCTTCCTATGCACTTGTTGACCACTAAGCCATATATAATATCTAAATGATCCTCAATCTGGTTTAAATTCTCAGTTAACAACTTTATGTTGATGCAAAGATTAGGATAAGGAAGTGTAACCATTTCATTAATTATTTCCATATGCTATCCTGAATTTGTGAGACATTGTAGGAATTGAACACTGAGGGCCATTGCTGACCCCAGATACCAACCCTGTGGGCAACAAATCCTTGACTCAGTTTCATATATACACTAGAGTCATAGTCAAATATCCATTTCTTTTTTAAAGGATAAGCCTATTTGATCCCAATGTCCCATTAAAAAGTGGGGGGGGGGGGTTCAACTAAAAGCTACATCTGGAACATAAATCATTTTTTAATCATCAGCATCTGTCATCAGTATCTGTATGCACTGCAACAGTTCAGAGCAGGCAACAGGATTGTTCCTCCAATAAGAAACTGATGCTAAAATTTCCATTGTTTTAAGAACTTATGCCCAATAGCAGAAAGACAACCGGAATAAAAACATTTGCAATGGTTTAAAAAGACACTGAGGCTCAGTTTGGGAACTCTCCAGTGTCTTGGTTATTGCAGGAGCTGTGAGCCTTTTGCTCTTGTTGTTCAGCCTTGGAGCACAGATCATATTACTTGGAAGATTAGCTCAGTTAATCCATCTCATAACCAAGAATGAACACACTGAACCCAAAGAAGTATGAATATTTCCATATGTCTGGATATTTTAGATATAGGGGTATCTTTTATATGGGCAAAATTTGTATAAAATCTCAGATGGCTGAATTAGTGTGGGAGAAAGTGTAGAATGAGGAAAAACTAGAAATTGATTCTTAAATGTTAGAGTTAAAAGTCTGATGGAGTAGCAGTCTGAGAAACGAAATGATATCCAGCGGTTCATGCTAAATTTAAAACCTCCTCCATTTTAATTCTCTTTAAAGATGCATCATAGAATTTCTGTGATCCAGCTTATAGCATGCTCTGCATGAGAATACTTAATGGTAAAAAATAAAGGTGTATTCCTATCTGTTCATTATTATTATTATTATTACTGTTAAAAGAAATGTCAATTAAAATTTCATGAAACCACAGCGGTGTCACAACTTCAAAAAGAACTGAATTAATTGGAAAAGAGGGAGAACATGTTTTAAGTGTTTAGGCTCCTATTAGAGGAAATTAATCATAAATCTTGGGGCCTAATTAATACTTCCTTTTTTAATGTTTCCATGTATTTGGGTTGTGATCCAAGTTCAAGGCACTTGTTTCATCAAAGGCCTTGATGCTTCAAAGAGTTGAGCACATACTCAGAAATACTATATGATCTCAAATGTCCATTCACTACTAAAAGGCTGTGTAGCTTTGCACCGCGGGAAATGTTGCTTACTCACTGTACTGGATTTAGGGGTTGCTCGTGCGTAAGTTGCCGCCACTGCTGGCGAGGTTACCTGGTTAAACCCTTTCTGACTGAACAGCCTCCAGCATCGTGACTGTCTCAGTCGCTGGCAGAATCCGTCAGTGGGCGTTTCTTGAACCTTTTCCAGCATAAAAGTTGTTTGACGCCAAGTCTCCTCCTACTCTCCCTGCGCGTAAGTCTTCTGCGCAGGGAGGGTGTGGGCAACGGAGTACCCGTACTCTCTCCGCTGGTCTCCGGCGAGGAGTCTTGGAGCCTCCTCTCCGATTCCCCCATCTGCCCCCCTTCTCCACTGGTGTTACGCTGATTTCCTTCCCCAGCAGATGGGCTGTCTCTCTCCCTACTGGGACCCTCTCCGGCATCCCTCTGGAGCCTTCCCTCCGCCTCTAGCTCCGATGGCAGTTCCCTGACACTCACTCTTGACCATAGAACATTAAAATTGCTTGAACTCTGCTGAAGATGTGTCCAACTTAAAAGCCCACTTATGATTCAAGTGATAAAATAGTCGACAATGTAGGGGCATCAAGGTGTTAATTCCCTTTCCCTTTCCCCACAACTTATTAATTTATGAAACTATTACATATGGCACTAAATAATTTGATTTTCCCCAGTAGGTGGTGCTAATGCTCTACAGCAAAAAAGAGACATTTTTGGCAGGCTTAATTCTTTCCTAGTTCTCTTCCAGTTTATGATTTATGCCACTGCTATCAGTACTAAGTCATTACATTGGGCCAGGAATTGTTAATATTATTGAAAAGAAACACTCTTGTTGCATTATCAACTTTCCTATACAGCATTCTCCTGTGGAACGCTGTACTGTTAATTTGGAATGCTTTCTGCTCCCTTGCGCAGATGTGAAAAAATAGTATAAATCATCATTACCAGAGGGAACGTGGAAGCCAGGAGAATCTTCTGGTAGAGCATGTCCATTACATAGACGCTTCCAAAATACTCCATTTGAACTCATTGTTCTTGTTCCCGAAGTAACATTTTCCATTATTCTAATCAAACAGTTATATGAAATGGGTGTTACTCAAAATGTTTCATAATAAGCCTTTTCAAGTAAACCCTAATCTTAAAACAGACACAGATTGTCGGCCTGTTGGTAAGAATGTCATTGTTCTGGAAAAGGAGAATGACTAATGTGTGAAACATACAAAGGATGGAGCCCAAGGGAGAAAATAGATCTCAATCTTTGGAGTCTGGCAAGCTGCCCCTCTCATCATCTTGTCTTCAATCGCATTGTTGCTTCTTTCCTACTGAGCACTAGCAAGGGCTTGTTGATGGTGGGCGACACACCTTCATTTGCTTTCCAGTTCTGCTGCAACAAATCGAGGGCAGCAACAACAGTAGTTTAGGAGCAGTCTTCATATCAACTTTATTACTTTCAAAGATCCTGCAGAAAACCAGCCACTTCTTCCAACAATATAAGCTGCCCAGTGAAATGTAAGGACAGACCAGTTTTGGCCCATGCCTCATGAGATAAAATGGCTAAATAATGTAAAAAGGGGGGGGGTATCACATTGAGTTTTAGTACATCACGTATCACACCTAAACCATGCAGTAAACCCAACCTCTTCTGTTTCCCCCAATGCAACTATTTAATGTAAGTTAATGTAAGTCTTTCAGGACCGGTGTGATGTGGTTTCGGTGGCCGCTCCCAGTCAGCAGTCTAGCTGCTGCATTCCAGATTAGTTGTAGTTTCCGGGTCACCTTCAGAGGTAGCCCCACGTAGAGCACATTGCAGTAGTCCAAGCGGGAGATAACCCGAGCATGCACCACTCTGGCGAGACAGTCTGCGGCAGGTAGGGTCTCAGCCTGTGTTCCAAATGGAGCTGGTAGACAGCTGCCCTGGACACAGAATTGACCTGCGCCTCCATGGACAGCTGTGAGTCCAAAATGACTCCCAGCCTGCGCACCTGGCAGAACGATGTTTATGTTGCAAATTTATTGTAATGTATGTGTTGGTCTTTTGCTTATTTTGCTTTGGTCTGTCTGTTTTTGTAAGTTTTTGGCTGTTTTAAATTTGGAGGTTTAAGTATATATATGTTGGTGGGAAACCGTCGTGTGACGGGCCAATGGCCGTAATAAATATCAATCAATCAATCTTGGATCCTGCGCACCTGGATCCATTTGGGAGCATCAGATTTTGGGCTTTCTCAGGGCACTGTATTATGAAAGATTACCCAAGTCCATCCCTGATCCTGGAGAGTATTACAATGAATCATAATATATAAATGCAGAGTCAGCCTTGAAAAATCTGCATTAGCTGCGGAAAGAAGCCTTGCTACTAATGGAGGAGGGACCCATACAAAGGTCTCACCAACTGACCTCAGCAGAGGAACTGAGACAGACAGAGAGCTGGAAATGGATATTGTTTTCTTTGGAACCTGTGAGCTGTAGCAAATTTCAAAAAAGGAACGTACTATGACGTAATTAATAGTGTTCAATTTAAACTGTAAATATTCTTACATGATCCTTTGTTTCCCATTTTCAGTTCGCAAGACATATCAAGAAATCCGAAGGTCAAAAAACACCAAAGGTTGAGTTGCAAATTTCAATATATGGAGTGAAAATTCTAGATCCCAAAACAAAGGTAGGATCCCTCTTTTCTCCCTCTTCTCCCTCTAGCATTCTGACTATTTGACGTAATACATATATTAAATTAAATGTATCCATCTCATTGGCAAGCAAGAATCAAAAATAGCAGAAGGTCTGGTATGAAACATGAGCTCCCATCATGGCCACTGCCAAGAATAAATTTACAATAGCTATAAAATATTGCATAACCAAGATAGTAACACAGTATATATATATATATATATTCTGCTTATTTGAAGTTCCTGAGCAATGGATTGGATCCAGCCATCTTTTTTCTTTCAGTTCCCTCTGCAGCTTTTCTGGGGGTTGGCGGGGGGGGGGTGTGGAGAGAAATTGGAGAAAATGGCCTCCCTGCTTCTTCCAGTGGGATCACCATGTGGGTGGAGGTAATGATGAAATACATGGATCAAGGGGCAGGGGGAACTCTTACAACCTGTCATGTTCCTATCAGTCTCCCAAACAAAAGTCACCCAAGGAATAACTGAAATTCACTTCACAATAGCTTAGTTGGCTAGCGTGCGGTGCTGATAACGCCAAGATTGCAGGTTCAAACCCCATATGGGACAGCTGCATATTCCTGCATTGCAGAGGTTCGGACTAAACCATGGGTAGGCAAACTAAGGCCCGGGGGTTGGATCCAGCCCAATCACCTTCTAAATACGGCCCTCCAGGATAGAAGTCTAGAACTCCCATCATTCCTAGTCATTGGCTATTCTGGCTGGGCCTGATGTGAGTTGTGCTCCCAAACAAACTTCTAGAGGACACCATGTTTGGGAAAGCTGGGAAAAAAATCAGTAATCACCTCTACAGCGTTGGCATTAAAGATTCACGCAGTCAGTGCAAACAATTATTTTTCAGTTCTCACTCTTTTATAGTAAACATGTGCCTTAAATAAATAAAGCTTGCTCCTTTAAGCTCACCGTAATGTAACTGGCAGGGATTTTTTTTTTTTTAATAAAAAAACTCAATGTATTCAGCATGGTGATGATAATGATGATCTTGAAAAATCAACTCTGAGCCAAGTGGAAACTGTGCTATGGTTATGGAATGGGATGTTCCTTGATGTTGGTCACAGCTTGCAAATGGCACCACATTCACTGAGACACAGAAGGTGAAATGAGTTTGCTGAAGGGTGTTGATACCACGTTGCTCTCAAAGAATGCAAGAAAACTTCACTTCAGCTGCTTTAATCCAGGGTCACAAATCTAAATTTGGCTTTCTAAAATATTCTGCAATCAGGATTAGTTGAGAGTGATTGCAGAAGTTGTTTTCCGTGTACGTGTTTCAAGTGCCCGATATGTTTAACATATCTCTTAAGTGGTATTCTGAAATAAAGCATGGTACTCCTCATTTACTCTATACTTCAAGATCCCGTCCTTCTATCTGGAAAACTGGCATTTGCATCGTCCACTCACTACGGTTAATATACAGTCATGCCAATTGACGGGATGTTATGTACAGCAGAAATATGTTTTGTGCAGAAACTACATTGAGTGTGATCCAACAAGAGAGTCCCGAGAATGGAGCTGGAGCTCTCCCAATATCTGCAATGGAACATCTTGTGTTTATGCTTCTTTGCCTTGTGTAGCTGAAAATTAGACCCAGATGCCTATTCGGATTGCAGGCATGTCTAACAAAGCAGTGTATTGGTCTGTGAGAGGCATATTTCATGTTAGAATGTAAAATTATAGCTTGTTGTGGTAACTTTTGTGGGGCCTCGCTAGACGATCATCAGACCCCCAAATGCAACCCAGGATGTGTAATTGCACCATCATTATTTATTTATTTATTTTGCAGGAAGTCCAGCACAACTGCCAGCTCCACAGGATATCATTTTGTGCTGACGACAAAACTGACAAAAGGATATTCACTTTCATATGCAAAGATTCAGAGTCAAACAAACACTTGTGTTATGTCTTTGACAGTGAAAAGTGTGTAAGTATGAAGTATTTATTTTAAAGCTGGTTTGGGGTTGAGTTTTGTTTGTTATGCTGAAAGTTATTGTCCCTTTTCTTGCTGTAAAGGCAGAAAAGAGAAGAAAACATGCAAAAGCTTCTATCTTTGAAGCCAAATTTGTCATGAAGGTATTATCCCTGTGCTCCTTTTAGACTGTTACAACCAGTGCTTTTTTTCTTTAAAAAAATGTTTAGGGGTACTCTCATCTTCCTACTCATATTGAAATACTGCCCCTCAATGAGGCCAAACTTAGATTCACAAAATGTTTAGGGGTATGTGTCCCCCTGCGTTCCCCCCACGTCCACCCAGGAAAAAAGCATGAACACTGGTTGCTAGAAACTGCAGGATGGGAGAGTGCTGTTGCACACAGATTCTGCATGCTGGCTTTTCCTAGGCGTCTGGTTGGTCACCGAGACAGCAGTATTCTACACAAGATGTACCATTCTTTGGCCTGATCCAGCAGCCTTTTCTTATGTTCTTATGCAATGTCAATCACAGACCATATAAGGAAAGCCAGAAAAACAGCCTCCTTGTTTCTTAGTCCAAATATTTCTTAGTCCAAAGTATTTTATACTTCAACATGGATACCCAAAATGTAGGCACCAAGCAATATTAAGCATCAAGGTTGCATCCTGCTGCATGCTGCATTAAAATACCAGGAAGCAGTGTGTGGTGGGCCAGCGTTGGGCCTTGCATTTTAGTATTAAGAGGAATACATGTGCCCTTGACAGGCAGCATTTCTGTTTTGTACCTCTGCATCTGAAAAACGGGATGCGGGTGGCGCTGTGGGTTAAACCACAGAGCCTAGGACTTGTCGATCAGAAGGTCGGTGGTTCGAATCCCCGCGACGGAGTGAGCTCCCATTGCTCGGTCCCTGCTCCTGCCAACCTAGCAGTTCGAAAGCACGTCAAAGTGCAAGTAGATAAATAGGTACCGCTCTGGCGGGAAGGTAAACAGTGTTTCCGTGCGCTGCTCTGGTTTGCCAGAAGCGGCTTAGTCATGCTGGCCACATGACCCGGAAGCTGTACGCCGGCTCCCTCGGCCTTTAAACCGAGATGAGCGCCGCAACCCCAGAGTCAGTCACGACTGGACCTAACGGTCAGATGTCCCTTTACCTTTACTATCTGAAAAACAGTACCAAAAAACCTGGGAGAAATGTCCTTCGCTGTTCTGAGACTGAAGGAAAGGCTCTGTCTTTTATCTTGCTGTAGGGCTTTGACTGTTTATAGAGCTGTGCAGTGTTAAGTGCTGCACAATGGCTAAAGTAATGTTTTGGATACTTTCCTTCTCTTGGATCTTGTGTTCATCCTTCCTCTGCTTCCAAATCCCGATGCACTTTTTCATTATAACTAGAAGGACAGTTTAAGTAGGACAGTCACATCACCCATGTACAGATAACTTTGCATATCACGGATGCAACCCAGCCTTGTGACTCAGTGGTCCAGATCTGGGATGGATAAAAGCATTGGCAGCCATTGAAACTCTGAGTCATGTTCACTGGTCAGGAAACGCAGCGTAAAAGCACACACAAATCATGTTCTGTGAATACCAGGACTTAAGCCATTTGGAGTCACTCCAGGTCTAGCCATCTGTAATTATCCCAGAGACAGGTTAGTTACACTGTTATTGGCCCTGGCTTAAAATCAGCTCCTTGGTGGTGGCCAACGCTATGTTCCATCTGACCACCCTTCATGTACTACGTCTTGAACAATAGCCTTAATGTCTTGTCCCTTTGAATGCATTTTGCCAACAGAGCTCTAAATGTGGTTTTTCTGCACTCTGCAGTTACATCTGAAACAGCTTGACGTATCACAGGGTTCACATGCAATGCAGTGTTCAACCATGGTTTACATCTATGTGACATGGCAGCAGTAACACTGGAGTGCTTCAGTCATGATCTTCTCTCCAGGAAGCCACACACTTTCCCATTGAAGCCAAGCCATGGTTTGGCCTAGCATTACATGTGAACTAGGCCAGTATGTTCCTTTAGGGGTTTGGTTTCTGCTCAGCTAGAGTTTACAAGCTAACAGTAATATTTGCTCCATATAAAGGCAGAAGAGATAACTTTAACTATTGGTCAAGCATTTGACCTGGCTTACAGGAAATTTCTGGAATCTGGAGGAAAGGATGTCGAAACAAGAAAACAGATTGCTGGGTTACAGAAAAGAGTAAGTAGCAGAATTTGGGTTTCTTTTCTTGGTTTAAGTAATGTATTGTTTGGATTTTCAAAGATATACTGCTGGCGTATAGCAGGACAAAAGTGAGAATTCAACATTATAGAAAAATCCATTACGACAACACATGAAATTAGGGGGTTGTGTCCGACTAAGTCCTACTCAGGGTAGAACTATTAAAAACAACAAATTTAAGTTAATCTTTACTAACTTGTCCATTAATTTCATTAGGTCCACTCTGATTATGACTTCGCCTGATCCAACTCAGAGAAGCTATTGCTAGTAACTAAAGTACCCTTAAATTGTTTTTAGTGATTCATCTGAACTTATTAGGGCTTTGCACACCCCACCGGTTCAACCTGTGATCTCAATACAGGGGTCCCAAATCAGGCAAAAACACCCTTGGCTAATTTGGGACCTATCTGCCCCAACCTAAATCCAGCCCCGAAGTAGCTAGGGGCAGGCTTATGTTTAATTAGTTTCTTAAAATAACAATGATCTGAGAAGCGGATTGAAAAGTACCGTGCGCCAGGCAGGAAGGAGAGCCAGGAATCTGGCTCCTACTTTCTCCTAGTGTTCATGGGCTTTTTCACAGAGGTTTCCCACCTAGTTCCTGCCTCACCTTCCTCCCTGACAATCGTGAATTACTATGGGCGATCCAGCCCGACGTGCAGTGATATGTGGTCATCAGAACCTAACTCATCCAACAGCCAAGCTCCTCCAAATATGCCTGATTTGGCTCTAGATGCAGCCAAATCCAGTATGCTCAGCCCTAAATATTGCATTCAGATATTACATATTCTGTATGCCTATGGCTCTACACAAATACAGCATGAGCTTCAGTTTTCTGAATAGCCTCATTAAAAGCCAAGTGAATGGTTCTGCAGTGGTCAGGGCGTGTTCAAGCACCAACTTGACTGGTCAGATGAATGCCTATTTGGCCACAGTTGATTATTGTTTAATATTCTGTTCAGCATAGGATGTCCTGTGTACATGGATGCCCACTGCTTTATTACCTCAGAATGTTATTTGAGAGCTACGGTAGTAATGATTTGATAAGATTCCAGAAAATTTGCCCCAAACATTATTACAACTTTTCTGGGGTCCCTTGCCTTTAAATTGAGCACATCCTCTTTTCAACTTGCTTTACTGCTTAGTTTTATGCTGTCTGGGGGAGAGGGAGCGCATAAATTGGCCCAATAAATAGCCTCTTCTAAATTGCTCCAGGTTAGTGTTCTTTTTCTAAAGTATTTTGGCATTAAGCAAAGAAGGAGAAAATGAAAGAAAACAACTTGATCCAGCTACTCTAATCCCATGGGTAGAGAAACTGATACTGGGACAAATCAGTCTATTTGTCAGCAGTGGCGTAGCGTGGGTTTTCAGCACCCGGGGCAAGGCAAGTAATTTGCGCCCCCTAACCCGTGGATTTGTGCCCCCTAACCCGTGGATTTGCGCCCCCCCAACCCTAACCCCCAGATGTTGCGCCTGGTGCGGCCGGGCCCCCCCCTGCACCCCCCACGCTACGCCACTGTTTGTCAGTAATAATCCTGGATCAAGAGGAAGCAATAAAACGAGTTGAACCTCAACTTGAAGAGAAGAAACCTTTCAATTAACTTTAGAATGGACCTTTCCTAACTAGAACTCAACTTGTGTGTAGATATTGTAGAAAAATCTTGAGCACATTGTTGCTGATAATACTACTGTATATAAGCTCCATTTTGATTCCATAAAAAGTCATGTCTTATGCACCATGCAGTGGAGAATTTGCACCTCTTGATCTCTTGTCTGTTGCAAGCATAGTCACCATCTCCAAAGGGCCCTGGGTGCCCGGGCACTCACAAATTTTTCACTATGGGTGCTTGGCTAGGCGACCCAATACGTCACACACTGCAGTGGGGCACTCCATCACACACACCCTGTGGCGGGGCACTCCATTGGGCCCTCCCATTACGGCAGTGACGTGTGACGTCATGTGCTGCGCATGATGTCACATCTGTGCACCGGGCACCCACAGTGTTGGGTGGAACCCAGCACTCCTGATTGCAAGACCTGATTATTCTATTTGCTTCCTATATGAGATATGCATCCTTGAGAGGAAATTTTTAATGGATAAGTATCAACAACTTGCTTCTGTACAAACCTCTTTTCTTAATAACGGCGAAGATTTTGTTCCTTGGTTATTTGCTTTCCTGGGCTCATTCAGGAAGTGAGTAAGAATGAGTCAATAAACCCAACGCAGTTCATTAATCTCACCTTTCTAATAACTGCAATTTTATTTTATTTAGATTCATGAACTAGAAACAGAAAACATTGAGCTAAAAAACAAGGTTCAAGATTTGGAGAACCAGTTAAGAATAACGCAAGTGCAAACGTCGCCAGTAAGTACCCTGGGCTAAGCCATTTTTTCTTCGTAGAAATGCAATCACTTTAACACTTTTAATACTTACTTTGCTTCTAAATAAATAACCCAAAGGCTCTTTTCTGATTGACTTAACAAATAAATGGCAATTTCAGTGTTGAAGTAACTCTAAGATTGTGATGAGCTAATGAAAGGGAAAAAACAATCATGCCTTAAACTGGCTAACTTTACTCTTAGTTTCAATACCAAGATTCAACGTTGAGAGTAGGCAACAGGGTCCCTGAAAAGTTAGTTTGACTAATTATCAAGTACAATTACAAAGTGCCAAAATATCCAAGTATGACGAAGGGCTTCCAGATCATTATTTGGCATATCAGCATCTCTCTCTCTTTTGAGAACTTAAGCATTGCCAGAGAACTAGTCCCTAAATTTGGGTGTATCTAACATTGTCAAAGTTTTGTCACAAACATACAGTTACTTACTTACCAGTTTGTTTTATGTGCGATGCACTTAACTAACTTCCATTTTCCTAATCCTTCCTGCAAGTGTGTATGAAGTCGGATTCCATGTAAAGCTGCCTCAAAAATCATATGGCTCTTTCCCTGTTTGTTATAGCTGACAATTTTGGTTCTTGTTTCCATGTGTGATTGTGGCTGTACAGTCGGAAATCAAACAAAATCTGTTCCAGAAGTTCGTTTGACTTTCAAAACGTTCAGAAACCAAAGCGTGGCTTCTGATGGGCTGCAGGAAGCTCCTGCAGCCAATTGGAAGCCCTGCTGGATGTTCGGCTTCCAAAAATAGTTTGCACACCGGAACAGTCACTTCCAAGTTTGCCACGTTCAGGAGCCAAAACGTTTGGGAACTAAGCTTTTCGAAAAGCAAGGTACAACTGTAGTGGATTTTTTGAAAGCAAGAAAAATCAATCTTAATTAAGCCAATGACAGTATGGTTTTAGGTGATGCTACTATCACCTAATGTGTTCAGCTGCATTTAAAGCACAAATTGCCTGCAAGCTACAACAATGGCAGTCAGTGGCATAGAAATGCAATTACCTTAGGTCGAGAATCCCAGAGTATGCGCCTTTTGTGAAATGTGGCCTCATTTTGCAGTGCAACTTTTGTAGATTTCTACTTAGTTTTGGTTTTATTTTATTTTATTTTATTGGAGGCTCATCCAATAATTTTATACCAGGGTGGCTGTTTTCAGTTATGTGCGTCCATATTTGTCAAAAAGTTGTTTGCTCTTGTGCTTCTGTCCTCTATACAGTTGTGTCTAGTTAAGTCCACTGTGGTTGTATATATTTAATCTGTGGAATCCTGCTCCTCATGCAAGGAAAGCAATTTTTAATTTTTTTTTAAATAAAAACGAAAAATGAAAGAAATAAATATTTTATTAAAGAGTGGATTACATGATATCTAATCTAAAAAGTGATTTGAAAAAATAAATGTAATTGACGTGGGTTCATAAATTTCATGATGGTCTACTTTTCACAGATTTAAACAATCTTGTCAGTGATGATTAAATTATGCCTTATAATGCAATCTATTAACCCGTAGGCAAATCTAGCTTTTAATCACACAGAATGTTGTGTCAATAAAGAGATGAGTCATAAAGTATGTCATTCATCAAGGCAGAATAACAGTAACTAAAGGGAGAAAGAGGATATTTGTGTATATGTGTTGTCACAATCGTGTCTCCCATTGTCTCTAGCAAAGTCATTTAGAAACACACTTTTTTAAAAAAGTTAATTTATTTATTTAGTCAGTCATTCAGTCAGTCGCTTTATTTTGCCCAGGGCAGCCCAAATCAATTTACAACCAAATAAATACACCAAAAAACCCATTATCTCTTTGCTTCCCTCAACCACCCATTTCTACAGTCAGCTTTCTGTGTGTGGTGTGAGAATTACTAAACATATAAATGTGTTTCAGGGTGTGCAAACACACCTATTTATTGATTATTATTTTTTATGTCTGTCCCACTTCCTAATGAAAAACCTCTCCAGGCAACTTCTTTCCAATAATTTTTTATTGGCCACATGCTAAGGAATTCTGTACCCAGAAGTCTTCATAGGCTGCCATTGGCTTTCTGGCCGCTTGAAGCCAGAAAGTTGGGGGGGGGGGAATAAGATAGGCAGGTTCCACATAGGATTCTTGTATTTCAGGAACATTTAACGTAAAAAGCAACTGAGAGAAATGTTCTGTTTCAACAAAGAGACATTGTTATTATGTAACAAGATTTATGCTTTTTAAGTATTGAGTGTGGAGGGTATAATGAGGTGGGACACGGATTTAAGAAAAGATCCGTAGGATAACAAAGCGTGGCAAGAGCGTGGAGAGTGCATTTAAAGACATACACTGTGGATATTCTCAAAATATAAGAGCTTAATTTTTAACCTAATACAGTGGTGCCTCGCAAGACGAAAATAATCCGTTCTGCGAGTCTCTTTGTCTAGCGGTTTTTTCGTCTTGCGAAGCAACCCTATTAGCGGATTAGTGCTATTAGCGGTTTAGCGGATTAGCAGCTATTAAAGGCTTAGCGGCTTAGAAAAAGGGGGGGAGTGGAAAAAACATCAGAACACTCGCAAGACGTTTCTGTCTTGCGCAGCAAGCCCATAGGGAAATTCGTCTTGCGAAGCAGCTCAAAAACGGAAAAACCCTTTTGTCTAGATGGTTTTCCATCTTGCGAGGCATTCGGCTTGCGGGGCACCACTGTAATAGGACCATCCAGTACAATAGATGTCACCAATTTACAGTAAATGTTAAGAAAATGGTAATGGGGTAATATTCATAGAATCATTAAATTGTAGGAGAGGGATGTGGGTGGCGCTGTGGTCTAAACCACTGAGCCTCTTGGGCTTGCTATTCAGAAGGTCAGAGGTTCGAATCCTCGTGACGGAGTGAGCTGCTGTTGCTCTGTCCCAGCTCCTGTCAACCTAGCAGCTTGAAAGCACGTCAGTGCAAGTAGATAAATAGGTACCGCCGTGGCAGGAAGGTAAACGGCGTTTCAATGCCCTCTGGTTTCCATCACAGTGTCCTGTTGCACCAGAAGTGGCTTAGTCATGCTGGCCACATGACCTGGAAAGCTGTGGACAAATGCCAGCTCCCTCAGCCTGAAAGCGAGATGGACACTGCAACCCCATAGTTGCCTTTGACTGGACTAAACCGTCAAGGGGGTCCCTGTAAAATTGTAGGGTTTGACCAGAACCCGTGAGGGTCTTCCAGTCCAAAACACACACACACACACACACACACACACACACACCGCCATCCAGTTATAGAAGACTGGATTTAATACAGCCACTCGCCTCTTTAGTCATGGTGACAGACCCTCTGTTTCTTGCATTCATTAAAATCCCAGTGAAAACAAATACTAAAGATGTAACACACTATAAATATTGTTTATCATTCTGTTCCTTATGGAAAACACTCATTCCACTACTGCTAATGCCATCCGCCTCTTCTGAACAATCACAGTAGCAAGATTGAGAGACTTTGAGCAAGCGAGCAAACCGGAAACCTTCACAGAAATTATTTGCCTGAAACTTTGTGAGAATGGCCCGTCCAGCACAAATGTCGAAAATTAATTGTTAGCATTATGCTCAAGGTATTTCATTTCCCACTGCTCATTAGGAATGCTGCCTCTGATATTTGTCATCCTCTTAAGACTGTAAGGGGGGACGGACCCACGTTTGGCTATAGGCTTCAGCAAATGTAAAATTACTCATCAAGTTATAATGCAAAAAAAGTTCAGTGTGGTTCGAATTTTCCGTTAAAAATAAATGAGCTACTTTCAACTTTTCTGTTTGGTGAATATTTAATATATGGATTTAAAAAATGTATATTAATCATACGTTAGAGCCCTGACATTGCTTTTAGTGAGGATATTTACAATGAATTTTTAAAGAGCATAATCAAGTATGTATTCTTAATCATGATGCTAAATATGGAAAACAAAGCAGTAATGGGAAGGTTATTTATGTAACACAAAGACTCCAAAGGGCTTATAATTCAGGTGTTATGCTAAACCTACCCCCCTGTCCTTACTGTATATTCCTCCCCACATGCAGATCCTCAATGCTTCTCTTGCAATCTGATAAACATAATTTGCATATTTAGTTAAAAACTCCCAACTCATCCATTTATCATAAATGTATCTACCAGCAAATACCTAAACTAGTACAGTGGTGCCCCGCAAGATGAAATTAATTCGTTCCGCAATTTTTGTCGTCTAGCGAATTTTTCATCTTGCGAAGCACGAAATCCCATAGGAATGCATTGAAAATCAATTAATGCGTTCCTATGGTCAAAAAAAGTCCAAACAAAGCCAAATTTGGTACAACAACAGTTTATTAACTGCTCTTTAAAGTCACACATACTGTAAAGAGCAGTTCAAAAATTGAAGGGAAAATAAATTAACTTTATAAGCAAAACATGTCTTTGTTTTTAGACAAAGAAAACAAAGTCGCGAGACGTTTTCGTCTTGCGAAGCAAGCCCATAGGGAAATTCGTCTTGCGAGGCAAATCGAAAATGGAAAAACCTTTCGTCTAGCGAGTTTTTTGTCTTGTGAGGCATTCGTCTTGCGAGGTACCACTGTATTGGACAGTTTGCAGGCAGTGATTTGTCCCAAGATGTTCTCATAGGGATTTCTGACTCTTCCTTCTTTTATTGAGACAGAGCTACAGTGCCATGATGTAATTGGTAGGCCTTTCGCTCTTTCCTGGTTCAACTAATTCCACCATTTTCAGGGAGTTTTGCTTTGTTTTTGTCTAGAGTTCCTGATCTTAAGCGTAGGTTTCAACTAATCAAAACACACCCCTTTATTTTCCTCCCCACTCACCCCCAAATAAAGGTGTTGGAACTTCTCACTATTGCAAAAATTCTACTCCAGATGAAAGTTTGTTGGGAAGCATCCTCCCTGTAATATTCTACAAAGCAAGAGGAAAGTTAAGATAATGTTCTTGTCCTCAAATGAACTGAGGAGAGGAGCCAAGCTTGCTGGTAGCAAAACACATGATTTGAGATTCAGTCCACATTGAAAAGTTCATTGATGTTTGCTCACAAGGAAGTGGCGGGGGGAAGTCTCCTGCGAACCTAGCAGTTCAAAAGCACACCAGTGCAAGTAGATAAATAGGTACCACTGTGGCGGGAAGGCAAACAACGTTTCCATGCGCCGCTCTGGTTTCGCTAGAAGCGGCTTAGTCATGCTGACCACATAACCCAGAAAACCTGTCTGCGGACAAACGCCATCTCCCTCGGCCAGTAAAACGAGATGAGGCCCGCAACCCCAGAGTCGTTTGTGACTAGACTTAACTGTCAGGGATCCTTTACCTTTACCTTCTTGTATTTGTCATGAGACAAAGGTATTTGAGAGCAGAAGCAGTAAAAGGAAGCAGTAAAGGAGTCTAGAAATGTTGTGAAATGCTGAAAAGCTGCAGAATCACTCAGCATGCAGAATCACTGTAACTCATTCTCTGTATAAATGTTTGTATTGGCTTGCAGGAAGACTCAGTGGGGCCTGAGTGGGGTGGATTCAGTGTGTGTGTGGAGCATGACTTAGGCATGGAGCCTGTGCTCAGTGAAGCCTGTACTCTGTGTATGCTCTGAAGCTAGTTTAAATCTTCTGTTCACTATGCTGTTTACTTGCAAACAAGTTATACCTCAGTAAAGCTATTCTTCTTTTACTGAAGAGGACTGTATTATTAACACTGCTTGAGTGTTTAAAAAAGGGCCTCAAAGCGGTTTACAAAAGATAGAACAATGAAATAAAGAAAAAAAATACAACACTACCTTAAAACATGCAAAAGTTAAAATACTAAAGCAGGTTAAAATTACCTCAACTTCCTTAAACATCTGGGTATGAATATTTTTAGCAGATGCTGAAAAGAATACAGTGAAGGTATCGACAAAGTGTAACAACAACAACAACAACAAATTACTGTTTATACCCCACCCATCTGGCAGGGTTTCCCAGGCACTGCCAGTGTGGTGTAGTGGTTCAGAGTGGTGGACTCGTAATCTGGGGAACCGGGTTCGCTTCCCCGCTCCTCCACATGCAGTTGCTGGGTGACCCTGGGCTAGTCACACTTCTCTGAAGTCTCTCAGCCCCACTCACCTCACAGAGTGTTTGTTGTGGGGGAGGAAGGGAAAGGATATTCTTAGCCGCTTTGAGACTCCTTATGGTAGTGATAAAGCGGGATATCAAATCCAAACTCTTCTTCTTCCTCCTCTTCTTCTAAATTACCAAAGTGCTGAGTATTATATGGCAACTGTAGTAGTGCCAATTCCACTGATCAAAGCAGTCAATTTGAGTTTAACCTTGCCATGGCAACAGTTTGTTTCTTCTCCGAACTATGTATCTTAGCCAGCTTTGTGTAGATGAACATTTCAAGCCATGAGAGCGGAAGGGGGAAAGTCAAAATGCCTCTCTCAACTAAAGCTGAGAAGGATCCATGTTGGTTCACAAGAATAAATCTGAAGTTGGGCAGTATATTTATTTGGACCAAAAAATTAGTGAGTTGAGGATTTTGGTCTCGTGAACTCAGGATGTTATGTGAGGGTTTTCATTTTTATTAATGCCTTTCCTTGATTTTCCACAAACTAAGTGCAAATGTTTTAAATTTAGAATTATTTCCCAAACTGTCTTTTTTATTAAAACCTAACCTACTTATTGTAACATGTCCATTAAAGACAGATTTGTATGTAATATAGATTAATGCTGTTTTTACCATTTCCTGAATAATTATGTAGGAGTGGTACCATGATTATTATAATGTGGTTTTCATTCCTGGTTACATTCCTAGCTGCGTGTTTTGCTCAGTCTCCCTACCAGTGAAAGTGTTAGTCATGGGCAGAGAAGTCAAGAATTGCTGAGTGTACACAATGGTGCATTGTGCTTGAATTCTGTGGGATTCTTGCCTGTTTCCTACCATCAGCAGCTTGGGTTCTCTGTGTGTGCTGTTCATTTTTAGGATTTGCTTTGGCATTAAATCAGAGGTACTTTCTAGCATTCGAGCCTAAGTAGTTTAAGGCAGTATGATTTATTGCTTCCATATGATAAGTTCACTTTTTTATATCACAAGAAGAGCTTAAACAATAAGAGCTCATTTAAAATATTTCTATATAAGGTGATCCCAGAGCAGGTTGCAATTAATTGCGCCTTGAGGGCCCCAGGACACCCCCCATATAAATAAATTCACGTGTTTTAGTTTAAAGGTTGATGGGCAAAATTGAGGCCACAACTTTATTGATTACACAATGTGAGCGGTATTGGCTTAGGCATTGGCAAACTATAACTGACTCCTGCCCACCCAGCAGGACGTTTGGAAGGGTAAACACCAAACAATGGAGCTATGATGATGCCGGCTAACAGATTGAGGTTGAATCCTGACAAGATAGAAGTACTGTTATGGGGGGACAGGAGGCAGGCAGGTGTGGAGGACTCCCTGGTCCTGAATGGGGTAACTGTGCCGCTGAAGGGCCAGGTATGCATGTGCAGCCTGGGAGTCATTCTGGACTCACAGCTGTCCATGGAAGCGCAGGTCAATTCTGTGTCCAGGGCAGCTGTCTACCAGCTCCACCCAATACGCAGGCTGAGACCCTACCTGCCTGCAGACTGTCTCACCAGAGTGGTGCATGCTCTAGTTATCTCTTGCTTGGATTACTGCAATGCGCTCTATGTGGGGCTACCTTTGAAGGTGACCCGGAAACTACAACTAATCCAGAATGTGGCAGCTAGACTGGTGACTGAGAGAGGCCGCCAAGACCACATAACACCGGTCTTGAAAGACCTACACTGGCTCCCAATATGTTTCCGAGCACAATTCAAAGTGTTGGTGCTGACCTTTAAAGCCCTAAACGGCCTCGGCCCAGTATACCTGAAGGAGCGTTTCCACCCCCATTGTTCTGCCCGGACACTGAGGTCCAGTGCCGAGGGCCTTCTGGCGGTTCCCTTGCTGAGAGAAGCCAAGTTACAGGGAACCAGGCAGAGGGCCTTCTCGTTAGTGGCACCCGCCCTGTGGAACGCCCTCCCACCAGATGTCAAAGAGAAAAACAAGTACCAGACTTTTAGAAGACATCTGAAGGGAGCCCTGTTTAGGGAAGCTTTTAATGTTTAATAGACTATTGTATTTTAATATTCTGTTGGAAGCCACCCAGAGTGACTGGGGAAACCCAGCCAGATGGGCAGGTTATAAATAATAAATTATTATTATTATATTACTACGTCGATGAAGACCAACTGAAGCTCACCCCAGGGTTCCTGTGGTCCTGGCATGGCCCTAGCCGCTCAAGTGGACTTCAGACACGATCCAAGACCCCCAGATTCCTTTAACGGAATACCCTTTTTATGGAAGGGCAGGTGATGGCTGCCCCTCTCTCCCACACACATCATTGAGCCTTACAAAGTTGTGACAATTGCCGAGAGGCAAGCGAAAACCAAGTGGCCAGTGCCAATCTGCCAAATGGAAAAATTCCTACCCTGACACAAGACAGGTGAGCAACTGAAGTCCAAAGCAAGGGCAAAGCACTCAAACCAAAGAAGGGGCGGGGGCATAGCTGTCAACTTTCAGATTTGAAAATAAGGGAACAGCAGCCTTGGAAATAAGGGATCAGCAGCCTCACCTGTCCTGGGGACAGTCTATGGGAAATCTAACAATCCGGGATAGCAGCGGGAAACGGCGCTGGAATAAGGCAATTTCCCACCAAAAAGGGGAAGGTTGACAGCTATTTGCAGGGGTGTTCAGCAGCGTGAAGCAAGTGCCTCAGCCACATCAAGCTGCCGCTTAAATAGGTCCCACAATCACTCCACTCTGATTGGCTAATAAGCCTGGCGTGATCGTGGGGCCATCCCAGCGAGGTCCGGGCAATGCCCAGCCCAAGGTCCTGTGTGCAAGCAGGACTGTCGTTGAAGAGGATCCCATTTGCCAGTAAACTGCATAGCAAGCAATAGCACATCAAGAATCTAAATATATATATAGTACCAGCAGAGCAGACATTATTTTTATTGATTTATTTATTGATAATAACTCTATACCACCCTTCATCTGAGGATCACTCACAGGTTGGTTTGCAATATAAAAACACACAAATACATAAGAAGAAACTAGATAAACGTCGTCTCCCCCCCCCCCCAGTTCAAAAGGCTATATATTGTTTAATTGGCCATGTAACCAAGTTTAAGTATGTTCAACCTTGTGGCACTTTCAGTTTATTGTATAGTGCTAGTATTTGTAAACAGATGCTTCATTTACAATATCGTACAACAGTACTTGTTAGAATCCATAACACCATAGATAACACCAAGTACAGAGACCAAGTCTTTAATTGGTATCGAAAGCTTGAAATAGTTGATAACAATCAAATTTGGGAGGGAGGGCATTCTAGAGTCAGGCTACTTGCACTGAGAATGCCCGTTCCTGTGTCACCACAAACTTTATTTCAGAATATCATATGGGGCAGATCGTTAAGGGAGAAACTGCCCTTTTAATTTAGGTCCTAAGTTGTTAAGGGCCTTGTTAATACAAGCACCACTCAGTTTGCTCACTGGAGTTTTGTGTGCTTGGAAAACAGCCCCACACAAAAGCCTGTGTGGGGCCAAGATAACCTACTCAATGTGAAGCTTGTAGGAAGTTTGTTTTGTATGAGTGCTTGGTGAGAGAGAAATGGTTTGTGAAGCTATACTCAATACACAAAATGCTGGGCTGTGCTTTAACCACGCAAACATGTGTGCCTACTCTATGCCAAAACAATTGCAGACATGGATATTTCCAAGCATATTTGGTGCATGGGGATATTTTTCAGGACACAGAAGACATGATTTTAAAATTGTAATATCTGCAGTGATTTTTAATGGAGATGTTAAATTTGCTTCTGCCTGATTACTCATTGTTGCTGCGATGTAAGAAAAAAAGAAGTTCGCTTTTTGTTCCTAATATTGTGGAATATTGGTTTATAAGCAAATTTTTGGTGCTCTTTTTTTTCCTTTCCCTTCTCTTACCACTTTCACTCCTTAGAATATATATTTCTCTTTCTGTGATTCCTTTACAGCTGCTGCTGCACATAGAGTCTGATTATGAACATGACATGTTTCAAAGACCCACCACCTTTTTCTGGTGTAGCAATGAGGATTCTGCTCCTTGTTTAGATATCTCTTCCATTACACTAACTCCTATGAACTCTCCTGACTCCAGACACTCATCTGGACTATTAACACCACCACCTACCAAAAGTGGTCTTCCAAAGCCAGTCCATGAATACGGCATCCCAAGACCTCGTGTAATCCAGCTGGGCACAAACAGTCAAAAAAAATTTTCAACCTTCCTTTCTTTGTTGTGTATGAATTGTATCAAAGTGCTACATTTTGTACAGTGGTTAAAGGACAGGCCAGAAGCATTTCGTCTACTTCTGAGCAGTGCAGAAATGTTCGGCATACCGAAATTGACTCTCCTTTAAAAACACTTAAGGATAAGCTTGGTCTATATTATTTGGGCTGTCTGGTTAAATTGAGAAAGCAAATGGAATTCTTATACCTCAATCCCAAATGCACTGACGTAAAAATAAGCATCAAGGTTACAGGCTTTGTTTAGAATTCCAGCCTTGTATCATTAAAAAAAAAAAAATGGGAACTGTTAATTACCAATAGAGAAAGTGAAAGATGAACCCTGTCTACAGGTTCACAATGCAAAGCTTACAATCTCTGAAGAATTGTGATTGGACAGCATAAAATTTTAAATAAAATGTGGGAAGTCAGTAGGAGATGTGGTAGGCAATGTAGAGCACTTGATTTTATTGAAGTGCGTTTAAACTCTGTGCAAAATGAAGAATGCCCATTATTTATCCCAGAGATGAGCTGTAACATGCTTCCTGGTTGTAAGAATGGGCTGATACAACCTTCTCTTTCTGTTTGCAATTAGCAATTGGCTGTCCTTGGCAAACATGGCTTTTTGCATGGGTTTACCCAATAAAAATGCTTCTCGTGATCATTAGTGCAAGTATGCATTTATTTCGAAACAAAGATCAGTTCTCTTATTATGATTGGTGTTCCTGAGAGAAACAAAAGGAAATACTATTTAATTGCAATAAGTGAATGGGGAAAAACTAATTTAAGAGATTCAGATGTTACTGATTGATTCTCTTACTCTGCAAAGATCTGTAACTCCATAGAATCATAGAATCATAGAGTTGGAATAGACCACAAGGTCCATCGAGTCCAACCCCCTGCCAAGCAGGAAACACCATCAGAGCACTCCTGACATATGGTTGTCAAGCCTCTGCTTAAAGACCTCCAAAAAAGGAGACTCCATCACACTCCTTGGCAGCAAATTCCACTGTCGAACAGCTCTTACTGTCAGGAAGTTCTTCCTAATGTTTAGGTAGAATCTTCTTTCTCCATTAACTGCCTTGTGTAGATTTTCTGTTGTAACAATTTATTCCTTATAGCATATATTTATACTTTCTGCATTTATTAGTAAGAGACCTATTTATAACTTCCGCATTCATTTAAGGATGAAATCAGTTGCAATGGCCAGAATCCCAATAGTTTTTTTAGCCTTGCTCAAGGACTTGTGTGTGTTTAGCAATATATTTTAGGATTTTTTTCTTTTTCAGGTCCAAAAACACTTTTGTTCAGGTCCAGACTAAACTAGTTGAACTTGGCTTCATTGGAATCAGTGGGGCAAGTTAGTCATGTTCAGCTAACCTTTTGTCTTGTTGCGAAGGAGACTCCTGGTGCAGAAGAAACCATTAGGGATGCACTGTTGGTTCACTGACAGCTAGTTTCTTTAGATCCTGGCCATTCAGAGCAGCCCAGAAGAAGTCAAAAACATTCAAGACTCATTGATTTTCAATAGGAGATTGTTATGCATGTTGCCCATAATTTACTGCAAATTTGTCAGATGAAAGTGGGGAATAAAAAAGAACTTATTTTTTGTGATGGGCTTCAGCTTTTAAAAAATCGTTTGGAATGTCTGGGTTTGGATTTTTGTGTGTGTGAAATCCAAAAATGAATTAGCCAAGTAAAAATAATCCATACTGATTCCACATAAGGCTTGTGATGTCATAATCCTGTCATAACTCCTGATGGAATCTGTTCTTCACACAACCAAAGGCCAACATTTGATGGCTGAACTTCTATGATGGGTGGACCAGCAGGGTTTTATTATAAATTAAGAGCCTATGGCTTCTACAGTATCCAAATGCTATCCATCAACATATTTCACTTTCAGCAAAAGCTGAGTGTGTTTATCACAACAGTTCTGAGTTAATAAGCAGCTAATATATTAGTTGCAGAGACCGAGGAATGCATTTGGACGAGACTTGGCTTTTTTTCAGAGAACTCAGAGAAGGAAACAAAGTCTATGTACAAACTATGTACAAACAGGTTGCATTATTTGGGTCAAAATTTGGCAAATCTGTTACATGGAAAGACTCCTACATATACAGAACATGGTGTTTACCTGTAAAGTCCAGCAAGGTACAGTGCCTTGTTTTTAGGTGATTAAGAAGTGATACTTATTATCCATGCTGCATAAAGGCAGAATCAGTTTGTCTGCCAGTTATATTCATGTTTCTCCAGTGTGGTTAAAATGGGTGGCTAACAGGTGTTAGATGTTGTTGGACCACAGCTTCCACCTTTAGAAGATACTTCTAATTTCAAGAGTGCACGAGCTTTTAGAGATTATTTTGTTGTAACTATTCTAGGCATTATTAAGACAGTTCTAAGTAGTGCATTCTAACCTTTGTATGATAGTCATTCAGTTCCAAATTCAAAACCAATAGGAGGACTAGCTTTGCTGCATAGGAGGCCTCCCTTCTTAAAGACAGGGTAAAGTACATTGTGGAAAATAACAGCAGAGAATGCTCAGCTTGCAGAAGAACGTAGCTTGCCTCAAAGTCTAGAGAGTCCTCTTGCCAGCTGCAATTTAGCAGCCATCCAGCTGAAGTCAGCAAACGAAGTTGGAAGACTAAGTGACTTCACCATGCTCTGCAGACTAGCTGCTGGCGATTTGAAAAAATTGAGGGAATATGTGTAGTCATTTGTCATGGGTGATTTCTTTCCAGTAGAATACCGTAACGCTATAAACTTCTATTAGAAGATGCTGAAGAGTCTGGGAATGCATAGGCCAGGCATAGGAAAACTCGGCCCTCCAGATGTTTGGGGACTACAGCTCCCGTCATCCCTGACCACGGTTCCTGTTAGCTAGGGATGATGGGAGTTGTAGTCCCAAAACATCTGGAGGGACAGAGCACCTTATGAACATAGGTGAACTAGAACCAGGAATACTCTGAACCTTCCTCTAAACTTACCTCTAAGATGCCAGGCTTATCCTTCCTATTGAAACCGACCTTTATAGAAAATGCAAGTTCCTCTCTCTCTGCCTGTGACCCAGGAACAAAACTTTCCATCATTTTGTAACTCTGAACAGATAGTACAAGAAACCAGCAGCTGGCTATCGCGGAAGGAGTGTGTGTGATGCTTGTGTGTGAACACAAAAGGCTTGTTCAATTTTTTTTATTCTTATAAGCATATTTGTGGTAAGAAGCATTAAGGTTCTCTGGGAGAAATTCAACGTCATGTTCTTCTGATTGTTGCATCGGCACAAGCATTTTGGCTTGCCAGACAGAACCATCTCCTTCTCCCCCACCCCTTTGTGCAATTCTGGGGGTGCTCTGAACAGCACAACCACCCAAACTCATGGGCAGGGTGGGGGCATGAGGAGATGACTGGAGGGAACCCATTGTACAAGGAGAAGTCTGGAGGCTCCACTACATCAAGGCTATTTCCATAAATTGAAGGACTCCTTCCATTTATGGAAGGGCACCATTAGATACAACCCAGAACTATGTGATGTATGAACACTGTTAATATGCAGGAACAAAAAAAAGAGAGAGATGCTGAGTGTATCTAACCACCTGCTAAAACACAACATATCAAGAAGCCTTGCATGGCAAGAGGGAAGAAAGACATCCCCTCTAGAAACATGGCACTGACATCAATCTATTCCATTACAATGTGAAGATAATTGGTCATTGTACGTCCAGTTAGCCTTGTTCCATTATAATATCAGTATAACCAAACCAGATTGTTCTGCATAACATTTGAGACATAGTTGGGATTTTCTGTTAGGGATAGTTTTTCTGCATTGTCAATAAAACAAAGTTGCTTGTTAGCTCCCTGTAATGGGAAAGCTTACTTAGATTATCTTATGCATATCTCTCTGCTTTCTGTATGTTATTGCTGCATATTTTCCGCTTAGGAAAGCATTTTTACTTGGATAGCAATGGTGAAATGACTGTGGCTATTAATCTTAATCTGACAGAAAAGTATATTTTCAGCAAATTATACTTTCCTGAAGCTGACCAGAATTTCTGGGCTTTTTTTAGTGATGAGGTTTCTATAGTACCAAGCTGAACATTTTTTTTTTTTTAAAAAGTTAGTTTCAATATATTCATGGTCCTTAATGTGTTTTCATCCAAATTACTGCTTTATTACATAATGGTTTCTCAGTGTTTAGAGCAACTGCTATGTCAGGTTTGCAGAATATTAATCCTATTATGACACAAGAGGTAATAAAACAAAACTGATACGTTATCTCTTAATTTCAGGCGCTAGTTCTGTATGTTCTGATGTATAGCCAACTGTCCCGATAAATGGGCATTATCTCTCCCTCCATTCAAATGCGTTCATACTCCCCCCACCTCTTTTGTATCTAAAAGTCATTCAATTCTGGATACACCAGATACTCTAAAACTGCGAAAGTATCACAATACTGGTTGGTGCGTGACTGAAGGCTTTAGCATGTTTCATAAACCTCAGGCTGCAAATGCCAATTTCTCATATCAGCTCTTTTGTTTTTTGCATGCCCTCTTCTGTTCGAAAACGTAGCTTTTTATCTTCTGCATTGCATGCGAAAAGAAAAAAAAGTTCAATATTGTGATTTTTGTCATGTGAAATTTTGCCCTAATGTTTATTGTCCTTATTGTAGGCAGGCAGTGTGACACCTAAATCACCCTCCACTGACATCTTTGATATGGTTCCCTTTTCTCCCATATCCCCTCAGTCATCAACACCTACTCGCAATGGCACACAGCCTCCTCCAGTACCCAGTAGATCTGCAGAGATCAGTAAGTTTTGTAATGAACTGACCTGATTTGTTTTCATCTTCATACTAAGCCAAATACGGTTTTTGGAAACCACGCATTTAAAAATGATAGTGCTGGGTTCGCAGTGTTCCTGTTCTTTGAGAGTTTGGGTGTTTGGGGGGCTTCCTGTGACCCTTTCATATGTTCAAGTAATAACTCCACTCAAGGCAGGAATTAAAATAGCATGTTTGTTGTAAACGTTTGCTTGTCCCCTTTTGGCTGTTAAAACTAAGCAGGCGTTCAACTATATATGTGCTAACTAGGGGACTGGATCTATTGTTTCATATTGCACAAAAGCAATCTGAGGATATGTTTTAGTCCCGTATTAACTTCAGGAAAATACTTCTACGGTCTTCGTTGTGACACTTCAGCCGTGACTCAACTAGTGCCGCACCTTTTTGTGTGTCTCCCCATGCGGAAAAGAAAATGTGGTGGCAATCTCATATTCCAGTGGCTAAAGAAGGAACACACAGGGGATGCTATGTTTTGAAGAAGAAAAACCTGTGCCTATCAAATCCCGCATGGAAAGATTAAAGTAGTTTACACTCGACTTCAGAACCACCTATGTGGTTCTTTTGGGAAGCATCTCAGAAGAAGTAAAGTGTTGCTGGATCTGCCAGTATTATTTTAACCCTGGTAACTATGACCACGTGTCTGTAATTACTCCCTCACAAAGCCAAACTATCAAATAATTTCTACGGCTATCCGGTAATATAGTTAACATTAACTTTTAACATTAAGTATAAGTGGGATGGTACCAAATGTTCAATAGTTTTCTTATCGTTGGGGGTACAACTAATGATTTTGGCAATGTAAATTCCCCCCACCTCCCTCCAGATCAATTTCCGCTTTGATTGAACACCCATACCCATTACTTCA
The DNA here is from genome assembly GCF_965112155.1 of Podarcis liolepis. Taxonomy (NCBI): domain Eukaryota; kingdom Metazoa; phylum Chordata; class Lepidosauria; order Squamata; family Lacertidae; genus Podarcis; species Podarcis liolepis. The sequence goes on from NC_139554.1 coordinate 119,210,006, forward strand.
AACCGATTTTGTGCCATCATTTCTCCTTGATCACCAGATGTTATCAAAAGCAGTCAGGTTTGGCTAACTCTCCTTACCACTGAGGGCCATTGCAAGTGAGACTCGTTTAAACCGGGGCACAAATTTCATTACAGTCGTACCTTGGATCCCGAATGTCTTGGTACTCGGATGCTTTGGCTTCCAAACGCCGCAAACCCGGAAGTGAGTGTTCCGGATTGAGAACATTCTTTGGAACCCAAACGTCCGACAGGGCTTCCGATTGGCTGCAGGAGCTTCCTGCAGCCAATCGGAAGCCGCGCTTTGGTTTCTGAACGTTTTGGAAGTCGAAAGGACTTCTGGAATGGATTCCGTTCGACTTCCAAGGTACGACTGTATAAGAATTGCCAAAGAATCACCGAAAGAGGGTAGCTTCTCTCCACCCTGTGCTGCAGCATTTCCAAAGGTGAGAGATAACTGCAAGGTCCATGTGTCACCTTAAATTACAAAGAAACTAAACTATGGTTTGAATTTCAATGCACAGCACGCTAGCGCATACTACTGAAATCACAGGCATTTAGTTCCTCCCCTGCTGCTGCCACTCTACCAGGAGACAAGCCGTGGTCCTCTGAAAACAAACAATGAGTGGTAAACAATATTTGTTCTTGGCTTACTCCTCTTCATTTGTTTGGAAGACTAACAAGGGACAAGCCTGTGCTATGGCTTGTTTCTTGGCAGTGCAGCAGGAGTGAGGGAGCAGAGAAGGACCCACAATTTCTGCAGCATGCTGTGCATTCATATACAAACCATAGCTTACTTTAACTGTAAGTTGAAAATGATAGTTTAGTAATTTTGTGAGTAATTCTGGTTCAGCTCTTGTCATGCTATCCGTTGTGCTTTTAACACAAAACAGCCAAGTCAACAAAGATGGCCGGTTTAAAAAAAATTAAAAAATTAAGGCTTTACCGCTTACATTTTTGGGGGGAACAAATTGCCCATTGAAATCTTGAAAGATTAGCCTATTGTGTCTTTCTAAATTTATTTATATACTACCCTCCCATAAAATATCAGGGATGTATACAGCAATATAAAAACCATTAAAAGCAAGATGGGATAATCATTAAAATGACTGGCCACTCCAGAAAATTTCAAACAACAGCCTAGGGCTGCCAACATATATGAAGTCTTTTAAGAGACGCCTGAAAATGGATGGTGCCTGCCAAATTTGCTGGAAGAGTATTCCACAATGTGAGACCAACAAAAATACCGTATCTTTTGCTCTATAAGACTCACTTTTTCCCTCCTAAAAGGTAAGGGGAAATGTGTGTGCATCTTATGGAGCGAATGCAGGCTGCGCAGCTATCCCAGAATCCAGAACAGCAAGAGGGATTGCTGCTTTCACTGCGCAGCGATCCCTCTTGCTGTTCTGGCTTCTGAGATTCAGAATAATTTTTTTTCTTGTTTTCCTCCTCCAAAAACTAAGTGCGTCTTGTGGTCTGGTGCGTCTTATAGAGTGAAAAATACGGTATATGCCCAACAGGCCGCTGTATCACAGCAGTAAACAGCACTCTTATGATTATCTCAGTGATTGGGCTGGGATACAAGGGCTCAGGCAATCCTTAAGGAATGTTGGACCTAAGTTGTTCAGGGCTCTGTACCTGACTTGATATGCTCATCTCCCCAGATAGTAATCAGTGAATTGTATTATCTTGAATGTGAAATACTCCAAGCTGCTTGTGCACTATGTGGTGCCTTTAACCCCAAGAAACATAGATGCCTGGCTTGAAAGCAGAGGTTGATTACCTCGAAGGAAAGGTATAGTTTATGTTTCCGGAAAATAGTGGAAATCTCCAGCCCTTTTGGAATTACTGGGGGAAACAAGCAGGGGAGTTGCAATGGCTGAAAACGAGGGGAGAAATCCGCAATTATTTTAGGCTTTCGCGTTGTCAATGCCAAGAGACATCTTTTGATGTGTATTGAAGCCAAAGAGGATATTTCTGAGATCAAAGTGTCCCAATAGGAAAAAAAGCAACTAAAATCTGATAATAGATGAATGAAATCTTATACTCCCTTCTTAGAAAATAGTTTGATTGCCACCAATAACAACAGGGCAATTTTTTTACTTTGTGCTGTAAGACTCATGGCCTTTCCAGGAGGTCTGCAGATCAAATTTTCTCCAAAGAAACATTTGAACCCAACTACTTCCACTGTCCACATGAGAGCTTCTCTTTTACCCCTTTATTTTTCATAACAGATTACCAAAAGAAGAACCTATTTAGAAACTAATATTGCTAATCACATTTCAAAATCAAGTTCAAAGTCTGGAAAGGTACTGCATTCTCCACCATAAAATAATGGTCTGAAAGAGGCAATAATACTTTCAGGATCTTATGAAAGCACTAATAAAACGGCTGGCTTAAAGAGTTTGCAATGCAAAGTCCGCTGCTCAGATCTGTGGGCTGAAATCTCGTCTCTTGAACCCACGCACAAGGTGGCATATCGCAGCCATCGTCTCTTAGAGCTCTTCCCAGTTAACTGCAATATGAAGATAAGTAGTACCAGCTTACCTTACAGGGCTGTTGTAAGGATTGTTGAGATAGGCAAATCATGTGTTGTAAAAGGAAAATGCAGTCATTATTTATTGGAAGATCTTGCCTCTTGTAATAGGTAAATCAATCTCTCTCTGTATTTTACTGAATTTAGCAGTCCAGTATATTATCATTATAATGCATTTTCACGAGGTGATTTTATATGTCATGGACCAATAGTAGTAATTTTAGAAGCTGCAACAATTACGTCCAGATCTTTTAAAGTGTGAAACAGAAATGCCAGATTTAAGACCTTGCCCCCCGAAAACTCCATAACCACACATAAAGCACTGCCTTATAAATCTTCCTTCTGTTATGTTATTATTGTGGTTGAGAAATTCATCTATAAAACAACTTGATATGGTCATGCATTCTGGGAGTGTTTGAAATACCACAAATCCACTCCTGTTTTAGAATAGAAATTATTACACTGTGAAAGGCATGACAGGGATAGATGTGCACCAAAAATTAATACAGGAGACAAACGGGAAATCTGCAAATAAGGGACAAATACTCATTTTTAATATAAAAAAATGAGAGGTGCATTAATCAGAAAAAATGTGTTTTTTTGTAATTCTCTTGTCAATCTCTAGCTAGTTAAAGCAGAATATAATCTGAACTGTAACACTTGGGAAACAAAAGATTTAAAGCATCATGAGAATAGAAGGAGGAAGCAATTAAGCAAGAAGTTGCTTTGAGCTTTCTGGTGTTCTAATTTTGGGGGTTCGGATGTTTTTGGATGCACTGGGCATCAGTCAGGTAATTTCCACCACCTGAATATGTTCTGATGTGGTTCAGTCCCAGGAACAATGCGTTATCTTCTTTTCTCTGAGCGTGCAAATTGTCCCTAATTGCTGGGATTACACGCACTGTTTCAGCACTTCCAGTGTCCACAATCCATGCCCATAGCATAACTCAACTTGCACTGTGAATCCTGCCACTTCACAAATATTAAAAGGGGCTGGTCATCGTCTGTACTGACTTGGGCTGCTGGGAGCTGAAGTCTAACAACTTCTGGAGGACCACATGTTCCCCATCACTGGTATGCTCTATCATGCCTGGAGGGGCTTTTGGAAGCTGCCCATTCTGAATGCCTTTGAGCAGCTGTTCTGATTTAGCTCAGTTCTGTGTAAGAGAAATATAATGCAAGCCAAAGGATTATTTCCCCCCCTCGAGCTTCATCTTTTGATAAGAAACACTGCGTAGTCGTAACCAAAACTAATGAGCTGGTGATCTGAGGCTTGTTTGCTGGAACAACTTACTTACTCTGCATATGTGTCCTGCTTAGAGAAAACACACACACTTCAGTTTCTGAAGGATCTGCAAGGGCTGTATGCTTTAAGAAGGAGAAGAAGATGACTATGCTTCATACAGATTTAGCCTGGAATTCGTGGAGATTCCTTCTCGAAAAATAATTTAGGGGAAATGAAGTGAAAATGAATGGTTGCCAGTTCATGACTCCTTCTCCAGAGGGGCAAGACGCAATGATCAAGAGTGGTGACTCAACCGAACCATCTAGTACAGACCTTCTAGAATACAGCAGAACACTGGTTGCACATTTTGCCGCTTTGCATTCTCAAGTCCAGAGTTTCACCAGCTGTCTGAGTTTCCAAACACTCCACCTTTTATGTGTTGCTGATTCCTTTTTTTTATTATTCTCCTTCTTTCTAGAGAGAGACCTTTTTGGAGCAGAACCTTTTGACCCTTTTAGCTGCGGAGCAGGAGATTTCCCTCCAGACATTCAATCCAAACTAGACGAGATGCAGGTGACAAAACCTTTGCCATTGCAAAAATGTTGTTTCTATTGCCATGTAAATATCAGGGGGCATTGTTTGTGCTGTAGGCGGCATGATCATGGCCTGTGTTGCAAGGGGGGGGGAGGGAAATAGAATTCATTCAGTAGTTAATAATAGAGTGTTTATCCATCTCAAGCAGAGGTACTTTTTCTGGGGTTCTCCACATGTGCCGTTTCCGTCATCCATCACCACTGTCCATGCTGCTGGTAGTCCCAACAACATCTAAGGAGAACAACACTGGCAATAAGTGAATCAGTGTTCAGAATCCTTAGAGGATTTAGTGCTTATTCTGTAAGCTTTTGTAGCACTTCTGCAGAGGAAACAGGGTCAATATTACTGTTCATGCTTCCTCTAGAGCATAACTATTTATCCCTTGTGGGCTACATGGAGGGTACAGTTTTGAAGATCTGAATGTAACCACTACAACAGTGATGGCCAAACTTGGCCCTCCAGCTGTTTTGGGACTACAACTCCCATCATCCCTAGCTAACACGACCAGTGGTCAGGGATGATGGGAACTGTAGTCCCCAAACAGCTGGAGGGCCAAGTTTGGCCATCACTACACTACAAGACCACCAAGGAAGAATGCACTCACTGCAAGCCTGCCTTAATATCTATCTGTAAAACACATTTTGCTCTTTCAAGGTACAACACACTTCGCCTAACTATAATATTGCTTAGGCTCCTAACCAGGTTTGATTCTTGCCGTTTGGAGTCCTTAAAAATGTCTCCTTCTCTTCCCTTCCTCCTCCTTTCATATGCCAGCACTTCATTGTCCATGTTGCCTGCCTTTCTACGTTCTTTAGGCCCAACAGGACTTCTTTAAACCTATCCCCACCCACTCAAATACATGACAAATGGTTGCCCTCTGGGTTTCTCCACTCATTTCTCAATCACGATCCCTTCTCTAGTCACCCCATCCTATCTGTGTATGGTTAATCAGCTACTCACACTTCATTTCAAACCCACAAGACCCCTTGCCTAACTCTCTTCATCACTGCTGGGTATCCTTGCCCATTGGCTGGCCTTTGCTCACCTCCATGTAGTGGTTAGGCCTCCACCATCCCCTCACTACTCTTCCTGGTCCATTGACACACAGGGCAGTACAGGCCAGTTGGGTGCAGGGCTAGTGGCAAGAAACACCTTTCCTTTTAGCTCCTCTGTAACATTATTTCACTTTTTCCACCCCATACCCGTGGTTTTTGACAGTATACCATGTGAGACCAAACTATACCAAGTGCATGCACAAAATATTTATATCTATGTGTGACGAAACACCATAAATACCTTTCCAATCTCAACAGTGGGGAAATTATAATTTACTTCAGAAAATGAACTTGGTTGCAATCAACTTTATATTTACTTCTGAATATTTTGTAAGAAATAATGAAAAGATAAATTTAGTTGCAATTATTTTATATTATTCGGTTTAGTTGTTTGTGAGATCTGTAACTAGGAGCAAAATCCTATGCATATCTACTTGGGCGTAAGTTCTCTTGAGTTCAAGGAGACTTGTTCCACGTAATTGTGTATAGAATTGTAGCCTAAATTAGAAATGTTATTACCGATGTTAACCAATCTGCCAGAAGCTCTAATATTTCTTCTGTCTCTTTGTGCTTTCGTGGGTGTGCAGCGTCAGCGATGGTTGGTATATATATTTTTTAATGAGTTTCGATTCATGTCCTATAAAGTATAATAACGTTGATGTCTGAGATCCAAACTTTAGCACTTCAGATTGCTAGATTTCCATTCTTTTTCATTTTTCATGTGGTAAAAATTGAGAAATTCATGCAGGCTCCTTTCAGAGAGGTATTGACTTTTTGTCTGTAATAGCTCACTATGCTGTACATACACATTATGTAAGAATGAGTTCTTTTATTCAATCTGAACTTTAAAACTCAAGGGAAATGTTATTACTTCAGACAGAGCAGGCAAGTTGGCTACCATTTCTGTAAAATACAAGCTTTTGTGGGGATGCTGTGCTCTGGGTATATATGCACTTGAAGTGCCCTCAACCCTGCATATGATATGTATTAAAAAAGACACTGCTGCAGATGTTTGATCATATAGGGACCTCATTCACAATGTTCTTCCCACTCCCCATTCACTGAGATGGAAGAACAGTTTCATACATTAGGATAAATGCACCATGGATAAAAAAAAGGTGTGCATTGCTAAAGAGCCACACCGCCACCGATATGAGCCAGGAATCTGCTTTGTATTTTGACTTGCTAAAACCTGACCCTTTGCCAACAAGTATATATTACCTTCCCCAGGCATGCTTTCCCAGAAAATAGAAGGCATGTGCATTGGACTGATTCTTTACAGTCACAATCCCAATTCTGTCATCCAAACATAAGGCTTTTTACATGTAGGTCTCTAAGGAATTGAATCAATGCACGTGTCTTCTGTTGTTGTTTTGTTTTTTCAGTAAAAGAATACTTATTTATTCTTCAGCTCTAGCCAGTACTGTAATCCAGAGGGGAGGGCTACCTTTCAAATCAGCCATCTTTGTAGCATTTTTGATTTATAGGTCAAACTGAAATCCTATAAGCCCACAGGAATAACCCTTATGAAAGCACCTCTATCTTGCCAAGAATCACTCCTTATCTTGAAGGTTGCCTCTTGCCAATTTGTATGTAAGGCAGTCTACGCTGCCATGGTCTAAAACAGAGCCATTGTATTCTCAGTTCTTTATCCAACTAGATCCATTCCAGCTCAGAATGGAACTGCATACTTTTTCTCCATTTGCAAGCCTGATACAGTGGAATGTGACACGACCCACTGTATATTTTCAATCAGGGTTCGACCTTGACACTTGACACTTGACACATCACACACACACACACACACACAACTTTTGCAGGCTACATACATGTTCCACTGCCGCCGCCACCTCCAAAAACTGACAAAATGCAAACGTTCAAATTCACTTTTTAAATTTCACATTAGGCAGATATTTGATGGGGACCCTGATCTCAAACTGAGAGTGCTTTTCTCATATAGATAGTGAGATATATTGTAAATGTCATTCATACTGTTCATCTATAATTAACGGGACAGTGGAAACAGGCAGCTTAAGGCTCAATAGAAGTAACATCAAAAGCATATGATGTGTGTGTGTGTGTGTGTGTGTAAAATTAAAGCACATTAAATTCTTATTTTTTATAATGATATTTATTGAAAAAAGAATTTTTTTAAAATTACAAAGAAAAAAGACAAAATTACAAAGAAAAAAGACAAAAACAGAAAAATAAAAATAAAAAAGAAAACCATCACTTTCAAATTCTCCACTTTCTTTACATTACATTACTCTATTTTCATCTTATCTTATAAAAAACCTTAAAACTTAAGACTTAAATCTTATTTTTACCAGCTTCTCATAACCATTACCTTTTTACCTAATTCTTTAAACATTTTTACAAGAGCCAAGTAATTTCATTCCAACATTTTAAAAGCACATTAAATTTTTAAAAAGCAGTCACACAAACACACACACACACACACACACACAGAGAGAGAGAGAGAGAGAGAGAGAGAGAGAGAGAGAGAGAGAGAGAAATTAGTTTCATTCTCTATGAAACAATCCAGATGGGAATGTATTACAGAACTCAAAAGAGCTTATTTCTGCATGGCCAGACGTTCTTTCTTTTCTTTTTTTAAGGTGAATTCCACAGTTATAAGAATGAGCACTTCTCAATAGGCGTTTGTAAAATATTGCATTTTCTCACCCTTTCCTGTTTCTTTGTTTGTGTTTTTCTTCCTCTGTTTCAGGAGGGGTTCAAAATGGGACTGACTCTGGAAGGCACAGTATTTTGCCTTGACCCTCTAGACAGCAGGTGCTGATGCCAGGAAAAGAACCGTGAAAAGATATCGCCATCTCTTTTTTTTAGGAGGGAGGGGGGAAAAGTTTGAAAACGTATTACAAATACTGTCAATGTGCCAAAAATGTTTTTTTTTTCAACTTGTTCACTTTTGTGAGGTTTGCTTCTGTGAAACTCCAGATAGGTTCCAGTGTTATCCCTGTACAAATGTAAAAAGTCACACGTGCATATGAAACCAAAATGAAATCACACTGCTGTCTTTCTTAGTCATCTTCCGCCACCCAATGGCAATTCACCATGTGCTGTGAAGTTCTTCGAACTATTCATGCAACGCTATAGAATCCCCTCAGTTGGTTTCTTCATTCCCAGTATGTAGGGCCCTGTTCATACATTTTTGTTGAAAATCGCCCAGAAACTGCATACCACAGTTCACGCAGTCCATAAATCTTTGTTTCTGGCCATGATTCAAGCTGCAGTGTGCTCTGTGGTTCTTCACATAGACTTTCCCACATTAATGGCTGTACTTTAACATAAAGGGAGTGATGGAGGCAGTTCCAGTTTACTCTCCCAGCATCACCTATTTGAGGTGCTTCAGATGTTGTCAGGCTCCAACTCCCATCAGCCCAAACTAACATGACTCTCATCAACCCTAACTAACTAGCACGTTGGGAAGATCGGAGCTGAAAACCAGCAACACCCGGGGAACCACAGATTCCTGTCCTAGCTTTAAGAATTTTGATTAGGCGCATAAGCTTATTTTTACATTCCTGGTGGTGTTGGTCATTTAGAATCTGCTTCACAAAAAGCTATGTTTTTCAGTGGCGAGTGATAGTCTATTTTCACATCTACATGTGCACACAAGCGCTTTTCTGCACTCAGAAGCATATTTAGGATGTGGGGGTCCAATAGCTGATTCCTCAACACAGATGTTTTGGAAATCCTGTTGATTTCCAAGTGGAGGCAGTCTAAAAGTCACTGCTAGGTTGTGCATGTCAAGTTGCTACGTACAACGGGAAAAATCCAGCTCAGATTGCCTTATGCACACACGCTTTAGCTAAGAGAAGACACCCTCGATGTTTTGAGGTCAGGCCCTCTGCAAATTCCAGAGGGTTTGAGAGTACATCCTTCAGGATCTTGGAAGCCTAGAGAATCATCTGGAAGCACACAAAGGAGTTCTGCTGCTGGGTCATGTGGGAACCCTATGAAAGCTGCTTGGATCATACATTTGGCAAATAACCTTACTGTGCAATGTATGTGTCATTTATGGGTGCATAATTTGAATACAAATAACCCAGAGAAGAATGGTGGGGACAGGTTATCCTGTTGTCATTTGTAATTCTGTGCAGAAGCCCATTCCTGAGCATCACTGTATTTTTCTTCCACTAGCCTTCAAACTAGCAATAAATGAATATTTTGTTTGTGCATTTCTTGCATTCACCAGTGGAATTGTTCCTTCCTGTTTCCATATTTGCCACCACTTTTCTCATTTTTTAAAGTGTGTGTGTATGTATACACATTTATATATATATACATATATATGTATATACAATAATTTTTTTGGGGGGGGGAGTTTCCTCTCCTGTAAGGATCCTTTCACTGAAAAGACTTTTGGGGGGTGGGGAGGGTGGATGCGAAGGACAAATAAGAGAAGACACTTCAGAGATTATTTTACTGCTTATATCTTTTAGACGGGGAGAAAAGAACTAGTTTTCTGGTACTTGGGTTGAAAAATAATAATAGCTTCTGACCTTATATCGTGAGGTTTACACAGAAAATAGAATGCATTTATGCAATATTATTACCTTTTTTTAAAAGCTTTGTTCCAGCCTCGGAAGACGCTTAAGCAGATGCCTGGACAGTCTGGGATTCTTCACTTGCTTAAAGTTAGGCATCTGCTTAGGCATTGCGGCTCCAGCGAGCCTTTCCTATTTTTGCATTGTGTTAAGTCTTCCTTCTTTTCGTTGATCGGTCTGAATGTATACCTATATCTATGGACAGGATCCAAAGAGAACTGCCTGCGTACGTAAAGTGCTTCTGCACATGTACGGGGAAGAATGCAGGCACTCACATCACACTGAACACCATTCCAGAGGGTCGCCTGAATTTCAGAAACTGCTTGGCGAAGACGCAAGGATGGTGGCTGCAGTAGGAAGGTGTGGGACAAACACTTGCAGTGTGTATGCAAAACACCACAAACAGTCCTTTGGATCATGGCCTATATGTCTGTCGATATAGTTATATACATATATATATATATGGAATCACTAATGAGTAGAGTAGACTATGTTTCCTAGAAAGAAATCTATAATTTTGTTTGTCCTATAGTATTTTGCAATTTGTACAACGAGGTTGTTTAGTAGCCATATCAATGGCTTTTTAAAACAAATAGAATTTGTATTTTTATCGTACTTTTAAAAAAGAAAAGCTTTACGTAATAAGCATATATTTAGGGGCCGTTTACTACGGATGGTAACGAAACACTCAGAAAATATTTGCACATTTTAAGAAACCTTTGTTTTACTGATTTTTACGTGGGTTGATTCTACGAAATGCTAAATATGATCTAACCGATCTCGTCAGTACAAGGACACCTAAATTAATTCTGCGAGAAAGTACATTTTTAATGAGAGGGTTCTAGTGTTCTGGTTGAAATTTGTATTTCTATGTAATCTCAAACTGTCTGTTTAATTTTGCTCTGAATAAATGTTTTAAATAATTTTGTCTCGTGGAACAGAATTTTTATTTAATACTGATCCGCAGTGCAAAGAAAACGGTAAATATAAAATAAAAGCGAAGACCAAACAATAATAACCACAAAACTCAACAACAACAAAAATGGGGGCTGCAACAAAATGTTGCAGTTCATAGTACTCCTGTTCACCTCCCCCACTCCCAAGGGTGCATAGGCGCTGGGGCCCTGCGTGGCCGAGCACACACAAAATTGCCAGTGAAGGAGCTGGGCGCCCACAAACTGTGCCAGGGGCATAGGCACACCCCTGCAGAGGCCCCAGGCAGGCGCAATAGCGGGGCCAAGCTTCTGCAAGAGTGTAAGTATTCTGTGTCTAATGGTACTGCTCTGTCTTCATTGAGCTGTTTGTTTGCTACTTTTGGTTGTTTTGGTCTCCTTATGTCTTCCCAAAAAAGTTTGCTTGTTTTTGCACACCTGCAAACCTTGGGTTTCCCCTCAAAACATGCTGACACCTCATTTGTGGTGGCATTTTGCTTATATAAGGGAGAACACTCGAGAGAATTAGTATATATGGTTGTATTAATACTTACCATATGTACAGTGGTGCCTCGCAAGACGAAAAGAATCCGTTCTGTGAGTCTCTTCGTCTAGTGGTTTTTTCGTCTTGCGAAGCAAGCCCATTGACGGATTAGCGGATTAGCGCTATTAGCGGCTTTTAGTGGCTTATCGGCTTAGCAGATAAGCGGATAAGCGGCTTAGTGGCTTAGAAAAAGGGGGGAAGGGAAAAAAACCCGCAGGAACTCGCAAGACATTTTCGTCTTGCGAAGCAAGCCCATAGGAAATTCGTCTAGCGAGTTTTCCGTCTTGCGAGGCATTCGTTTTGCGGGGCACCACTGTACATGAGTGTACTAGCCATTCATCACTAATATTACAGTAGAAGACTATATAGCAAAAGCATAACTGCTTCTATTGCAACTCCACAAGAATCCGCCATTTTCCAGTTTGCAATTCCCATATGAACCTACCACCTACTGATATCAATCAGTTCGGTGTCACAGTTAAGAGTGTCAGACCAGGATCTGGGAGAAAAGAGTTCAGCCATGATGCTCACTTGCTTGGCGAGGCCACCCCATTCCCTAAGGTGCAAATAACTAGACGTCACACAGCATTTTGGTTTGGGGAGCAAATAAGGCCGCAAATTTATTGGTTACAGAGGTAAGGTTTGGCCATAGGCATTGTGGTAGGGAACTGTGCGTGTCACTCCCACCCGTGTTTCTAAGGGTGAAGCCAGTGGTGGGGGGATGCCCTATGACCTACAGCAAATCGCATCCCCCAAGCGGTCCCTGTTGGATGATGATGATGATGATGATGAATAATAATAATAATAATAATAATAATAATAATAATAATAATAATTTATAAGCCACCCATCTGGCTGGGCTTCCCCAGCCACTCTGGGCAGCTTCCAACAAAATATTAAAATACAGTAATGCATCAAATATTAAAAGCTTCCCTAAACATGGCTGCCTTCAGATGTCTTCTAAAAGTCTGGTAGTTGTTGTTCTCTTTGACATCTGAAGGGAAGGCATTCCACAGGACGGGTGCCACTACTGAGAAGGCCCTCTGCCTGGTTCCCAGTAACTTGGCTTCTCGTAGTGAAGGAACCGCCAGAAGGCCCTTGCCGCTGGACCTTAGTGTCCGGGTAGAATGATGGGGGTGGAGATGCTCCTTCAGGTATACAGGACCAAGGCCGTTTAGGGCTTTAAAGGTTAGCACCAACACTTTGAATTGTGCTCGGAAACATACTGGGATGGCCCTAGTCCCCATCTGGGCATTAGACAGGAACCACTCCTCCTGGATACTTTTAACAGTGGAGGGGCAGGCAAAGGCTACAACCTCCTGTCCGACCAAGACTAGGCTTACCCAATGCCTATCCGCCTTACAAAGTTGTGACGATCGCTATGCGGTAGGTGAAAATCCAAACGGCAGTGCCAATTAGACAAGTGGGGGAAATTCCTGCCCGGCTCCCAAATCTGACGAGTGACATAGTCCATAGCAAGGTCGTACCATCTGCAAAAAACCCTAATCTGATGGCGGTTGAGTGGGACAACCAGCACGTCAACAGAGAGTCTGAAAGGCACTGCGGGCCGGGCATTGCCCTGGGTGTGGTGTCAAGTGCCACTACTGGTCAGCTGGCACCACGTCCAGGGCAACTCCCCCTAAATTCCTCCCTCCATTCGCCAATTCGGCGGCAGGAGGACGATCCCGCCTGCAATAGGCCGGTTCACAGGGGAGGCCAACCTGCAAAGGCACCCTCCCGAGGAGGGCAAACGGATTTAGTAAACTTGGGCAAGCCACTGTCTCTCAGTCTGGACAATGAGGTCTAAGGGCCTTCTGGCGGTTCCCTCCTTGCGAGAAACGAAGTTACAGGGAACCAGGCACAGGGCCTTCTTGGTAGTGGCGCCTGCCCTGTGGAACGCCCTCCCGTCAGATGTCAAAAAAATAAACAACTACCTGACTTTTAGAAGACATCTGAAGGCAGCCCTGTTTAGGGAAGTTTTTAATATTTGATCTTTTATCATGTTTTTAATATTCTGTCGGGAGCCGCCCAGAGTGGCTGGGGAAACCCAGCCAGATGGGCGGGGTATAAATAAATTATTATTACTCACAGGGTTGTTGTGAGGATAAAATGGGGGGTGGGGTGGAGAACCATGTCTGCTACCTTGAACTCCTCGGACGAAAGACCGGATCTATTGGGAGGGGTTCAATGTTGCACTGGGGAAATGGTTCCATCAGCACAAGTATTTTTCCGCTTGCCAGACAGAATTATCCCCCCTCTCCCCATGTGCTGTTCTGGGAGTTCTCCCATCTGCCCCCCTCCTGAGTCCTCAGTGTTTATAGGGAAGCTCACTATGAGCTTATGATTGTTCTTTCTGATCCAGATAAGCTTGTCACTAGTTTGTAAATTAGTCTGCTGAAGTGACACCGCTCAGAGAAGATATCCCAGAATTTTCTTGAAAGGCCAGCCTGGCAATCATTGATGCAATGCAGTTTCTCTTTGGGTTTAGAGGAGCTAAATAACAACACACCCACACAATAATTCCCTCATCGTTAATTCTCTTACCAAACTGTTTGGCGAAAGATATTTCTGTATTTTCTTTTTTTTAAGGCACAATTTGCTACATGTCTGCTCGGCGTTCAGGACGAGAACAGTTCTTGTCATTAATTTTGGCTCTCTTTAAGATAGTTGCTTGACTTGTCTATCTAAATAGTGTTTGTGTCTGCTTGACATTTATATGTCTGAAATCCTTTGGAATCTAGAGTTTCATCCAACTCTTAAGATTTTGAACACCCCATTATTCTAAACAAGAATAAATAAAGCCATCAGGTACTCCTGGCCCTGGATCAATTTTGATTAAAATGAGCTTTATGGAGTAAATAAGTGGTCTATATCACTGTTGCAACATCTCTGGGAAAATACAATGAAAACTATTTGTTGTTGTTTTTTACTCAGCACAGTTTTCTGAATCTCAAACTGAGTAATAGCTCTGTTGGTGTTACAGGGCAGATGAAGCAATCTTTCATCATCCGATGACCTCTAGTTAAAATGTTTTGCCAGGCTGAAGACCTAAGATGCCAGGTCCACTTCTTCAACAATTGTTGTGTTTTCATCCTTACTTTGTCAGGGAACATCATTAACATTGATCACAATGGCTGTGCTGTTTTATCTGTGGTCGGGGACAGAGGGTGGCGCTAGGGAGGGAGATGTCGTTGCACCATTCCTTGGTGTGTGGAGTGCCGCAGGGCGCAATCCTCTCCCCGATGCTTTTCAACATCTTTATGTGCCCCCTTGCCCAGATTGTCCGGAGCTTTGGGCTGGGTTGCCACCAATATGCTGATGACACTCGGCTCTATCTGCTGGTGGATGGCCACACCGACTCAGCCCCGGACACATTGAACAGATGTTTGGAAGCTGTGCCTGGATGGCTTCCTGGGAGCCGGTTGAAGTTAAATCCTTCAAAGACTCAGGTCCTCTGGCTGGGTTAGGATGGCATGGGAATGAGGGACCAACTCCCTTCTCTTGCAGGGGCCCAATTAGCGCCAGTGCCTTCCGTTAAGAGTTTAGGTGCAATCCTTGATGCCTCCCTTTCCATGGACGCGCAGGTTACAGCAACAGCCAAGGCGACATTTTTCCACCTTCGCCGCATCAAGCAGTTGGTCCCTTATCTTTCCCGCCCTGATCTGGCCACAGTGATCCATGCGACGGTCACCTCCAGGCTTGACTACTGCAATTCGCTCTACGCGGGGCTGTACTTGAAACTGTCCCACAAACTCCAGCGGGTGCAGAATGCTGCAGCGAGGCTCCTCACAGGGTCCCTGCCATGGGAGCATATTCACCCAGTGTTTTACCAGTTGCACTGGCTCCCGGTGGAGTATAGGCTCAGGTTGAAGGTGCTGGTTTTGAACTTTAAAGCCCTTTGTGGATTAGGGCCCTCATATTTACAGGACCGCCTCTCCTGGTATGCCCCGCAGAGGACCTTAAGGTCCATGAATAACCATAGTTTAGAGGTCCCAGGCCCTAAGGAGGTCAGACTATCCTCCACCAGGGCCAGGGCCTTTTCAGTGATGGCTCTGACCTGGTGGAATGCTCTGTCCCATGAGACTAGGGCCCTTCAGGGTTTAACTTCCTTCCATCGGGCCTGTAAGACAGAGCTATTCCGCCTGGCCTTTAATTTGAATTCAGCCTGATCTTTTATTTCCCTTCTCTTCCTTCCCCCCTCCCCTTTTATGAAGATTACCCGCTCTGAGACCCCACAGCTAATTCTCCCCTGGCCTCCTCGCTGGCCCAAGTAGAACTAATTCAGCCAGCTAGCCCTGGTGACTATCTAATGCTTATTAGATGGATTTTCCCCAAATTGATTTCCGAACTTTGAATTTTATTGTTATTCATGTTTTTATACTGTATTTTATGCTGCTTCTACAACTAAGTGTTTTAAATTTGTTGTTAGCTGCCCTGAGCCCAGTTTTCTGAACTAGGAAGGGCGGGGTATAAATTATTATTATTATTATTATTATTATTATTATTATTATTATTTTATAAAATGAAGGTCTTAAGATGTAGCCTCCCTATTTACGATGAGTGCCACACCCCATAGTCAAATTGGACAAAGCTTAACCATCCAGAGATCCTTTACCTTATTGCATTTGTATCCCACTTTTTTAAACTAAGTAATACAGAAAATTCACCGTATGGATGATACAGACCAGCTTTAAGTATACATGGGCATGTAGTAGCAAATGTAGTAGCAAATGCCATGAACTGGCAGAACAATGGGGAGAGGAGCAAGGGTTGTATCCAGAACCTGGGGATGGGGAAGGAGAGGTTGGTGTATGAAGTACTCGCAGGGTGATGGTGTCAGTGCACAGGAACCAGAATAGCAGGACCCATTACCAGAGCCAGAGGGGCCCTGTCTCCCCAAACACAGTGGGCTCTGAGGCATAGGGAGCAGTGGGAGGGACACTCCAGGAGGCTGAGACAAGCAAGGGCCCACAGCCCAGCTCTCTAGCTGGCCAGGTGGAGCTCACTAGCTCTGGGAGGAGGCTAGGAACAGGTGAGGGTCACCTGTCTCATCAGACCCAGATGCTGCAATCAGCATGCAAAGTACAAAACGGAGGGGCTGTGTCTCCTCAAATGCCCATGTTGAAGGACCTTAGATGCTCCTGGATCTCTGTGGGACTTTGGACATGTGGATTGACCCTGGACTGGGGACTTGACATACTGACTTGCCACCAGGTAGGCCAGGAGACAAAATATTTCTATAGAGGTGTAATGTTCCATACATTCTTCAGTCCTGTGCTTTGAGAGTGGGTTGATTTGGTAGCTGGCTGGTTTTAGTTTGACACGTTTGGGCTTTTTTAACTCCCATTTGCTTCACTCTGCAAAAAAAACCTGCCAGTATCTTATCTGGTCTTGGCAACCAGTTGGAGTAGCAAGCGCAGAGATTTTGCAGGGCAGCATTGTGAAGACTTGTAAACCATGCGCTGGACTTGAATCAAAATTTTTGCTATGCTAAGATTTTGCTTGGACTTCATTTGCACCAGATATCACTTCACACCAGGGAACAAATGCATGTGGAAACGGCCTTTCTCACTGAAGAGTTCATACAAGGCTCTTTCATGTTCTGTGGATAGGATTCAAAAATGTTACCTCTATAGGCTATAATTTCATTCCCTCTATGAAGGGGCACACTTCTGTTGCGTGTCGAGGTCCCCAAGCCACCCCCCAATAACATCACAAACATTGGGTTTTTGGCACGATTTTGGCCACAACTTTATTTAAATACATCCAAGGGAGTGGTTGCTTAGGCATTGGTTCCAACTATCTGTCCTTGCCCCAGGGACAGAACTGACTTCCAGATTCCAGCGGAAGCCAGTGCAGGAAACAACTTTTGGGGAGAAAATGAAGCTGGGCCCCAGTCCTTCACTTCTCACCCTCATGCTCCTGCTGGCTTGCACGGCCCAAGTCCGATGCCAGGGACAAGGACGAAAAGAATGGCAAGCCCCTGGATTCCTTTAATGGAATTCCCTTTCCGCACCACCATTGGAGGGGTAGGCACTTACCAACCAATTTGAACCAATGCCTAACCGCCAACCTTACAAGTTGTGACGATTTGCTACGCAGTAGGCAAAACCAAATGGCACCAGCCAATCAGCCAAATGGACAAATTCCTACTGTGCCCCCGCACCAAGGCAGACGACCCCATGACAGGCATAGCAAGGTCAAGCAAACAACCCCCCAATACAGGGAGGGTGGGCAAGCAGCCAAGAGGACGCTCAAAGTTGGGCGACCAGTATTTAAAACCTCTGACCCCTTTTTCAAAATTGGCAACAAGCAGTTCTCCCCAGCGACCCGATTAACCAATTCACTGCCTGGGTCTCTCCACAAATCCGCCCAGCAACAATGGGGTGGCTTGTATCCCCCACCGCAACACACACTCTCTGCTAGGGAGAACACATTTTTCTGGATGCTATGTTGCTTTTGCTGTGACAGAACAAACATAACTACTGCTCTGGGGAAATGTTAATTTAGGTGGAGCTATCCCTCAGGAAATAAATGCATCTGGCTCGCAACGTGCACATTTAACTTCTGGGATCACAGCTTCACACGCTTGGTGGTTGGCCAGCTGAAACCGCAAATATTAAACGCATGCAAGGCAGAGAGCTTCCCTGCCATGGAAAGAGCTTTTAAGCTCTCTGCCCTGCTTACTAGGCTTTGGGAGACTCTCCCAGAACCCTCACGAGAGCTTCCCAGAGCCTTGTAAGCAAGGCAGGGAGGAGCTCAAAATCTCTCTGCCTTGTGTGAGGGGCAAGGCCTGCTTGGTGCGCCAGCTTCAGAAACATAGAGATGTTGTATACAGTATGAGGTTGGGGAAGAAGGGGGTGGGTTGTGAAACATATTCTTTTTGTTAGCATATGTGTGGAGTTTTGTGTCAGCATCATTTGCATAGGTTTCATTTCTATTCACTTATTATATTTCCTTGGTAGTGAGAGAGGTTGGGGGACAGGGCTTGGTTGGTTGTCTTAATTGACTGCAGTGAAATTTGTTTGCGTGTGAGAGAGAGAGTGAGGGATGGTTGGGTCCAGTTAACCATATTGATTTATATGCTGTTGGTGGGTTCTTGTTGTTGTCTTGATGGGCTGTGTATGTAATAAAGGGGAGCCATACCGGGGTGAAGGCGTCCTCTTTTATTTGTACCCATCCCAGTTTAGGTCTGTAGGTTGGCTTTTCTTGTTGTTGTTTAGTTGTGTCCAACTCTTTGTGACCCCATGGACCAGAGCACGCCAGGCACTCCTGTCTTCCACTGCTTCCCGCAGTTTGGTCAAACTCATGCTGGTAGCTTCGAGAACACTGTCCAACCATCTCGTCCTCTGTCGTCCCCTTCACCTTGTGCCCTCCATCTTTCCCAACATCAGGGTCTTTTCCAGGGAGTCTTCTCTTCTCATGAGGTGGCCAAAGTACTGGAGCCTCAGCTTCAGGATCTGTCCTTCCAGTGAGCACTCAGGGCTGATTTCCTTCAGAATGGATACGTTTGATCTTCTTGCAGACCATGGGACTCTCAAGAGTCTCCCTCCACCACCATAATTCAAAAGCTTTTCTAAGAAGGCTGTTTCCCATACAACTTGGTACCAGTGGTCCTTGTTCACTCCTAACAGGTCCCTCCAGTGTTTGGCTATAATGTTTCTGGCTGCTGGGAGTACAAAATTCAACCTGAAAAAAAGAGACCATGCACATATTCTTGTAAACCAAGAAAATCTTTAATTAAATATATATTAAAAGAAACATAGGGATGCTCATGCATGGGTGGTTCTGGGGTTGTGTTGGCTATACATAGTTTTGGCTTTACACATCCCCTGAATGTAACCCTCACACAAGTTGTCTGTTGACAGTATTACAGTTTGATAGCAGAAGCTTAAAAGGTGGGTGCTTTGTTGTAAACACAGAAACAATAGCTGTATTCGGACATTCGCCTGAAGACACAATGGTTAAAAGCAGGGCAAAAGTTTTAGCTCCCTGCTAAGCTGTGAAACTTCTTGCACTAACTTGGGTGACTTGCTACCTTGCTGTTAGCTTTTTGTGATAACATAGGCACCTTGAAGATAAACCTTTATTTGTCAAGTTGGCAACAGTTGAACTAGTATTATTCAATGCATTTCTCTCTTGAGGCCAAGAGAGGGTTTGGTCTTTTTGCTTGCAAAACTGCTTCATAGCAGTGCATAAGTTACTAATTCATAGCTTGCCTGTCCTCTCAAACTCTTCCAGACAGTGTCTGCTTGAAGTCACCATATTCCCACGTTCTCACTCAAAGAAGCAGAATAACCTGCCAACTGCCACCTCCTGCAAACCACCATTGTAAATCTATACTGCCCTCTTCAGGAAGGTTCAGGAGAAGGGGGGCAATCTCCACCATTCCTCCTCAGTCCAGTCTCTGACAGCAGTTCTCTAACCATCCAGTGTTTACAAAAATGTGTATATTATGTAAGACTTGCCTTAAAACGAACGCATTAGTGAAAATGATGCACAACAATCCATTGCATGAGGAGCAACTGCTCGGGAAAAAAAATTGTACTTTGGTTAAAGCAGCATACAAAAAATGTGTTTATTAGGTGAAATTTGTCCTAGAACACTGGGAAAAGGGAGTTTTTAAAAAAGAAAAATTGCAAATTGCTGCAGAAATGTGGAGAACCAAGTTTAAGATTGGAAAAATGAGAAACTGAGAGAAAAGGAGTCAACATATCCTTCCATCACTATTGAGCGCAAGAGCACGTTTCTGCTCCTTAGCACCTGGTTTTTAGAGGCACGCCATCTCTGTTACTCAAGGTAGTGCACAGCCAACATGACTTGCAGCCATTGATAATCTCATCCTGTGTGAATTCATCTCATTCCCTTCCAAGAATGTAGATGGGTTGCAGCTGAACGTGTGGCCTGAATCCATTTGTAAGCATTGGATATGTGGTGACATGACCCATCTTTGTGGCATCGATCTGTGGTGTCATCATTTATACACCTAGCACTGGATATTGCATCCATCAATATGCATTGGTGAAGCAATTTGATATAAGCCTTCTGGACTTGTAAAAGGATAATGGACTTGTACAAGGATAAGAGTACTGGGAAATGATCCATAATGAATTGGGGGGGAAATGTTTAAAAGTACTTTTCCAGAAAACCAGAGTCCTTTCTGTTGGGGATAATTCAGACTGAAATTCCCAGGTGTCAAAAAAGGTTATTTATGTATGCTACTACTGCGGCCCATGTTTTGTTAGCCCAAAAATGGAAAACGAGTGAGGTCCCAACCAAAGAAGAAGGGCAACTTAAGTTGACTGAATATGCACAACTCGCAGACTTAACATATAGAATATGAGAAGAACATACATTTAGAGAAGATTGGAAAGCGTTTATTGGATATATGGGATATAATTGTATACAGCATTTAGATAAATTCAACAGTGTAAATAAGTTTTGATGGATGCAAAAATGGAATACTGAATGGTATAGTTTTTGTAAAATATGCAGGGATTTATGATATGTAAAATGAACTATGGAAAGAGAAGGGGTCATTGATATCTTAAGGATTAAAATGAGTATTTTAAATTGTGAAACAGAAAATTTAATAAAAATGATATATATATATATATAAAGATATTGGACTTCAAAGTTCACTTGAATTAAAGTTTTGCAGCAGGAGTCTGAAAAAGAGCAGAGTCTAAAATGTAACCAAATTTCTTTGCTCATATGCAGAAGAGGACAGAAGGAAAACTTACTGATAAAACAGAGGACACTGATTTATATTGCCTGCTAAAACTCTGTGACTCCAGTGGTGAAACAGTCAAGTCTGGTGTTGGGGCAAACCTTATGAATGGAAAATCTTCCAACGCCTAAGTAAAACCACACAAAATTGACTAAGCTGATTCTGATTGCTTTAATGCGGAGAACAGCTCCGCCTAGATGAGTTTCTCTTGTACATGACCACATGCTGATTTGCCTGCTCAGGCTTGCCATGGCTTTGCAATCCGTATGGAATTGTGGCCTCCATCTGTGAGATCTGAGTTCAGCAGCTGGACTCAATAAGACCATTTTTGGACTAGCTCTCGGAAAACAAACGGCTCAAGCCAAAAACAAAAACCCACTGCCATCAATCTGGCAACATACTATTCTTGTAAATATTAACCCCCCTCAAAAAGCAATCAGCCTAACTGTTTCATTCAATTATACACAATTTATCTTAACGGCATATAGACATTTTTGTAGAAAGGAATGCCTCAGCCAACAACTGTTGTGGTAGAGGATCTAACCATTTTGTTGTAGAATATGCACCAGTGATGATATGTGGTAAAATCCATTACTGTCCAGAGCATCACCCAAGGTATATTTTCAGTGTCTGCTTTTGCCCTTTGCGGGATATTGGGCTGCTGTAACACATTATAGGAAATGGAGCAGTTGTGGGAGGAGACCAGGAGAAATAGAAAATGGAGCTGCGCTGTCCATTAATGGATGCAATTTCTACTATTCTGTGCTGATCCCGTGGGCTACCCGAGAGGCGAGGTCCAAGTCCGGTCCGTGGTCAAAGGTGCAACGTGGAGGCAGTCTCTAGTAGCTGAAGCTGGGTGCAGGGCAGGGAGTTGGGTGAAGTCAGGAACAGGCATGCAAGCAGGGAGTCAGGAGTTCAGGCAGGAAAGCAGGATGGGGTTCAGGCAGGAACTAGCAACCAACAATGTTGCTCCTGCAACTTGGGACTGGGGCTGGCCGGCTTTTATCTGCCCCAAGGCATAGGGCGGCCCTGATCCTCTGGTGACTCGCCTCTCATGGCCTGAAGGCAAGCACTCCTCCTGCGGGAACTTAGTTCCCTCCGCCTCTCTGCCCTGAGCCTCTGCAGCTCAGGAGAGGCTGGAGGGTTACCGGACCCAGAGGCAACCTCTTCCTCCCCTGACGGGGCTGAGAGTGGAGCACCTGCAGGCAATGGGTCCTCCATCACCTCAGGGGCCAGAGCAGACTCAGCTGGTGCCTGCACCTGAGGATCCAGCACAGGTGAGGACCCTTCAGGCTCAAGCCCCAGCCCCGGCTCAGCTGGTTCTGGAGGCGGGGAATCCTGTGCAGGCTGGGATCCCTCAGGTTCAGCCTCTGAGTCTGAATCCCAGGCCATCACATATTCTGAATATGGTGTCCAAGTGCCATAATGTGACTAACTCAGCTAGCAATTCTGTGTTTACCCACATGAATGGGGGTGGGGTGTGTCTGAATACTGGGACCACATAGATGGGTATCAAATATAATTGAGAGAAGGGCTTAAGAATAATTGATATTGCCATATTTCCAAAAGTGTAATATGAGCTGGGGGGTGGGGAGTTGTTGGACTTTTTGTTTTCTTGGCCATAATTGTTGAGCTTTTTTGGCAATATCTAAAAAATAATGAGTTTTTGAGTTATTTTTAATGAAATTCGCCAAAACCTACACTTCCGACATGGGCTATATGTCCAGATTTTCCCAGACGTTTCAGCAATTTCAGCCTGGACACTGTTTTTGAGTGCTGGATACCGGTTAGGTCCAGGAAATTCCAGACGTATGGTAACCCTATCCATGTGGCAGCTAGAAAGTAGTTGATTTATCCTGACAGGCTATATTAAACAACAACCTATTACATCCAACACGCATGGCACAGGTGCATCTAATTTAGAAAGCCATTTGCAATGGAATTGCAACCTGTAGCACCATTTCAGCGCGATTCTTAGTCTTTTTAAGCCCCGCAGAGTACAGTGGAACTGGGTTCCCAATAAGTGTGCTTAGGATTGCACCTTTTGCTTTCTGTTGCTGGAAATTGACGTGTCGTCTAGATGCCCCACAGATTGCAAACATGACTGCCACAGAACTTTGAGGAGGCCCGGCCCCTTCATTGAAATTTTTTGTGGGGGGCAGCTGGGCCCCCAGCCGCCCTACTTGGTGCCCCTGTTTGGAGCCAATACATAATGAATTTCCTCATCTCTGTCTTCAGCCAGTGGTGATCAGAAACAGGGAAACATAGCACAGTGGTACCTCAGTTCTTGAACGAAATCCATTCTGGAAGCCCGTTCAGCTTCTGAAATGTTCAAAAACCGAGGTGCGGCTTCCCATTGGTTGCAAAAGCTTCTGGCACTCAGCGGAAGCTGCATCGCACATCCGGGTTCTGAAAAATGTTCGAAAACAGAAGCATTTACTTCTGGGTTTTTGGCATTTGAGAAAGCCTCTCCTCCTCCCGGAGGGGAGGGTTTGTGACCGGGAGACAATTCCCGCTTCACGCAGGGGGCATTCGGCCCCCTGCCCTCTTACTATCGCTGGCGTGCCATGCCCCCAGGTGGGCACCCAATCGGGTGGCACCGAGGGTGTGTGGTTTAGCTGCTCAAATGTGGCCATGCCAGCTCTCCCCGCCATTTGCTCCCGATCTGCCACGAGTCACCCACCCACCACTCCCTCTAGGGCATAGCTTCTCACTTGGCCTTGCTATGGACCTATGGTTGGTCGCCCTGGTTGCCCAGGGGGCCTGGTAGGAGTTTTTTTCCAATTGGCAAATTGGCACCGTCCTCTTGGTTTTTTTCGCCTACCTCGTAGCAATCGTCACAACTTTCTTGGTATTTGGCAGTTAGGCATTGGAATGTGTTGTTGGTGTATGGAAGGGTAAGGTGTGGCCATCGCCTACCCCTTCACTTTTGGGTATTCTGTTAGAGGAATCCAGCGGTCGTGGATCCTGTCCGATGTTCTGCTGGTGGCAGGGGGCCATGGCACGACTCTCGGTGACATCAGGGGAGAGCTTATAGTTGTATTTGCATCAACAGGCTCCCCCTACTGGTGGTTAACCCCTCAACAGACTCACCCCTCTCTGAGTGGGTGGAGTCAAATTGTCTGTGGTCCAATGCCTAAGCCAATACCTTCTCACATGCTGTAATCAATAAAGTTGTGGCCTTTTCTTGCCCATTAACCTAATATACTGTGTCCACGTTTCTTCATTCCCCAAGCAGGGATCGGGTCCTCGAATCACAACCGAAACGTACGACAACCGAGATGTTTGAGCGCTGAGATTCCACTGTAGTCTTGACCCATCAGTTTCGGCTACAACTGAAATGAATGGGGAACTGACTGTGAAGATACCGATACCTAAGGCAGGAGTAACTTTGGGATCTGAGTGCATAATGAAGCAATTGTATGTTTGTTTAAGAGCAGAAGGAGCCCTGCTAGAGGTCAGTCTAGGGCAGCAATCTGTTCTCACAGTGGCCAGCCAGAGGTTTGTGGGGGACCCTGCCCTACAACAGCATTCTTCCCATCTGTGATTCCTAGCAATTTAGAGGCGTACCACCTCGGAGACTGGAGGTCAGCTACGGTTACCATGGCTAGAAGCCATTTATAGCTTTATCCGCCCTCATGGGGCCAGAGCTGAGAAAAAGTCAAAGCTGCATTCGTTTAACTGACATCTCTCCAACCACAAATGGGCAGTGAATCAGCCATGACATGATCTTAGCCCTCACGGATCAGATTGTATCAGTTCAGCACTGCAGTTTATTTTTGTGTGTTTTTTCTTTTACACGCAAGTCGCTACATTTTTAGACATGGGAGGTTTCTGTGCATCGGCTTCCAAGAAAGGCAGAGGTCTGCTTCTTTCAGAGATACTGGACTGACTGGGAGGAGCCCGGACATCTGCAAAGTCTCTTGACAACCTCCGCCAAGCATGCTAAATTGGAACAGGCAGAGGTCAGTCAGGCAGCAGCCAACTGTAAACTGCCCTTTGCTGTGTCCCGTAAATGGAAGATGTTGTCCAGCATCCTTGGTGAGATCTGTCAGGCTGCAGTCAAAACTAAATGATGCAAATCATTGCCTCGAGAGCAGGTCAAGCTGAGAAGTGGAATGGGGAATGAAATGATACAAGGAAAGAGGCTCAGGGAGGTCAAGAAATTCGAGCAGACTTAAGGCCCAAGTGATCCATCGCAGGTGAACCGTATGTAACAGAAGTCTGACAGCCCATTTAGATGAGGAAAAGTCACTTTGGTGGGGATTATTAGGAGTGTAGAAATGGAAGAAGGAGAGAGAGAGAGAGAGAGAGAGAGAGAGAGAGAGAGAGAGAGAGAGAGAGATCTTAATTTTTCCGTCATCCATTGTTTTCTCCCCACTCCAAATGGCTTCCCCTGTCCCTGGGCAAGGGATGCGGGTGGCACTGTGGGTTAAACCACAGAGCCTAGAACTTGCCGATCAGAAGGTCAGTGGTTTGAATCCCCGTGACGGGGTGAGCTCCCGTTGCTCGGTCCCTGGCTCCTGCCCACCTAGCAGTTCGAAAGCACGTCAGAGTGCAAGTAGATAAATAGGTACCACTCCAGCGGAAAGGTAAACGCCATATCCGTGTGCTGCTCTGGTTCGCCAGAAGCGGCTTAGTCATGCTGGCCACATGACCCGAAAGCTGTACGCCGGCTCCCTCGGCCAATAAAGTGAGGGCTCCCTTTACCTTTATCCCCAGGCAAGTTTTTCCCATGTATGTTTTTAAATGCTTAAAACTCCATGGGTAGATGTGACGGGGGCAATTTAAGGTGGCGAAATGGCAGAATGCAGGAGCAGGGAGCATTAAGAACCCCTGTTCCATGTGGCTTCTCCTCTCTCATTGCCCCCAGTTGGTGTGAATTTCTCCCATCTTAAGAGGCCGTGAATAAAGTATAAAATGCATGCTGGAGTGGATCATGAATAGAAAAAAATTGTTTGACTGCAGAGCCAAATAAGCAGAACTGTATTTGCATGAGATATTTTATATTTGTCCCACAGTAACGACCCACATAAAAGCCACAGCTTAGAAAACGTTCTTTAGCCCGCGTAAACAGTCTTCTTTGAAGACGCAGATTATTTAGGTCCATTTCAGTGTGGGTTCAGGCCCACGCACAGAACTAAGTCGGCCTTGGTGGAGCAGCTGCAAGCATTATTGAAGGACAGATTGTTTAGATCCCATCTGAATCTGGGTTAAGGCCTGGCCATGGAAATGAGTCAGCCTTGATGGATGACCCATCAAGAGGGTCATCTGTGAGTAGGACAGGGGAAGTGCAACCTTGCTTCTGTTTTCTGGTCTGTTGCCAGCATTGAAAACATTGACCATGGTATCCCCCTGGACCAACTCTGGAGAATGAGAATTGGGGGCACTGCATTATAGTGGTTCTAATCCTACATTCAGAACCGAGTCCAGAGAGTATAATTGGGAGAGTGCCATTCAGCCCCCATGGCTTTTTAATCAATAGAAGCACTACTGTGACATAGACTAATGGTGAAATCAATGTGAGCAAAGAATGGTGGTTTCAGGAGAACATTCCACCCCCACCTCAACCTTGTATTTCAGATGCATGTTCTCAGTGGACAACTTCGGGCTCAGCCCTCGCTGAAACCAGCATGCCACCATTTCACAGGCATTTTACATTGACCTCTTTGGAAAACAGTGAAACTAGGCACCAGGGACCTTGATGCTAGGACTTTCATCTTCAGAGATATCGGAACATTGGTTCAAAGGGTCATATTAACAGATTCAAAGCAAGGAATTGCCCCAACTCAAACCATGCCCACCCTGTAAGATCAGAAGAAGTGTCCCGTCTAGGGTGGAGGCAGAGTTGATGAGAATGAAAGAGTTGGCCAGAATCAAGACCAACTCCAGGGTTGCAGGTGCCCTCGACAGGGTGTTATCATATGAGGGACTCTTTGGGATACAAAATACAGGGGGGAAACCAAGATGGTCACCATGTATTGATTTTGTTTTCATCCACGATGCTACAGAGCATCTGAGGCATGGTTTCTTGGGAGTACTAAGATGTAAGCATGGCAGGGTTCCCCCCCCCAAAAAAGCAGAGCCTCCTAGAACCCATCACCATTGACAGTGGGTCCTCACTGCTGTTGCTGAGTGCCTTCCCCTATCTGTGCTGAAAGACACATCCGTAGACCAGCTGGGATCGCAATGTAGATGTGCATCTTCCTTGTGGATCAGGGCATCTTGAGTCCATTTACCAAACATGTACCTTGTGAAAAACAGCGCTTGCTGGAAAGAGAATTATGGATTTGGAAGAAGGTCTTTCATTAAAAAGCATTGTGGGGGGAATGTAAATATGTTTTTGGAAAGCATCAACAACAGCTGCCCACGCTTCAAAGAAGGGAGCTTTTGAAAAGCATCTGGAGGGGGAACAGAAAAGGTGGACTGCAAGCCATGCTGTAGCAATTAACTGATTCACTTGATGGAAAACCAGGCACAGAACAATTATTTAACGAACTGTGTATTCTAAGTAAGTGCTTGTGTGCTGTGTATTTTTTGTTTGGTTTTTTTGCTCATACAATCTATTATCTTTACCCTGCCGATACCGTTAGGCACCCTGATGTGTTTGGGAAAAGGTAATGTATAAATATGTAAGTACCAGCATAAACACATACAGTGGTGCCTCGCAAGATGAAAAGAATCCGTTCTGTGATTCTCTTCGTCTAGAGGTTTTTTCGTCTTGCGAAGCAAGCCCATTGACGGATTAGCGGATTAGCGCTATTAGCGGCTTTTAGCGGCTTATCGGCTTATCGGATCAGCTGATAAGCGGCTTAGCAGCTTAGAAAAAGGGGGGGAGGGGGAAAACCCGCAGGAACTCGCAAGACATTTTCGTCTTGCGAAGCAAGCCCATAGGAGATTCGTTTCGCGAAGCACCTCCAAAACGGAAAACCCTTTCGTCTAGCGAGTTTTCCGTCTTGCGAGGCATTCGTCTTGCGGGGCACCACTGTACAGAAAATAGCCATCATCCCCTTCACTGGGTTTGATGCATTTTTACTTTATCAAGAGTCTGGCCCTTTCAAGGGCAATTCTCTCTCTGGACCGTCCTGTGCAATTCCATGGCTTTGAAGGAGCAACGTGTGTCTCAATGGCTCCTCTGATTGTCTGTTGCATTTGAGCCATGGCTACACATTTGAGTTACAGAATTAGTTATTGACAGAACAACAGTTGTAGAAGCAAATCCCTGCAGTAGAAGCAAATTCCTGCAACAGCCAAGACAAGAAGTCATCAGGAAAGGATACCATGTTCTTTCACATATCCAAAGATAATATAGATTTATTTCCTGGAAACGAGTGTTGTATTTAAAATTATGCATCTATCTTCCCCTCACCCCCGTTTTCCATCTCTTGGTGAGCACTGTAGCTCATCTCCAGGAAACAATCAGATCTTAATCCATTCCAAAGCAGTTTTCACTGAGAGCAGTTTTGGCCCTGAATAAAAAGACTTGCTTCCTAAGCTAATTTGTTTTGTGCAGCTGTGTGTGTTGCCAGGGTGCCTGTTCCTTGAGCATCAGATTAATTGTGGAAGGATTTCCAGCAGCTGCGTCGTAGATGATATCTGGAGGGAGCTAGACGCTTCCAGAGATGTTGAGCTGATGCTGCTCCAAGCATCTGTGCATCCCCTTGTGCATATCATTCTGCAATGCCCAACCCTTCCTTCACTTCATTGGTTATCTGCACCAAGGGCAGAGCAATGCGCAGTAGGATAGCACATGGCACATTGCATTAAATGTGACACCAGGATGAAAAGAGGGGTAATATATGGGGTTTGGCAACTCTTAACATCTAACCAGGCCACAAGTTCTTAACTCTAATGCTTTCTAGCTGCTAACTGTTATGGAAGTAATGTTTAAGCAAAAGCACACACATATGTGCCTAGACTCGAATGGAAACTGGAAAAGGAAGAAGATACAGTGGTACCTCGGGTTAAGAACTTAATTTGTTCTGGAGGTCCATTCTTAACCTGAGACCGTTCTTAACCTGAGGTACCACTTTAGCTAATGGGGCCTCCCGCTGCCACCACACAATTTCTGTTCTCATCCTGAAGCAAAGTTCTTAACCCAAGGTACTATTTCTGGGTTGGCGCAGTCTGTAACCTGAGGTACCACTGTATTATTATTAATAGCAAATTTATTATTTATACCCCACCCATCTGGCTGAGCTTCCCCAGCCACTCTAGGGCAGGGTTGGCACTGTGGTCTAAACCACTGAGCCTCTTGGGCTTGCCAATCAGAAGGTTGGCAGTTCGAATCCCCGTGATGGGGGTGAGCTCCCGTTGCTCTGTCCCAGCTCCTGCCAACCTAGCAGTTTGAAAGCATGCCAAAAAAGTACAAGTAAATAGGTACCGCTGCGGTGGGAAGGCACTCTAGTTTCCATCACGGTGTCCCGTTGTGGCAGAAGTGGTTTAGTCATGCTGGCCATATGACCTGGAAAGCTATCTGTGGACGAACCCTGGTTCCCTCAGCCTGAAAATGTGATGAGCACCTTTGACTGGATTTAACCATCCAGGGGTCCTTTACATTTTTTACCCCCAGCCACTCTGGGCGGCTCCCAGCAGATTATTAAAAACACGATAAAACATCAAACATTAAAAACCTCCCTAAATAGGGCTCCCTTCAGATGTCTTCTACAAGCCAGATAGCTTTTTATTTCCTTGACAGTTGATGGGAGGGCATTCCACACATTATTGCAAGGAGGTGATTATTACACATAAACACACATCTTTGTCTAAAACTCTGGAACCTAAAGTAGTGATGAGTTAACTTGGCCCCCAACTTGGCTTGTTCTTTTCATCATTCTGATGTGCTTTGGGTGGGGCGGAGGGCAGAATTGGATGCAGCTCAGGCCAAAGATCTAATTGGATCCAACCTTCAGTGGATAGTCAGATTACACATATATTGGCACGGGGTTCTGACCTATGGAATTTGCCATTCTGACCCCCTCCCTGCCCCAATTTTGAGATGCAGCACTGTGGCTAATCCAAATGAAAAAAATAAAAATACTCAAATACAAGACACTTCTTTCTGCAGGGCCTGCAAGACAGAGCTGTTCCACCAGGCCTTTGGTCAGGGCGCAGCCTGACTCCCTCCTTTGGCAATCTTTACAGAACTTAAGCTTAATGGTTGCCATCAACTGGATTTTAATTAATTTTTATAATGAAATGTTTTTAGAATGTTGCACTATTTTATTGTTGTGAGCCCCCCTGAGCCCGGCTTTGGCTGGCGAGGGCGGGATATAAATAAAATTTATTATTATTACTATTATTATTATTATTTATTAAATACTGCATCCATTTAGATGTTGCTCTGGGTCTGCGAATTTCAAGGCCTTAAGACTGAGATGGGAAAAGTATTGGTGGAGTTCTTTACCAATACATTATGGTTTCAAAACAATACCTGTCAGGGGTTCAGGAGCAGAGGCAAGGGCAAGGGAGGAAACAGAGAGCGAGGGGGAGGAGGCAGAAGAAAAGATGAGTGATGACGACGACCCGAGATCTCCGAGTCTTTCCAGTGAATCAGAAGATTCACAGAAAGGAGCACCAGTGGCCAGGGCAAGGGGGGAGCCTAGGGGGACACCCCAGGAAGATAGAGCCAGAGGGGACTCAGAGGGGAGCAGTTGGAAATCGGGACCAGCGTCACCGCCAGAGAGCAGGGAAGAGGAAGGGCGCCAGGGATCAAGCGCTGGCAGCTCACAACAGGAGGGAGGGCACGAGTCAGGAGTGGCCACACCTCCATCGGGGAGCGAAGAAACGGTCAGACGGAAAGTGGAAGGTTGGGCGCGCGCGCCAAGTTCAAATGCACAGGAAAGTGACGCAGTAGACAGCCCGGAGAGGGAGCCAGGTCCTAAAGCCCGGCGCAAGGAGACAGGAGGGTCCGGGGGGTCGGCGTCAGAGGAATCCTGGAGGGAAGAGACCCCGGGGGGCAGAGGGACCCAGAGGAGAACAGTCAGGCGGAAAAGGTGGAGCAGGGCTAGGATATTAAGTTGGTGCACAAGGGGCGGAGACTCAGACGGATCGGCGCCGATCTAACCATAAGACGTAGAGTTGCACGCAGCAGCTTGAGAATGGAAACTGTAACTCAATAAAGACTTTTACTTAATGATCGCTGGCTAGCGTGATCCTCTGTGAGCTAGGATCGGGGAGCAGCTCTGACAGTACCTTTCCACTTACACTATGGAATATCTCTCTCACTCCCAAACTCTTTTTGAAATACTCCTCAAGATGAATGTTCTGGCTTTACTTAGCAGACGTGGAGGAGTAGCCATATTTTCCCCCAGGAATTTAAAAAATCAGCTCAGATCAACTGCCAATGACCCATAAATTATGTTGATCAAGATGGGCACAGACGATAAATGAGTCTGAAGTGTCTGCTTATGTGACTGCCCTGCCCTTTACTGTTCCTAATGGACCCTGTTCAAAGCAAATAATTAAGTATACAAAATGCCTGATTTTAACGTCTATCAGTCTGCTCTGGAAGCCTAGCCAAGAATGCCGATGTAGACGTTTTTTGCTTCTGATCTGGTCTTTGCCGCACGATAAGAAATTCTTGAGATGGTTGATTCAACAACCCCTTTTCAGAGCAGTAAAAGTCCTCTACATTTTTAGAGACACGCGCTCGTCCTCGCTATCTTGAATGCTTCAATTTCAAGCTCGCAACTCAGCCAATGATGTCTCCCAAATGGGCTGGGGCTTGCTTACCACATGTTGAAGTGATGCAATGCACCTTGCTATTGAAGGACCATAGTCACCAGTGTAAAAAGATAAAGGACCCCTGGACGGTTAAGTCCAGTCAAAGGCGATTATGTGGTTGTGGTGCTCATCTTGCTTTCAGGCTGAGGGAGCCGGCAATTCTCCACAGACAGCTTTCCTGGTCATGTGGCCAGCATGACAAAACCGCTTCTGGTGCAACGGAACACCGTAACGGAAGCCAGAGTGCACAGAAATGCCATTTACCTTCCCGTCGCAGTGGTACCTATTTATCTACTTGCACTGGTGTGCTTTCGAACTGGCAGGAGCCGGGATGGAGCAACAGGAGCTCACTCCATCACAAGGATTCGAACCACCGACCTTCTGATCAGCAAGCTCAAGAGGTTGAGTGGTTTAGACCACAGACTAGAGTCGAGAATCACCTAACAGCTGCACCAGGATATAGGTTCCCAATAAATTATGAGGATTAACCTTCTTTAGACCCTCTGCTGTGTGAAGGTTAAAGCCATAATTGAAATTTCCCTCCCCGCCTCTGCCCCCAAGGCAAGTTGCTTCATACTTCGGGAGCTGACCCTGAAGTCCATAGCACATTCAAAGCACTTTTGGCCCATCCAAAGGTCCCAGCTTGGCAAAGCCACTTCAGCCTACAAAGGAGGTGGTGTTGTGGGCTTCAAGCCCCCACCACGCGCTCAGCGGCTGGCTCTCAGCCTCCGTGCAATTGAGGGAATCCCCGGCCACGTCACCCCCTGGACAGCTGGCTCAGGGGTCATGGCCAGCCCTATTTATCGCTGGCGTGACTGGGGATCTCCCTCTTTTGCCTCCTCCAGCTGCTCCAGTTTCCCACCCTCCCGCCCTTTAAGGTTTTCCTGCTTGACCTTGCTATGGACCTTGGTTGGTCGCCGTTGAAGGGCCTGGTAGGAATTTTTCCCACTTAGCAAATTGGCACCAGCCACTTGGTTTTTTGCCTACCTCGTAGCATATTGTCACAACTTTCTTGGTATTGGCGGTTAGGCATTGGTGTTGGTATTGTTCTGTAGATGGAAGAGGGGAGGAAGCGCCATCACCTGCCCGCATATTGAAGGGTAGTCCGATCAGTGGCGTAGCGTGGGTTGTCAGCACCTGGGGCAAGGCAAGTAATTTGCGCCCCCTAACCCGTGGATTTGCGCCCCCTAACCCGTGGATTTGCGCCCCCTAACCCGTGGATTTGCCTAACCCCCCGATGTTGCGCCCGGTGCGCCCGGCCCCCCCTGCACCCCCCACGCTATGCCACTGAGTCCGATAAAGGATTCCGGGGGGCGTGGCCCTTTCCGAAGCCTATGGAGGTGAGGGCCTAAAGCATGCCCCTGAGCGGTGACCCCGGGGGAGTTCCTAGTTGATGTGCATCAGCAGGACTCCCCCTACTGGTGGTTAACCCTTCCTAGACTTCAAGCAGACGGGTTGAAGACGGATAGTCGGTTAGGACCAATGCCTAAGCCAATACCGCTCATCACCTGTAACCAATAAAGTGGTGGCCATATTTAGCCCATTAACCTTAAATAATTGTGCCATGTATCTTTACTGGGGAGGGACAGGAACTTGCCACGCAACTCCATCCTGTCTAAAATCCTGGAGAGCAACACTGGCAGTAATTGCAGAGCTAGATTGACCCACGATCTGATTCATTGTATGCACCATAACAGCTTCAGGACAGTTATCTGACTGCAGTTTGAGGAATTATAAGCCCTGGCTCTTTGCCAAGCCCTGTCTGTGATATTTATTTATTAAATTTGCCTGCCCCCCTTCATCTGAAAATCCCAGGCTGGTTCACAATGGAAAGATGCAAAATGAGAATGCAAAAAACTGCCCCTACAGCTGCTAAACAAAGCTTTAACAGTAACAATGCAACACAGAGCTATGCTTCTAATGTGGCTCATTGCTTGAGCCTGATCCAGAGTCGATAATTGCTAGAGCTTTGTCACCCCCATAAGAACTCTCAGCATATTACAGTACAGATTTTAATGCAGAGTCCAGAGGACAAGCCAACTTGTGTTGTTCCGTGTTCAGTTATATACATAGCAGCAGAATTAATGTGTTTCCTATATACTTGGTTATGGCATCAAAGGCATCGTTGAATGCAGAATGTGAAAGCTAACCTAGTCTCTGCAGATTTCAATTCAAGTCGCTCTTCAGCAATATGGCGCATTTATAGGGTACTTCTTGCCAATTCATCGCCCAAAGTTCATATTAAGGAAGTTTGCCTTTCCCAATAGACCAGATGTTACATTACCCTGACATAAAGAACTAACCTCACCCTGATATAAAGAACTAATCATATGTGGGAATTTATGTCCAAATAACTTTGTTCCTAAGGCAATCAAAGGGCAAAATTGTGTAAAAGGGGGGAAATAGATTGGGTTTTTTACATGTTTACCCATAACCCACAAAGCAGCTGAACAAATTTGTTTATGGTTTTGATTGTAAAATTATTCCCAGGCTGAGACCATGTATGTTATTCAAGCCAGATGGAATTGCAATTCCAAATTATGGGGGTGGGAGTAGGTATAGGTATAGGGACATAGCAATCTCTTAACTATGCCTTTGCCCAGAACGGAGGGTGTGTTATGTATACGCCCAAAATAATAATCATTAACTGCTAACAGTGACAATGTGTTTCATTTCTATAAAGGAAATATATAAGGACTTTTGCATCATGTTAAAACGCAAGCTATACATTGTATTTTGATTATTATGCATTGAGGTATCTTGATTGCTATAAGTAGATATTGTCAAATGCATACAGTTAGAAGTTGGGCACCTCTGAGCTTATTCATTAACAGATTTAAACTTAGTTGAAAGTTCTTGGAACAGAAAAGCCTGGATAGCTTTCTTCATGTCAGCGGGCTAATTTAGGTGGGAAGATTCATTTTGTTGCTGCTATTACTAAACAATTGGGAGTCAGAAACTCTTGCTGATTTACTTCAAACCACCCAGAGATCTTCTAACAAATCTTGGTCTACCTTCAGCTGTATCAGTGATGTGAATGCCTTAGAAAGGCGAGATAATATTTTTTTTAATGAACAAAGAAATAGTTTGTTCCTTGTGTCCTTCAGACAAACATATACAGTTCAAACATATACAAATAATTTTGTCCCGGAGGTAGGGACAGCTCCAAGTGTGGTAGAGCCATGGCAAAAGTGCCTCTGTGGGACAACCCTTCCTCTACCAGTGGGCCTTGACAGTCTTACCCCACGGTAGGAGGGAATACAGGCTGTAGCACTGGCATAGCACTGTCCTTAGATGCCTGAGGAAATTAAAATGGCAGCCATACCCAGCAGTCTGTTGCTTTTGGAGCAACCTCACCTCTCCATGTGTGCTGCTAAATACATGGAAGATTCCACTGTAGCTAAAGAAAGGCGTTGCAGAGAGCCTAACAGGTTGATAATTAACTTAGAATGTATCCGTACTACAATGTCACAAGGTGTTTAACTTTAGATCACATGAGAGGTATTCAGTTGCAAATCTCCATTTTGTGTGTGTTAGTCTTTGTTGTCAAGTACCGTAGAAGAAAGAACCTGTGCTAATGATTCTCTCTTGGCGAACACAGCCTCGGGCGGTAATGGAGGCTGTGGGAGAGACAGAGCTATTGTTTTCAGCTCTGTTTGAAGTAATTTTACATTTCTAAGATGATGTACGTTTGCTCAGACGAGCACATGATCTCATGCACCTATTTGGATGTGATTTTCTTTCCAGTGTCTTTTTTGGAACAAGTTTTGTTAGTAAAGCTTTGCAACCATATTTTTGGACTGGACAATTTTTATTTCAAGAAGAGTCAGTTTTTATTCATCTTACTGCTTTCAAGTGCACAATATCAATAGCTGCAATACTTCCTTCTGTGTAAACCTGCACGGAGTCTGGCTGCAATTCTGCAAAAGTGCAAAGCGACAATAGCCGAAGTTAGTGAGACTTTGGCTTTGGGAATGCTTGGGTAGGGGATGAAATGCCGTTTGCTGGTAGAACACATGGTTTGCAAGTAAAAGTTCCCTGGTCAGGTTGGGAAACTCCTGTCTGAAACCCCAGAGAGCTGCTCCTGTTCTATGTTCACCTAAATGGCCTAAGAGTGGGACCAGTTTTCTGTTCTTACGTATTATTTAGTATTGGGAGATAGGAACGATGACATTGCTATCCTTCATTCTGAAACAATAAGAAAATAGTAGTATCTCCCACTATCAGATAGGCAAACTCAACTGCTTTTGGAAGCAGTCTACAGATGTTACATTGGATTTATATCCCTGCTTGTTTTCATACCTAATTTATCACTTCCTGGTTTGCTTTAAAAGAGAACATTCTCGTCTGAAATAATAAACCTTCATTGAAGGGTCTTAAAATAAGATCCAGGGCTAATAGCTACATAAACAACAAACAGTTCGGGTCTGTTGAGCTCCTTTATTCAGATGTGGGGGGAGAGAGAGAGCAAAAGGCTTTTGAATGCAGAAAAATAATATCACCAAGTATGGAATAAAATAGAACAGAGATAAAAGGTTGAATGCATTTCAGTTAATAACATTGATCCACGATCTCCACTTATAGGCTGTGTACACACTAACTTTTAAAGCATATTCAAAGCACACACACACACACACACACACACACACACACACTGCAAAGAATTCTGGGCAAGGTAGCTTACCGTATTTTTTGCACCATAACACTCACATTTTTCCTCCTAAAAAGTAAGGGGAAATGTCTGTGCGTGTTATGGAGGGAATGCCTATGGGTGGCATACCTACGGATTTTCCTCCTCTAAAAACTATGTGTGTGTTATGGTTGAGTGCGTGTTATAGAGCGAAAAATACGGTACCTCTCACAGAGTTACCTTGCCAGAAACCCTTAACAAACTGAAGAATTATTTGAGGGGGGTAGAGTGTGCTTTGAATGTGTTATAAAGGTATAGTGGATAAACAGTCATAGTCTGTTTACCATAACTGGTTCCTTAACTTTAAAAAAAATTCACTGGATTTGGGGACTTTTGTTTGCAGAGCAGCAATTGTTTATTTGCAATTTGCAATTTTCTGTTTTGTTCCAGACTTCATTCAGACAGCTGCACACATAGATGGTTTGCCACAGTCTCCAGATCCTGTATTCTTCCCTACCCACCCACAGAACGAAACCTTACTGGTGGTTACCAATGCTTATGATGATCAGCTTTGAACACTGATTAAAATGCTGTGCATAGAAAGAATCTTGATGTGGTCACACACATAAAACTGACTAAATCACAATGTGGAAAGGAACCTTTGCCTTTGCATGCTTTTGAATTCCTGCGCGATGGCAATCATTATTATTTTAAGAAAGACATGAGCTGAAAACTTACTGCAATCTGTTGCAAAATTACACACACACACACACACACACACACACACACACACACACCATTTCCAAAATGAATTTTTGGAAATTCTTCAAGTAAAATTGGGAGGTAGAGTAAGCAGAACATGGGGCAGTTCCAGCCCACAGAGCAATAATGGAATAGAATGGGGAGACATGAGCACCATCCCTCTGCAATATTTCAGTCCATTCTACAATAGTGGGTCCCAGTGATTGGGAGAGCTTTGATGCTACCAGTCTTTAAGGCAACATTCCAGCCGCACTGAAATATTAGCATCATTAGGTCTGTCTTTTAGAAGTGGGCTATGAAGCCAAACGAGCCCATAATTATAATAATAATAATTTATTATTTATACCCCGCCCATCTGGCTGGGCTTCCCCAGCCACTCTGGGCGGCTTCCAAAAGAATATTAAAATACAATGATACATCAAACATTAAAAGCTTCCCTAAACAGGGCTGCCTTCAGATGTCTTCTAAAAGTCTGGTAGTTGTTCTCTTTGACATCTGGCGGGAGGGTGTTCCACAGGGAGGGCGCCACCACCGAGAAGGCCCTCTGCCTGGTTCCCTGTAACTTGGCTTCTCACAGTGAGGGAACCGCCAGAAGGCCCTCGGAGCTGGACCTCAGTGTCCGGGCTGAATGATGGGGGTGGAGACGCTCCTTCAGGTATACTGGACCGAGGCCGTTTAGGGCTTTAAAGGTCAGCACCAACACTTTGAATTGTGCTCGGAAACATACTGGGAGCCAATGTAGGTCTTTCAAGACCGGTGTTATATGGTCTCGGCGGCCGCTCCCAGTCACCAGTCTGGCTGCTGCGTTCTGGATTAGTTGTAGTTTCCAGGTCACCTTCAAAGGTAGCCCCACATAGAGCGCATTGCAGTAGTCCAAGCGGGAGATAACTAGAGCATGCACCACTCTGGTGAGACAGTCTGCGGGCAGGTACGCTCTCAGCCTGTGTAGCAGATGGAGCTGGTAGACAGCTGCCCTGGACACGGATTTAACCTGTGCCTCCATGGACAGCTGTGAGTCAGGGCCAGCTTAGAAATCTGGGTATACTGAGGAGCATGTGGCTTTAAAAAAACCCTTTTCCCAACATGCACCAAGTGTCCTTCCTTTATTATCTGCCTCACAGTTACCCAAACACAGAGGCCATTTGTGGTTCTGAAAAAAACATCTTACTCCATAGATAAGGATTAATCAGGGGCAAAAATGGGGAAAGTTACACTTGTAACTTTGGTTCCTTGATATGACAGTATACTTAGCAAACCCTCCAACATTTCCCTGGTGAAAATAGGGACGTCCTATTCCATGATGGTGACATGGTGATACAGTGTTACCTCGGGTTGGGACGCGGGTGGCGCTGTGGGTTAAACCACAGAGCCTAGGACTTGCCGACCAGAAGGTCGGCGGTTTGAATCCCCCCGATAGGGTGAGCTCCCGTTGCTTGGTCCCTGCTCCTGCCCACCTAGCAGTTTGAAAGCACATCAAAGTGCAAGTAGATAAATAGGTACCCATCCGGCGGGAAGGTAAACGGCATTTCCATGCTCTGCTCTGGTTTGCCAGAAGCGGCTTAGTCATGCTGGCCACATGACCCAGAAGCTGTACGCCGGCTCCCTCGGCCAATAAAGCAAGATGAGCGCCGCAACCCCAGAATCGGTCACATCTGGACCTAATGGCCAGGGGTCCCTTTACCTTTACCTCGGGTTACAGACTCTTCAGGTTACAAACGCTTCAGGTTACAGACTCCGCTAACCAAGAAATAGTACTTCGGGTTAAGAACTTTGCTTCAGGATGAGAACAGAAATTGCGCGGTGGCGGCAGCAGGAGGCCCCATTAGCTAAAGTGGTACCTCAGGTTAAGAACAGTTTCAGGTTAAGAATGGACCTCCAGAACGAATTAAGTCCTTAACCCAAGGTACCACTGTACTCAGCCCATCTGTTTGGGTTGCCCCAGCCACTCTGGGTGGCTTCCAACATATATAAAAGCATAATAAAACATTAAACAACTTCCCTATACGGGGCTGCCTTCAGATGTCTTCTAAAGGTTGTTTGGTTACTTACCGTATTTTTCGCCCTATAGGACGCACTTTTTCCCCTCCAAAAATGAAGGGGAAATCTGGGTGCGTCCTATGGGGCGAATGCAGGCTTCAGGAAGCTCTGCGCAACCCTCGGGAGACCGGCTCCTAGGGTTGCGCAGAGCTGCCTGCAGTCCCCGGCTCAGCACAGCTCTGCGCGGCTATTGGGAGCGGGGCGCTAAGTCCCGCCCCACTCCAGATGGTGGCGCAGAGCTGCCTGCAGTCCCGGGATCAGCGCACTTCTCCCCATCGCCAGCCCCACAAGCTCGGGGGACAGCGGGGAGGCAGAGCGTGCCTTCCCACTGTTCCCTGACCTGGTTCTTCCCTCCCTGGGGGGGAAATAATTTTTTTCTTTATTTCCCCCCCAAAAAACTGGGTGCGTCCTATGGGCCGGAGCGTCCTATGGGGCGCAAAATACGGTATCTTTTTGGCTTGGGGGTCACATAACTCCATACCCTCCAACATTTCTTTGATGAAAATAAGGACGTTTTAAGGAAAGGCGGGACATTCTGGGATCAAGTCAGAAACTGAGACAGCTTCTGTGAATCTAGGGCTGTCCCTGGAAAATAGGGACACTTGGTGGGTCTGACTTAGTCTCACATCTTTGAACATTAAAGTCACCCTTGCTATAGCTGATATAGCAGCTGGTGAGCAGAGTGTTGCTTTTTCCCCACTTTCAATTTAATGTGTATATTAATACAGCTAACCCTGAACACAGAGGTGAAAGATTATTTTCCGTTCCTGTTGACAAAAGGAAATTGCCATTTCTACCCTATGCTAATTA
This sequence comes from Podarcis liolepis, assembly GCF_965112155.1. NCBI lineage: Eukaryota > Metazoa > Chordata > Lepidosauria > Squamata > Lacertidae > Podarcis > Podarcis liolepis. Next base: position 119,250,153 of record NC_139554.1, read on the forward strand.
GATTTTCACATTCACATTGCGGCAACTATTAACTGCTTTGGGGGATTTCTGTAACTCCGAACAGCTGGGTTATTAACTTCAAGAAAAGGGTTTTTGGTTTTGGCAGGAAGTCCTCTACCAATACGCAGCTCACTGTGGGTTGTATCCTGATCAGAGCATATACTTGGAACTTTGACATCTACTGAACTATAGAATTGCAGCTTCCATCTTTTGTTCTTTTCTTATCCTTATTTGTTTTTTTCCCTTTAAAAAAACCCTAAATCTGAACTTTAGTAGGATATTGTTTGAGGATATTTGCTTTGACTGTCCCTATTTTCTGAAACTTATTCCTCCTTGGCAATTACTGTTCCAGTTATTGTCTTTTATTTTATTTGTTTATATAATTTATTCACGGTCCATTTATTGTGTTTTAAAGGGATGCTATAAAAATAAAAGTTTGAGCTGCTAAGAATGTCTTTGCGGCTCAGCTCCCAACCCAGGGTTTCTAGATGTTACCACCACCTCCACAACCACCCACTCAAACAATTCCATACACATGAGTAGGCATGTCTACTCAGAAGTAAACCTCATTACAGTGGTACCTAGGTTCTCAAACATAATCTGTTCTGGGAGTCTGTTCGACTCCCAAAACTGTTTGAAAACCAAGGCGCAGTTTCTGATTGGCTGCAGTAGCTTCCTGCACGCAAGCAGAAGCTGTGTCAGAAGTTCGGCTTTTGAAAAACATTTGCAAACCGGAACACTTACTTCCGGGTTTGTGGCATTCAGGAGCCAATTTATTTGGCAATTAAGCCGTTTGAGAACCAAGGTATGACTGTAATTCAAATGGGTCTTAATCCTAGGTACACAGGTACAGGATTACAGTTTCCTCTTGTCCCCTAGCCTGGCATATCACAGACCAGGGAGGTTGAGTTTGAACTGTGGATAACGGACTGTAGGACTGTTAAAGCCATCTTCATGATTTCAAAATAACTTTTGTGGGTATAAAGCAGGCATCCCCAATCAGATGTTTTGGACTACAATTCCTGTTATGTACTGAAGTTCTCGGCCTGGGCCAGCAGGGGGATACTGTAGATAGTTTTCACTCAGGTTCACATATGCAAATAAGGAATTGAAAGTGACATTCAGTGATTGGATAGTTACAGAAAGTTGTTACTGTTGCTTTGTAGTTGAGCTCTATATAAGCAGGATGGCTGAACCCTTCAGCCTAGTTCTGTTCTGGACCTGTGAATAAACAAGAGCTGTTTGAAGAATCACTGTGTTGTCTGATATGTTCACCCACAACTTAACAATTCCCATCATCCCTGACCACTGGTCCTGCTAGCTAGGGATCATGGGAGTTGTAGGCCAAAACATCTGGAGGGCTGCAGGTTGGGGGTGCCTGGTATAAAGTGTGTCGTGCCAATCTGAACCTTCCTGTGTTGAGTACAGTGGTACCTCAGGTTAAGTACTTAATTCGTTCCGGAGGTCCGTACTTAACCTGAAACTGTTCTTAACCTGAAGCACCACTTTAGCTAATGGGGCCTCCTGCTGCTGCCGCGCCACCGGAGCACGATTTCTGTTCTCATCCTGAAGCAAAGTTCTTAACCTGAAGCACTATTTCTGGGTTAGCAGAGTCTGTAACCTGAAGCGTATGTAACCCGAGGTACCACTGTACATGGGCCTGAAACGGGCTTCTAATTCCATTCAGCCAAATACTGAATGCTCACTTCAGACGTTTCCACTCAACACAGAAAGGGCAGGGGTGGAGTGGGCAGGAATAGAGATGTTGGGGGACAGACCATCATTTTATGTGCATGCCACCTTTGAGCAGACCTATATGCAAGACCTTCTCAAAAGTTGACACTGATCAAGTGCTATGTACTTTTTTCAGGGAGTTTCAGAAATGACTATGGTTGGAAAGGCCCTGTCTTTGGTACCAGCCAGTCTGATGTACTTTGATGGCAGGCCAGAGAACAGGACCTCTGAGGCAGATTTAAGGGCCTGGTCTGGTTCATATGGATGCAAGTAGTCCTTTAGATAATATTGTTCCAAGTTGTTCATGGCCTTAAAGTTCAAAATCAGCATTTTTAAGACAATCCCAGAAACGAATAGTGTGGCCAACACGCCATTTATAAATTTGAGATAAATCAATATGGAAAACAGATGGGGTGGTTTGTTTTAATTATATTTGTTGGTATAAATTGGTCTGCATGTTGTTTGTGCTGTTTGTCTGTTACAGTGTTGACCATCTGTGCTAGACTTACACCAACAATCTGTTTTGCTATGGCCGATAGTCAAATAAATAAAAATAAATAAAATGACATTCACTCTTTTCTTTACAATGATACCACAGATTTCCAGATAAACAGTTACAAATGTTTTTCTTCCTTGGGCGTCCTGGTTAATTATGGTCACTGCATTCCTGGTTCTCCCCAGAACACTGTTGAAAATTGCAAACTTAAACTATGATGTGCTATTTCATAAATACCTAGATACACATTTACAGAGAAGGAGCTTCTGATGTTGCTGCACAGATGTTTCATGTACAGGAAGCTTCTAATTCAAACTTTCTCCTTTCCCCAGTTTTTGGCCTCATCTGGCCTCGTGCAGCTTTTGACTCATTGTCAGAAAATGATGTACACTTGAAAGGTCTCCAGACCATTTATAGTCTTGGCTTTTCAAGGATTAGCAAATCTTTTCCTAGAATTCTTTTTCCCTGGCACTAAGCTTTGGCTATTTTTTTAAAAAAATGTTGTGTTTCATGTCAAATTTTAATCTTAATTACAATTATTTTATTTAGGTTTTTTCCCCTGCTGTAGCTTAAGGGGCTTAAGAGTGATTCATTTTATTGTAATAGAGCAGACATGGCAAGCAGTGAATTGGCATTCTCTGTACCATCTGTTAACTTGCCTTATTGAAAGGTCTGCTTTCCTGCTGTTCCTATGGCCACTGCCTGCCTGCCTGCCCAACCAACCAACCAACCAACCAATCAGAGAAGCTCACTGGTGACCCCTCTAGCTCCTCCCTACCTTTCTCTATGGAAGGGCCAATGAGGTCAGAGTGAGGCATTCTGGGAGAAGTGGCTGGGAGAACAGCTGAGCTGCCACTGCAGTTTTCCAAACAAATTCTGTATAAATTTAGTAAAAAGTTTGAAGTTATTTTAAGGTTTTAAAAAAGCTATTTTGAAGTCACTTTATGTCAGGGACCGTGTTGAGGTGGGCTGCACTGAGGAGGGATGGTGGGAGCCTCCCCCTTTCTGTCCCCCTGATCCTGAATCTTCCCGGGAGCAGGAGGACAGTATAGATTTGGAACAGTGGTTTGAAGAGGGACATAGAAGGCAGAAGCTGGTAAATACTGGATGGGGAACAGCTAGGAGTAGATGCACTGGGAGAAAGAGAGAGAGTTAACAGATTCACTGTCTCTGGAAAGCACTCCTCTGCTCTCCCCAAGGTCAAGAAGAGCTCAGAAAGTGGCAGACAAGAAAGCACAGAGGGTACAAGCTCAGGTTACAAGACGTAGTAGTGACGAAGGTGACTAGGGAGGTAAGGGGGTGGAACTCTTAATTGGAAAAACCGCCAATCCTAGGAAATAGATTCTTTGTTCTCTCGCTGTGATCATGAAAGTTTCTTTTGGTTTTTTTTAAAGTAATATTTATTAAGAGTTTAAAAATTTCAAAAAGAAGAAGAAAAGTTAAACAAAACAATACAATACAATACATAAAAAACCAAAACACTACTTATCTTAACAAAACAAAAACAAAAACAAACAATTAAAAACACATCCAATATTTCCGTATCTTTCATTTACTTGTTTCAACGACCTCCTCACACTTCCCTTTTTTGTATTCTAGTTCGATTCTCTATTTCAGCAAATCCTTTCCATCTTTTCACATTTTTGTCCTGTAATTTATCTTAATATAATGTAACTTTACTTCCTCCTTTCACCAATTAACAGTCAGTTTTTTTCCTTAATCCTTAATAACATTTCTGCTAAAACCACATAACATCATTCCAACATCTTTCTAACATTCATTAATTTTACAATGTTTCTGTAAATTGTCTTTAAATTTCTTCCAATCTTCCTCCACCGACTCTCCTCCCTGGTCTCGGATTCTGCCAGTCAATTCCGCCAATTCCATGTAGTCCATCACCTTCATCTGCCATTCTTCCCGGGTGGGTAGATATTGTGTCTTCCAGTACTTTGCAATAAGTATTCTTGCTGCTGTTGTAGCATACATAAAGAAAGTTCTATCCTTCTTTGGCACCAATTGGCCGACCATGCCCAGGAGAAAGGCCTCTGGTTTCTTCAGAAAGGTATATTTAAATACCTTTTTCATTTCATTATAGATCATCTCCCAGAAAGTCTTAATCCTTGGGCATGTCCACCAAAGGTGAAAGAATGTACCTTCAGTCTCTTTACATTTCCAACATTTATTATCGGGCAAATGGTAGATTTTTGCAAGCTTGACTGGTGTCATGTACCACATGTAGATCATTTTCATTATATTCTCTCTTAAGGCATTGCATGCCGTAAACTTCATACCTGTGGTCCATAACTGTTCCCAGTCAGCCATCATAATATTATGTCCAACATCTTGTGCCCATTTAATCATGGCAGATTCCACCGTTTCATCCTGAGTATTCCATTTCAGCAGCAAGTTATACATTCTTGACAAGTTCTTAATTTTAGGATCTAACAGTTCTGTTTCCAATTTTGATTTTTCCACCTGGAAGCCAATTTTTTTGTCCAAATTATATGCCTCCATTATCTGATAATAATGAAGCCAGTCTCGCACTCTATTTTTTAATTTTTCAAAACTCTGCAGTTTTAATCTGTCTCCCTCTTGTTCCAAAATTTCCCAATATTTCGGCCATTTGGCCTCCATATTGAGCTTTTTCTGAGCCTTCGCTTCCATTGGTGACAACCACCTTGGGGTTTTATTTTCAAGCAAATCCTTATATCTTATCCAAACATTAAACAGTGCTTTTCTGACAATATGGTTTTTAAACGCTTTATGTGCTTTGACCTTGTCGTACCACAAATATGCATGCCACCCAAATACATTGTTAAAACCTTCTAAATCCAGCACGTCAGTGTTTTCAAGAAGCATCCATTCTCTCAGCCAGCAAAAAGCGGCTGATTCGTAATAAAGTTTTAAGTCTGGCAGGGCAAATCCACCTCTTTCTTTAGCATCACTTAATATCTTAAATTTTATTCGAGGCTTCTTGCCCTGCCAGACTTAAAACTGGCAAGAAGCAAGCAGGGCAGGGATCATGAAAGTTTCTAACTGGTAAGAAGACTCCTTTGTTCTGCTTATCTGCTGCCAAGCCGGGGTGTGTGTGTGTAGCTGATTCACTGAAGCCTAACACCTTAAAAATGTGCTTAATTGTGTGTTGTTGTTGTTTTACTAACAGCATTTATTAACAGCATTTTTCGCCACCATGGTAAACTATCATGGTGGCCAAGTTTTCTCCTGGTTACCTCTCCAAGACTGTCTTGCTTTGTGGACGGACCTCTTTAGCCTTGCTCAGAGTGAGGCGTGAAGGAGAAGTGGACATACAAAACACCCCCACCGGCTCTGCCATTTCTTACGTGGCAGTGAAACACAGAGCACAAAATGAAGCCGGGGAGAGGAAGAGGAATAGGGACAGAAGCAGGAACAGGAAGAGGAGGAGAAGTGGGTGGGTGAGGGAAGGGAAATGGAGGATTGGACATCTAGGGAAGAGGAAAAAGCAGAGGAGGACGAGGGGGCAGAAGCAGTAGGGGAAGAGGAGCAAGAGCAGGAAGCCACCAGCACACCCTCACGTGTCAGCCCTGCACTATTTTGCTTTATCTACACAGCAAAACTGGGTGGAAGCTTGACCAGAAACATGCTTGACCTAAATAACTGGGTGATAATAATCACAATCATAATCATAATCAGTGCTTTTTTCTGGGGGGACGCAGGGGTCCACATAACCCTAAACATTTTGTGAATCTAAGTTTGGCCTCATAGAGGGGCAGTATTTCAATATGAGTAGGAAAATGAGAATACCCCTAAATATTTTTAAAGGAAAAAAGCACTGATAATAGTTTATTATTCATACCCTACCCATCTGGCTGGGTTTCCCCAGCTACTCTGGGTGGCTCCCAACAGGATATTAAAAACACGATAAAAAAATCAAACATTGAAAACTTCCCTACACAGGGTTGCCTTAAGGTGTCTTCTAAAAGTCAGGTAGTTGTTTATTTCCTTGACATCTGATGGGAGGGCGTTCCACAGGGTGGACGCCACTACCAAGAAGGCCCTCTGCCTGGTTCCCTGTAACCGCAGTTCTAGCAGTGAGGAAACCGCTAGAAGGCCCTCGGCACTGGACCTCAGTGTCCCATGATTTCAACCACAGTCTCCCATGTCCAAAACCTCAGACCAATCACTTTTCCATGATAGGCTAAGCTATTGTTTTATCTTGAGATGTTCACAAACACACTAATGTCTGAGGGAGAAGTCAGCCACTTGCAAAATATTGATGGTCTTTGTTGTTGTTGTTTAGTCGTTTAGTCGTGTCCGACTCTTCGTGACCCCATGGACCAGAGCACGCCAGGCACTCCCGTCTTCCACTGCCTCCCGCAGTTTGGTCAAACTCATGCTGGTAGCTTCGAGAACGCTGTCCAACCATCTCGTCCTCTCTCGTCCCCTTCTCCTTGTGCCCTCCATCTTTCCCAACATCAGGGTCTTTTCCAGAGAGTCTTCTCTTCTCTTGAGGTGGCCAAAGTATTGGAGCCTCAGCTTCAGGATCTGTCCTTCCAGTGAGCACTCAGGGATTTTCTTAATAATGGAGAGGTTTGATCTTCTTGCAGTCCATGGGACTCTCAAGAGTCTCTTCCAGCACCCTTGAAGGTCTTAGGGAAACCCATAAAAGGGGCAAAAAAATAAGTGGTGATGTCTGCAGCGGGTCTGTAGAGAGTGACTTGGACTGGAAAGGTGTGGTGCCGTGAGCGTTTATCTTTTGAAGCTGAAGTGTTGGAGAAGCACAAAGGAATCTCACGTACTATTGGAAATAACTATCAGATGTGTTGAACACTCTTCTAATCTTCCTGCTGAAACAGATGGAGCTGTGTGCATTTGGCTTTTTAGAAGACATTCTGAGTCACGCCACTTTATCTTCCATATCACCCCAGGTTCCTTTGAGCATTGCACCCTTTTTTGTTTGAGATCAATTGGACCTAATGTGCTAATTGTGGAAATGTCAGGACTATTAAATAGGCTAGAGGGAGACTTTGAAAGGTTCCCAGTTGCCGTTTTTGCTGTATTCTGGAAACATTTCTGTGGTTGCTTTAACCTTCCCCGAGGAACAACTAGAGATATTTCCAAGCTTTATAAAAAATCATTGGTTTGGAATATGAACTTTGGTGACTCATAATGCTCGCTTTAAAAATGAGGTGAGCCTTATGACCTATCATTCTAGTTCTTCTCCATTTTAATCCGAGACATAGAAGGACTTTTCTCTCTCCTTGCCTCCACCCTTCCCCCACCCTAGGAGAATTGTGCAGAGTTTCACACATCATAAGGCGTGACATTTTGATCCTTGCCATCAAGACATACAGCAGCTAGAAGCACACTGTAAACCTTCAAACTCTCACCACATTTGAGAAAATCTGTGGTGGGGTGGGGCGTGGGCATTGTCACTAATAATTAAGAATAACATTGTAACTTTTACCATAAGTAAACATAGTTATCAGAAGCACACTGGAAAATAGAAGGCAATGAGAAATGAATTCAATTCCTTAAGTTCACAGTACAACATTGCAAATTGCATATACAACCCCACTTTTGAGTTCCTGTGCTAAAAGTTCCTTAATTTCTGTTCAATGGAGTTTAACAGTTTCAGGTTCTTCAGAGGCGCTCAGTTTTGGACATGAATAAAAACTTACTCAGTGAACGAAATTCAGAGCCCACTGCCAACTGTCTTCTACTTGTTCCTTCTCCCCTTTTAGCTGCAATAAAAGACAAGTTTGTGACTAGCTCGGCAGCCAGTCAATGCTGACTAACAGTAGTATAAGAGACCCAAGGAGGAAACACAGGGATGTTCACATATTACACTGAACACAGGTACAAACACCCTCTACGCATGTTCAAGTGTCTGTGTGAAAGAGTGTACACTTGTTGACTTGTACAACACAGCTATTGTGTATACACACTGTGCACTCCTTGAACGTTACACTTGAATAAGTGAAGAAGAATACACGTCAACTGTTTGTGCAGACAGGTTACACTGAAGGAATGGGTTTCTGTGCAGTCAGTTTGAAACTGACCCAAAATCCTCATTTTGCCTTCTCCAAGGGAGCATTTCTAAAATGCATTAACTTGAGCTGTTGAGCAAATGCATAACAGAAACCCAGCTGTATAAACAAGTGCTCAAAGCCCTCTCCCTTATCAGTCCGTGACGGCAGTGCATGGCCTTGACTGTTCCAGTGGAGCAGGGATGGCACATCTGGGTCTTATCTTACACTGAGGCACAGACCTTGTCAGCCACCCGGGAACGGCATCAGGAGTTGGTGACCTCTTACTCCAAGATAAGAGTGCCGGAACAGGAACACCCTTTTATGGTTAAGAGTACCGGAGCAGGAACATATGTGATGTCAACCTGCATGTATAAGCTGACGTGGCTGGATTCCTGGGGAAGGGGGGAGAGGGTGCCTGGAGGATATATATACCGCATGAAATTTCTAATTTCTTTGGACTTGCTGTGGACTGACCACGCAAGGGCCTTCTGGTATCCAGAGAGCAGAATAAACTCTTTCTCTGAACCAAACCTCGGTGTCATTTGACTTCCTTTCTCCCTCCCGGGAGCAACGCAGACCCCACCAATCGGTATAGTCTAATAAGGCTACAACCCGAACTCTACATTCACTGAATTAAAGTTGAATTTATGAACATTTTTTCTGAGAACATTTATGGGGTTTTTCTTTTTCATACCCCTCACCTAGAATAACTTTGTCTGAATATCCACCCCCATTTTGGAGTAGGTGGTTGGAAGCCACTCCTTTCACAACACCCTGAAAAAAATGCTACATGTGGGAATGTGATAATAGAGAACTTAGAAGCCAATGGACTTGAGGAGCTTTCCTTACCTGCTCCTGAGAAATTATGTAACTTTGGTTTTTTTTAAAAAAATGATTTTTATTAACTGGCCAATCACATCAAATTAAATCATATCACATAAATTCCGAATTACAAAGCCGAATTTTAAATTTTGTAATTTTAATTTATTTTTTTAATTTTTAATTATGTAACTTTGAAGGACCTCCCATTTCAAAGCTAGGAAGATTTCATGGTTTGTGCAGGGACTAAGATAAAGGGGTGTGTTTTCCCTTACAGAATATGAAATATATGAGTTTGTTAAAAGGCAGGAAAGGCTGTTTTAAAAGCAATCAGAGATTGTCTAAGCAAAATGGCTACATTTAGGAATTTTGCAACTTGCTCTGTGGTTGAAAAGTTAGAGCTCTCCAATGTAATGTTCAACAGAGATTCTGAAGATTGCCCTGGTAAGGACATCAAAATGGAGAGCGCCAGAATTTCTCTATTGCACAGAATTTAAGCTGCGTTTAAAAAGAACATGTGAATCTGACTCCACCTCTTTATTATTACAAGGGTGGAATCTATGGCTTCCAGGGACTTTATTATGTCTGCCCTCTAAACGCTTTGGCGTTTAACCATGCCAAGGAAAACTCTTGTTCCTGTGTTTAGAAACAGACAGTTTAAATGAGGTATCCCATTTATAAAATTAAGACACGGCATGCCATATCATTCCATACAGACCTGTGGCAACAGGAAGTGCTATTTTTTCTAGAAAAAGAGGTGCTGGAACTCACCGTCCTGCGTTTTCTTAGAATGGCAATGGCGCCCACCAGAGAGGTGCCAGAACTGAGTTCTGGCAAGTTCTGGCTGAAAAAAGACCCTGGCAACAGGTAACTCAAGTCACCTTGAAAGCGACAGAGTAAGGACTATATCTAATGATCTGCTAGCAAGCATTATGAAAACTACAGACATACACCTTCTGGTTTCAGCCTTGGGTCGATTTGACCTGGCCTGCCACAACATTTTTGCAAATGAATAACAAATCCTGTAATTCCATCTGAAAGCTCCTTCAATCAAGTCCTTTATCCTGTCTTCCATGGGAACACGCCTTAATATACGGTGTGCACTTGAATTATTCTCTTTGCTTGAATAATTGATCAAGGTGACTGGTGGGGAGAATTTTGCTCCTACCTCACAGGTCATATTACGGCGCAGAGCTCCGTAAGCGGATTAGTCACTGGGAGGAAGAAAAGCAAATTCTATTTGCTCCGAATTCCGGGACCTGCTTGCCTTCCACCCACCCTTGGAATTTGGATAAGCCAGCCCAAGACGTTTTGCTGCCCGAGGCAAAAGACAAAATGACATCCCTTCTCATTCCGTGTCCGAAAGCTGCTCAGACTATGTGGTCCCTGAATCTGAATACAGCCACCACAACACGGAAAGAAGGTGAAAGGAAGCAGGTTCCTTCAATTTCTCATAGATGCTGCAGCTCAAGGTTGCCAACTTGAATAAAATACCATATTTTTCTGTGTATAACACGCCTCCATGTATAAGACGACCCCTATTTTTGGGGACACCAAATTAAGGAAATGGGGGGAGATTGCCCAGAGGTTTTTTTGGAGGGGTGCCAAAAAGTGCTCACCCGCCTGACCGCCAATGCCAGTCGCACGCCTCACCAAAGTCACCTATTCTCTGCCCGCTCGCTGCCAGTAGTCGCCAATCACCCGCCCAATTTCCATAGCAGCAGCCAATCGTCAGCCGGCCTTGCCACAGCCACCAATCACCCACCCAATCACAGCTGACAATCTCCTGCTCGCGGTTGTCACCAATCGCCCGTCCCCCCTCTGCATTACCCGTGTATAAGACAACAACATAAAAAACATAGTCTTATACATGGGAAAATATGGTACAGTGGTACCTCGGGTTACCTACGCTTTAGGTTACATACGCTTCAGGTTACAGGCTCCGCTAACCCAGAAATTGTGCTTCAGGTTAAGAACTTTGCTTCAGGATGAGAACAGAAATCATGCTCTGGTGGCACGGCAGCAGCAGGAGGCCCCATTAGCTAAAGTGGTGCTTCAGGTTAAGTACAGTTTCAGGTTAAGTACAGACCTCCGGAACGAATTAAGTTCTTAACCCGAGGTACCACTGTATTGGGTGGGCCAGGTAAGCCTTGCCCTGCATAATCAAGTGGTACACTCACACCATTGGGATGGAAATGTCTATTAACTTTTTTTGGGGTGTCCAGCGCCCTCAAATATTTTATTGGGGGGCTCCAAAGGGACCTGGGTCCCAGGAGTTGGCTCCTGTGTTGTGGTTGCAAGTTTCCATGAGCAAAAGTTCCTGCCTTCTCATTCCCAGCAAGTCCTGTCCATAGCTGCTGATGAATTGCCTGTGACTCTCCTCACAAGTCACATCACATACGTGAGTAAACTGCTAGGACATTCACGAGTATCATAAGGGACATTTGTACGTAATGAGCTTTCATGCATATACATTACGAACTGGTTCTGAGAAGAGGCCTCGCGTCTGCTTGCACAGAAAGCCATAAAGCACAATTGAGGCAAAGGATAAAATGTGCCTTTTTTTGAAGAAGAAGAAAAAATTGTCACCATGGGGGAAGAAAATAAAATGGCATCAATGAGGAAAATGAGGAAAAACAAACCATAACAAACAAATGGGGGAGGGATTTACCAGCAAAAGAGTAGAAGGACTAACTTATAAATTAATAAAATGGTAAAGGAAGCATGCAATTTGCCGGCATCATAATGATTTTGTTTTGAACAGTACATCAAACACCAGGATGCCAGGCTTTTGGCTTTAGAAGTGCTGCGACAGAATTTATGTAGGCCAACATTTGCTGGCGTGCGGAATTCAACAACTCCCAGAGCATATGATTCTCTCATATGGGCCGGATTATTTGCTCGTGAAGTAATTGTGAGAGGGAAATCAAGGGTGCTTCTGATCTTCCTGTCTCTGAGAAAGAGAGAAACTGTTGAGCAGCAGCAGAGAAGGAACTTCCTCCACCAGTTGTAGAAATGCAGAAAAGGCAAGCAGATGTAGGGCATTAATTCATGGACGGTCTTGTGTGCTTGATGCCACAATGCTGCTTTGGTTGAAGGCCGTTTTGCAAATTCGGCTTGTGTGTTTAAAGATAATCTTTGAAAGGTGGGCGTGCAGCATCACACCACAGAAATGGGGGCTAGCAGAAACAGCTAGCCGGGTTGGGCAGAATGTTCATGAGGAGATTATCTATATCTACCTATCCTCTATCTATCTATCCATCATCTATCAAGTATCACAAACTATTGTGGAAGAGAGCCAAATTAAGACTGGATAAAATAAGAAACTTAAACTGACAAGTTCATCTGTCCTTCCTTTTTTCCAATTAAAGTTGTCTTCTTCCCTCAGAAATGTTATCTATATCTGCTACAAACAACTGTGCAACTCTGCTAGCTAAGCATCATGGGTACTTAAAAATCTGCCTAATGTTATTTCAGGGGACTTGGCTAAATCCTTGGGCCAATGCTTCACACAGTCTCTTTTTCTTTAAAGCCTGGAGCTGAAACAAATTGTCATGGTTGTACATTCATTGAAATGGAGCAGGTTGACTCGATCCCTCTTGAGAATGTGTTTCAATAACAACCATTTGGGAACGTTTCATGTTGCAACAATGGATAATGTAAGCAAAACATGTCTGGAGCCCACATATAAAGCGTTTGCACCTCTCCAACTGGTCTAGGGGCTGCCAAGAGGACACCATTATGCACACATGACAACAATGTTTTCTTTTTTCCTGACAGATAGGTTAATTTCCGCGTCGAGAGAGGAACACGTGAAGTGGCCTTTCACATGGATCTGACGGCGTAAACAAATCAGCAGTTATTTTAGAAGTGGGACGAGGCTCGTTTAATGTTTATTTTGGAAACCAGAAGTATCCAGACAACTGAGGGGAAAACCCTAGCCAAAAAAAATAATGGAAAATGTAACAGAGAATTTATTGCAACCTCAGATTTGATTTGCCATGGTTAATGGGAAAATTCTACACTTTGCCCATTGGGCCGCAAACTAAAAAAGCATGTCTACCATATCTGCATGTACATCTGGGTTGTTTTTGGAGAGGAAGATTCTGGCACCGCATCTCTTCTCTACCTCCCCACCATCAAACTGCACGCTGTATCTGGAACGTAGAGAACTTCTTAAAGCAACTTGGCATGTGGCAGGGATCAGTGGCATTTTTATGGTGAGAAAACCACACTCCGCTGCCCTTCGGATCATCGCTGGCACATCAGTAACCCCTTCTCCAGATATGGTTGCTAGATTCTGACCTTTTAAAGTGAGCTCAGTGATTCCTAATAAGACTCAAGTGCTTCTTGACTTTCCAGTGGAAGTACGTTGGTAGCGTAGGAAGCTGCCAAACTGAGTCAAACCACTGGCCTATCTAATTCAGTATTGCTCACTCTGATTTGCAGCAAACCCCAAATTGCCATATTTTCTAGTGTATAAGACTAGGTTATTTTATTAAAATACAGTGGTACCTCGGGTTAAGTACTTAATTCATTCTGGAGGTCCATTCTTAACCTGAAACTGTTCTTAACTTGAAGCACCACTTTAGCTAATGGGGCCTCCTGCTGCTGCCACACCACTGGAGCACAATTTCTGTTCTCATCCTGAAGCAAAGTTCTTAACCTGAAGCACTATTTCGTCTTGCGAGGCACCACTGTACAGTATCTCAGGCAAAAGTCATTCTTAACTTGCTATATGAAATCTCTTTACCTGCAGATCACCCAAGGCTTCAACCTATAACCTCCTGCACACAAGCCATATGTAATATCACTGCACCCTGGCTCATTCTCTGTATTGCAGTTCCTTTCCTATGTCCACTACAAAGTTTCATTCACCAAAAGGGAATACAGTGGTGCCTCGCAAGACGAAAAGAATCCGTTCTGTGATTCTCTTCGTCTAGTGGTTTTTTCGTCTTGCGAAGCAAGCCCATTGACGGATTAGCGGATTAGCGCTATTAGCGCTATTAGCGGCTTTTAGCGGCTTATCGGCTTATCAGATCAGCTGATAAGTGGCTTAGCCGCTTAGAAAAAGGGGAAGGGGAAAAAACCCGCAGGAACTCGCAAGACATTTTCGTCTTGCGAAGCAAGCCCATAGGAGATTCGTTTTGCGAAGCACCTCCAAAACAGAAAACTTTCGTCTAGTGAGTTTTCCGTCTTGCGAGGCATTCGTCTTGCGGAGCACCACTGTAGTAATTATAATGTTCCATAGGCTACAAGGAACACATGATATATGGATGGAACAGCTAGGGTGGTATCCAAGGAAGGAGCCTCATTAGCACAAACACTTTGGGCTGCACAACAAAGCATGCCTCTGTGTACCCCAAAAACTTGTTCTGGGGTTTCCCTCAACCCCCCCCAGTAGATTTGGGGAGAGTGCAAGGGTGCACCAGGATAGGAAGAAAATCAGTTGCGCAAATTGAAACCCTTGTGCTAATGGAATGACTTTGTTGGCTACCGCCTCTGGTGTCAATCATAGCATTTCTCGGGAAATAAAGATGTTTAAAAATAGCAGGTGATGACATGTGACAAAGAAGGATATGTTTTATTCCATTTTCTTTCTGTTTCTGCAATAAACAGTTAGTTGTTAATGCTCCCCCTTCTGATTTTGATCCTTTTGGGGCAGCGTATCTTCAGCGATCTCCAACGTTGCCCTTAGCTCTTTCCTTCTTGTCCTGCAGTAACCACTCTGCTTCATCTCAAAGCGAAACATTTCGCTTTTATTTTATTTTATTTCCCTTCTCATTTAAATATTAATGGTTAGTATCAGTGAATGGGCTCTGCTTGCATATTTGGCTGCTGCCTGAAATGACCGTATATGCACCATTTCTTCCCTATGATTTTTTTAAAGGGACGTTGTTGTTTTTAAATAAAAAAAACACATCTAAATAACTACACAGATGACAGGAGTATCAATTTTTAAAGCCATGGCTTCTCTCATTTTATTGAGAACTCATCAAATATGTATAAGGGCTCTTTAAAACAGATCAGTCCTATCAGACTGATATCTGTGTTTATATATGAAGCTGTCTGTAGCTTTCGAGTCCATCTCTCCATTTTAATTTGTAGGGTGTTACAGTCCATTTCCTGGAAGGGAACCATATAACACAATTATATACACTTTACAATTCTCCTTTCCCAATTGCTCCCTCTTAGAATAATAGGGCAGTTTCCATGCATTTTTGCATCATTTATACGCTTCCCAAAAACATACAGTTATCACTCTGTGACTAATTCTGGCTTATATAAGGTCTGAGAAATGTAGTGTTACTCTCAGGCCTAACTTTGCCAAAGCTGTTCAGAAAGCTGCCAGGGACAGCTGAGTTTACTCGGGCGAAAATGAATGTTCCTTTAGCATTTGCACAAATTCTTTCACATAGAGAGCTTGTTCACATGTGCAATTTTGTTTGCTTTTGGCCTGATGTCACTTGGCTTGCTGAACTTCACGGGCGACACTTGGCTTTCAACAGCTACAATTATGAGGTTTCCATCAAAGCCGTCTGGGGTAGATCTGTTGTTTTTAGTGGTGCTGTGCTGGAGACAGAGAGGCAATCTGTGGCTGATCTCCCCACATGCCACACTTTTGTGATCCTGGGAGATCTCTACTATACAAACCTGCATTCTGAAGTCCAATGAAATACTAGATATATAGAGTAGGAAAGGTATGGAGAAGCCTGAGATTGTTGCAGGTAGCAGTAACTCTGATATCCTGATATCCTAATCCTACTTCATGCAAACTTCCTCCATTGTCACATAACAGCAGCAGCAGCAGCAACAACAACAATTTATTTATACCCTGCCGATCTGGCTGGGTTTCCCCAGCCACTCTGGAAGGCTTCAAACAAAATATTAAAATACAATTGTCCATAGACTGTAGATAGGGCACATTTACTACATTTTTACTTGGAATTGCACACTCTTGCACCATTTTTGTCCTTGTGAATACCCACAGCCATCTTTCTAGCTTTCTAACCTCCTGTCCATACAATCTAGAGAAACACTCACTAATAGTGCCTCAGTCTTATCTGGACTGTGCTTCAAGTTGTTGGCAAAACAGTGGCCCAGTCCAACCAGTGCCACACCTGCAGATGTCAAGGAGAAGTGGAGCTGTGTGTCATCAGCATATGGATGACATATAACCCCCTTCAAAAGCCCTGGGACCATCATATCCATATGCTGAATGGCTGTGGAATGTATTAAGAGGTCTACAACCCAAACAAGTTTAGCATTCACAGGAAAGTGTCAATATAAACGAAGTCCCAATATACGTAATCTCTGAGGCAACATCCCACTCTCATCATCAGATGAGAATCAGACAAATGTGCCCGTTTGTAGTAAAAATATTGGATGCTTTATAACATGGACCATATGCGGTCCCCGAGGTCATTTTGGGTGGCCTTTGGCAACACTTGAAGCCCCCCACTGTCTTCTCACTGGTTAAGTGAGGTGCTGTGCTTTAGAAAGGAGGCGTGAGGGCTCTGGCAGGGCCTAGAGTCCTCCTGCCTCCTTCCTGAAACCTAGTTAGAAATTTCCCTGCTTTGGGAAGGAGATAGGAGGACTCTAGGCCCTGTCAGAGCCCTCACACCTCCTTCTGAAAGCCTGGCGTCTTGCTTAGCTGGCTTAGGGAAGCATATCTGCCAAGTGCCCTGGAAAAAGCAGGACATCCTGGGGGTTTTCATACAAGATCTTGGCGGCCATTTTGGGTGCCATGATCTTGTGTGCTCTCGTGCCGCACTCTAGCCCCCCAAAGGTGCTTTTCCGAGGCTAAAGTGCATCACAGGCCATGTGACTTGCCCGGGAGCACATCTCGGAAGGCACATGTCTCAGTTTCAGATCCAAAAAAGTTAGATGGTATGAGGAAGGCTAGCAGAGGGCTTCAGATTTTGGCCTCACTCCATCCACTCTGTCACAAGGCAGTATGCAGCCCACAGATTCCTAGTCAGAGTATTCTTGTGGTCCACTTGCTGTGAAAATTTGTGCCGTCCTGCTTTATGTTTTTTCTGGAAGAATCACTTGATTTGAGAGTGGAAAATCTATCCACATTAATCTAGGGTTGAAATGCTTCTCCAGCATGTCTGCATTTGTTATATGCATTCATATATTGAACGGCACATTTTTCAAATTTCCTGTTATAGATTAGAAGGTTCCCCCAAGTTTCACCCTTTAAATTTTTTTTGCTGATCTGTTTGCCCTGGATTCTGCTCTTGTTACTTCTCAGCTTACTTATTTATCCAGACCCTTGGGCTATGGTTAGAAATGGATCTCCTTCTGCCGCCTTCTAGGGCTTTTAACTATTTATAACAGGCTGCTACACTGTTTGCTTGATATTATCTGCTCTTTAAATTATTGTGTATTGTTTCTGCTTCTCATGTAACTATCTTGTGCAATGGATGGGCAGTTGTGAGCACCGAACACCAGAAAGGCAGGGTATAACTTTAAGAACTACATCAATAAAGGCCTAGGCAATATTATTTGGCATTCCCATTTCAAAGAGAGAGAAAGCCCTGGATAGCAACGATTAACTTAGCCAAGGTCACACAATGGAAAAGTGAAAGAAACATTTTTCATTTCATATTTTGGAGCATGCTCAGTGTCATCGACAAAGGCAGAAAAATAAAGGCTATACAAGCTGGCCAACTTGTTAATGACCCAGCAAGAAATATAGAAGAGCAGAAATATAGAAATTCAGTGGCACATTAAAAGGTTTTCCCCCCAAGTGGCTGAATTAGAGTACTTGGATTTGACCTGATGGGAATCCCATTGAAGTCAGATTCTAAGTGATTCAGCAAACACTTAACATCAACATGATATTCAGTCTCCAAGTGGGTCTATTTATGAAGCTTTCAGCCTCCTTTGGACCAAACTTTTACCAGGCTGCAGTGCCAACAGGGAAGTTTTGGGTCAAGTGATATTTCAGGCCTTCCTTTGCCTGTTAGGAAGAGGGTTGCGTTAAAGATGGGCTGACGGTTGAAAATCCCTTAGTGTGTGTTGCCAAGTGGAACACTCCAGTGCTTCCCTTTCCCACATTTCTGTTTTTAATATCATGCTTCAGCAGGGTTCCTGTAAAAACCATCATACTGGGGAACGACTTCATACTATTACCCAGTGACATGGATCCTGGAAAAAGTGGTTCAGGCAGAGGCACAAATTATCTTGTGAAATCCTTCCAGTTTTTCAACGCATGTTGGGAAATTTCCTATGGCTTACCGTGCTTTGCTGCTTTTGTAACTTTGCCTGTGTTTCATTGGTTTTTTGTGACTCCATTGTTTCATTAATATCATACCCCCAGGCCTGGATAGGTACCCTTTATGGTAAAATGCACGGTGGTTAAAGTTTACAATGCAGAAGCTTTGCTGTTGGCTCATAAAAGCTCTAGGCTGAAGGACTTTGCTGAAGTTAGTCTTAAGTCCCATTAAGTTCAATGGATCTACTCTATGTATGTCTGGGTCTGGATCCAACCTTTTATCTTCTATTTCACTTCAGTCAAAACAAAGTGTGACATGTATGCCCACCCTGAGATAGTTTGGACAATCAAATAGATTAATCAAATTATTTACGATCATGATTATATGTTTTTACTTTTTAAAAGTTTTTAAAGTTAAAAAGCAAAGGTAAAGGACCCCTGGATGGTTAAGTCCAGTTAAAGGTGACTATGGGGTTGCGGCGCTCATCACGCTTTCAGGCCGAGGGAGGCGGCGTTTGTCCACATACAACTTTCTGGGTCATGTGGCCAGCAGGACTAAACCGCTTCTGGCGCAACGGGACACTGTTACAGAAGCCAGAGCGCACAGAAACACCATTTACCTTCCCGCCGCAGTGGTACCTATTTATCTACTGGCATGCGTTCGAACTGCTAGGTTGGCAAGAGCTGGGACAGAGCAATGGGAGCTCACCCCGTCGTGGGGATTCGAACCGCCAACCTTCTGATTGGCAAGCCCAAGAGGCTCAGTGGTTTAGACCACAGCGCCACCTGCGTCACTGTTTTTAAATGTACAGGGGTACTTCGGGTTACATACACTTCCGCTAACCCAGAAATATTACTTCAGGTTAAGAACTTTGCTTCAGGATGAGAACAGAAATCGTGCAGCGGTGGCACAGCGAAAGCAGGAGGCCCCATTAGCTAAAGTGGTGCTTCAGGTTAAGAACAGTTTCAGGTTAAGAAGAGACCTCCAGAACGAATTAAGTTCTTATCCCGAGGTACCGCTGTACTGCACTCGATACAGGAACTGTCACTCAGCTTTCCCCTCATCCTTGCAGACACTTATCTTTTGCTAATGTGCTTTCTTCTCTCTTCCTCTCGTATCATTCATACCTCACAGGATCCACAGAGGTGGCCCTAAGCAATTTCAGCCTCTGTATCTCCTTAATAGCTTGAGTTCAAATGTTAGCATTTAGAATGGAAGTGGATTGCATCAAAGAATTTACTGTACTGAGTCAGTGAAAGAGGTTTTTTCAAATGAGAAATTATATGTTTCAGGAGAAGGGAACCCCCCCCCCCAATACACTAGTCAGTGTGGAAATGTTAGAAGAATACCACAATAAAGCGACTGTTGCAGTAATCTTGTCTGGGGAAATGGAGACAGACTTTTTAATGTGGAAGAGCAAACTCATGAGTTTGATTTGTTGTTTCCTCATTGCTTAAGCAAACCTTCTTAAAGTGCTGAGTCAGATTTTCAGAACCAAGAAAGAACTGTAATTTTTGTTAAGATTACAGTTCCTTGGGGAGGGGGAAAATAACTGCAGCTCACAAGGAAACCCACTTTTTTATATATTGCTGAGTAAAATAATAAGAAAATAAGGATTGTCTTGTTGGATCAGACCAAAGTCCATTAAATCAAGTACTTTGCTTCTAAAGGAGCTAGCTACTTGTCTTTTGGAAGCTCAAAAATAGGACTCCTCCCACTATTCATTCCCAATATTTGTTACTCAGAGGAATAGCGGGTGATATCCTGTTGTTATGGCTCTACTGACAGAAGGCAGCCATCTTTGAAATGGTGACTGAGGCCCTTTCCTTCACCTGTCTTGCAGCTCTATGCCTTCCAGATCTGTTCTGAGGTGCAGCATTTCAAACAGGACCATGTTTTGTGTCTCAGAGGTGGACCAGATACTGAAGTCTTCTCTCTGGTCTGCCTCTGAAGCCCCCTTCCCAGCAGCCCACCATTGAAACTGATTGGTTTCTGGGCTCCACCAGCAGAACCTGCCCAGAATGGCACAGAAAGCCATTCGCAGAGGCCAGAAGGATCCTGGTCTTGCCAACATTAGCCATTCCCAGAAATATAGACACAGCACGTAGGCTAATAACTGCTAGAACATAAAGAACAGAATAATGATATCATTCAAAAAGTGGAAATAAATCTATTAGAGTTCATATATACAATGTAACAGACTAGTGGCGCAGAACGTCAAGCCATGTGTTCAAGATAGGCCTCAAAGGTCAGTCTCACAATGGTTATTAACAGAAGATGTCTCAAAAGTCTAAAAAGTAAAGCTTTCTGAATAGTTTTTCAAAAGTTTCAACAGAAGACATCCCAAAAGCCTCAAGCATAGTGTTTCTGGAATGATACTACTGTTTTGTGATAGTCTTCATCAGCCAATTTTTTCACAAGAATATGTAAGTCAGATTCATGCTACAGATCAGTGCTCACTAGTAGTGTAGCTGCTCAGGGGTTTGTTTTTAACATTAGCCATCCCAGCATAAATATAAGGTAAAGTGTCTCAACAAACTATTTCAGGCTTAAAATCAGTAGAGGAGCCGGAGTTCAATCATATCCACTGACAAGAAGCAGCATTCTGGTCCTAAGAACAATATTAGCATCATTTACAATGCAAAAATGCAAGCAATGTTGTACGTTAGTTATCAATGAAATGGTAATTATCAGCACTGGCCAATTATTTTTATCAATAATATTTTTATTTTTTCAAAAGCATTTACAAACTGCAAAATAGCAAAGCAAAGATAAAGGTAAAGGGACCCCTGACCATTAGGTCCAGTCACGGACGACTCTGGGGTTGCGGCGCTCATCTCATTTTATTGGCTGAGGGAGCCGGCACACAGCTTCTGGGTCATGTGGCTAGCATGACTAATCCGCTTGTGGCGAACCAGAGCAGCACACGGAAACGCCGTTTACCTTCCCACCAGAGCGGTACCTATTTATCTACTTGCACTTTGGCGTGCTTTCAAACTGCTAGGTTGGCAGGAGCTGGGACCAAGCAACGGGAGCTCACCCCATCGCAGGGATTCAAACCGCTGACCTTCTGATCGGCAAGTCCTAGGTTCAGTGGTTTAACCCACAGCACCACCCGCGTCCCTAACAAAAATAGCAAAGTAGGCCCTCTAATTTAGGGGCAGTCCAGAAGCACAGAGGACAGAAGGACCAAATTTCAAAACTATAACGTGTTTCGATTGCAAATATTGCCACAGCGAAATGCCAAGTAATGGGGTTTTTTTCCCCCAAGGAAAGAAAAGGGGACAAAATTGCTTTTGTTGTCCATTAATTGATTCAAAGAGAGGCTAATTATCTGCCCATGTTTTCCACATAAATGCGTGATCAGTAATTTTGAGTTCTGAGTTGATTTAAAATAAAGTCAACATGACAATCCAATACCCTGAATTTCACAAGAAGGATGACCAGCATAGCGTAAGCAATTCATGTACAACAATATTAGATGACCAAATGATGTTTTATTTCCACGTGCTAACTGAATCCATTGCTTCATTGTATTTATGCATTCTCTTCCATTTCTATTTTTTATTCCATCGATCCTTTTTTAATGATTGATAATTTCTTCCCAAAGGCATCCTACTGCACTGTGATTGCGGTGTGGTACATTCCAGAAGGTCAAGTTCATACTTTATTATTATTATTATTATTATTATTATTATTATTATTATTATTATTAACAATCATTTATTTATTTATATTTATTATTTATAAATAACAATAATTTATTTATTATTTATACATCTGGCTGGGTATCCCCAAACACTCTGGGCGGCTCCCAACAGAATTTTAAAAACCCGATAAAACATCAAACATTAAAAGCTTCCCTAAACAGGGCTGCCTTCAGATGTCTTCTAAAAGTCAGATAGTTGCTTATTTCCTTAACATCTGATGGGAGGGCATTCCACAGGGTGGGCACTACCACCAAGAAGGCCCTCTGCCTGGTTCTCTGTAACCTCACTTCTCACAGTGAGGGAACCAGCAGAGGACCCTTGCAGCTGGACCTCAGTGTCTGGACTGAACAATCGGGGAGTTGAGGCCGTTTAGGACTTTACAGGTCAGCACCAACACTTTGAATTGTGCTCGGAAACGTACTGGGAGCCAATGTAGGTTTTCATGAACTGACAGTACTATCCCTTGCAGGTAGGGTCATGGAAATGGTTGCTGGCTTTCAAATAAGATTTCCCCATGGAGTCACTTGCCCACATACACAGTTGTGTTCATCAGCAAACCGTTCCTTAGTTATTTTGCTTAGTAGAAAACTCTAAACTCAAAATGACACTGAACGAGCCCTTGGCAAACACCAAGGTGGTGCTGATATCATCTGGGTCACACAATGAGCATTCTGTGTGGAATATTTCTGCAGTTTCTAGGCAAACACAAAAACAATGGTGTGATGATAATTCCTTCTTCTGACTATCTGAGAAAAGGTCACCTTGAGTCCCTATGGGGCTACTTAATGAGGCATCTTCTGATGGGTTATCTGAGTCAAAAAGGAGAGATGGAATGAAAAACCCCTCAGGAATCATAAGTTTAGTGAGCTTTTCCCTGAATTAATACCTCATGTTAAATTTCAGAGCTGTGTTTTGTGTGTATAGAAGCTCAATATTAGTGAATAACCTTTAATGCTACCTTTTAAAAAAAAAAAATGGCCGTACTGTGCCCAATCCAATTTCTGATTCAAAAACACGACAAAAATAAATGCAATCCAAAATGTGACATATGTCATACTAATAAATATTGCTTTGGATGCAATATTTTTCAGAATCTTCGTCCATTTGTTTGCATGCTGGAATAAATATACACAACCTATTGGCCATGTATTTTTATATGGGTAGGTTTGAAACTACTGACATCAATGCCCACTGCTCTCCCACCAATGCCTAAGAATGTTTTGCAGCAGCATCTAACACGGGCTAAAAGGTGGGTGGTGATGTGGTCTAAACCACTGAGCCTCTCGGGCTTGCTGATCAGAAGGTTGGTGATTCGAATCCCCGTGACGGGGTGAGCTCCCGTTGCTCTGTCCCAGCTCCTGCCAACCTAGCAGTTCGAAAGCACACCAGTGCAAGTAGATAAATAGGTACCACTCCAGTGGGAAGGTAAACACCATTTCCGTGCGCTCTGGCACTCGTCACAGTCCTCCGTGCGCCAGTAGTGGTTTAGTCATGCTGGCCACATGACCCGGAAAGCTGTCTGTGGACAAATGTTGGCTCCCTCTGCCTGAAAGCGAGATGAGCACCACAACCCCATAGTCACCTTTGACTGGACATAACCATCCAGGGGTCCTTTACCTTAAGGGGTTTGCAATTAAGATCATCAGCATGTGTACCAAGACAATTTATGTCCTGGGCATTGGGGATCAAAACCAAATTCTTTGGAAATTGCCAAATCCAATTCTTAGCTATAAGGTTGAGCATGTCAATAGGTGTGATGGGATGATGAGCTGCTTGTGCGTAAAATCGTAGTCCCTCAGAGTTTGTTCAAGCCCACAAACCTCTGTCTGTGACAGAGCCCATCAGACATGGCTGCTCTAGTCACTTGCAGATTCCGACAGTGGTTGCTTTCGGAATCGCTTCCAGCATAAAAGCTCCTTAACGGAAACACATCTTCTGGACTCGCGGCGTGACAGTTTCCGGCGAGGAGTGGATCTCCCTATGGGAGGTTCAGAAACCTCCCCACTGTTCTCGCTGGACGTGTCCCTGAGCCCTCCCTCTTGCTCGCTTTCCCTCAGAGACCCACCTCTCCCCCTGCTGGTTCCTGCTTCAGCTGCTGGGTCTCTCCCAGCCTCCGTGAGCCCTTCCACCACCTGTTCCTCCGATGGCTGTTCCCTGACAATAGGCATAGGCAAAACAGGTTGCATCAAAATTAACAAAGTATTCAAAAAACTCATTCCTTTAGAATCACAACACAAATGTTTCAAAGCAGTAAATTCTAGAAGATTAAGAGACTCCTTTGCAGACTTGGCTCTCTCAAAACTGAATCTTCACTATAAAGCTTTTATTTCAAGTCACAGAGAGAACTTTGGTTCGGATAAATGTTTGCCAAAATTAAATCATAGATGATTTTCCATAACCTAAACTCTTTGTCCCTTTTGTGCATCTCTGTAGCAGAATTCCAGTAGCTTATGGTTTAGTAACGTTTTACTAATTTGATAGAATACTGCAAGTATTAATACTCTCAAACCGTAACCTATAAAGTAATGCATTCCAGATAACAATGGTGTATATCGCACCAAGGGCATTGTCATAAATATAATCAATTATGCAATATTTTTAATATAAGAGTAGGATTTTTTACTGGGCAATGCATTGAGTTTAATGCAGCTTAGTAGTTGACAGCATGGTGAGGTGGGGGCACTCACTAATTAGACACATTTCATACAAATTTTGGATGGAGCACTATGCTACAAAGTCCAGCAATTCACATATTGTTTTAGAAAGTGCACATTTCTTCCTTGTCTCTATCCATGTACCCAAACCAGTCCCCCCACTCCACTCTGTGCAAGCTGCTCAAGATGTCATAACCTGCAGATTATTGATTCAAGCTTATCACTTTAACTTAGGCTTGTTTTGACTAGGAGTATGATTCCCACGTTGTGTGTGAGAGGTCCTAGGTTCAGTTCCCAGGAAAGAAACCCACCATATCCCCAAGGGCAAAGTGCCATAGCTTCCCAGAGTCACCTGGTTGTCCTCTGTGGGAACAGGATGCTGGGCCAGATGGAACATTGGTCTGATTGTCTTATGTGAGAGTTCCATACACAGTGGTACCTCTGGTGATGTACTTAATTCATTCCGGAGGTCCGTTCTTAACCTGAAACTGTTCTTAACCTGAAGTACCACTTAAGCTAATGGAGCCTCCCACTGCCACCGCGCCACCGCTGCACGATTTCTGTTCTCATCCTGAAGCAAAGTTCTTAACCTAAGATACTATTTCTGGGTTAGAAGAGTCTGTAACCTGAAGCGTATGTAACCCGAGGTACCACTGTACTGTACAGTGGTACCTCGGAAGTCGAACGGAATCTGTCCATTCAACTTCCAAAACGTTTGGGAACCAAGGCACGGCTTCCAATTGGCTGCAGGAAGCTCTTGCAGCCAACCAGAAGCTGCAGAAGCCACACTGGATGTTTGGGTTCCAAAAAACGTTCGCAAACTGGAACAATCACTTCTGGGTTTGCGGAGTTCAGGAGCAAAAATGTTCGACTCACAAGGCGTTCAGGATCCAAGGTACGATTGCGTTTGATTCTTCCAGATCTTGAGCCAGATCCAGGGTTTGAGTTTTCTCTGGATCATTCCAGGTTGGGTTAGGCCCAAACATGGATCATTCCATAGAAGCAGTTTTACAGGCTTGCTCCGCTTTCTGAAGATCACAATTTCATCTTGATTTTTGAAATACCATTATTATTATTATTATTATTATTATTATTATTATTATTATTTATATTCTGCCCATCTGGTCAGGCCTCCCCAGCCACTCTGGGCAGCTTCCAACAAGCTTAGTGTGGTCCTTCTGAGAACAACTCTTTAATGTGCTTGTTGTTTTGCTTAAATAGAATGGGAATATCAGAAAACCTTCCAAATGGATTATTATTACTATTTATACTCCACATTTTCCCCTGACTGGACTTACGTATTGTTTTCTAGTGAATTCGGTGAAGCTAATCTAAACTGCCTTTCAAGGCCAACTTTAAAGCATTACATAAGTGAACTTGCCATTTGAGATACTATTAGTCTCACAGCTGCATTATGAAATCATTTTTTTAAAGTCTATAAAGCACCATGATGAGAAGACATCAAAGGAAAAGTTCTCTCCACTTTAATTGGTACATATTTGATGGATCAAGCTTAGATTAATATCTATTTGCAGATCTTTACGGAATTAATCATTATAAACCTTGTACTTTGCGTTACTTATTTAATTCTAGATTAATTTTCATTGTAGCTAATCCTTGGGATGAAAAAGTAATTCAATGGATATTCAAATAATAATAAAAATGCACCGTATTGAAAGTCAATATCTGATGGATGTTGCATAGCTCTGTGTGCAGGCCAAATTACTAGGGCTGGATCTACACTGCCCTCTTAAACATTCTTAGAACGATATTAGATATATTGTTCTAAAAGTCACAGGGCATACTGGTAAAATGAAAGCGTTCCTTACCTGTTTCCTCTGTAACAACACCGTCCCTACTGCCTGGTTCTTGGTTGCTCTGCAGCACCTTCTGATATCAACTTTTAAGAACGCATTATTAACGTTCCAAGCAAAATACAATATGTCCAAATACATTATTGTAACCATTCCTTAACGTTATAAACCATGAGTGTAGATCCGCCCTAGATGTCAGGGAATGGTCGGAACAGGGAGACTGGGAAGCGTGCACTCAGTCTGCTTTCCGAAGAGGAGGAGGAGAGGGAAGCTTCGCCCTCCTTGTCTACAGCAGTTTCAGGAGGGGAGAGAGAGAGAAATGCTATACTGTTCGAGGAAGAATTACCAAGCTACGAGATAGTGGAAGAGGAAGGGGAGGTGAGAGAGCAGCCGACAGAAACCTCCCTGGAGAGTATGGGGGATCCTCCATCTCCCCGGGCCCGTCGGTCCCTTCGCATCCTAGAACAGATAAGGCAGAGGGGTGGGACTCCTGGGACTTCCTGTTGGAGCTCAGGATGTTGTGTGGTGAGCCAGGAGCCAGTGTGGTGTAGGGGTTAAGAGCAGTGGACTCGTAATCTGGGGAACCGGGTTCGCGTCTCCGCTCCTCCACATGCAGCTGCTGGGTGACCTTGGGCCAGTCACACTTCTTTGAAGTCTTTCAGCCCCACTCACCTCACAGAGTGTTTGTTGTGGGGGAGGAAGGGAAAGGAGAATGTTAGCTGCTTTGAGACTCCTGAAGGGGAGTGAAAGGCGAGATATCAAATCCAAACTCTTTGTTGTTGGGGATGGAAGAGGTGGGGCTCAGAGTAGCCAATGTCTCTCTTTGTGTGGAGACATGGATTCTTGTTTTGCAACCAGATGACCGGATAAAAAGGGCTATAAAATATGAGCCACTTGTTCTTCTTTGATGCTACCAGAGGTGGAGAGGACTCTCCACGCCTGACACTAGGTGACCAGTGGTAATTCAGTAAGGTTTGCACATGCCTGGATTGTATTGCACCATTCACAAGTCTCAAATCTGTCAGGAACTCCCAAGTCACTCTGTGGACTCATTTGCGCTCACACACTGCATTTTGCCAAAAGAACCCAAAGTGATTTTCTTTCTTTATTTTGTTCTTTCTTGGTTTCAAGTGGAACCAAGCTAAGTAGGAAAACACCCTGAGCTTCAATGGGAAGGTCATGGAGAGATGGGAGGATCTTAAATGTTCATTTGGCAGGTCTAGGTTTTAATCACAGTGGACTATTTTCCCAGGGCACTCCAATCACAGTGTTTTGGGGGAGGGATGCTGAAGTAACTAAAAAGCATTTATTTATCACATGGCCAATT
This sequence comes from Podarcis liolepis, assembly GCF_965112155.1. NCBI lineage: Eukaryota > Metazoa > Chordata > Lepidosauria > Squamata > Lacertidae > Podarcis > Podarcis liolepis. The sequence goes on from NC_139554.1 coordinate 119,277,942, forward strand.
TTGTCCTGTGAATTCTGCTTGGGGGGGAAATAGCATATTTGGAAGAACAGTGGTACACTGGTGTCCTTCCGAATTAATGTTAATTCCCAAGCAAACAATCAAAGGGAAGGTCTTTGATCAATTTGCATTCTTCTGCTGTTGTTTTCCTGGTTTGCATTCGTTTGGTTGTTATTTTGCAAACTTTTAGGGGAGATCAGTAAAGGGTCATTGCACTTTCCCTCTCCCTCGGTTTAGCTACAGGGCTTTTTGCGTGATTAATTTTATTCATCCCTTTTTATTCTAATCCCTATCTGTTTTCCAGCAAGCAACACCTGCTTCGGCATGTGTGTGTTTGCTAATTTTTATTCCTTTCCAGTGGTGGTTTTTCTCTCTTGTTAATTTGTTGATTTGCTTGTTCAAAGTTTCGGTTTTAGGGTACCTGTGATTTCCTTAAATTGTGTTACTATTATTACTATTACCATTAACATTATTTTCATTGATGTTTTCTCTCCTTTGCCATCTATGTCTAGTACATCTTTCCCGCTCAGCTAAGTGTACTTCCCCTCAGAGGTGTTGCTCTTTGCCTGTTATTATGCACCTAGCCAGCAGTGAGTTATAACCAAGCAATTGTAGGCAATGATTCACATCATTTACACATACATGCAAACCTAGGCTGGATCTATATTGATCTTCTAAACGTTCTATGGTGCTTAATAGTAGTTTTCCATTGCCGGTGGCTCACGGCTCTGCAGTGGCATCTGGTGTCACATTTTAATAACACATTTATAACGTTATAAACGACGCATGTTGATCCGCCCCCAGTTTAACGAAGACGTGTGGAAGGTGGCAATACAAAAGCCCTAATTTTTATGGCAACCTATGTAAATCAATGAATATGAATAAAAGTATGAGTAAGGGACGCAGGTGGCGCTGTGGGTTAAACCAAAGAGCCTAGGACTTGTCGATCAGAAGGTCGGCGGTTCGAATCCCCGTGGCGGGGTGAGCTCCCGTTGTTCAGTCCCAGCTCCTGCCAACCTAGCAGTTCGAAAGCATGTCAAAGTGCAAGTAGATAAATAGGTACCTTCCGGTGGGAAGGTAAACGGCGTTTCCGTGCGCTGCTCTGGTTCGCCAGAAGCGGCTTAGTCATGCTGGCCACATGACCCAGAAGCTGTACGCCGGCTCCCTCGGCCAATAAAGCGAGATGAGCGCCGCAACCCCAGAGTCGGCCACTACTGGACCTAAGGTCAGGGGTCCCTTTACCTTTACCTTTTTAAGTAAAACAAGGAAGAAATATGAAATATATATAGAATGTATATAAAAACCATATATAGAATGTTTTTTTAAAAACAGTATGAACAAATACATTGTCATAGAATTGTAGAATTGTACAGTTTGAAGGGACCTTGAGGGTCATCTAGTCCACCCCCTGCAGTGCAGGAATCCTGCCCACAGCTGTCCATGGATGGACTCGAACTACCAACCTTCTGGTTAACAGCCAGACACACTGAGCCATTGTGTTACTGTGTCATTCCACAAGTTTAAAAATCAGAGCCCACCTCTCAATGAATGATGCAAATGATTACAGTGGTGCCCCGCAAGACGAATGCCTCGCAAGACGGAAAACTCGCTAGACGAAAGGGTTTTCCATTTTTTGAGCTGCTTCACAAGACAAATTTCCCTATGGGCTTGCTTCACAAGACGAAAACGTCTTGCAAGTTTGTTTCCTTTTTCTTAACACCATTAATACAGTTGCGACTTGACTTCGAGGAGCAACTCATAGAACGCAGTGTACATAGTAGCCTTTTTTGAGGTTTTTAAAGACTTTGGTGATTTTTGAAGCTTTTCCAAAACTTCTTTTAAACTTTTAAAACTTTTTTGGGGGAGTTTTGGATTTTGGGTTGAGGTGTTTGGAATTCAAGGACTTGGTGTTGGGGAGGGGTTTGCAAGAATCTGGAAGCTTGTGTGGTTTTTTTCTGCATTTTTATGATTTTCTGTGACCATTGGGCCACTCTGCTGTTTTTTTTTTAAAAAAATCTGGATTTGAATTTCTGTGTGGTGGGCCGCTGGGGGAACAGTTGGGGAGGGGGTTCTTCAGCAAGAAACAAAGAGTGGAAGAGGAACCTTCTTCGAGTTGTCCCCCAGAGTCTTAGAAAATGTACTGTACACTTTGTTGATTTTTAAATGTTTTTCTGTCATGTTTAGAAACTTAATTTATTGTTCCTTCAATTTTTGAAATGCTCTTTACAGTATGTGAGACTTTAAAGAGCACTTAATAAACTCTTGTTGTACCAAATTTGGCTTTGTTTGGACTTTTTTTGACCATAGGAACGCATTAATTGAATTTCAATGCATTCCTATGGCATTTCGTGCTTCGCAAGACGAAAAATTCGCTAGATGAAAAAACTCGCGGAACGAATTAATTTCATCTTGCGAGGCACCACTGTATATTTTTCCTTTTAATCTATTCAGGCTTGATTATTGTAACTCACTCTACGTGGGGCTGCCCTTGAGACTGACCCAGAAACTCCAGCGGGTGCAGAATGCCGTGGTGAGACTCCTTATGGGGTCCTTGCCGTGGGATCGTATTCACCCGGTGCTATATCAGCTGCACTGGCTCCCGGTGGAGTACAGGATCAGGTTTAAGGTGCTGGTTTTAACCTTTAAAGCCCTATATGGCCTAGGACCCTCGTACCTACGGGACCACCTCTCCTGGTATGTCCCACAGAGGACCTTACCGTCTTCAAGTAAAAACATCTTGGAGATCCCGGGCCACAGGGAGGTTAGGCTGGCCTCGACCAGGGGCAGGGCTTTTTCGGCTGTGGCCCCAATCTGGTGAAACGCTCTGTCACAAGAGACTAGGGCCCTGCGGGACTTGACATCTTTCTGCAGGGCCTGCAAGATGGAGCTGTTCCACCAGGCCTTTGGCCATGGCACAGTCTGACCCCTTCTCTCCTCATAGAACTTTATCCCAATGGTTGCCATTAATTTGATTCTGAATTGATTTTAGAATGTATTCCAATTAATTGTGTGATTTTATGTACACTGTGCTATCTTTACTTGTTGTTAGCTGCTCTGAGCCCGGCTTTGGCCAGGGTGGGTGGGATACAAATAACATTTTTTTAAAAAATTATTATTATTATTATTATTATTATTATTATTATTATTATCTGTTGTTGTTGTTCCTCTGCCTTTTCCCTCCTTTATATGTCCTTTCTCTTTCCCCTTTCTACTTGTTTTCTTTTTTCTTGACAAGCTTGTTTGATGTCTAACGGTCTTGGCTACAAAGTGTAATAATATATATAAGTGTATGAGCAATATTACTTCAATTATACCGCCATGTGCTTTCTTCCCCATGGAAACTGTGCTCCAAACAGCTCACCATATTGCTACGAAGGCATTGTGAGGTTGAACAATCCCCAGTGGGTCATAGGTGGCTGGATAATAGCTCAAGTAATTCAATTCATCATTTAAAACACTTAAGGAAACTCACTTTGCACTTCAGAAAACCACTACTATAGTCCACCGAATTGGTTTTATATATGGAAAACTAGACATATTTGTCAAAATATGCTGACGAGCTCCACAATTAATCATTCATAAGCCCAGTTACGATCAAATCTGCTACATTTCAGGGGAACTTAGTCCCAGATTATTTGCTGCTTATACCTCAGGTATTAACATGAAATCTGGTGTTTTAGCACCATTGCTTTCTTTGCTGCTCTCTCCCGCTTTTTGTAATTCAGTATTCTTAGGAATTACTTGTTAAATAAACCTACAGTTGGACCGGTTTAGTGGCTGCTTCATACTTTTGTGTGTCAATATTTTCACGGAAAATTGAGAGTCTGCTTGCCCAACCTAAGTAATAGCCTACAAATTACAGTATGCGGAAGGCGTCACATGAAAATGTCCCACTTGGAAGAGGAATGGAATGCAAAAATGCATTTATACATATATGAAAATAGACATCATTCCCTAAGGATTTAATTTTGGAGCATGGCACATTTCTGGTTTAGCTAAACATTCCTCATATCTGAAAGCATTACGAGTGTTTTGTAGCTGAGCCAAGCAGGAAATTATTAATACTTTTGTGACTGCAGATTCTGAAACTTCCACAGGCTTAACTTAAGGCCTAGTGTACACAGCGCCGGCTCTCCCATGAGGCAAAGTGAAGCAGATGCCTCAGACAGATTTTTTCAGTTGATTTCACTTGTATAGTTTTTTTCCCTGGTTTAAATCTTTTATAAAATCTTGATGCAGTGGTACCTCGGGTTAAGTACTTAATTCGTTCCGGAGGTCCATTCTTAACCTGAAACTGTTCTTAACCTGAAGCACCACTTTAGCTAATGGGGCCTCCCGCTACCGCTGCGCCACCGGAGCACGATTTCTGTTCTCATCCTGAAGCAAAGTTCTTAACCTGAGGTACTATTTCTGGGTTAGCGGAGTCTGTAACCTGAAGCGTATTTAACCTGAAGCATATGTAACCCGAGGTACCACTGTACTTGCATTGCGCTTTTATTGCAGCAAGTTGCCTTGGCACTTTTTTTGATTAACAAATAAAAACAAATCATCTTGGAATGCCATGAAAGGACATTGTTATTTACTTAATGTATTATTATCATAGAATCTTAGAGTTGGAGGGGACCCCAAGGGTCATCTAGTCCAACCCCCTGCAATGCAGGAATCTCAGCTAGAGCATCCATGACAGATGGCCACCCAACCTCTGCTTAAGAACCTCCAAGGAAGGAGAGACCACCACCTCTCATTGGAATCTGTTCCACTGTCAAACAGCTCTCACTGTCAGAAAGCTTTTCCGAATCTTTAGTTGGAATCTCCTTTCTTGCATTTGAAGCCATTGGCTTGAGTCCTACCCTCCAGAGCAGGAGAAAACAAGTATGCTCCCTCCTTCATGTGACAGCCCTTAAGATATTTGAAGATGGCTATCATATCTCCTCTCAGTCTCTTCTTTTGCAGGCTAAACATACCCAAATCCTTCAGCTGTTCCTCATAAGGCTTGGTTTCCAGACCCTTGATCATCTTGGTTGCCCTCCTCTGCACACCTTCCAGCTTGCCAACATCCTTCTTAAATTGTGGTGCCCAGAACTGGACACAGTATTCCAGGTGGGGTCTGACCAAGGCAGAGTAGAGTGGTACTATTCTTTCCCTTGATCTGGACACTATACAGTCATACCTCTTGTTACGTTTGCTTCAGGTTCAATCTTTTCAGGTTGCGTCCCGCGGTTACTTCTGGGTTTCGCCATTTACACATGCACAGACGCGAAAAATAATGTCATGCGCAGAAGCGGCGAATTGCGACCCACGCATGCGCAGACACAGGTTGCGCTCCGTTCAGGTTGCGAACAGGGCTCTGGAACAGATCCCATTCTCAACCAGAGATACCACTGTACTTCTGTTGATGCCAAAGTAATAAACTTCAGTTTATTTATCTTTCTGCTGCTGGTGAACTGGAGAGATACCTAAGGAAATTTCTACATCAGGTGTCAGCATATCTTAGCTAGGCTTGGGTCCTCTGTGCTGAAAATATGAAGTGGGGGATGGCATTTAATGTTCTGCCTTGGGCAGTGAGATATCTTGGAGCTAGCCACGCATCTGCACATCTAGCACAATGAAAATGACGAATGAAATGTACCACCTCAAACTGCAGGTCACATGTTTGTAATATCCCTTGCTTGGAATCTTCCTTCAACAAGTAAAATAGCAAAGCTTGGTGAGAAAGTTTCTCAGTAATGTTTCATAAAGTGCAATAGAAGTGAATAACATCACCACCACCAACAACAATATAAAATAGGGTGGGAGGTTTGTTTTGGGGGTTGTTGAAGTGGCACAACCCATTCTAACCTCCTCATGTTTGTATGTATATGTGAGGAGAAAATTAGAACATGCCTGAGAAGTTAACATTCTTGGGAATGCAATGAATGAATATTTGGGAATGACACAGAGGAACATTTTGGTCTTCCCCCTATCTCATACGCTTTCAAAACTCAATTATCCTTTATATTGTCTGGTTTCATACTTTTGGGTATGGGGTGGTATATAAATTCATTCAATAAAATTAATAATAATAATAATAATAATAATAATAATAATAATATTTTTTTCTTGCTCATTTCCCGGTTCCTTTGTTTTTGGAAGAACCTCTCAATCTCCCTGTGACATGCCAATCTTTGTGATGTTTAATAAAAATTGAAATGTCCCAAGTTAAAAAAAAAAGTCCCTTAAGTGCCCAAACCACAAGGAACACGTTCTTCTGTTGACTCATTCATTGGATTGACTTTTATTTTGGTTGGTATTACCCTTTAACTATGCCAGGTATGACATATTTGACACTACCAAATGGAACAGGCTGCTTTTGAAATTTAGTACTATGATGGATTTTTAAATGATATTATATTAGCGGAAGTTAACCTGGCAGTTTCATAGCATGACCTACTTGAGTCAGGATAGTTTGGGTTTATTTCACACACAGACACCCCCAAGGGCTGGTTCATTTATGGCCACAGTATATAGAATGTATGTACAAGTAGGAGCAGGAATGAACATCACATGTATTATTATTATTATTATTATTATTATTATTATTATTATTATTTATACCCCGCCCATCTGGCTGAGTTTCCACAGCCACTCTGTGCTGCTCCCAATCGAGTGTTAAAAACAATACAGCATTAAATATTAAAAACTTTCCTAAACAGGGCTTCCTTCAGATGACATCTTTAAAAGCACATTTGCGCGGCCATTTATCCATCACCAGATAAAGAGGAACACAGATTTGCACAAAACTTGCATGTGCTAAGTTATACATATACAGTAGATGCAATCCCTTCTCCTACCTGGGCATTTATCTTTCCACAAGGGCCAACACTGATGCCGAAATCTAGCATTGCCTGAGCTCTGCAAATGCAGCTTTCTCCCTATTGAAGTGCAGAGTGTTTGAGGACGGGAGCTCTCACAGGGAAACTAAAATGCTTGTTTACAAAGCTATTGTACTACCAACCTTACTGTCTGCTTGTGAAACACGGACCACTTATAAACGCCATCTCCAACTCCTCGAAAGATTCCATCAACAGTATCTTCGAAAATTTTTACACATCACTTGGGAAGACAGGCGAACTAATACCAGTTTACTGGAAGAAGCAAAGATCACCAGTGTTGAAGCAGTGATTCTTCAACATCAACTTCGTTGGACTGGTCATGTTGTGCAGATGCCTGATTATCATCTTCCAAAGCAACTACTCTATTCCGAACTTAAAAATGGAAAGTGTAATGCTGGTGGTCAACAAAAGAGGTTTAAAGACTCTCTCAAGGCAAATCTAAAAAAATGTAGTATAAACACCGACAACTGGGAAACACTTGCCTGTGAGCGCTCCAACTGGAAAACAGCCTTTACCAAAGGTGTCATGGGCTTTGTAGACATTCAAACTCAGGACGCAAGGGAGAAACGTGCTAAGAGGAAGGCATGCTTGGCAAATCCACACTGTGATCAGCTCCCGCCTGGAAACCAATGTCCCCACTATGGAAGAATGTGTGGATCCAGAATTGGCCTCCACAGTCACTTACGGACTCACTGTTAAAACCGTGTTTATGGAAAACAATCTTACTCGGCTATGATTGATCGCCAAAGAAAAAAGAAGAAAAGATATAGTAGATGCACATTTAGACCAGTGTGCCTGTTCTATCTGCAATTCAGGTGCTGAATGTTGATAGGCAACTTCAAGATTTTCTTTTGCTCTCCTTTTTTAATGGTTCTTTATCTTTAAAAAGGTAAAGGTAAAGGGACCCCTGACCATTAGGTCCAGTCGTGACCTACTCTGGGGTTGCGGTGCTCATCTCGCTTTATTGGCCGAGGGAGCCGGCGTACAGCTTCCAGGTCATGTGGCCAGCATGACTAAGCCGCTTCTGGCGAACCAGAGCAGCAGAGTGGTACCTATTTATCTACTTGCACTTTGACGTGCTTTCGAACTGCTAGGTTGGCAGGAACAGGGACCGAGCAACAGGAGCTCACCCTGTTGCGGGATTCGAATCGCCGACCTTCTGATCAGCAAGTCCTAGGTTCTGTGGTTTTACCCACAGCGCCACCCGTGTCCCTTCTTTATCTTTAAACGACCCTAAATTGTCATATTCATTTACAGTTAAGATATTGGAAAGCATTACAGAATGTCTATTCCACAGGCTGCCACCGTGTTGCCCCTGTTGGCACCCCCAAAGCCCCTGTGCCCCTACCTCCTCCCACCCATGAGCCTAGTAAATCAGAAGGCGTTTACACTACTGGGACACAAGGTGTCTCTCTGCTTCTCTTTGCCCTCTCAGCTGCTGATCTCTGCCTTTGATATTGAAAAGCTTTCAAGAGATTCCTTACCAGATGCTCCCCTCCCCTTTCCCAAAGCAACATCATTTCGGGCCTCTGGGCGGCCGGAGAAAAATAAACCACAGGATATGCTCCAGAATCTTCAGGAGCAGAGCAAAGGCCTGAAACAATAAACATCTGCTGTAGCTGACAATCTCCAGATTCTTCCAGAGAGACCATTTCATCTGGAGAGCTTTCTAGCTGTTGGAGAAACAAAGATCAGATTTTATATGTGGTGCGGTTTCAAAAGCATTTCAAAGTGTTTTTCATGTTAAAGCACAAGCAAGCAATGCAAACATTTTTATCACCCTGAAGAAAACCCCCAGCTTTTGTTCTGTCTCTGGGATTTCCTGCTCACCTCCTTTCCTCTTGTTCCGAACTACTGCCTTTGTGCAGGGCAGGTTCAACTTCACTGACCCTTAATAAACAATTGTTAGGAAGAAATAACTTGTCTGGGAGCACTAATATTTATGCATGAATGGATTGTGATTATGATTCTGCTAAAACTGCTTCACCTGCCTTGGCCAAACAGAAAAATCTCTAGCAGGCTTTTGCCGATTTGCTCTGGTTCTAGAGATGAGAAGACCAGGCAGAATTCTCATTATATTGCGTGGACAGGCGGAGTCCCCAGATCCCGCGCGGTCCCCCCCGTCATGTTGAATAACGACTCAAGACAATGTGCTATGGGATTAAATTGGCCACAGCTTTATTAAATTTCAAATGTGGGTAGACCTTGGCTCAGGCACTGGGCGTTCTCCCTCCCCAGTCCCCAGCCGGGGACCTAGGGAGCATCAGGGTTATGCAGTGTGTGTGGGGGGGTGGATGGGCCGGCTCTGGAGAACATATGTTCAAGCAGAGATAGCCGCCCCCGTTACGCCGCCGCAGGGGAGAGCAATGACGACCTTTCGGCGTACGGTCAAAGCCTCCCTTCAGAAACCCCTTTAACGGGGAACCCTGGTATCGCCGCTGCAGAGGAAGATGGACTAAAGGATTCCACCCAAGGCCTGATACCACCAAAGTTGTGACGTTTTGCTACGGGAAAGGCGAAACCTGCCAATGCAGGGAAATTCCTTTCCGGCCCTTTAACAGCGACCTTAACGTAGCAGCGCCCGCATACCTGTGAAGAAAAGTTAACCTGCAAAACCTATGAAGAAAAGTTAACCTGCAAAAGACGACATTAACTGAGGGTGGGTAGGGTGGGAGATGCTCTGGAGCCAAGTGAGGATTCCCAGGTAAGATCCTCCCTCTATTGTGTGGGCAGGTAATCCCTCCCCTACCTGGCCTGGTCTCCTTGGCAACGCTTCCCCCAGGTGGGATTGGACAACTGACTGAGGTAGGCGGAGACCTCCAGGTATCCCACCTGAGGGAAGGCAAAGCCAAGCCTATTCTGATGGGTCCACTCCAGATCTAGGGCTGCACGCGTCCACGCAAAGGGCGCCCCCCGTTTTAAGTGGGGAGCAGTCATTCCTCTTCTAATTCCAGTCTTGGATTCATACTGCTTTCCAAAGATCTTTGCAAGCAGGATGCACAAATCTGTACATGAGAGGAACTGCCTGGACACTTGTAGAGAAGATTATTATTACTGACATGTTGCTGCAAGGCAAAGTTCCAATGGTGGACAATTTCAAAAAGACTCAGAAATACTGTATTAGAGGACAGTTCTATACAACAAGATCCTGAGTTTGCTGAAGAATGGTGACTGGGACAAAGTTTTAGAGTTTGACCAGGAGGATCCTAGTTCAAATCTTTGCCCAGCCAGGAATCTTACAGAGTAACCGTGAGTCAATCTCTTAGCACAACCTATATTGCAGGATTATTGTGAGTATAAAAGAAAAGACCACCTTGAGCTGAGGAAGGCAGGGTGAAAATAAAGTACCGTATTTTTTGCTCTATAAGATTCACTTTTTCCCTCCTAAAAAGGGGAAATGTGTGTGTGTCTTATGGAGCGAATGCAGGCTGCGCAGCTATCCCAGAAGCCAGAACAGCAAGAGGGATTGCTGCTTTCACTGCACAGCGATCCCTCTTGCTGTTCTGGCTTCTGAGATTCAGAATATTTTTTTTCTTATTTTCCTCCTCCAAAAACTAGGTGCGTCTTGCGGTCTGGTGCATCATATAGAGTGAAAAATACGGTACTAATAATTAAATACAGTTGTACCTTGGAAGTTGAACAGAATCTGTTCCAGAAGTCCATTTGACTTCTTAAACGTTCAAAAACCAAATTGTGGCTTCTGATGGGCTGCAGGAAGCCGTGGAAGACGTTTGGCTTCCAAAAATATTTCACAAACTGGGACAGTCACTTCCAGGTTTGCAACGTTCGGGAGCCAAAATGTTCAGGAACTAAGCTGTTTGAAAACCAAGGTACAACTTTAATTGCAATCAAATGCTATCTAAAGTAAAAGTTAATTCCTGCTCAAGTGGAACATGTGCAGAGAAAGCAGGGAGAATGCAGTCTTAACAAAGAGCAAATAAGATTTTATAATACTCATGCTAGGAAGATGTATCAGCATGAATAAGTGCAACAAAATCTTCAGAGATGAGTGGATGCATTTAGGAGTTAGTTGATGTATTTGCTTATAATTTTGTATGAATAACTCAGATTATATATGGTTCCCCAGATGCATATTTTTCACTTCGCTTTGAGAATACTGTTAATGAAATTCAGATGGAGAATGCTTGACAGGGTCATCGTTCTAGAAAACACCTTCGCATCCTAGAAAAGCAGCTGATCAGAATTATCTTGGAGGGTGCATGGAATATGCGGCTGGCTGGTAGACACAGGAAGTCATTTCACAGTTGTTGGGTTGTTAGGCAGCCAGTGAACACAGATGCAGAAACATCATCCAGAAGAAACAGATCCGGAGGGAATAACGTTGGATACTGCAATTCTTGGTCTGTGCTATCCTTTATTTGCCAGAATTAACAGTTCTTGGTCCAAAATAATTGGCTTTTCCTAGGTGAAATGGAAAAGGAGTGAGAATCATGTTTGCCTAAACAGCAGAGATAAGCAACTCACGCTCTCCAAGTCCCCCCTCCCCCTCCCCCCAAAATCCTGCATGAGGTGAACACAACTGTATCTCATGAAAGGAGCCCAATAACCGGATGTACGGCTGCCACCAAAAATAACTGCATGTCTAATTTTCTGCTTCCCCTCTGCAATATCTATTGTGACATCACAGAGTTCTGTGCCATTGCCAGCCAATGGGCAGGCAGGGATACCTAACACTGTGACATCACTGCATGATGGAAGTTCTACCAAATCTTCAGGAGTGAGAACTCAGCATGCAAGCACTGGTTTGATTTTTCATAGTGTCTACAATAGTTCTTCAAGTGCCTTACTTGCCTCCCCGCCCCCACCCAGCAATAATGTACCACAATCAGTACTCTAAATTGCCAGCCCAACATAAAGTTAGACACCCTGGAGAGTGACTTTTGTGGAATCGCTGTGTGGCCCTTGCTAGTGATTATACATCCAATATATAAACAGGTTTTGGGTTACAAAGCTCTATAGGGCAGCTGTTTCTCATTTCCCATCCTACACATGCTATCTTGCTTACATGGCAGTTTAGTTTAAAGGATCTGTGTTGACTCAGAGGAGCAAGATGTACAATGCTCAGCTTTGCCTGAACGTCACATTATGACTTGTAGCACCAGCAGGATTTCTTGGTGGTTGGAGCAGTGTTTTTCAACATGTCGGGGAAGAACAACATGGTTTCGGAAATTAGGCCAAAATCCTACTCTCCAGGAGGCAGACTTGCACACTATAAACACTCTAACAATGTGCTGTGCTGCCCCACTGCAGTGGAAAATTCTGGTGACTCAGAATTTTGGCTCCACTGCAACAAATGAAAAGTTCATTAGCTAGCTTGACCATACAGCTTAAATCCAATGTTTCTTCTCTAAGATAAGGGTCAAGTGGGGGTGTGAAGGGATGGAATATTTACTAGATACAGGAGAGAGTATTTTATATAATTTTTTTAGTGGTGGGTGGGACCTCCCTTGAATCATTTTGTTTCCATTTGAAATTGTTGTGAAGTTGTTACCAGTTCATTTGAGGACATCTATTGCAATCCAACAGTTTTTCCTGTCCTTAATTGGGATGCAGGCGGCGCTGTGGTCTAAACCACTGAGCTTCTTGGGCTTGCTGAACAGAAGGTCAGTAGTTCAAATCCCTAAGACAGGGTGAGCTCCTGTTGCTCTGTCCCAGCTCCTGCAGACCTAGCAGTTTGAAAGCACACCAGTGCAAGTAGATAAATAGGTACCACTGCGGCGGGAACGTAAACAGTGTTTCCGTGCACTCTGGTTTCCATCACAGTGTTCCATTGTGCCAGAAGCAGTTTAGTCATGCTGGCCACATGTCCTGGAAAGCTGTCTGTGGACAAACGCTGGCTCCCTCGGCCTGAAAGCGAGATGAATGCCGCAACCCCATAGTCGCCTTTGACTAGACATAACAGTCAAGGGGTCCTTTACCTTTTAATTTTTTACCTGTCCTTATCTTCTAAAACAGGCTTCCTCAACCTCACCCTCCAGATGTTTTGAGACTACAGTTCCCATCATCCCTGACCACTGGTCCTGCTAGCTTGGGATCATGGGAGTTGTAGGCCAAAAATATTTGAGGTTGAGGAAGCCTGTTCTAAAACATAAGGTGCTGGGGCTAATGGGGGTGTGTGGTTTTGTGAGAAACTATATGCTTTGCAGGCACAACATCCTTGTTTCATTCTCAACCATCTCTAGCTAAGTGATGACAGGTTTCATGGGTGGGAAAGTGCTAACCATAGGGTGGTCAATGGCTTATCACCATATCAAATGCTCTACCTCTCTGTCTCTGTCATCTCTATCTATTGATCAATCAATTGAACATATAGATGGAAAATTGGAAATAATTACTATAAATTAAATAGATATGCAGTGCACCTCATCATGGTGGGATGAACTCAGGCTGGTGTGCTTGCTTGGTTGCTGGCCAGGGTTGATGGGCAACTTCAAGACCCCTCCTGCTCTCCTTTCCTATGGCTCCTTATCTTTTGATCTTCAGCCATGGAGCCCATCATATTGTTGGATAAAAGCAGCAATGCAAAAGCCAGCTGCAGGTGGCTGGAAAGCAAAACAGGATGTTGTGGTCTGGAACTGTACTGTTGGGAAAAAGGGGGAGTCTATTCTCTGTACTGAGCACCGGATGTTAGCTCAGAGTGTCATCTGACCTGTACTGGAAGTACAGGGGTGGAGCTGTGACTCTTCTGTTGGAGTCTGGAGAGTGCAGTCACGTTTCTATGTACTGCTGAAATGACAGGAATAAAAGCATGTAAATAGGACTCCTGTCTGTCTCTTTTCCCCTCCCTGGGGGAATGCAGGGAGGGAGAAGCAGAGGGTGTGTTCTTCTCACGTCTGACGAGGAGAATCGCCGATTTACGACCTTGCCTGCCGGGAGACGCAGATGGGAAGGTCAACAAGTATCTCAGTCGGTTTGCCCGGGGGAGGCCAGTTACCTCTGACTGCGAGCTGAGATACTGACACATATAAAGGACACCTTCAAGCCAAACAGAGGGCCTTCTCGGTAGTGGTGCCTGCCCTGTGGAATGCCCTCCCATCAGATGTCAAGGAAATAAACAACTATCTGACTTTTAGAAGACATCTGAATAGATAGGCAGTCCTGTATTTGCAAGGTTTTAATGTTTGATGTTTTATCATGCTTTTAATATTCTGTTGGTAGCCGGCCCAGAGTGGCTGGGGAAACCCAGCCAGATGGGCGAGGCATAAATAAGTTGTTGTTGTTTGTTGTTGTTAAGCAAAGTCCTATGTAATGTAGGGCATGTGGCCACCCTACCAGATTGCCTATTAGAACAGAAATATTAATGCTAATATTTAATACCATGAATATGAAAGGTACTAATTCTTTTAAGAGTCAGTCGGTGCTCAGGAAAATAGTGTGGATTTTACTCAGTATCTTAAAACTAGCAAGGGAGGAGCCGGTTGGTCTAGGAAAAGGAGTCTATGGGGCAGACCATCTTATTCACGAGTCCAATAAACTTAACAAGCCACTGCATTTGGAAGGACAGACAAAATGTTTTGAGAATTGGGGCCCCTTTATAGGACTGGGGAAAGCTTTAAGATTTTAGATAGGGATCTTATTTTTGGATGTGCTTTCAAATTTCTCCGTGTTTGTTCATCTCTGACCTGAATTGCTGATGGTTTTGGAAAGACCGTTGGTGAGAAATAGGTCACATTTCTGCCCTTTTGCTCATCATTAGTCTCCATTAGCTTATTACCTCTGGCATTGCTTTGCTGGGCAAAGTCCAACCTTGCAGTCCAAAGGAACAGACTTTCGCCCCAAGTCTCTCCCCCACTCCTTTTGCCTGCACCCTTAGGGTGTAAAATCTTCCAGTTTACTCATTGCAACGCTTCCAAATGCCTATTCCCTCTCCCTGAATGAATTCTCAGACATATGAATCATCCAAAACGAAACTCGGTCCTTGAGAACTTTTCTGAGAGTGAGCTAAATTGGTTTGAAGTGTGTATATGATCACTTGCAGAATCAATGGCAAAGGATATGAGAATGCCCTCACTGCTGCAAGGACTTTAGGCCTCATGTTTTTGTAACACGCAGTTTAAATTTTTTAGAAACATCCTTGTCTTCAGTGTTGCAGAGGCATAGGTTGTAGAACATTTTAAGCGCTCTGAAACAGTGTTTTTCTTGGAGAGGAGTCATGTGGCGGGCTTTCAAGAGTGAAACCGTTTCAAAACGTTTGCGGTGGTGTGTTTTTTTTCACTTTGGCTTGCAGCTGCATTAGAACTCAAGCATTTTTGAACATGGCAAATATTTCCACTCAAACCACTGATGATGTTCCTGGAGGAAGAACTGACGCTACAAAGATTATAGTTTGACTTTCCAATTTACATAAGAGCTCACAACGGCGGAGGAGAGAGGAAAGGAAGTAATGAAGCTACAATGACAATTGCTTCATATAGCTGAAACTGTTGTGCCTGTCGAAAGCATTGTTTGGCTAGAAAAAAATATATAGTTGCATTGTAGCTGTGATATCAGGCAAAAACCACTTCATCCATTGTCTCTCAAGTCTATTGAGCATCTTCAAACATTTACCTGCTTTCAAAGATGTTCATTTACTTTGAACTGGCAGCTTCAGCATCACAGATCCCCATAGATCAGGGGTCTGCAACCCGCGGCTCCGGAGCCGCATGCGGCTCTTTTACACCTTTGCCGCGGCTCCGGGGCGGATACTAGCGAGGGGAGGAGGTGCATTGTGCGCCCCGACACTCCCCACTGTGGTGGGCGGTGTACTGGCTGTGACGTTGCATCGGGGCGGTGCGTGCATTAGTCACGCACCATCCCAACGTCACCTTCCCGCCCGCTGTCAGATCGGAGGGCAGCGGCGCGCATGCTTTAAATGTCGCAATGGTTTTGTGGCTCCCAGTTGTTGTTTTTCTTCGGAAACGGGTCCAAGTGGCTCTTTTTGTCTTAAAGGTTGCAGACCCCTGCCATAGATTAAGCCTGCCATTTCCTAAGAAGGATACAAAGGAAATGCATGAGGAAGATTGTTGTGGCCATCAAAGCAGGCCATCAGATTTCAGACTTCTATAGGTGAAAAGCAAGAGATTTCAAGATGGGGCGCGGTGGGGAGATTTTTTTTTTAATCCAGAGTATTTTGCTGCAACTCTTTTCTTTTTTCTTTCTTTTTTTTTTTGCATCCAGTAAATAATGTTATCCACTTAGAATAAATGGACACTTTTTAAATAAAATAATAAAATAAAAGAAGCACAGGGATTAGTGCACTGGTCTGTTTCAGGGTTTATAACCATTATGAGTTCAAGCAGTAGGGATGGGCCAACTGGTCAATTTCAGTTTCTCACATTTTCCGATTTCCCCAATCTTAAATTCAATTCTCCACTTTTTAATATCAGTGTGCATGCTTTTGTCTTTTAAAAAGTCCTCACCAGAAAATTCACCAGTACTTTAGTGGGAATTTTGTCCAATATGCACTTTTTTGTATGCAATTTCCCCTAACCGAAAAAACTTTGCACAACAATATCCCAAAATATAATGCATTTTTTTGCACGTTGTTTTCACAAATATATGCACTTTACTCTAATCCATGAGGGGTTTTTTTGTTTTTGTTTTTTTACAAAATTAGGAAAAGTGCAAATTCAAAGGTATTTCAGTTTGTGTAATATTTCAGAAGGTACCAAGTAGGTGGGTTTTTATGCTTACAATCAAATTTCTCTCCATTCTCTTGTACTGAGAAATCATTCTATGAGGTCCAATGTGCCTATAAATGGTGCCCTTGGACTGTAGGAAAATAAAGAACACAGCTGAAGAGAAAACGGACTCATCTGCAATGGGACTGACACACAAAAATTATCTCCAACCCCCCCCCCCCCCGCAAAAAGCCCTGTTTTTTTGAGAACAACAACCAAGACATTGGTTTGTATGCAATGCAGAGCTAATGTGAATATTCCATTAACACTAGGGTTTCTCCTTAAGCAAATAAGTGTCAGCTCTTGTGGCATTTGCCTGTTCGTTTAGAGCCTGTCTGTACAGGGGGGAAAAGAAAGGGTTAAAAAATGTAGACCAATAGGAAAGCTGGAGGAAGAGCCTTCATGTGCATAAAAGGGCTTAGCCCGAGTTTTGTTAGAGTTGTTGGTGGGTAGTTGGTTGGTTTTAGTGGGTTGGCTGGTTGGGAAAGGCAGTTGGAGAAGCAGTTGGCAATAGGGAGACAGGGCAGTGGGTTCTTGAGTGTGGGGAGGTAGAAGAGATAGAGAGAGGAAAATAAGACTAAGAAAGTAAAGAGTAACAACGTTTGGAATACCGTAAAAGTTTGTTTGTGTCTGAAATAAAACACACTCCGCTTTATTAACTTGAGAACCGGACTGAGACTGAAGTGATTTTACTGGGGAGGACCTGGTTGGGGGCAGTGGATTAGTAGTGTACGGGTCAATAGTCTGTGAGACGACTGGGGGCTTCAAATGAACGCCACAGCCCTCCTACCCCTGTGTACCGTCTACCCCCTAAATGGGAAAATGGGGTTCTCCCAACTGTGCAGAGCAGATTTAGGCATGGCACGTGTAATGTGAAGGGAAGGGGGGGGGAATCTTGTTGCACTACCACTAATCCTAGCTCTAGGGCAACTACCGTATTTTTCCGTCTATAAGGTGCCCCCATGTATAAGATTTTGGGGGACTCAGATTTAAGCAAAGACACCCTTGGCACTATCCATATATAAGACTCTGATTTTTTTTTGGGGGGGGAACTATTCTTATACATGGAAAAATACGGTATTTAGTTGCATACCACCCATTGTTCCACAATGACCCCACTGCTATACAGAACGGTTACAATTTTGGTGCCAAAGAAGAGAATGGCTCACAGTCTGGAACAGCAGATGCAAAGCCACTTTGTTCTATTCCAAGGAGAACCAGATGGCCTGTCACTTCCCCACTGCATTGGACAATCAGGCCCATGACTCATTTACACCCACAGCACCTGGCTTTCCTGTGCTGGATAAGTCTTCTGGCTGCAGAACGACGCCTTGGCAAATGCATCTTCTAACCAGAGTAAAGTATTAGGCAGAAGTTGAAATAACTGTGGTTATTGTGTAGGCTTTGGAGAAACTGACCTTTCCTAAAAACATTCCAAGGTAGCATGTTGTGTTCTTATTAGCCAGAAATGTGGATGTCTGTCTGTATGTCTGTCTGTTGGTCTGTCAGCTAGCTGGGTCAAAGCAACCCAATCCTTGGAGGATAAGGTTGTGATCTCAACTTTAAGCTCCCCAGTACAGTTTCTCCTCTCAAGTCCTCCTCTTCCTCCTCTCAAGTCCTTCCAGCTGTGCTTCTCTTTCACACACAGTTGCAAGCGGGAGTCCATTGTTCACCCTTCTTCATGTGGGGAAAGGAGTGGAGGCTACTCCATTTGGGTAAATGGGGCACTGCCCCACCAATCTCAGCCAGTCCCCACCTACCTGCTGTCTTACTTAAAACCAGTCTAGGAGGTAACCCTGGCTTCTGGTGTCCTTCTCCTTAGTCTCAGTGTTGTGCTTGTAAAACTCAGCAGAGAGGAGGATGGGGACAAAACCAGAATTAGTTGACTACACCTGTCTACAGCCACTGGAAGGAAGTGAGCAGGTGAAAGGACAATGGGAAGGGACAGATAGAAAATCCATGGTTACCTCTTCTTTTCCACTTCATAGGTTTCAATCCTTAGGAATTCACTTATAGATGTTTTTCCTCAACTTTTAACTTGTCCTTCTTTCCCCCCTCTCACAAATAATGGAATTCTGCTCTCTTGCACCCCCCTTTTTTTCCTGGAAAGCATTTAGTTTACCAAATAAACAATATCCCTCACAATAAGGTACACATAAGGCAAGTCTTCTTCCAGATGCTAATCTGTTCAAGATGTCTGTGTATAAACATTCTGAAGGCTGAAGCTGGAACTTGTAAGGAAAGGTGTTCAGAAAATGAGATTTCATCTGAGGAGCATTTGAAATATGCATTTGGATATAGGAAATTTGAACCCAGATTGTAATCTTAAAATAAAGTAGGAATGACATCCAGCAAATGTAACAACCTCCTCTGAAGTCCACAGTTTCCACAGGGTGATCTGGGTCATCAAGTCTCTTGCTGAAAGCATTTCATGCAGCATTTTTAGAGAATTAGTTTGATGCAGTGCTGGTCATTTGTTCTGGATTTTAGGATTTTATAATCTTATATTGTTTCAATAGTTTTACCTTGTTGTTGTTGTTGCTTAGTCGTGTCTGACTCTTCATGACCTAGCATTTTGGAATCTAGGCAGGTAAGACACAAGTCCATGGGAAACTGCAATTGGTTGTTTTGAAACTATAATACCTCAAGAGTCTGCTGTTCAAAGGTGATAATGACCAGTATCCTGCACAGATTTAGAGTTTGACTGAACTAGACCCAAAGCAGATTAACTGGTTTCGTCATCTTACATTCTTTTATACACTATTGCACATACAGTCGTACCTTGGAAGTCAAACAGAATCCATTCCGGAAGTCCATTCAACTTCGAAAGCGTTTGACTTCCAAAGTGTGGCTTCTGATTGGCTGCAGGAAGCTCCTGCAGCCAATCGGAAGCTGCGGAAGCCCTGTCAGACATTTGGCTTCCAAAAGAACGTTAAAAAACCAGAACAGTCGCTTCCGGGTTTTGATCGTTCAGGAGCCAAAATGTTCCAGAACTAGGCTGTTCGAAAACCAACAAATGACTGTATATACAAAAGACCCTTCAAAACAACTGCATACTATCCCTTGCTTTTTCCTGTAGGACTAATTGCAGTCATTTACACTCGTCAGCAAGTTTCCCATACCCAATGAGTCAATCACCCATCTCCTACTACCCCCCTGAGAAAAACCCTACCCCACCTTCCCACTATATATAAGGATCTGGTGACTTCTGTTTCAGTGTATCTGAAGAATAGTGCATGCACATGAAAGCTTATATCCAGAACAAACTTAGTTGGTCTCTAAGGTGCTACTGGACAATTTTTTAATAAAAGTGAAGTCTGCTCAAAGCACAGCACATGTTTAAGCTAGAGAACTCATTCCCACAGCAGGCAGTGAAAGATATCAGTTTGAGCGGCTTAAAAAGAGAATTGGACTAGTTCGTGGAGAACAAGGCTACTGATAGCTATCTAGCCATGCTAACTATGGTCTGCTTCAATGGTCAGAGGCAGGAATGTTTCTGAATAGCAGTTGCTAGAAGTCATGGGAGGGAAGACTGCTCTTGGGCTTGGGTCTTGTTTGAGGGTTTCCCAGAGGACTTTGGCCGGCCAATGTGAGAACAGGATGATGGACTAGATGAGCCACTGTCACGGTCTGGTTTACGGGCGGTCAAAGTCCTGGCTGAGGACGTCAGGACCGGGGGCAAGATGGCGGGGTGGGAGCAGGAACAAGAGTCCAGAAGCCAGGGGTCCGAGGGTCAGGAAGCAGGGAGTCACGAAGTCAAGGGTCTGAGAGTCAAGAAGCAAAGAGTCAAGAAGCCGAGGTCCAAGGTCCTACTGGTCACAGGGCCTGGCTCCTGCACGCACTCCTGACAATCACAGACCTGATCCAGCAGGTTCTTAGGATCTAAAACAGTCCAATGGAAATGAGCATGCCCAGTGGGCACAGCTGATGGTTGAGAGGGGAGAAATGGGGAGCCATGGAGAATGCAGTACCTTGAAACCAGAACAGGAGCACTGCGCACTAAGATTTTGTGGTAGGTTGTGCTCATAGGCTCCATGATAATAATAATTTTATTATTTATACCCTGCCCATTTGACTGGGTTTTCCCAGCCACTTTGAACGGCTCCCAACAGAATATTAAAAGCACGATAAAACATCGGCATTAAAAACTTCCCTAAACAGGGCTGTCTTCAGCACTCACAGCAGGGCAAGAAAGGTCTTAGCATTCCAGCAAACTCTGAAATCGTCTACCTTGTAGACTATCCAAGAAACATCAACTAAGAGGCGGCTATGCAGATAAGAACAGGCTTGCTTCTTAATGGCCCTCATTGAGGGCCACAAAGGGCAGGCAGTAGGTTTAGCTTCAACCCCGTATGTATCACTGAGTGCATCTGTTTGCTTTTCCCCTGAACCGTTGCTCATCACTCCTATGGGGGAAAGTAAAGCTTAGACTTTGGAACAACACTACAGTGAGGCAGAGATGGGAGGAATCACCGCCTCCTCCTTTATGCTGGGTGGCCTGACCTTTATGGATCTACCAATGTTCCTTGCAATAAACAAGTCTCTACTCTGCAGACGCCCCATCCTCCGAAACAATGGACATTTTTGCCTGTGCAGGTATAAGCTGTGAGTGCATGTTCAACTTTTGGAAAAACACACACAAAGCAATTCCACCAATCCGTATGCTTAATGTAACTCAGGTCATGTTTGCATTTAATGTGCAACAAACAATGTTTTGTTTTTATTTTAAATTACACACACACACACACACACACACACACACACTATCCTTCCTCCTCAGAGATACCAGAGAGGCATACAGCAAGTCTGATTAAAGTGGATAAATGCAAAACAAAAAATAAAGGCAAAATGCAAGGCACATCAGCTGTGTGGGTTTGGATTTTCGGAGGTGTGGAGGAGTGGGGAATTTTAATTTTTCCTCCCCTTGCTGCAGTACTGAAACCCCACTTCGGAAGTGGGCATTTACACTGGGAGGAGATTCCCCCACTGGTTCTATTGTAAACGGCACCTTCCGTGGAGGGGTTGATTTCTCAGGAAAATGTGGCACCATATCTAATTTGGCCTTGAAATTACAGGACACAGGCCATTGTAATCAGTCCTGATTCAAATAAATGAGCTTTACACATGGATCTTATAGCAATTCTTCACCCCCATTCCTTTTTACATCCAGGCTAGAAAAAAAAAACAATGTAACAGATAACTTCTGTTGTTTGTACCCATTCAATTTTTAAAACATATTTTGCAAATTCATTTGGTGTAAAGGGGAAGAAAAGGCACTGTGTTTCCTTTTGGGACAAACTAGATAGTGTCATACCAGTTGATTGTGAATTATGCAGTGAGAAGGGGGCATGGATGAGGATGACTTCACAGAAAATAGTCGGAGTTATCAACTCTGTTAATTTTCAGGGCATTTTGAAATGTGTTCTTTGTGCAGCTTGCCAATACATTTAAATCCTAAGAATGTTGCGAAAATGTGTCTTTCTGCTAAACTCCCATTGTAGAATGGCCAACCAAGCTCCACATCAGGCTTGGCAGTTCACTGTGAATCCTTATTGTCTCCCTCTTTTGCTCTTAGCAAATGTTGCCTAAGTCTTGTAACTACCTCAATCTGAATATGAATTTGACCAGGTCGTAATTGCATGTCAAGACCCCGAGGCCTCCCCTTATGTTGAACAATAACACGTGGGCACAGTATTTTGGGATAACGGGCAAATTTAGGCCACAACTTTATTGGTTACAGAATGTGAGTAGTATTGGCTTAGGCATTGGGACTGGACTGACTATATCTGACTCCGGCCCCCCATGCAGGTAGTCCAGGATGGGTAAACCACCAATAGGGGGAGCCCTGTTGATGCACATCAACTAAGAGCTCCCCCAGGGTCCCCAATGTGGTCGTGGCCTGGCCCTAGCCCCTACCTGGGCTTTGGACAAGATCCACACCCCCGGATCCCTTTAACGGAATACCCTTAAAATGGAGGGGCAGGTATGGCCACACCTCCCCTCCCTTGAACAGAACAAGAAGGGAAATCCCCCAGCTGCACGGCTGCTTAAAAGTGCTAAGCCATGCCCCCTGGCCAACCGGATTGGCTGGCTGGGGGCCATGATGCAGCTAGGGTCTCCCTGGTGATGTGGGGGCTTAGCCCAGCCCCCGTTGTGTGCAGGAGGCCACGTGGCCTGCCTGCAACACCGTCCCATCAGGAAGTAGAGTGGCCTTCTCATACATGAATAAGGAGAAGAAGAAGAGGAGTTTGGATTTGATATCCCGCTTTATCACCACCTGAAGGAGTCTCAAAGCGGCTAACATTCTCCTTTCCCTTCCTCCCCCACAACAAACACTTTGTGAGGTGAGTGGGACTGAGAGACTTCAGAGAAGTGTGGCTGGCCCAAGGTCACCCAGCAGCTGCATGTGGAGGAGCAGGGAAGCAAACCCGGTTCCCCAGTTTACGAGTCTACCGCTCTTAACCACTACACCACACTGGCTCCACATGACATTTTGCTCTAGAATCAACAGAGAATGGGTAATTTGTCTCCCGCCCTATGTAGTCCTCACACAATCTAGTTCCCTTTCATATTTTTTGTCCACGAAAAGAGCTTCTTGGGAAACTAATTTCATTCTGGAAAAGAAAAGCTCATTGCAGGTTTATTCTGCATTACCTTGCATTGTGTCCATCTGAAAGCTGCCATTTGTGCAGAAAGAGGTAGATGCCTCTTATATTTCTGTTCAGCCACTTAAGTAACGTAAGTGGATGATTTCAGCAGACTTACTCTGAGTACGACTAATGTTGGCTATCACCCAATAAGCTGTAGAAACCTGATGTTCACATTTGTACTATTTTTCAGCCGACAACTTTCATAGCATAAATAGCATGAGATTATTTGCAACTGTTTATTTAATTCTACTGCCCTCTTGTCCTATCCTGGAGATTCAAGACACTCTTTTAATTTAAAAAGTTCTCTCCCCTCCTGGCTCAGAAACCCTCCCCAAAAACAGACACATTGTACATATATATTCTGAAGATGCAAAACCCATTGAGTACCACATCCCTCCTTAACTCCAAATCGATAGAGACAATCACAGATTTACATGAGTCTGAAGCCCTATCAGCTTTGGTTAATGACTGCCAAAACACTCAACTATGTCTGCATAAAGGAATGATTCATATATTTAACAAGACAACCAAAGTATTTTACAAACACAGTCCCCAGTTTAAGATGATTCTGGTTGTGCTAGGAAAAAAACAAATCAAGATTTGGTTTAAAATGTTTAGCATCCTGTAACTTTGTCCAGAACCATAGCCTTAAAAACAAAAGGTTGACCTTTCCCATGGAATGGCAAAAGGAAAGGATTAGCTAAAAATCTATGAAGATTCTTTGTTGCCTTAGGAGAGTTCATTGCTAATACATCCCAAAGACTGGTTTTTCCCAGCTACAAATTTGCACTGAATGAGAATGAGAATAAGGAAATGATATGTTTTGTGAACTAATGCACATAACTGGGTTTCCTCCCCCCCCACAAAAAAAAACCTGCACAAAAATGACTTCACTGGCCCAGTAAGAGGCAATTGATCCTGTAAAGAGAGTAGAAAATTAGTAAAATATCTATAATATGACTGAACCTGGAAGCTACACTGTATACCAAGTCTAGCGATCAGATTTCCTTGGTATTATATAAAAGGATCTGAAAACAAGAAAGAATATTGTAGCACTTTAAAACACCACCAAATTTGTTATAGCATAAGCTTTCATGTACTGTAGTTCATTTTTTCAGATCGATGGAACATTAGGCTCATTCAATTTATTTTATTTTATTTAAAAACAACAACCACCTTGATTTAATGTGTTGTGTTAAGGGGCTTTTCCAGGCTCACTCAGGCTCCAAAGTGCCAGGAAATTGCAGCTGTTAAGGACCATGTCCTTTACAGATGCGGTTATTTAAGGTGATATTGACCTGCTATGGTCCTGTGGTTAGTTTCACAGGACCACCTTGGAGCTGGCTGGTTGCCAGTGGCAGAGGGATGGGCCTACATTTGTCCCAGGGGGGCCCAAACTTTTTTCAAATAGGGCCGGATTTGATGAAGTGAAAATGCGTGAAGGCCGACCAAAGTTGTTGAGCATTTTTTTAGGATTTAACCCCAGGACATATACTGCAACGGGGGCCGAATTAGGCCCCCCAAACGGACTTTGGACATCCCTGATACATGCTATGTGTAGCACTTTACAAGGGATGTGGGTGGCACTGTGGATTAAGCCACAGAGCCTAGGACTTGGCAATCAGAAGGTTGGTGGTTCAAATCCCCGCGACGGGGTGAGCTCCCGTTGCTTGGTCCCTGCTCCTGCCAACCTAGCAGTTCGAAAGCATGTCAAAGTGCAAGTAGATAAATAGGTACCGCTCCAGCGGGAAGGTAAACGGTGTTTCCGTGCACTGCTCTGGTTTGACAGAAGCGGCTTAGTCATGCTGGCCACATGACCTGGAAGCTGTACACCAGCTCCCTCGGCCAGTAAAGTGAGATGAGTGCTGCAGTCACAACCTCTTTGCTGGCATCCGGGCTGCATACAAACCATATTCCCCCGAAAGAATCCTAGGAACTGTAGTTTGAAGCTCTGCGATGGGTAAATTGCACTTCCATGATTCGTCAGGCTGCTTTAAATGTATGCCTATGCAGCCCTGCCTATATTTGAATTGGGGCAGAGTGCAGTGTGCCAGGGGATGCGGGTGGCGCTGTGGGTTAAACCACAGAGCCTAGGACTTGCCGATCAGAAGGTCGGCGGTTTGAATCCCTGCGACGGGGTGAGCTCCCGTTGCTCAGTCCCTGCTCCTGCCAACCTAGCAGTTCGAAAGCACGTCAAAGGGCAAGTAGATAAATAGGTACCGCTCCGGCGGGAAGGTAAACGGCATTTCCGTGCGCTGCTCTGGTTTGCCAGAAGTGGCTTAGTCATGCTGGACGACACATGACCCGGAAGCTGTACGCTGGCTCCCTCGGCCAGTAAAGCGAGATGAGCGCCGCAACCCCAGTCAGTCATGACTGGACCTAATGGTCAGGGGTCCCTTTACCTTTACCTTACAGTGTGCCAGATTCGACTCACCACCCACTTAGCAATATATCAATGGGACGGTGTGGTTTTGGTAGTGAGAGGTCATTGGAGCAGACCTTTATGCTATGGGTGTTTTTGGAAGCACCTCCTCCCCCTGCCATGTTTCCCAGCATCCCTGCTTCATCTCTTTGATCTCTGTGCCATCAGTTTCTGAATACAAGTAACTACAGCCAGGGAACTAGTCTGGTTTTTGTCTTTGCTCAGCTACACTAATGAAGGGCTTTCTTCCTTCCTTCCTTCCTTCCTTCCTTCCTTCCTTCCTTCCTTCCTTTCTTTCTTTCTTTCTTTCTTTCTTTCTTCCCCCTTGATTTGACTGCAAAACACACCATACATTTAAAACACTTTGCTTCCCCCCAAATCCTGGGAACTGTGGTTTGTTAAGGGTGCTGGGAATTGTCGGTTTTGTAAAATTATTTATGGTGTAATCTTATATAGCAGGCATGTCCAAAGTCCTTTTGGGGGGCCCAGTGGCATAGCGTGGGGGGTGCAGGGGGGGCCGGCCGCACCGGGCGCAACATCTGGGGATTAGGGTTAGGGGGCGCAAATCCACCGGTTAGGGGGCGCAAATCCACGGGTTAGGCGGCGCAAATTACTTGCCTTGCCCCGGGTGCTGACAACCCACGCTACGCCACTGGGCTGCTGGTCAGTTTAATCTGGCCCCTGTAGCAGTTTATTTCCTGGGGTAAAATCCCCCCAAAAGCTCAACAACTTCAAACCTAAGAAAAGCGCAACAATTTTGGGGTAAAATCAGGACTGGATTTAGATGAAGAGAGGCCCTAGGCTATTCCACTTGTGAGATTTTCTCCCAGGTAAGTGGGGTTAGGATTGCAGCCTTAGTTATGTAAATCCATTGATTTCAAGGAGTCTCCTTATGCGTATTGAGGCATCAATGTGAATAATACTGCTGCTGTTCATGTTATCTGCTAGAGCATTGGAAGGACGACGTCAATGGATGCATTACATCAGGCAACAAAATGAAATTGTATGTATGCTGGTTCTTTGTTGAAAGTGCTGTAAATGGGGGGAAACAGTTCTCCTTTGTATTGCAGAATAATTCAGTACTGTGGCAAGAGTTATTTAGGCATGCGTATGATAGAGTTGCATTCTGGACAAAATATAACATTCATTGGAGAATTATTTTCAGGAAAAGACTAAAAGTAGTTTAAAAGACTCCATTTTTGTAAGCAGAGTCTGCACTGTAAGGCAGAGCCTATAACCCTAGAAGGGTTTATTTCTGTCGATGGGTCCATTGTGTGACACTGACCTTTTTCAAATATTACCCTTATGCACTTTCTCCAATGCCAGCTTAAGAATTTGCCCTCGGGCTGCAATTTGACTTCACCCAGTTTCCAAAACATAGGACTTGTCATCAATGTACACTACTATTGTTAGATTACTGGAGGATAAAATTCTGTCAGCTAATTACAGTAATAAGATTATGGCTATGGGATAAGAGTGTCTAAGAACAGCAGCAGTAATAGTTGAATTTTCATGTTTATTTCCATAGAAGAACCCAGTCTACATAAGGAAAAGATTATATGTCTCGGGGCACACAGAGACTTCTAGATTAGAATGCATAACATCTGGGTGGAGAAGATTATCCACTTCAGTGTTAAGTACTTTTAGGTAGTGATGACTGAGTAGGATCTAAGGCAATGACTTTCTTCTCATCTTGCTTCTCACAATCAGCACTTTTTCTGTTCTGCTGCAGTTTGCCTTCTGCTAAAATCAACTTCATTCATCTCACTACCTGCAGTGGCCAAGACTAGTATAGTTAACATCATTTATGGCGCTGTGGGTTAAACCACAGAGCCTAGGACTTGCCGATCAGAAGGTCATCGGTTCGAATCCCCACGACGGGGTGAGCTCCCGTTGCTCGGTCCCTGCTCCTGCCAACCTAGCAGTTTGAAAGCACGTCAGAGTTCAAGTAGATAAATAGGTACCGCTCCGGCAGGAAGGTAAATGGCATTTCCGTGCACTGCTCTGGTTCGCCAGAAGTGGCTTTGTCATACTGGCCACATGACCCGGAAGCTGTGTGCCGGCTCCCTCGGCCAATAAAGCGAGATGAGCACCGCAACCCCAGAGTCAGGCACGACTGGACCTAATGTAACATATTCAGACGGGGGGGGGGGGCGGCTACAGTAAAAAAAAACTTCTTGTTTTCATTTGTATGATTTCTATTCCTGATCTTAGAGAAACATGTACAGTGGTGCCTCGCAAGACGAAAAGAATTCGTTCCGCGAGTCTTTTTGTCTTGCGATGTTTTTCGTCTTGCGAAGCACGGTCCGTCGCAACTGTGCCTCTTCAAGCGGCTTTAAGAAAAAAGCGCAAGACGTTTTCGTCTTGCGAAGCAAGCCCATAGGGAAATTTGTCTAGCGAAGCAACGCAAAAACCGAAAAACTCTTTCGTCTAGCGAGTTATTTGTCTTGCGAGGCACTCCATCTCCACAACAGTTTGTGATCTCCTCCCTCCAAAAAATATGTCCACGTCAAAGTTTGTACACATTTTTGCTTGCATTTCTCTAAATATATGCTTTTTTTCAAACCGTATCCTCAGTATAATGCATGTTGGTATGCTATTTTCACCACAATATGCATTTCTGGTGCATGATTCCCAGTTTTATATGAATTATGTACACTTTTTGGCTGAAAAACTCCACTGCAAAATTCAGAGAGGTGCACATAGCTGCATTTTGCTTTAAGTTTAGGAAGTGCAATTTAGATATGTAGGTTTACAGTAAAATGCAGGCTAAAGAATTTTTCCCTCATCCCTAATCTAGATGGATGGCATATAAAATGTTTGCAACTAGCTTTAATCTCTAAATCGATATTTGATATAAGGTCAAGTGAAATGGGTATTGAACATAACACAAAAGATTCATGGAAAAGCCATCTCCTTTTACATCATATTCTCAGAGAAGCCATTATCTCTTAATGTTTAGTATGGCTTTAATATGTTTTTGATGAGCAAACTATCTAGTCATCAAATCGAATGGCATTTCAAGTAACTAGCAGTTGTAACAAAGGAAATCTAACAGGAATTACAAAGAAGGATAAAGTTATGGAAACGAATAGCTTTATTAAATACCAGTATAATTTACAATCATAGGTTAATTCTATGTTAATATGGCAAACACGCACTGTACTCTTTATGTATGCCCCTTTGTATCTTTAATCGATGTGTGCAATACATGGTAAAACTCTCTTGGGAATTAAAATAGGTTGAAAAGATTAAAAAGGGGGGGACTTAAAAAAAATACTCAAGGGAATTGATTGACGCAAACAGAGAACATAATCATCAAGCAAGAGATTTTTGTTTGGTTGATATGGTCATTTAGTTCACAACAATCAATGGGAGTTCAACTGAGAATAAATAGCTCACATTAAAGCACTTCTGCCCCTGGCTTTGTCGTTCTGGTAGTTTCACAGCAATTATCATGCCTTGTCATCCAGAGTAAATGGTTGATATTTAAGAACTTCCATTTTGTGCCTAAAGTGTAACTGTCTTTAGGTACATGGTCTCTTGAAACTTCCTGCACATGCTCAGAATGTGGCTGAAGAAGAATTTCTGAGGAAACGGTGCTTGTTTCATAAGGCAGTCAAACATAATGAGCTGTACAAATTTGTATACCAAATGAGGTAAATACAACCTTTGGCACTATAATTACTTTTAAGTTCCTTTTATTGCAATGGCAAACAGTTATGTATGTAGGACTGCAGTTGTAGGTTTTTAAAGGTAAAGGGACCCCTG
The DNA here is from genome assembly GCF_965112155.1 of Podarcis liolepis. Taxonomy (NCBI): domain Eukaryota; kingdom Metazoa; phylum Chordata; class Lepidosauria; order Squamata; family Lacertidae; genus Podarcis; species Podarcis liolepis. The sequence goes on from NC_139554.1 coordinate 119,307,334, forward strand.
ACCATTAGGTCCAGTCGTGACCGACTCTGGGGTTGCAGCGCTCATCTCGCTTTATTGGCCGAGGGAGTCGGTGTACAGCTTCCGGGTCATGTGGCCAGAATGACTAAGCCGCTTCTGGCGTACCAGAGCAGTGCACAGAAACGCTGTTTACCTTCCCGCTGGAGCAGTACCTATTTATCTACTTGCACTTTTTTTTTTTTTTTTTTTTGCATTTTAAAATTTTATTGGTTTCCAACCAATTATACATTTTATCCATGTTACAACATTTTTATCCATTTTTGACTTCCTTCAGCGTTACTAACAATCATTCGTAGTTATCCTTTCTTACGCATTCCATTCTTACATATTGCCATTTTTCCTCCCTTCTTTCCATATTTCTAATAGACAATACTTATTGAATCTTTACAGTGCCTCTTTAAAACCCACTAGCGTTGTATTTACATCACAATTATTTTCCAGATAACCCACAAATTTTCCCCAGTCTTGTATAAACTTTTGGTCTTTAGTATGTCTAATTTTCCCTGTTAATCTGTCAAGTTCTACATATTCTGTCAATTTTTCTCTCCACTCTTCAACAGTCGGGACTTCCTCCTGCTTCCATCTCTGAGCTAACACAATTCTAGCAGCCGTTACCGCATACTGGAAGAGCTTACGATCTTTCCTTTCAATATCCTTTCTTACCATACCCAATAGGAAGCTTTCTGGCTTTTTTGCAAAGGTGTATCTCAGCATCTTTTTCATTTCGTTGTAGATCTCCTCCCAAAAACTTTTAATTTTTTTACATTCCCACCATTGGTGATAGAATGTCCCTTCTTTCTGTCTACACTTCCAACATTTGTTGTCTGCCTTGTACATCTTTGCCAGCTTCACTGGTGTCATATACCACCTGTAAAGCATCTTCATCATGTTTTCTTTCAATAGGGTACACGCCGTAAATTTTATATTCACCTTCCATAACCTATCCCAGTCTTCCGATTGGATACTATATCCAAAGTCCCTCTCCCACTGAACCATCACTGATTTTACTTCTTCGTCCTTCGTATTCCACTCCAGCAGCATTTTATACATTTTTGACAGATTTTTATGTTCATTATTTATTATCTCTTTTTGGTATCTAGATTCTTTTTCCTCATAACCCCTTTCCTTCACCTCTTTTTTAAACATTTCATTAATCTGAAAATAGTGCAGCCAATCATATGTAAGGACTTTGACCTGGTCGTATGACTTTATCTTCCACTTTCCTCCATCATTGGTCACCATTTCTTCATATCTTCCCCACTTTCCTCTCATATTGATTTTCTTTACGTCCATTATTTCTAGGGGGGATAACCAGTGGGGAGTTTTTGGTTCTAGTATATTTTTATATCTATCCCAGACCTCTATTAACGCACCTCTGAAGATATGATCACCAAACCCCTTATGGACCCTTTTTTTGTCGCACCATAGGTACGCGTGCCACCCGAATCTGTTATTATACCCTTCCAAATCTAAAAGTTCCTTATTTTCCAATTTCACCCACTCTTTTAACCAGCACAAACATGCCGCTTCATAATACAGTCTCATGTCTGGTAGGGAGAAGCCACCTCTTTCTTTAATTTCTGTCAGTAATTTAAATTTAATTCTAGGCTTCTTCCCTTCCCAGACATATCTTGATATCACCTTTTGCCAGTCTCTAAAATCTTTTTTTCCTTTTAATATCGGTATAGTTTGGAACAGGAATAACAGCTTAGGAAGCACCATCATCTTAACCATTGATATTCGTCCCCAGAATGATAGTTTCATTCTGGCCCATGTCTCCAATTCTTTTTTTATTCTATTCCAAACTGGGGTGTAGTTGTTTTGATATAGATCAATATTCTTTCCAGAAAGCCATATTCCCAAGTACTTAACCTTTCTAACTACCTCAATCCCTGTTCTTTGTTGTAATTGGTCAATCTTATCCTGATCCAGATTTTTAACGATCATTTTTGTTTTCCCTTTGTTCAGTTTAAATCCTGCTATATTGCCAAATTTCCCCATCTCGTCCAAAATCTCCTTTGTACTTTCTATCGGCTCTTCCACCATCAGGGCCACATCATCTGCGTAAGCTTTGACTTTATATTCATTAGCACCTAATGTCACCCCTTTAATTTTTTTGTTTTGTCTTATTGCATTTAGTAAGGTTTCCAGAACCACTATAAACAACAATGGTGAAAGCGGGCACCCCTGTCTTGTTCCCTTAGCAATTTTAATATCTTCCGAAATAACACTGTTGACTATCAATCTTGCTTTTTGTTCTGTGTATATTGCCCTTATGCCGTTCAGAAATTCCTGGCCCACCTCCATAGCCTCTAAGTTTTTCATCATAAAATCCCAGACCACATTATCGAACGCTTTCTCCGCGTCTACAAAAATTAAGCATGCTGGTTTATCGCATCTACTAGATAAGAATTCGATGATATTAACTATATTTCTTGTATTATCACTTATTTGTCTTCCCGGTAAAAAACCAGCTTGGTCTTTGTGTATGATTTTTGAAAGTATCTTTTTTATTCTTTTGGCTAAGACACCTGCAAAGATCTTATAGTCCGTATTTAACAAAGAAATGGGTCTGTAGTTCTTAATTTGAGTTGGGTCCGAATCTTGTTTAGGAATTATTGAAATAAATGCCTCTTTCCATGTGTCTGGAATATCTCTTTCTTTTAATATGTTGTTCATTACTTCAATCAGCGGGGTTATCAACACATCTTTCATTTCTTTATAATAACTTGATGTAAACCCATCAGGGCCTGGTGCCTTCCCTCTTTTTAGTTCTTTTATCACTTCTTCTACCTCTTCTCTACATATTGGTACATTTAATTGTTCTTTTTGATCTGTCGGGATCTTCTTCAACATCTTTCCTTCCAGATATCTTTCTATTTTTTCTTTGTTGTTCCTTTCACTTTTCCTGTATAGTTGTTTATAGTAATCCACAAAACCTTTTCTAATTTCTTTCGGGTCGGTAATTTCTTCTCCATTTAATTCAATTTTATTAATCAGTTTTTGTTCTTTTCTTCTTTTTACCTGCCAGGCAAGCCATTTTCCAGATTTATTTGCGAACTCGAAATTTTTTTGCCTTAACATTTTAATATTCCATTCGACCTCTTTATTTATTAACATAGCAAATTGGGTTTGTAGAGCCTTTATTTCCTGCTTTATCTTCTCATCATTAGGTTTTTTAATCAGCTTTTGTTCGTTGTCCATAATTTGTCTCAGAATCTCTCTTGTCTTTTTTTCTTTGTTCTTTCTTTTCCATGCATCTTGTTGAATACATAGGCCCCTCACCACTGCCTTACTTGCATCCCAGACAGTACTCAGTTTTGTCCCTTTATCTAAGTTATCCTGAAAATATTCTATCAGTTTTTTCTGTATTTTTTCAGCAAATTTTTGGTCGGCCCATAAGTTATCATTCAATCTCCATCTGAAAGTTCGCTCTTCCAGTCCTTTTAACTCCATCTTGATCGGGTTATGGTCCGAGATAACTTTAGCCTGTATTTCAATTTTTTGGATTCTCGGTATAAGTTCGCTCGAGACCCATATTTGGTCTATTCTTGACATTGATTGGTTTGGTTCCGAGTGATACGTAAATTGTTTCTCTAGAGGGTGCCTAAATCTCCAGATGTCAATTAGATTACAGTTCTTAATCATCGTAAAGAAAGTCTTAGGCAGCTTTCCTTCTTTACTCTTTACTTTCCTTAATCTATCCATTTCTATTGATATCACGCCGTTCATATCTCCCATTATTATGATTTTTTTATCCAAATATTCAAATAGTTTTTCTTCGAGTCGTTTGAAAAATTCTGTCTTATTCCCATTTGGGGCGTAAATTCCAATAATTATCAACTCTTCACCTTGCCATTTAATTTGGGCCGCTATTATTCTTCCTTCTTCATCTTTGAATAGTTGACGGGACTCAATTTTGTTTTTGATATATAGGACAACGCCTCTTTTTTTCTTTTTGTCCGAGGATATATATTCGTTCCCTAATCTTTTATTAATAAGGATTTTCCTATGTTTTTTGGCCACGTGCGTTTCTTGAAGGCATATGATGTCTAAATTCTTCTTCTTTAGGATGTGTTCGATTCCATTCCGTTTCTTCTTATCGTTCATTCCATTGATGTTCCAGTTCCATAATTTTAGCGTCATTCTCCTTACCGCTGTCTGGATTTAAAGATTTAAACTTAAAACCTTTCTGTCTCTTCTCCCTCTTCTTCTTCTCCCTCCTCTTCCAACTCTCTTTCAATCTGCTCTTCTTCTTCTCCTGATTCGGACTCTTCCCTCCTTCTTATTCCTCCTTCTGCTCCTTTACTCTCTTCCTCTCCTTGTTGTAATTCTTTATATCTTCTTGTGAATTTTCCAATTTCCTCAGGGCTTAGCAATCTTCTTTTTACTCCTTTGTAAAAGAAAGAGACACCTTCCGGAAATTCCCATCTAAAATCAATCTTGTTTTTCTTAAGTAATTGTACTAGTGGCTTGTAGGCTTCTCTTCGTTTCAACAACCTTATTGGAATATCTTTGAATATAATTATGTAATTCCCATCAATGTAGAGTCTCTTCTCTCTGTTCCTTTGCAGAATCAGATTTTTCATCTCTCTATCTTTGAAAGTGATCAGACAATCACCCGGGAATTTCTTTACCCTACTTGATCTAATTTTGATTCTGTATGCATTATGTATTGTCTTTGCCAATTCTTCTTCCGATATCTCCATCCACTGCGCGATTTCCTTTATAAGTCTTTCTCTTATATTCTCGTTTTGCATTTCCGGTACTTGCCTCAGCCTTAAATTAACTTCTTTCTGTTTCAGTTCGTTCATTGCGATAGAATCTTTTATTTCCTCTTGTATTTTATTTAGGTTTGCAATCTCATTTCTCATCTTCTCCTCTTCTCGCTTCATCTCTTTCATTTCCTGCTTTGTCTTCTTAAATCCCTCATCCATTCTCCTAGAAACCTCCTTAATCTGTCCTTTCAGTTCACTGACTGTCTCCTCGATCTTTTTATCCATTTTCCCTATTTTATTGTCTACCTGTTCTAACTTTGTCTCCAGATTCTTTTCACTTTGTTTTATTTCTGCAAACATCTTTAATATTTCTGTTCTAAATTCTGTATCTTGCTTTGAGGCTCTCCTGTCTGTTGGTGTTCCCCCCTCTGCCCCTTTTTTCTGTGTGTGCGACATGTTCCTCTGTATCTCAATGTCCAATATATACTGTATATGTACTATATAGTTTTGTATTTACGTCACTATTAAATACACTTAAACACGATTAGGTTAACCACCCAAAAACAGAGGGTATCGCCTATATAAAGTAAGGGGGGGAAGAATAGCCAGAAAAAAGAACAAAATTACCAAAAACACAGTTTCCTTTCAATGTCCTAAATATTGTCACTTTCCCGTCAGGGGATAATTATTAGTCCACGTTCTTCTTGCCCCTATCTGGGCTAATCCAGTTCAAGGTGGTCCGGATACTCTTCTTGCCCCTATTCGGGCTAAATCCCACCAGGGCGTTAGACAGGTAGAACTGTACTTTATGCTACTAAATAGTCCAAAAAGCGATGTCTGAATTGCGGAGAAAGTCAGCTTAGGTCTTCCAATATAATTTTTAAGTTGGTATTAGAGCTAAACCCAGAAGTTATAGTTCATTATACGGGGGGGGGCGGGCTTCGTAGTTGCCACCTGAGTGTTCCGTTGAGGCTAAGTCCCCTCCACCAAATTTTCAAATTTATGTTTGGCTTAAACTAAACCAAACCCAGGAGAGAAGTTTTTCCAGTCTAAATCACCAAGAAAGTGATTTTTCAACCTTATGGAGAGAGAGTCTTTTAAATAAACATCCACACTGTTTGTTTTTTTTTTTTAAATTCAGTTTACACTGATTGAACCAGAGTTTTAAGCAAGGGGGGGAATCCAGGGGGCCTCCGACTAGTTCCTTTTTTATTCAAAGATGTTTTAAAGTAATTTATAGATGGCGCCGGGAGTCCTTCTAATCCTCCAATTAATATGGCGTCGGAGTTTCTTTCTGACTCAATAGCTTCTTCACTGAGTTGTTACCAATAGTCCTCTCTGTTCTCCTATATCCGCAATTACAGTTGTTACTGGGTCTCTTTTACTCACAGAGCTTCTCTGTTCCCCCTTTAATTTCTTCTTTTCTCCTCTTTCTCTACCGAAAGTTACTTTTTAACTTAGTGAGACTCAGGTCCAAAAAGTCTCGGGGGAAACAGAAACAGTAACCGCTAGCGGAAACTTACTTTCTCTTTCGGCTCTGCCAAAAGTGCTGCGTCTTTTTCAATGATGTCAGACAAGCCGCTGAACTCGGATTCTTCTCTTTTTTAGCCGGGAGCTTTCTTATTGTTTATCACCAACTCTCAAAATTCTTAACAGCAAATCCGGCTTTCTTCGTATCGAGAGCGGAGCGCTATTCTCTGCAGGCTCGGGGCTTCGCTAGTTAGCCGCCGCCATGGCTGCCCGATTGTCCGCCGCTCGTTCCGTCGCTCTCTTCGCCTCCTTTCAGGGGTTACCTGGCAAAACGGACGAGCTGCTTTGATACCGCCGGGAACCTAGACCTCTAGACACCCTCCAGAGGTTTGTCGGGGGGTCTTTGCGCCCTAAGAACCCCCCTTTTCGGCCAAAATAGCTAGGGCTTTCTCACCGGAAAAAACCCTCGCCTGCAACGGGAGCCGCGCTCGCACCGGAAGTCCCTATTTATCTACTTGCACTTTGACGTGCTTTTGAACTGCTAGGTTGGCAGGAGCAGGGACCGAGCAACGGGAGCTCACCCCGTCGCGGGGATTCGAACCACCGACCTTCTGATTGCCAAGTCCTAGGCTCTGTGGTTTAACCCACAGCGCAACCCGCATCCCTTGTAGGTTCTTAGGTCCCATTAAACTCAATGGATCGTACTTCTGAGTAGTTGTATACAGAATTGCACAGCACATGTTCCACTGAACCCATAGGGCCTAAAAGAGGTTACACAGTGTCATAGTTGACTTTTTATGCCGAATCCAATTTCGTCTTAATCCTGCCAATAGAACTCGGGATGTTTGCTTTCCACGATACGTTGGCAAATTACTTATTTATAAACTTCATTGCATGCTGCAATCTTTTCAATAGTAACTCCATCAGTTTCCCCCCTGTAGACATAGCACACCATGTCTCCAAGCCGATATTTCATTTTTATCATTTCCACAATTTCCTCTGTGTGTTCAGTAGACATATGAGATGACATCTAAGACCATGCCTGATTTTATAACTCTCTTAATACTGAGAGAACTGCCATGGTATAATGACATCTGCATCATAAATTCTCCCCTGTTCATACATCTATTAAGTGGAAATTGGCGCAGATTTTACTTAAGAATGCACCTGACCTTTTTCTGCTTCCATGTACAACTTAAGTGGAACTGTCAGCTGGGGTTTAAGAAGACACAGACAGCACATAGACTGCCAAATATCTTTATGGGGTATGTCTGCAGAGAAGATGTAACATCATTACATCTGCAGGACACTAGCTGATAAAGCTGTTTATCTTAGAGCTGATTCTTGTTTCTTTAACTGACTCTTCACATATTGGAAGATCTACAAATAAGAGGAAATTTTCCACTGTTTTTGCTAATGCACATTAACCTTGAACCATCATTTGAATGATATTAAAGCTCTACAATTCAACACATTCCCGTAGATCAGCCTTCACTAACTTTGGGTCCCTGGATGTTCTTGGGCCCTAGCGTCCATCATTCCTGATCATAGTAGCCAAGAAAAATGGAGGTTGTTGCTCAACAACACTGGGGGACCCAAGTTTGGGGAAGACTGCCATGATGTCAGGGAGCCGTCAAGGAGAGCAGCCTGTTCACAGATCAGAGAAGGAAAGTGAAACACTGGCCAACTTACAGTTAGTTTATTAAGGAAGCAGAACAGAGAACACATGGAGTGCTCTCCAGACTGGCTTGCAACTCCCCCTTCATTCCCTAGCCCTCTGTATCAGGCCCCTCTCTCTGTCTACATGAGCCCCAAGGGACCCTTTCTGTGGCTGCCTGGCTCTCTGCTCAGCAATATGCAGCAGATGTCTCGTTCTGGGAGGTGGGGGGACTTGCTGGTTGTCAGCAGAGAACCTGTTTAGGGTGGCTCTATGGGGAGCTACCAAGCCTGATTTCTGTCCCTGCTCTGTGCTGGGGCACCTGCCTGTTTCCTCCTCTTCAACCTCCCGGCCTCCAGTACTTCCCTCCTCTGGGGTGTGGCCAGTTTCCCACCCCCAGCAGCCAGGATCCAATTCCTCTCCCTCTGTGCTTTCCCTGGGGAGCTCTTGGTCAGGCAGCTTCCACCACTCCTCCTTATCCAGCCAGTCCTTGACACATGATGATCTTACATGATCATTGTTTTGCACTCTGCAAAGCAAAGGGTGCTTATACAGAAAAGCAAGCTTCTCTATGCACGGGTTTTCCTGGTTATCCAGATCAGTCTAGGGATGGCAGTCTAGGGATGGTGAACTTGTGGTTCTTCAGATGCTGCTAGACTCCAAATTTCATCCGCCTCAGCCAGAATGACCAATAGTCAGGAATGGTAGGACTTGTAACCCAACAACTTCTGGAGGACATCCACAAGACTTGGAGACAGCCCTGAGACTTCAAAGTCTGGACTTAAAAAATGGAATGATATCACATATTCCTTTGGCAACAGATCATAGAATCATAGAGTTGGAAGAGACCACAAGGGCCATCGAGTCCAACCCCCTGCCAAGCAGGAAACACCATCAGAGCACTCCTGACATATGGTTGTCAAGCCTCTGCTTAAAGACCTCCAAAGAAGGAGACTCCACCACACTCCTTGGCAGCAAATTCCACTGTCGAACAGCTCTTACTGTCAGGAAGTTCTTCCTAATGTTTAGGTGGAATCTTCTTTCTTGTAGTTTGGATCCATTACTCCGTGTCCGCTTCTCTGGAGCAGCAGAAAACAACCTTTCTCCCTCCTCTATATGACATCCTTTTATATATTTGAACATGGCTATCATATCACCCCTTAACCTCCTCTTCTCCAGGCTATGTGATGTGAAAGGAAGAAGACCATGTGACAAAAAAACAAAAAAACAAAAAACCCAATCACATGCATATCCAATGCACTTTCCCAAGGAGTGAGTTCCCCCTTATTAGTGGTTTTTTCCAAGGTAACTTGTTCAGTTTGGGTTGGATAGTAATTCAAACGGTGGTTCATGGTTGTGAATAGCATTTGATTGTTTTGTTTAATTGGGCAAGTGAGAATTTATTAAAGGCTGAGGATGGGGGGATGCTAAAATCCCAGTTTATTTTTTTCCGGATAAAACAGCTGATCAAATTCACTAAGATATGCAATACTAACATTTGTACTGTGTTACTGAGCTATGCCCCCCCCCCCCACAACTGATGACAAGTGAAATGAGTGCACATATTTTCACATTTGAAATGCTGGATTGCATTGATCTGATCCATCATTAAAAAACACTTTGAAATGTATGAGCTTTGACTTCCTACTTAACATTTGGCAGTGCAGGAACATTCCTGTTCTGCCGCACATCTTCAGCAATCATTTTTATCACAGGTAATTATTCTTACCAAACTGTAACATATTTAACTTGCATTTGCAGTGATTTTGAATAGTTTACATACATCCCTTTTATCTAACAGATAGATAGAAAACCCCTAAAACATTTTTTAAAAAATCTTTTGGGAGAAGTGGTAATGTGTACCAGGCAGTTGGTGCCAATAGGTACCTGGAGTACAGTTCCTAGACACTGGCCATGATCCACTGATTTCAAAATGCTTAGGAATTTTGAAGTCTGAAACCGATTGCAACCTTTGCCTTCAGTAAAAGAAAATTTCCAAGGGAAATGACAGCCAGTACTTTCAATCCCCCACAAAAAATGTGGCAAGCACATATGAGTGGAGTGCTAAAAATGTACACCATGTGTTACTCCTTGCATTTATTGAGTAAAGAATGAAAATGAAGCCAAATGGGCCCTATGCAATTCAGTTTTTCATTCATTAGAAAGCAAATGCACGACCCCAATACCCAAGGCCTTATCTTCTGCACCAGTGCAATTTTTAAGTCAGAAAAGGATCCCCCTATTCTTCCAACAAATGTCTCAACAAATGAAACCGATTTGTGTGTTTTTTTAAAAAAAGTATTATGTGGGGGAAAATACAAGAGAGAGACATCGCACATACCTTTGTAAATCAAGAAAATCTTTAATAAAAATACATTAAAAAAGAAAAGAAAAGGAATAGAGTAGAGATGTCAAGCTAGGGGTCAAAACCTGACACCGTAAAGATCCCACAGCTAGATTTGGTTCCATGAACTGTACAAGAATTTGGCTGCAGCCATGTGCTGAGATAAATCCTTCTCTTACTTCTGAAAACGTCCCATGCTGCTCTTTAAACAAACAGGCAATCCAGTCAATTCCATGTTTGTCTTGTGAAATAAAATCACAAAGGGACCTGGAGCGCCACAGACTGAGCTTTAACATGACTTGAAAGCTCCATCTCATGTTTTGTGTTCCAAACTGCTCCTTATTGAATCCATAATAATAAAAACAAAAACCTGGATGATTTTGATTACCCATGCCCCTCAAATAAGATATATCTCATTTACATATTATAATCACTGCAGCTCCCAGTATCCTGGCTACATTTAATAGGCATTCTGATAATGTAGATGGCGGTTTTTCTTCAGCATCAGTAGGTGTGATGGGGATGGCATGAAACAAACGGAAAAAGTTGAGCAAACCTGCAGCTAGGAAGCCTTCCTGAAGCTGCCGATGAAGGCCATGAGTATTGAGAAGGCAATGCTCATATTTCATTATTGCCGCATAAACCAAGCAGTGACTCACATGTTACTTCCTTCTGCTTTGTGCAATTAATTGCTGTTAATTAATTGCTTGGCAGCCACAGGCACTGGGTCGGCAACCCTTTTCTAGACAGAGCTGATGCAACACCAGTCGCTAGAAGGTTAAATGTTTTGTTTCTTCTCATTCAGAATTATATTTAAGATAACTTCCATGGCCACAGATGTTTTAGCTAAGGTGCTTCCAAGTAAGCGAAGACAAGCCAAAGGACAGAAGGTTATGCATAGTGAATCCAAGTCATATATAAGTGCTTTCTTTTACACTGCCAACAAGCCAGCTAAATGTTTTCCCCTTTCAAGAAACATAATATTTAGAAGAATTCCTTCCTTATCTAGAAAAGAAATAAAAATGGGCTAACAATTATGGCTCCCCAAGCATAGAAAAACTGGTTCTTTATAAGGAAATTAACAACGTTGTTCTTTGAAGCCAATGTTCTAAAGAAGGGGTGGGGAGTTAGCAGCCTTCCAGATGTTGGATGACAATGCACAGTATCCCTGACCATTGGTCAATGTGGCTAATGGGAGTTGGAATCCAATCTTCTCTTTGGCGATCACTTGTAGTCAAGTAAGATTGTCTTCCATGAACACGGTTTTAACAGTGAGACCGTAAGTGACTGTGGAGGCTAATTCTGGATCCACACATCCTTCCACAGTGGGGACATAGGTTTCCAGGAGGGAATTGATCATGGTGATGGTTTGTCAAGTGTGCCTTCCTCTTAGCACATTTCTCCCTTTCGTCCTGAGTTCGAGCATCTTCACAGCCCATGAGACCTTTTGTTCATGTGTGTGCATGTATGTTTATGCCTCCCACCCCATAAATACGACAGGGTAACTCCTACAATGGCTATATTGTTCCAGCTCTACCGAAAATGTCAATATCTATTATTTTTGTGACTCATATGGGCACACTGACATACTTTTAAAAGGCTTGAAGTAGCCTGTATTTGCAGGCAAACTCCGCAGTGGCCTGCACAGCAATATTAAATGTACAACTCTCAGTTTCAGGCAAGAGGGTATGTTAATATGTGGATTTGTTAGTCTGCAAGAGATGTCTGTCAGACATTAAGCCTATCACAGTGTTTGTGTGAGAGAGAGCTGCTCGCAGCTGCTTGACCTGAATTCACATGCTGGGATGACAGGCTGAGATGAAACAGAAGAAACCCCCCAGGAGAAAAGAAAGAAAGAAAGCAAATCAAACTGAGAGATGGAACCATAAACAGAGCTAGACCCTCATCAGTCTTATAGATATGGAGAGTGAAAACTCGTAGCCAGTGTTCATGGTTGCCTTTCTATGATAAAATAAAACTCAAGGTAGCTTGCAGATTGAAGAAGAAAAGAAAATATTACAAACATTACCTAATAAAACAAACAGCAGAAATACATCATCATAAAAAACCATAATGACAACAGGAGATAAATATGATCAAAGTCTCAGCTTAAAAAAAGTCCTGCTGGAATAAAAGCCATCTGGAAAGATGTTTGAGATGGAGACAGGCGAAGGGGAAGACTGATGAACTTCTATTGGGAGGCTATTCCATTGTTTAGGTACCACAGCTGGAATGGCCCCGTCTCTCTTGTCTACATAAGTAACACTCCTGTTAGCAAAGCAACAAGGAGGAAGGGTTCGATAATTGGATACAGATCCAGTAGCAGATGGTGAGGTGGAGCAGCGCTGCTTACCTGACCTCCTAGCAGGTGGGGCGCTGCTGCTTGCCAGGAGGCAGGGTGGGAGGGGCAAAGCAGCACGGGGGTCAGCACTGTGCAAAGGCACTGGAAGAAGGATCACATTGGCTCCATCAGGGCATTTGCACAGTGCTGACCTCATCCCTGTAAGCAGCAATGACTCACCTGTCGGGAGGTCAAGGAGACATTGTCTCCACACAGGGCTGTCTTAAGCATATGCGGCGCCGGGGTGCAAAGATCTGCCCGGCGCACCCCTCAGCCCAGCGCAACAAACCAGCCCGAGGCGTCAGTGTTGGTGACTGAGAAAAGCCAGGCGCTTTGTGGTGTGAGCAGCGTGCACTGGACGGGCCTCTCCACAGCCCACGCCAATCCCAGGCGTGCAAGAGGGTGGAGTTGGCTGGCCGCCTCAGCACCTCACTGGCTCACTGGTGGGCTCTTCCCCGGACTCCAGCTCTCGGGCCCCGGACTCTTGGCCTGGCACCCCTGAGCCCGGCACCTGGGTGCCCTGCACCCCTGGCACCTATGGTTAAGACGGCCCTGTCTCCATACCTCACCATCTATGACTGGGAGGAAGCAATTGCTGGAAAATCAATGAACTTGGCATGAAATTGGCCTAATACTGTCTTTCCTAGCAACCCAAGTCTGGCAGATTTTTCTTCAGCTATTAACTATGGTTATTATAGTTTCTGAGACTTTTTTTTAGATCAACCCTTCTTACCTGTTTGTGATGATTGTCACTTGTGGCTTTGCCTCCATTGATAGGGGCAATATCTGCACCATTTTGTGACCCTGTCTCCTTTTGTGCTCCTTTTAGATGTGGCAGCCAATTTTTGTAATGCCCCCCATCTCCTCTAGCCACAGCAGCCATTTTGTGACCAGCACCCATGGCACTTTCGCCACATTCCAAATGCGACCCAAAATGGTTGGTGACCCACGAGACAGAGGGACAGCAAGAAAGGTTGTATTTTTGCCACCTGAAAGAACAATATGCAAAATTCCTGCATCACTCTTGTGTTGTCAGAGAAAGCTCAATTTAAATTATATTTTGAAAGAATTAAAGCTGGATTTTATTTTACTGTAGGTTTTTTTGTTATATTTTGTAAAGCTCTTTTTGTGCTTTATTATTGGTGGTTATTTTTGTAAGAAGCCCGGTCACTTTCTGCATCATCATAGGTACTTTTAAGACACGAAGAAAACATTTCTGGATGATTTCACTGTAGGACTGGATTCAGTAATGTTCTGGCTTACATTTGTACACACACAAGGAAGATTACTTTGTAAGTTCCTCAGCAGTTATCCAGAGCTCCACCAAAATGAATCACCTTCTCAGAAAACCAAGTCTTCAAATACTTTTCTGGCCTAAAAGGTGATCTTATTTATTTATTCTGTTTGCTATGACAAGTTAGACCCAGATTTTGAACTTGTTCGAAGAGGAGATTCCTGTCTGGCCACTATTGAATCCTGCCCAGAACATCTGTAAAGATTTATATTCTGAGCCCTTAGTAACTTTACTAAGCAACACAAGCCTGTAGGAAAATATGTTTTTTATTTATAGAATAATTTTGAAAGTTGTACATTTTCCTTGCCTTGAGGATAGTTTGCCTCACAATATGCTGGCAGAAAGTTCTCAACCTGTGGGTCCCCAGATGTTTTGGGACTACAATTCCCATCATCCCTGAGCTCTGGTCTTGCTAGCTAGGGGTGATGGGAGTAGCAGTTCAACAACATCTGGGGACCCACAGGTTGAGAAAGGCTGGTTTATAAACTGTTTTATAACTACGCTCTTAGTAAGGGAGGTGAAATTGCTGCATAATGAAGCACATACACTGTGTGTAAAAAAAAAAAGTCCATAGTTGTAGTTCACCAGCATCTGAAGAGTCACTGGTTTCCTGTCCTAATGAACTTAAGCATGGAGACTTGTAAAGTCGATCAACCATCTTCATTCAGGATATGATTAAGATATGACTCAGCTGAACAGTTCAGTAGCTGGTAAAAAAATAATAATATTATCTTACTGGAGATCACATGGAATTATTTCTGCGGATCTTTCTTCCCCATTCTTTATACGTTCCAGTGTCTGGCAACCCTTTAAAACCATAGACTTGCGGGAATATTCCTAGAGAAACCCAATAGACTTAAAAACCATCTACTTCAATCCCCTTACTCTTTCCCATACCAAGATTCCTAAAAGATTGGTCTATATCAGCGGTTCTCAACCCGTGGGTCCCCAGATGTTGTTGGACTACAACTCCCATCATCCCTGAGCTCTAGTCCAACAACATCTGGGGACCCAAAGGTTGAGAACCACTGCTCTATACCATAAATATTACAAAATATTATACCATAAATATTACAGCCAGAGAAGTGAAGAAACTCAGAAAGCCATGCCAGAAATCAGGAGTAGCCAGCATTGATGTTCTCCAATATTGTAGAACTCTTAGCTACTATCAGCCCCAGCAAGCATGGCCAACGGGTCAGGGATTATGGGAGTGGTAGTCCAACGACACCTGGCAGGCAACTCATTGGGCACCCCTTCTTTAAATTATGAGGTTTTCCATCCATCCATCCATGGTATGAAGAACATTGTGTTGCACTCTAGACACCGAACCCAGGGCAGAATAGCAATGGGCTGGATTCTTAATCACTGGGTTGACCGGGGGGGGGGGGGAGGAGGTTAAGAACTCCTTCGTCTTTAAGTTTGCTAATATGAGTAAGTAGTTGCCATTTGTTGTACAGGAAAGAAAAAGGAAAGCCTTGCATTGAGACTACACTAGTAGTTTCCAACCTCTGGTCGTGACACTGGGTAATCCTGGCTAACAAAGCTACTACAGGGGGAGTACAAATGTGCCTTTGTGTGCAGCTGACTGCAGAGGTCCATGCAATACTCAAACCTTGCATATACATAATACTAATGATTGGCATTTTGCTAGATAAGTAATACAGTTGTACCTTGGATCTCAAATGCCTTGACTCCTGGACAATTGAAACCCAATCAGAAGCTGTGCTTTGGTTTCCGAATGTTTTGGAAGTTGAACAGACTTCTGGAACAGATTCCGTTCGACTCCCAAGGTACAACAGTAGTACTGTATTTGCAACCCTTGAGCCACCCAAGACCTGAGTCCATACACTACAAAGGGGTTTTCATATTTGCCTGAACCCATCATCCCCCTCACCTGGCAAACCTAGAAAACCATTTTTAGTGTGTGCCTTGCCACACTGCAGGGACACCGGGAGAACATTATATCAACCGCATCTTTACTTTGATGTATTGGAATAATGAAAGAGAATCACATTGCAACAGCAATGGACAGTTTGTTCCAATTCCCCCACTTTTGCTGTGCTTCTTGCTGAGGAGCAGCTGCAGCAATTCGCATAGGATGGTCCAGTAGCCTTTAGTAAGTACAACTCATTGGTTTTGCTCTCCAGTTTGTTAATTGGAGCTGGCTTGAGAGCATGAGCCGGGGTTATGCAGACCAATTTGAGTCATCCGGCCTCTGTCGTCATCTTTTAGTGGGTAGCTTGTCCAGAATCTCATGCTCACTCTGATGAAACCATATATCAGCCCGCTGAAACCCTCTTCATTCCTCCCCTCTGATACAATTTCAGTCATGTGAATGATAAGAGCTCATGGGTCCCACATCTCCCTTGGGTTTGCAACACCCAGTACCTGGCTGCAAACCCTTTATGCATTTAAGATGAGCTTCTGCACTGAGGAGACTATAGTACTCATACAGATGCCTGGATGATTCACGAATAGGGCAAACTCCTGACTACAGAAGTTCAGCTTAAAAGCATGGCAGGCTGATAGGCTGGGCCTTTGGCAACACAACGGAAGATATGAGGTCAATGAGCGTACTCCCAAACATATATACACACACAGTTGGAATCTCTGTGTATTTTGGCCAATCGTGGACACCGTGAAGAATGTTTTGCAGCTGAACAGAATATCACCCTATAATAAAATTGCCTAGAGTTTGTTTCAGTTAAGAAGCTTTATCCCAGAAGGGCTAGGTCACATGTTACAGTTGCTTCTTGGAGATGGGTGTTAAAGGCAAACTATCATTCATGCTTTCAGTTCACCACATTGTGCGGCTGGTTTTCTTCATGCCATGGCAAATAGTCATGAAATGTCAACACTGTGATTGCCAGGCCTTGGGCCCTGGGCCTCAGTTTAGTCGATTTACCTGACAGGAAAAGCAGGTGAAATTCCTATGCACTTAACTTGTGCACAGAAATGAAGAACCATCTTTCCCATCTAGTCGCTGCACTGCTTTCCCCCATCTGCAACTTTGTTCCAGCTAACATGTCTCTCTCATTTTAATTGAAACCATCCCCCCTGGAAAGTCTCCATTTTGGAAATGCTTTTTTGGTCGGGTTTGAGTTCACTAATTAGGCTCAGCTTTTTCTTTCAGGAGGATGGAAATTCTTACTGCTGTTGATCTCATTCTGATAGGGTAACACATTTTCCAACTGAAGATGGATAAAAAGTCTGGGAAAGATATAATATTGTGCACTATTTTAATTGCCAAAGTTGGACATTTTCCTCTGAAAAGGAGAGAGGGCAGTTCAAAATAGGAGAGTTAGGAAGAGAATAAAACAAGCTGGCCGGAATAAGTCTTTTGCAAGTGATATGAGTTTTGCATGCACCTTTTTAGCCAGTCAGTAGGAGTAACTGATATAAAAGCCAACTTGCTTTGGATATTGAAGTGGCTGAGTGTATATTTGGCCACATGTAATAAAACATTGGGACGCGGGTGGTGCTGTGGGTTAAACCACAGAGCCTAGGACTTGCTGATCAGAAGGTCGGCGGTTCGAATCCCCGCGACGGGGTGAGCTCCCGTTGCTTGGTCCCAGCTACTGCCAACCTAGCACTTCAAAAGCACGTCAAAGTGCAAGTAGATAAATAGGTACCACTCCGGCAGGAAGGTAAACGGCGTTTCCGTGTGCTGCTCTGGTTCGCCAGAAGCGGCTTAGTCATGCTGGCCACATGACCCGGAAGCTGTGCGCCAGCTCCCTTGGCCAGTAAAGCGAGATGAGCGCCACAACCCCAGAGTCGTCCGCGACTAGACCTAATGGTCGGGGTCCCTTTACCTAATGAAACAATATGGCAGTGGTTGTTAAGCTGTGCTGTCTGAAAGTTGAAAAATAGGACTTGGGCTGGTGTTAGCTGATTGGCTACTATTTTATGTTCCTTGATTCATTTCACTAGAGAAAGTAGGAGAGGAAAAGGGTGGTGGAAAGCCCTGTGGGTGGTGGGGAGCTATCAGGAGCCTGAAAATAAAACACGCTAAACATGTGGTGATGTTGATGACTAAAACTTACTAGCATACCCTCCAGCATGTCCCAGCGGAAAACTGGAGCATGCGTTTTTTAGGGCTGCGCTCCTATATGAGTCACATGACCTGTGCAAGAACACAGTGCCCCCAAACAATGCTCATTTCCCCAAGCTTAATTCCTCAAGGACCGCCACTTTCCATATGAACCTACCCAGACCTTGAGATCATCTTCTGAGGCCCTTCTTCGTGTGCCTCCGCCACAAGAGGTCCAGAGGGTGGCAACATGAGAACGGGCCTTCTCTGCAGTGGCTCACCATCTGTGGAATGCTCTCCCCAGGGAAGTTCGCCTGGTGCCTTCATTATACACCTTTAGGCACCAGGCAAAAGGTTCCTTTTTAACCAGGCCTTTGGATGATCTGATTTACATCCTATGCCCTTTTAAAATGTGTTTTTTGGGGGGAGGGGGCTATTGGGTTGCTGGTTTTATTTCTATTAGGTATTTTGTGGTTTTATATCTTGATTTAATTCTGTGAACCGCCCTGAGACCCCCGGGTATAGGGAGATATATAAATTCAATCAATAATAATAATAATAATAATAATAATAATAAATTTTCAGTTCTCCACATTTCCACCTCACTTTGCTTTAAAAACAAACAACAACTTATGAAAAGTTACCAGTATCTTAGTGCAAATTATTCCTTATACTCTTGTATGCAAATGTGCCTAATATGATGCATTTTGGCTGTTATTTGCACAAGTACATGCCTTTTTATGCATGCATTACACCAGTTTAAACATCTTTGTACACATTACTTGGCTGGAGAACTGTTCTGCAAGATTCAGTACAATTTTCAATAGATGGCTGTGTTTCAGTTCACGTATTGTATCAAAAAGTGCAATGTTGGTAGGCTCCCCCATAGATGTACACAGAATTGAATTTCTTCCCTATCCCTAGTGACAACTCCAAATTGATTTTGCCCATTGTAATGAGAAAGCTTCTAATCCGCACCCAGACCATCTATATATGGAAGGCCTCTTATTTCCATATAAAAGAAAGATGAATTTCCATGTGGATTTTTTTAAATTAAAAACAAACCAACCACAAATGAATGGGTCTATGGGTTAACACATGCAAACATAGCATGGACTGGAAACAGGGTGATTCATCTATCCTACAAAGTAATGTCAGTGACTGAACCTGGGCAATCTGAATCCAGAACATATGTTTACCACTAAGCAGTGGTCCCAAGTGCAGGCCTGCCATATTTTGAAGAGCAAAAAAGAAGACACATTTGCCGACTTTTACTTTTAACTATGGATCACTATGATGACTTTACCCATGAAAAAGAGGACGTGTCCTGGAAAAAAAGGACATATGGCAACACTTACTAAGTGCTTCAAGAATCTTGGCCATTTTGGGGGAGGTAGAAGTTCACCATTACTACAAAGAATCTTCTTGGTTAACCAGCATGGGAAAAGAATGGTTGCCATATGGATAAACTTATACATCAAGCTTTTTTTATTTATAATTATCACAAAAACATGCCGTTGGTTTTGATTTACTATATACGCATACATACATACATACATACATGTGGAGATGGTAAAACACCACAAATACATTGACTATCATTTCCAGACAGCAAAGAACAATACAGTTTAATTGTCCCTGTTGATTAGTTTTGCATTCTTTCTCTCGTTCTACTTAGAACGTATTTCATGCTCATTTTAAGTTGCCAGGCCACTTTCAGCAAGATTTCAGTGACACCAAAAATATATTTCCTTAAATACGGGACCAAGAATGAATGATGAAGATAAGCCAAAGCATTTATCTCAATTGTTTGGCAAAAGAAGATCTGTGCTACAGGCATCTCAGAGTTATCAGTCCCGAAGAAGATCCAATTTCTGTACAGTGACAAATCTTGTACAATTCATACTTGTTTAAACTTATATGGTCTGTGGGTTATATTCATCTAAATCATACTCAGAGGTGGTAGACTCATTGAAATAAATGGATGTAGCTAACTTTAGCCCATTAATTTCAATGTGCTTATTCCATGTATGACTTATTCATATACAACTCTGGACCAACTGCAGTACTGCGATGGATGGGAAAACAACCACAAAATGTTTAATTTTATTCACCAACTTCAGAAAGATAGATATTCAGCAGCCATGCTTGGTGGATACTTGCTGTTTGTTGTCTTTTGGGTGAAGCCTACTGAAGACCTTCCTGTCTCAACCATCTCAACCATCTTTCAAAGTAGAGGACTTTCTTGGTTTGCATCTGTATTGGAATTATTGTCAAGATATTGTTAAAGTGTTTTAATTGTTTTGTCATTTGTGTGTTTCCCACTTTGGGCTTTTTTGGGATGAAGGGCAGGATATAAAATTAATAAACAAACCTATGCTGGAGCCGTAACATTAGTACAGTGGTACCTCAGGTTACAGATGCTTCAGGTTACGGACTCCGCTAACCCAGAAATAGTACCTCGGGTTAAGAACTTTGCTTCAGGATGAGAACAGAAATCGTGCTCTGGTGGCGTGGCAGCAGCAGGAGGCCCCATTAGCTAAAGCAGTACTTCAGGTTAAGAACATTTTCAGGTTAATAACGGACCTCCAGAACAAATTAAGAACTTAACCTGAGGTACCACTGTAGAGGCAAATGTGCTGGAGATGGAGCAGGGAAAGACATGGACACAAAGGATCTGTAACCTTCTCGGTTCTCACCCACACAAAACAGAGTGAAGCGCACACTAGCCCTCTCAGAAAAGTTGTTTTTGAAAAAGAGCCTGGAATGGCAAAGAGGGAAGAAGAATATCACTCTGTCCTCAATCTGGTAAAGGTAAAAGGTAAAAGTCCCCTGGACAGTTAAGATCAGTCAAAGGTGACTATGAGGTGTGGCGCTCATCTCACTTTCAGGCTGAGGGAGCCAGCATTTGTCCACAGACAGCTTTCCAAGTCATGTGGCCAGCATGACGAAACTGCTTCTGGTGCAACGGGACATTGTTATGAGTGCCAGAGCGCATGGAAATGCCATTTACCTTCCCGCCGCTGCGGTACCTATTTATCTACTTGCATTGGTGTGCTTTCAAACTGCTAGGTTGGCGGGAGCTGGGACAGAGCAATGGGAGCTCACTCCATCACATGGATTCAAACTGCTTACCTTCCAATCGGCAAGCCCAAGAGGCTCAGTGGTTTAGACCACAGCACCAACCACGTCCCTCATTCAGTAGAGTATTGAAAAAGGTGGTTCATTGACATTTGACCCCACCCTTTGAATTGTTCTGTTCTTATATTACATATAGAAAAGAGAGAATGAAGATTGGTAACATATATGGCTATAACTACCCACCCCCAGTATACATGTAAAAGAAGCAGAGCTATTAAATATAGCTGGGTAGACATTATGATTTACTGGAATGAATTGAGAAGATTATTTGGTTATTTAATGCACCAATGAAAAATACATTTTGTGTGTGTGTTAGAATCATTGATTATACTTATTTTAAAAATACGTATGTGATGCACTAGTTTTCTAATACTTTAAAAAAAAATCTGGATTAAGGGCAAGATTTTTGAGGGATTGAAATCAAATCTAGTATGGGGATAACCCATTACTTTATAAATGTTGGAATTCATCCCAAATTGCTAGTCAAAGAGGTGAAAACTGACCGCATATTAAAGATTCCCTGCAGGAATATATTCTTGAAAAAATGTCTTCTTGTGCTGAATTACTTGCACAAATTCAGATAATTTACGCAGAATAGGTAACAGATGTGAATTTCACAGCCACTTCTCAGAATGATACAGCTATGGTCAATAAAGTATAATGTAGAATTCACATTAAAAAATAAACAAAATATTGAAAGTACAAAAGAAACACATGAAACAAGGTTATAATTTGCTGATAAATTTATTGTTAGGAATGCACGGTGCGGGAGATGTGGGGAAGTTCGATAGAAAGTTGAAATAAGTTGTTGAAATGGTTTGGTTTTTTTCTTTTTCTTTTCTTATTTTTTCTTTTTCTTTCTTCTGTTCTATCTGTAACTGGAAAAAATGTAATAAAAATTATTATAAAAAAAAAATAAACAAAATGCACATATAGATGTCCTATGTATTCATTCTGAGCACTCCATACAAGGAGGGATTTGGGGATTCTGTGAGCATAACACAAGGGTGGGGTGTCTAACAAGGTCTATGGCTGTAGTCCACAACTGACCTTAAAAAGGTGAAGTTAAAGGGACCCCTGACCATTAGGTCCAGTCGTTGCTGACTCTGGGGTTGCGGCACTCATCTCGCTTTATTGGCCGAGGGAGCCAGAGTACAGCTTCCGGGTCATGTGGCCAGCATGACTAAGCCACTTCTGGAGAACCAGAGCAGTGCACAGAAATGCCGTTTACCTTCCCGCCGGAGCTGTACCTATTTATCTACTTGCACTTTGACGTGCTTTCAAACTGACCTTACTACACACTAAATCTCTAAAAATATGTATTAAAAAATCGTGCATAGCTGAAAACACAAGTTCTTGCGCATGCTGTAGCTAAGCTTGCCTGCTTATTCCCTTAGCTTCCCACAAGTCCCTGTGTGCAAGGCTCCCACATAATGTATACTTGCATACCTGCATACGTATCTCGCAGGCAAATCCAGAGAAGGACTGTCTGTGATTCTGGGCTACAATTGATTGTTGTTGTTGTTTTGTCTATGTGTTTGTTTACTTTGGAGTGTGGTTTTATTTACTCTCTGGTTTTATCTTCTTGCAATCATAGAATTTTAGAGTTGAAAGGCAGCACAAGAATGTGGTCGTTGTACTCTGTGTGCTTGTCGCACAACACACCAACCCCGAAAAGTCAGTTGCACTATATTATTTTCCGTTCAGCAGCCTAACAGCCCATGGATAGAAACTGTTTTTTAGCCTGTTGGTACAGCTGATTATACTTCTATATCTCCTGCCCGAGGGTAGAAGATTAAAGAGGTGCTGGCTGGGGTGTGAATCGTCCCTGAGAATTTTTCTCGCTCTCCTAAGGCAACGATCCCTTGCGATGTCATCTAGCGAGCTCAGGGGACAGCCCATGATATCATGTGCTGTGTTCACCACCCTCTGTAAAGACTTTCTGTCTGTGGCTGTCAAGCCAACGTACCACACTGTGATACAATATGAGAGGACACTTTCTATTGTGGACCAGTAGAAGGAGGTCATCAATTGTTTAACATTGTTCTTTTGCAAGACCCTGAGAAAATTGAGTCTCTGTTGGGCCTTCCTAACCACCTGAGTTATATTGTTTTTCCAAGTGAGGTCTTCATTAAGGTAAACTCCCAGGAATTTAAAGGAAGAGGCTCTCTTCACACAAGCCTCCCTGATATACAACGGAGCTAGTTCCCTTCTCTTCCTCCGAAAGTCCAACACCATCTCCTTTGTCTTGCTAATATTTAGGTGCAAGTTATTCTCTAGGCACCATGTAGATACTTTTTGAACCTCCCCCCTGTACGCTGATTCATCTCTACCTGTAATTAGACCCATTATGGGTAGTATCACCTACAAACTTAATAACTGCAGTGGATGGATCAGATGAAATACAGTCATATGTATACAGCGGGTACAGGTAGGGACTCAGCACACATCCCTGTGGAGTGCCAGTGCTGAGCTTCAGGGAGGTAGATGTAACAGGCCCAATCTTCACTTTTGTGTCCGACATAACTGGCAAAGGGCACCATTTTTGTGATGACAGTGATGGCATATATGAAGTGTTTTTATTTATTTGTTATTTCATTTATAAATCACTTAAAGCAGGGGAGGCGTCTGCAACCCTCCGGAGTTTGCTAAACTGCACCTCCTATTATCCCTGGCCATTGCCCTGGCTTGAAGGGGCTGATGGGAGTTGTAGTTAAGCAGTATCTGAAGGTCATAGGTTCCCCATCCCTGGCTTAAAGATGTGTCCCCTAAATAAATCATAAGCATGTTGTTGTTGTTGTTGTTGTTTAGTCGTTTAGTCATGTCCGACTCTTCGTGACCCCAACGACCAGAGAATGCCAGCCACTCCTGTCTTCCACTGCCTCCCGCAGTTTGGTCAAACTCATGCTGGTAGCTTCAAGAACACTGTCCAACCATCTCGTCCTCTGCCGTCCCCTTCTCCTTGTGCCCTCCATCTTTCCCAACATCAGGGTCTTTTCCAGGGAGTCTTCTCTTCTCATGAGGTGGCCAAAGTATTGGAGCCTCAGCTTCACGATCTGTCCTTCCAGTGAGCACTCAGGGCTGATTTCCTTCAGAATGGATAGGTTTGATCTTCTTGCAGTCCATGGGACTCTTGAGTCTCCTCCAGCACCATAATTCAAAAGCATCAATTCTTCGGCGATCAGCCTTCTTTATGGTCCAGCTCTCACTTCCATAAGCATGATAGGTCGCCTGATTTAGCCCCATCGCAAGTACAATGCTGGTGTGCCGGGTATCAGGGAGCCATTGTGTCATATTTATTGAGTGTACACTTTCCCCAAACATTTGCTGAAGGGTAACCAGCTGGAAAGAATTGCTACAGCTTTAAAGTGCTAAGAGAGATGGTGAAAGTAGATTGTGCATTGCTGGGTTCTCATGCGATTCCCATCAAGGTCATTGTGAGTGCAGAAGGAAAGAGGCCAGCTATCTCTGGCGCTAACAGTGAGGTCTAGGGCTTCTTGTAATAGCTTTGCCAGCTCACGTGACAGCGAGGCAGTTAGCATTTGTCTAATTACCATAATACGTTAACTCAGATCAAGTTAAGAAATCAGATTCAGAGCAGCCTTCACAAACCACTAGCAGCAAGAGGAGCATGCGGTGGCTCTCGAAAAGTCTAATCCACGTATTGACATGTTGATCTAAACCTCCACATAGTATTTGCAAATGGAAGTTCTCATATGAGAAGAAGCCACAGGAAAGCTTTGTTTGTTAGCAGTTTTTTTCTCTCAGATCAGCCAGAGAAGCAGTTTGGGAATCTCAGTGTATAAATGAGAAAAGGTTGCAGAGAGAAAAAACTGAGACCTGTTTATTTAACATTGTGGAAACAGTTAGAAATCAAGCACACCTCTGACACTGAAAGCTCGAATGGTTCAAGGAATTTATCATTCTGCATTCACAAGGGAGTAGTGAATATACATCACTAGACTTAGCTAAGGATGCTTATGAAATACCCGTACCCCTGCCTCTTCCTAAAACTGGATTTTGGTCTCCTAAGCACCATACCTTGCGTGTGAAAAAGGTACTGAGGAGTCAACTCTTAGCCATTCTCTGTGCTGTTAGGATGGTTGTGTAGACATAGTTAACTGCAGTGTTTGTGTTTTCTTTTCCTTACAGATTGCTAGTGCATATGCGCATTGATGAACAGCACAATCCTATACATATCTACTCAGAAGCAAGCTGAATTGCACTTACTGGAGCTTCCAGGTAAATGTGTATGGGATGAAACTCCACTTTGAAAGCAAGCTTGCTGTGATTACTTGATTGCATTAAAAAAAATTTCCTTTTTGTATTGCGATTTAAGCAATATACATGTCTGCACAATTTTATGTGTGCGTTGATTAAATCACACTACAAAAAGAGCTCTGATCTAATAATATGACTGCATCAATATTTCATCTGCGTGGCACTTTAATCAATGCACGTCAGTGACCTGTAAGAAAATTATGCCACAAAATCAAAGCTGCAGCAAACTCGACATGAATACGCCAACTCCAAAATTAGTTTTAGAAATTATCTGAACTGAGCTGAAAGGCAGTGAGACAGAGGGAAGAATCAAGCTAAAGACAAGTAACAAAGCAGTTATTTATAATGTGCTCGACCAGTTGACATTTCAAGGTTTCTTCCTATTTTAGTCATTTAACTTTGATTTGATCTATGTTTCGCACAATAGACAGTTGCAGTAGAATTCTGACCTGTACCGCTTCAGAATGCAGGTGTGGGTGGGAGAATCAAATTTTTGAATGCTCTCTTGCATTTCTTTTAAGTAAGGAAATCCTTGCCCTCTTCCTGAATAAGCGAATTGCCTAAATGCATAAAACAGTTTGCACATGTGAACATTCGGCTACACTTTAAAGTGGTACAACCTTGAATTCTACCTAACTCTGCCGTGTCAGATTCTACAATGTGTAGAACATCTCTAAAGGGTCCACCAATAAAGATTAAGTAGTTATATTGTTTGCTTCAAACTATAAAGCCCTAAACGGCCTCGGCCCAGTATACCCAAAGGAGCGTCTCCACCCCCATCGTTCAGCCCAGAAACTGAGGTCCAGCTCCTAGGGCTTTCTGGTGGTTCCCTCACTGTGAGAAGTGAGGTTACAGGGAACCAGGCAGAGAGCCTTCTCGGTGGTGGCACCCGCCCTGTGGAATGCCCTCCCATCAGATGTCAAGGAACTCTGATTTTTAGAAGACATTTGAAGGCAGCCCTGTTTAGGGAAGTTTTTAATGTTTGATGTTTTATTGCATTATTATTATTCTGCTGGGAGCTGCCCAGAGTGGCTGGGGAAACCCAGCCAGATGGGCGGGGTATAATTATTATTATTATTATTATTATTATTATTATTATTATTATTACTTCATAACGGGATACATTCTGTTTTATGTCTTCCTCAAACCCCTCTTGTTGTATGGACTCTTTTTAAATATAGTACATCTCCAATTCTGCTTTCCCCCATAAGATATAAACGAAGCCTTAACCTATTCCATTTATTTCAGTTTCAATTAAGATTAATTACTTTAACTTGTTCAAGTGAAATCAGATCTAGACTTCACTGTCAGTTCCGTTTCTCATCAAGCTGAACGAGTCATACAGTTCTCATTCCTGTAGCTCTTTTAATTTTCCCAGAGCTTCTAGTATTGGCTAAAGACTGGTCCCACTGGGCTTAAGGAGGAGCAAATATGGGGGAGGCCTGTCAAATTATGAAAAATCTCACAGATGTTCTTCTAAAAGACTATTCTCTTTCTGTTTCACTGCCAAAGCGCTTTGATCAAAATGAGATGCTGTTGAGCTAGGTAAGTAGCAAGCAAGTACCCCTCAAGAAACATCTCTTTCTCATTGAAATTCCTTCTGTTAATAATAGCATGTCACATTTCACATGACTCTCTCAGATCCCGATTTTAAACACTTACTGTTTGCTGCTAGCAAAATATAATGCAGCTCCTTGGATTTCCATGCCTTGGCAATAATTTAAGCCACTCATTAAATCTCCTTATTCCCTCACCTGCACCAGCAGCCCAAGAGAGAACAGGGCTGTAGGTGATCAGTGCAAAGCCCATTTTAGAAGAGGGAAATTTCATTAAATGCCATATGTTCAGAGCTGATGCAGAGTACTGGCTAAAGAACCCGAGCTACAAATCAGGAGGCCCCCATTTTGAATATCGCATCTGCCACAAACTCACTAGGTGGCCTTAGGTGTCAGGAGCAAGCCAGCAATAACTCACACGCAGTAAGTGAAGTTAACTCTTCAATAGAAGAAACCGGATCTGCACAGGAGTGCCAGGCCTAATAAGCACCAATCACAACAATACAAACACAACACGTAGGCTAATTGTTAGCAGAGAATATATAATAGAATAATGATATCATTCAAACTGTAGGAATAAGTCAGTCCAAGTTCATATGTACAATATAACAGAGTGGAAGCGAGGACCGTCAAGCTGTGTATTCCAAAACAGATTTCTAAGGACAGTCTCACAGTAGTCTTTCAAAAGTTTCAGCAGATGACGTCTCAAAAGCCTCAAAAGGACAGTGTCTCCAGAATGATACTACTGTTTTGTACTAGTCTTCATCAGCTGGAAATAAGATACAAGGCATGTAGCCAATGAATGAAGGTGCCCGCCTTCCTAGAGCTGCCTAAGTCTCCTTCTCTGCCTTGTCTTTCCCAAGCAATCTGAGACTGTGCTGGTGTGCCTGCCTTTGCTGCTCCTGCTGCATGCCTCTTGTGGTCCTGGGAGCCCAGGGAGAAGGGGAGCTTATTGCAGCAGGAGGGGGAGGCCCCTCTGCTTCATCTCTGCCTCTTGGCTTCCCTCATCCCACTCTCCTGCTTCCACTTCCGCTACTGATTCTGGACTTCTCTCTACCACGGACTCTCCCTTCTCACTAAGCCCTGTTACCGCTTCAGCTACTGACCCCTCCTCTTCCCAGTCTTCTCCCTCTGACCACTCATCATTGTCCCACCACCATTCCCCGGGCCCTGAGCCTTCTTCCCCTGGTACCTTCCACCATTCCTCTGCATCCTACCAGTCCAGGACATTAGGCAAGACCAGGGATAGATTCCTGGCTGGAATGTGCCCTTGAACTCTGATAAAGCTTCTTGCTTGCTCGGAGAGAGGATGGAGGTGCATGTGGATGCATAGAAATTTCTGACTGTGGCAGCAATATACAAAGATAAGGGATGCATTTGTTGCTCTGCTCACTTTTCTCTCTTTCCCTACCCATCACTAGCATGTGGCCCCTGAAAGCTTGTCTGTGAGGGAAAAAGAATAAGAATAAGAATTTATACCCCGCCTGCCAGGGAACTGCCATCAGAGGCAAGAGGAGAGGTAAGACTCTCCAATGATGCAGGGGAGGGAACTAGCAAGGAGAGAGAGCTTCCCCTGGGGAAGGAAATCCAGGGGACACCAGGGAGAAAGGGGAGGCTGAGAGTACTGCGGAGGGGAGGCTCTGAGATTCTTCCAGTGAAATCAGCGGAGAGAGCACAGGACCTCCGCTTGGCACACCCACGCTGCGCAGAAGGCTTCCGCGCAGAGAATCTAGGAGGAGGCTTGGCATCAAAGAATTTCTATGTTGGAGGAAGTTTAGGAGACGCCCACTCACGGATTCTGCCAGTGACTAAGACAGTCGCGTTATAAGGGCTGTCAAACCAGGGAAAGGTTCAGCTATACTACTAGCTTGGAGCAGTTTGCAGTTTACGCACAAGCAACCCCAATTCCCATTACACCGCCCATCTGGCTGGGTTTCCCCAGCCACTCTGGGTGGCTCCCAACAGAATATTAAAAACACAACAAAACATCAAACATTAAAAACTTCCCTAAACAGGGCTGTCTTCAGATGTCTTCTAAAAGTCAGGTAGTTGTTTATTTCCTTGACATCTGATGGGAAGGCATTCCACAGGGACTAAGTTAGCTTTAGCCTTGCACTTCATCTTTATTAGGTTATTTATCATGGACACAGAAGCCAAATATCTGAAATGAAGTGACTGGTGACGATGTTTATGTCTGCGTCGGCGGATAAGACCGGAATGGACTGAGGCACATAAAAAGAGAAAGGGCTGTCTGGCCTGCTCTTGATTTGTGCATTCTAGTGCCTTTGTGCTCACCTGACTTAGTCATCTTGGGACAGTCCTTCTAACTGCGAAAAAGCTTCTCAAAGATGAAGGAAGCTGTATGTGGCAACTAGTCTTCAGCAGCTGCTGGTTTTCAAAACATCTTTTTCTTTTTGAAGTGAGCTGCTGCTGAATTCAACAATAAGCAACAAGACAGTGAAGATGTTCGTGGGTATTCCTGGTTCTCTTTTAGCCTCTGACAGATGGTGCGGTAATAATCCCATTTGATCTCGTTTGGAGCTAGAGAGGGGGCTGCTTCTAGATACTGAAACATCAATGGCCTGGAGTGCCTTTTATCCACTGAACATGGCTCCATCTCTCTCTCTCTCTCTCTCTCTCTCTCTCTCTCTCTGTGTGTGTGTGTGTGTGTAACAACAACAGGTATTGGCTGTAATCATTCTTTCTCTTTGGACTTCTACATTGTTCCACTGTGATGCACATTGTTACATCACAGTGAATACAACTCAGAATCTAGGATTGGGTAAAGAATGCTACAGCTCATCTCCTGGTAAAGCCACTTCCGAGCTTGGGAGGAGGTGGCGTTGCGGGCTTCACGCCCACCCCACGTGTGCAGGGGCTGTCCCCAGCCCCTGCGAGATCAGGGGAATCCTCGGCCGCGTCATCCACCCAGCCACCCAATTGGCTGGCTGGGGGGCGTGGCCTGCCCTATTTAGGGCCGGCGCGGCCGAGGCTCCCCCCTCTTTTCACTGCGCCAGCCAGCAGATTAGTTTCCGACCCTCCCTCCCTTAGGCAGGCTCCTTGACTTTGCTGTGGACTTCGGTTGGTCGCCGCAAGGGGCCTGGTAGGATTTTTTTCCAATTGGTAAATTTCCAGCCAATTGATTTTTCACCTACCTCGTTGCAACTCATCACAACTCCTCGGCATTGGCGGTTAGGCATTGGTAAGGGAGGGTTAAGTGTGAGTGGGGGGGGAGGAAGCGCCATCACCTCCCCCCACAGCAAAGGGTAGTCCAATAAAGGACTCCGGGGGGGGGGGTTGCCCTGTCCGAAGCCTATGGAGGTGTGGGCCTAAGGCATGCCCCCGAGCGGTGACCCCGTGGGAGTTCCTAGTTGGCGTGCCTCAGCAGGACTCCCTCTTCTGGTGGTTAACCCTTCATGCAATCGGGCTGAAGCCGGCTAGCCGATAGGACCAATGCCTAAGCCAATACCTCTCATTCCTGTAATCAATAAAGTTGTGGCCTATTTCGCCCATTAACCTTAATACTTGGTGTCCTGTGTCTTTATTTCTTCCTGGGGGAGGCAGGAACTCGCCACGCAAACAGTGAGCAGGGAAAACGTATTCAACCAGTCTGCTGGAAGCTGCAAATATTGCTTGAAAGCTTATGGGAACAATTCAAGGTACTCAGTCCCCCGCCCAATATATCTCAATATGTCTCAGTTCGATCCCCCAACTGCACAATACATTTAAAGCACCATGATACCACGTCGAACAGTCGTGGCTTCCCCCAAAGAATTCTGGAAACTATAGTTTCTTAAAGGTTCTAAGAATTATAAGGATATCACTATTCCTCTCACGGAGAACTACAATCACGAGGCTCCAAAAATAACAGATTGGCAAATCAAATTACAGGAATTGGTGGAGACGGCTCAACTGACTAGTAAACTCAGAGGAAACTCAAAGCAAAAATTAGCAGGAAAATGGGATGTTTATAAAAAATATGTTCAAAAATACAATAATAGTTTTGACTCCATGCTAGCATTCAAGTGATAAAGGAACTAAAAGGAGGTGGACTACAATTAAGGATTTATTATGTTTTCAGAATGTATTAGAAAAATTATATAGAAAGGTTTATTGTTTTGTGTACGTTCAAATGTAAGATAAAACATATGCAAAGGGACTTGACAGGAAGTCAAAGTTGAAGAAAAGATTTTGGAAGATAAAAGGGGAAAAAATATTTACTTTCATTATTATCATTTTCTGTGCGGGTGTGGGTGTGTGGGTGTTTGCACATATGTGTGTTGTTGTATGCAATGTTTGGGAGGAAATAAGATGGTAAATAACAAATAACAAACTAAATATCAATGTATGTAATCTTTATTTCTTAATTATATTTAGTGGTAGTATGGCTGTATTGTTTTTTGTAACATAAAACCATTCAATAAAAAAAATATTTTTTAAAAAAAGAGAACTACAATCCCCAGAATGGTTTAGCAACCAATGTCTCTTCCCAGGAAATATTTACTTCTTCAAAATTACCACTGTTCAGAAGTACCTTGCACATACAAATCCCTTCCCTGCATGCTTTTCTCGGTCTTCAGCATATTTACATCTGTGCAGAACCGTTTCTGTGGTTTTAGCTATGCCAGACATAGAAATGTAAAGTCTTGTCCAAGTGTGAGCTGGAATAAGAGTAGAAGCTGAAGTCTAGGAGGATAAATATAGAATTACATTGGCTTTCTCCGTGGAAGAGATGGCCAAAGTGTGTGGCTCATAAAGTACACGCGGTTCCCAGCTTGTTCAAGAGCAGCTCTTGGGTAGCGTTTGAGTGTAAATAAAAAAATGGCTTAGAAGCAAGAGGGCTTTGTGGGCATAGCAGATGCTTTGCCTTTGCTGCCTGTCTTCTAGCCAAGCTACAAGCCAGCAAGGCAGGGTGCCAGGGGTGTGATCTGCTGGACCTTGCAATGTTATGGATTTCCTACACAGAAAGCACTTATGTGTAGGATAAACAGGAAAAGTCGCATGTCAGCCATGGCATGAGATCATCACAACATGCACATATTTCCATCTGTTTATATGACCACTGCAGAGGGGTAGATTACAAACGCCACAGTTCACGGACATTGGAAAACGAGTGTTTCCGCTATTGCATCCTGGCTTCCCCACCCCTTAGGACAGGCAAAGGCAAACTCCGGCCCTCCAGATGTTTGGGACTACAATTCCCATCATCCCTAGCTAACAGGACCAGTGGTCAGGGTTGATGGGAATTGTAGTCCCAAACATCTAGAGGGCTGGAGTTTGCCTATGACTGCCTTATGAGGACCAACTCTGCACGTCAGCAGTTCATCTCCATCCAATGTTTTGAAGGGGCTTTTTGCTGAGAATTCCTGAATAATGTAGGTTGGGAGAATCAGTGTTCTGATGTGGATCAGAGAATGGAGAGCAAAGTTAGTGTTGCCATGGGTTTGCATGGGAAAAGCCCACAAGAAGATAAAAGAAACTCGGAGGAGACTAGTAGGCAGAATGATTGTACTTCGAGGAAGTCATGTTGTGCGGATGCCTGATTATTGTCTTCCAGAGCAACTACTCTATTCCGAACTTAAAAATGGAAAGCGTAATGCTGGTGGTCAACAAAAGAGGTTCAAAGACTCTCTCAAGGCAAATCTTTAAAAATGTAGTATAAACACTGACAACTGGGAAACACTGGCCTGCGAGCGCTCCAGTTGGAGAACAGCCTTTACCAAAGGTGTCATGGGCTTTGAAGACACTCGAACTCAGGATGCAAGGGAGAAACATGCTAAGAGGAAGGCACACTTGGCAAACCCTCACCATGATCAATTCCTGCCCAGAAATCTATGTGGAAGGACATGTGAATCCAGAATTGGCCTCCACAGTCACTTACAGACTCATGGTTAAAACTGTGTTCATGGAAGACAATCTTACTCGGCTACGAGTGATCACCAAAGATGAAGAAAAAGACTTTGGGGAAAGCTTGCATCCTAAACATATTCCTCTGAAGTTATGTCCTTTTGATTTTGAGGGAGTTACCTGCAGTAACATCTGACAGGGTGGAGAAAAGTATAGTGGCATTGCCTACCATGTGGAGGTGTCAGGGGCTGAACAGATGAGGAATGGTGGGGGCCACTCCCCCCTTCTCCTTAACCTTCCTGAGAACAGGAGAACACTATAGATTTAGAACAGTGGTTTGCAGAAGGTCATAGTTCAGAGGCTGCAGAGGGGAGAAGCTGGGAAATACTGGAAGAGGAACAGCAGGAAGGAGGAGGAGAACCAGGGGAGAGACAGCTGACAGACTCAGTGCCATTGGAAAGCATTCCTGACCCACCCTCTCCCAAAACTAGGCTGGCATTGAGGGTAGTAGAACAGAGAGCTCAGAGACAGAAAGCTCGGATGAGCCAACGCAGGGGTGATGTAGAATAGTAGAGGGGTGGGACTTTACTTGGAGAAATGTCTCTCGCTGTGATTATTGAATAAACTATTTGGTAAGAACTCTTCTTCTTTTTATCTGCTTCTTTGCTGTCACCGTGGGAGGGATAGGATTCCCTGGAGCCTGACAGGAGGTCCTTGTTGACAACAAAGAGGCAGAAGTGTGAGGAGACAGGGAGGTTGGCAAGGAGCAGAGGGAAGGGTGGAGCCAGCCTGACACTGCACCCACCCTGGGCTAATCTCCCCGCCGTCTCCCTCCTCCTCTCGTTCAGTTACCAGCAGTGACCTCCACATTGGGAAACCAGTAAACAGCACCACAACACTGCCTGCAGTTGGTTTCCTTTCAAGGAAGCAGCCTTATTTTGAGTTCCAGCTTGAGAGCCAGTTACAATCTGTACACTGCAACCATATACAATATGTACATTGTGACTATGTCCCTTCAAGCAACCATAGGGGCCCAGCAATGGAAGTTCATTCCATCACTACTACAAGGGAGTAACCCATTTGTAGCTCCCCAAACGCTTTTAATGACACCCCACATTTTCACCTTCTTTTGTAAATTCGGCTGAATCGGTTTTATTTTAGTGTTGTTTCGCTGCATTATCGCTCACTTGGGGATCGTATGATGAAGAGCGGGGTAGAAATTCTCCTATAAACACATGCAAATAAATAGAAATCCGCAAACCATTTAAGCTGGAGGTATTTGCACACAAGCCGTTTGACTTAACAATGAAGTCACAAAGTCAACCCAGCCTTTCTGTTGCTTTTTGCAGAACATCACTCTGGATCCCACTAATTAAGTTCAGTGGGTTGAGTGAGTTGCAGATCAGAGCCAAAGTACATCAGGACTAGATCAGCAAGCCTCATGGGGACGGTCTGCAAAGTTCCCATGTTCTCAGAAGGAAATCTTTGTGGATTTGGAAAGTCTGAGTGCTCATACTACATAGACAGAAATGAGTTTCTTACCAACGTGGCTTTTGTAGAATGCAACAACAAATTATCTTTCCTTTTCACAAACCTCGCCACTCCCTTTGCTTATGCTCCAAATAATCAGGCTGTAGAAAAGTCCAAACCAGCGCTGTGCCAATATTCATCCTCTGGTTTTTCTAAAGTTCTTCTCCTGCAGAGAGGGATTCTATTTTCCTTCCTCGTTTTCAGGACACTCAAGTATTTCTTTGTAACTGAAGGATAGAGAAGCCCCAACAAAAGAAGAATGGCAGATGAAACTGATGGAGTATGTGGAGATGGCTAAACTGACGGGGAAGATCCAAAACCAGGAAGATCAAGTATTTACAGTGCTACCTCGGGTTAAGAACTTAATTCATTCCTGAGGTCCGTTCTTAACCTGAAACTGTTCTTAACCTGAGGTACCACTTTAGCTAATGGGGCCTCCCGCTGCCGCCCTGCAATTTCTGTTCTCATCCTGAAGCAAAGTTCTTAACCTCAGGTACTATTTCTGGGTTAGCGGAGTCTGTAACCTGAAGCGTCTGTAACCCGAGGTACCACTGTACTAAGGACTGAGTAAATTTGTAATTTACTTAAAAGACCACTGTAAATGGTTAAAATGTTTGGCAGGGATGTAAGGACACTTGCAATGTGGAATTGTTTATGATAATTATGGTTAATTAATAGATAGATATTGGTAAAAGATGCAGCAAACTTAAATTTAAATATGGAATCCATGGAGGGAGGGAAGGAGTTCTGAAGGTTCAAAAGAAACTTGTATTTGAATGTTTGAAAAGGTTATGTTTTATATGTATAAAATTATTTAAAACCTAATAAAAAGTATTATTATTTTTTTAAAAAAGGTATTTCTTTGTAACTGCTGGGTGCAAAGTTTTGATTTGAGCCCACCAAAGGTATTGTATGCTTTTTACCTTTCCAGTCTGGAAGTTGGTTGTGCTATCAGCTCCTGAAAAGACCATCATCAGTCAGCCTGAGAGGCTTCTGAATATGCTGTTTATTTGTTCTGGTATTCTAACATTGTAAATCACCTCGGGTGCCTTGGCAGAAAGGCAGTGTATGTATGCAGTTCATGTATCAATCAAAATATTTCTCCAATGCTCTGCAACCTCCCCAGCTTCCTGGTCTGAAAAAGCCCCCCTGGGAGAAAGTACCGTATTTTTCGCTCCATTGGACGCACCGGACCATAGGACGCACCGGACCATAGGAGGGGGAGAACAGGGAATTTTTTTTTCTTGTTCTCCCCCTCTAAAACAAGGTGCGTTCAAGGTACATTCACCAGAGCTTGTGGGGCTGGCGGCTGCTTTCCCCCACCGCCAGCCTCAAAGATCCCTGAAGCCTTTGGAGCGCAGCGCCCTGCTGCCCTGCAGAGGTTTGCGCGCAGCCATCCCCAAGCTAGAGCAGCGAGACGGAGCCCTCCGTCTTGCTGTTCTGGCTTGGGAACAGCCTTGCTAGCTTCTGCAGGACAGCGGGGTGAAGGCACGCAGCCGTCCCCAAGCTAGAGCAGCGAGACGGAGCGCTCCGCAGTGCTCCGTCTTCCTGTTCTGGCTTTGGGCTTAGCGGCACAGCCTGCATTCACTCTATAGGATGCACACACATTTCCCCTTAATTTTTGGAGGGGAAAATGTGCGTCCTATAGAACGAAAAATACGGTATTCCCCTGGGACTTAATTGAAGTGGAGGCACCCAGGAAGGCTGTACAGTAGAGACCACTGGTAAGATGATTTGTAAAATTACACTGAATGAGGCTTCTCTTGGCCACCTGAAAAATAAAGGAAGCATGCATTTAAATAACAATACTGCACCCATAATTTCACAACAGGTTTCTCTCTGCTATGATACAGTGGTACCTTTGGTTGCGAATGGGATCCGTTCCAGAGGCCCGTTCGCAACATGAGTAGAAAGCAATCTGCGTCTCCACGTGCGCGGGTCGCGATTTGCCGCTTCTGTGCATGCGTGTGATGTCATTTTGCGTGTCTGCGCATGCGCAAGCGGCGAAACCCGGAAGTAGCCCTTTCCGGTACTTCCGGGTCACTGCAGGATGCAACCTGAAAATGCGCAACCTGAAGCAAACGTAACATGAGGTATGATTGTAGTTTTCAAATGCAATCTCTTTTCTCATTAATTGATGGCAAATGGGTTTCTTTTTTTAAAAAGAGGATGAGAAATCTTGGGCGAAGCAACTGGACCAAAAAGAGTGCCAAAAGCTGCATAGCTCAGTTATATGAGTGACACCCACACCCACACCCTGCTTGCCACCTCCTTCCTGAAAATATTCCCCTTGTGCCCATTGTATTCAGAATCCCATGGTCTCTGCTAAACTCGGTGATGGGTATTGTGCTATATTTTGCTTGTGGGACTGATGCAGGATCAAACGGAGTGGTCGATAAGCTCGGTTTCAAACTGAGTGTTGCATGATATCACTCCATCAACCTCCCCCAGCCCTTGCATAAATGGTTCAGAACCATTGTACAGAGGTAACGGCGGGAGAGAGAATTTATCCTGTAAAAACTGTAGCTCTGTTTGATTTGGCAACACCGACTTGTTTAGAAAGATTTTATAACAGATTTCCTCACAATGTGGTCAAGCAGACTCGCTAATGCTCTTGTCTCAAGCCAATTTATGTAAGTGTGCTGTCATCTAGCAACATTTAATATGAGGCACACTGGGGTACAGAGTTTTGTAAGATGAGCAAGCTGTTGTTGAAAGGAAACTACTGCAAACCAAATATAAATGTGGCCTAGTAGCTAGAGCTTCTGCTCTTTCCCTATCAAACCACAACCTCCACCCACTCCTCCCCCTCCTTCTGCTTTGCAATGCAATATTTATTTCACTGACAGCTCACTTCAAACTGCAGTGGTGTGATGACATCACTGCATCACCATGACATCACTACATTGGCCAAGTCAAGGATTTAAGTCCCATCCTTCTCCAGTCAACAATGATTTTGGCTTTACCATGCCAAGTATTTCTAACTTTGGGGGCTGTGAAAATCAGATTACAGGTATGAATTAATGGATCAGAGTTTTGGTTAGTTTTCACACAAAAAATTACAATAAAGTGCAAATGAAGACTTGCAGAGTATTAGGAGTTCTGTCTTTGGTAACCTATCATCAGATCTGCCCCACCACAAATATGTTTATCAGCTTTCTGACAGCCACTGATTTCGGATATGCATAAAAGCAAAAGAGAGGCTTGCATGACAGCCCCTTATATTAACATGCTGATACAGCTTTTTCCAAATTCTTTCTTGGGAATTGATAGGTCCTTCCATCCCACTCTCAGTTATCTTTTTTT
This sequence comes from Podarcis liolepis, assembly GCF_965112155.1. NCBI lineage: Eukaryota > Metazoa > Chordata > Lepidosauria > Squamata > Lacertidae > Podarcis > Podarcis liolepis. The sequence goes on from NC_139554.1 coordinate 119,344,867, forward strand.
TTTTTTTGAAAATTTAATTTCAATTGTCCACATTTCCCCTGCAATTTGTGACTTTTTTATTTTTAAAAACATCTCATGAAAATTCACTGGTGCAATTTTCACCTCATGAACATATTTCTGTATGCAGTTTTGATTAATGTGCACAGTTTTGCAAGCAATTTCCCTAACATAATGCCTTTTTATATGTTATTTTCACTAATATCGAGTCAGTGCGTCACTAATACAACATCACAAAATGGGATAAGCATGAGTTTTTGAGGATGGCTATGTTTCGTTTCTTGTATTGCTTCAAAAAGTGCAAATTTGATAGATTCTCCTTTAATTGCGAACTGACTCAAATTTCTCCCCCATCTTGTCTATATTCAGCAATGCTGAGAGAATTCACAAACCCACATTAAGAGAGACCTTGTAATTACCGTATTTTTCGCTCTATAAGACGCACCAGACCACAAGACGCACCTAGTTTTTGGAGGAGGAAAACAAGAAAAAAAAAATTCTGACTCTCAGAAGCCAGAACAGCAAGAGGGATCGCTGTGCAGTGAAAGCAGCGATCCCTCTTGCTGTTCTGGCTTCTGGGATAGCTGCTGTGCAGCCTGCATTCGCTCCATAAGATGCACACACATTTCCCCTTACTTTTTGGGAGGGAAAAAGTGAGTCTTATAGAGCAAAAAATACGATACTTTAAAGTCAGTGGAGTTGCAAGTCTTTGAACTCCTGGCTCCAGTTTTGATGAGCCCCCTTCCCACATAGGGAGGGGGCTGAAATAATATTCTGCATTCCATAACTGATTAAAACGCAAATGTTATCCACTGGACAATCAACCATAAATACAGAATATATGCATTGATGAAAACCTGAAATGCCCGGTTCTGCTTCAAAGTTGACCAACAAAATGCATGAGAAGCGCCCTGAGGAAAGGACCGTAAAGACATGAAATAAGCAAGGAAAACACCCAAGGTCTGCCCTACAAATGGATGTTTCTACTTATTGTTCATCTGATACACTGAGAACTGGAGCTGGGAAAGGCTTTTGCATCAAGATGCTCTGTCAGGTTCTGATGATGCCCTCGCTAAAGAGGAACAGCAAAGATAAACAAGACAAAATGAATTCTTTACAAACCCAACAAAGATAACAAAGCTTTGTGTTACATGTAGCAATGTAAGTCCAACCCCCCTACCCTGCTGTCTCACTTCATAATTGGCTTGGCTTTTCCTCAACTTTCTCAGAGAATTTTCAGATGATTCCCCCCCCCCCCCGGAGCGCTTGCGATTTTTGTGAGTTCCAAGCCTAGGAGAACGAGTCCCTTCTTTCTCAAAACTTGTCAACGGGGAAGATGAGACTGGTGAGGGCAGATGGCTGGTGACAGAGGTGGAGTCCTCTTCTTAAGGCTTAGATCTCCATGTGGAGCAGAGGAGATGTTCAAGTGGACACGATATGATGGTGAAATTCTTTGGGAGGTATTTTTCATAGTCCAAGGCATCATTTGATGTTCTATGTGAGCGTCCAGGCCTTACAGATGAGGGCTATGCTGCTACTACCCATCCTACCAGCCACTGGGCTCCAAGAGTAAATAACGGAGATGTGTGGATCAGCAGTAGGAAGAACTGGGGCCTGATAAACCATTATGAGGTAGACCTAAATGTCAAAGAGCAGGTTGGGCTTGGTAAATAATGGAACTGGGGATTTCAGACTGGGGAAGTTAATTTTCATCTGCTCTCCCATTTTGAACTTTGGCATCATTGTTGGTTGCATAATACTTAAAACAAGAACCTACGTTTTACCTATGTGGTCAGGCAAATCTTAAAGGTTATCTCATTCAGGCTGAAAGAAAATGGAGGAAATGCTCTTTGGGGGGGAAAGAAAACAAAAAGCACTTCTTTTGTGGTTTCTCAGGAGGGCATGCAAAGAAAGCTTTATGCTTTCCACCCTCACTCTGAATGGAGTAATCTGAAAACAAATTGGCTCCCTGGTGACGCAATGCTATTGGGTTCGCATGGAGTGAGATAGATGGGGTTCCTGGAATCAGGGTCCCCAGAACCAAGAAGACTTGGGGAAATGGTATTGGGCTTGTGGATGATTGCAACTGTAAACAGATATGAAACAAGGAAAAGGCAGGTTTCTGACAGGACCATTCTTGACCATTTGGTAGAGCCCTAGTTAATATCAAATGTTTCTCAGACATGCAGAAATGTGCCTTCAATTAATGAAGAAAAACTGACTCAGAAGCGGAGCCTCCTGGAGGCCCGTATTTATCCTCTCGTAAATCACTTCCAGATCAATGTTACTCGGTTTACAAGTAACATTATTTATTATCCTAAATAACTTTGTGAACTTTAATTTGTTGTGGTAGGCCACAAGGGTGCCATTGGTCAATGGTGTCATTCTAAGACACAATGACAAAGGAGTGGCAACAGAATTGATTTTAACTGCTAACTTTTAACCCAGCCATCGCTATTGATGATGGACTACAGGGGTTCATTTAGAATTGGTTTGGGGACTGACTAATGACAGTCTATTGTGTTGGGTCTGTGTGAAAGGGTAGAATGTGGAATTCCTCAAGGTATGATATGAGTAATGGTATATCTTTTATTATAAAGTAGAAATAATAAGAGTTTGCTATCTCAGAGGAAGCACAGAAGGATATGTAACTAGGATTTCTTTGGTCCAAGGTGGAATCTACACACATATAAAAAACGTTCCACAAATGCTTTTTTTAAAAATACGTTTTTAAAAAATACATTGAATTTTCCATAAGGCTCACCATTGCCATCCAATGTCACATTGTATATTGCACTTAAAACGTACTCACAACGGTTTTTTTGAAGTTGTATAGCTGAGTCCACTGTTTGTAAGTGACGCAACCTGATTCACATTTCTGAGACGAATGTGGCAGAATGCAGTTATCCTTTGGTTTTTGCACTTCTCTGAATTTTGCAATACAGTTCTCATCTTAAAAAGATGAACCAAAATGCACAAAAAGTGTGCCTCGGGTTAAATGTGCACCTAGAGGTTTATTTTAGAGGAAATGGATGCAAAAATATATATATACTTTAGGGTATAATGCATACAAAATTATATATTTTAGGTGGCGGGGGAATACACAGGAAAAAGAATGTTATTTTTTGTATTTTATTGGCAGATAGGTGTGGAAATGGAATGGGCTTAATATCCTGGAGAGCTGCTGCCATGTAGATAATACTGAGCTAGATAGACTTAGCAAAAGGTGGATTCCTATGTTCCTATGGGACAAAGTTATTCCCATCCTTTCTGAGTCTGGCTGACCTCAATGTGTCTGTCCACACATTGTGGAATTTTTCAAAATATAAATTCACACTAGTGCTTCAGGAGTTTACACTGACCTGGACAGATGTTCCAGTGAGCCAATTACAAGACTGGATTAAAAAGGGTTGTAGAAAGATTACATAAAGTGGATATGGTTTGCCTGGTAACGCCGAAAATACTCTTATTAAGAAGCAGATTAACTGTGGATCCAAGAGAACCAAAGTCACGAGAATATTTGCACTCTGGTGATGGAAAGTAGAAGTGAAAAAATCCATAGACATAAGGTGGGGGAGACTTCAAAAAGAGCCAAAATCAAATGGAAAATCAAATAGAAGTCAGGGCCAAGTTCATGTTTGAAATGGAAGAAAAATTGCTGTAGGAAAAGGGTTTTCCTAAAAGCAAACAAAACTGAGGGACTGGGTTTGAAATATACTTTTAATAATCTCCTTGGCCTGTGTTCTTTTGTAATTTGAAGTTGCACTAAAGTAAAGCAAGATTATGGCAAAGAAATGTCTTTAGAGCGGATAATCTAGAATTCAGATTAGTTTGTATTGAGTTATCCAAAGCTATATTGACTTTTGTTCACTTTTTCCCCTTTCCTTTTTTAAATCCAATGCTTATTTAAACACACACAAAACACTACTGGAGTTTTTCTTTTTTAAAAAGAGGTATACACACAGTTAAATTCAGACCCCAGTTCAAACATTTTGGAAACAACCCAGCTCAGTTCAGACTGATTCAGATGTTGCACAATTTAGCTTGGGTCTGAATCCAAAATCTAGTTCAGAAAAACCAAACCTTCATGTTTGTCCATTCACTCTCATAGGGGGAAAAGGGGGGGAAATCTATATCCTTTTTTCTCTTTGATAGAATTAGATGATACTTAACTCCTAGAACCTTCCAAATCCCAGACAAATAGGTAAAGAACATTTTGTGCCAAGTGCTTTTAATGCTTGATTTATTTATTTTTAAGGGAATCCTTTACAGCTTAAAAAAAAAAATGGGGGGGGTGAATCAGATGAGATTTGCAAGTGTTATGGGAATCCCATCTGAGGGGATGAATACTGCCAACTTTCAGAAGGAAAGTTGCAGAGGTTTTCCTACAAGGGCAGCCCTAGGATAGCTTAAAAAAAAAAGTTATCTTGATCTCCCTGGTTGTTTTGTGGAAGATTTGCATGAAAAGAGCTTGTCTCAGAGAGGTAAGAAGCCTGCCAAACTTCAGGACAGATGCCAAGATGGTGTTGGTGTTGCACTATGTACCTCTGAAGTTAATTTTGGTTAAAAGAACAAAAAGGCTTTCTCTTCCTCTCCTGAAAATGGTGTTCGCTCTTGAAAGTAACCTGCTATAGGAAAGTAACCTGCAATATTGCAAAAGATAGGTAGGTGCAGAGGTTAAGGCAGGCTTCCTCAAACTGGGCCCTCCAGATGTTTTTGGCCTACAACTCCCATGATCCCTAGCTAGCAGGACCAGTGGTCAGGGATGGTGGGAATTGTAGTCTCAAAACATCTGAATGACCGAGTTTGAGGAAGCCTGGGTTAAGGAGTCATGTTTATGAGGAATGAGGGTGAGGGACAGTATCAGACTTGCATTTGGCTCAGTTGACACCAACAGTTATAGAAACGAAGCTCAAAGTTTATTTTGACAGGAGTAGTTGTGTGGATAGGTAGCAGGCCCTCTAAGTGTCCCTATTTTCCAGGGACAGTCCTGGATCTACAGAAGCCGTTTCCATTTCTGATTTGATCAGATGTCCCACTTTTTCCTTAGGACACCCCTATTTTTATCGAAGAAATGTTGGACGGTATGGTAGGATACCCCAATTTTCATTGGAGAAATGTTGGAGGGTATGGAGTTATGTGATGCCTGACCCAAGGAGATAAGTAACTATACAACCTTTAGAAGACATCTGAAGAAATCTGTGTATTGGGAAGTTTTTTAACCAATCAAAAGTGCAGATGATGATGATGATGGTTATTATTATTATCATTATTGAATAGGAGTAGCACAGACAGAAAGTCCAGCATTTGTCAAGCAAACATGACTAGTAGAGCTTCCAAATTGCAAAGGACAGGTAAAACTATGATAAATGATCCCTGGATGGTTAAGTCCAGTCAAAGGCTACTATGGGGTTGCGGCCAAGGAAGTCGGTGTTTGTCCACAGACAGCTTTCCAGGTCACTAAACTGCTTCTGGCACAACAGGACACCGTGATGGAAACCAGAGCGCATGGAAATGCCATTTATTTTTCTGCCGCAGCGGAACCTATTTATCTACTTGCCCTGATATGCTTTCGAACTGCTAGGTTGGCACAGGGCAATAACAAGCTGATAGAGTACCGTACTTCAGCATCCACTATGATCAGAGACCTCCAGTGAAATCATTCTCTCTGATTAGAGGTTAGTCCTGTCAGTCACAGAAGAATCTCTCTTTTCCCCACCTCCTTTCTAGCATTTGCCTTACATGGAAAGCTTGCAGAGAAATGTCTCAGTTTTTGCAGACATGCTGCACAGCTTTAATATCCTTGAATCACTTGGGCGGCCCCTGATTCTGTTTGGAGCAGAACCAGATGGATCCCACTCACAGACAAGCTTCAAATCTTTCTGAACAAGCCCACTTAAACTTGGGGTTTGAAATTTGTCTGGCTTCAGTGCATATCCCTAGTTAATTGGAGAGAGACATAGTTAACATGGGAGCATTCTTGTATCTGTGAATACTTAAAAATAAGGTAGCTGTACTTCAGAAATGCTAAAAAACAGGCTTCCTCAACCTCGGCCCTCCAGATGTTTTTGGCTTACAACTCCCATGATCCTTAGCTAGCAGGACCAGTGGTCAGGGATGATGGGAATTGTAGTCTCAAAACAGGGCAGAGTTTGAGGAAGCCTGTTAAGAAGGAGAACAAAATTTCAGTGAGGGCTTTTCTGCACTAAGTTATAGTGGTGTGGTTGCTGTTTGAGCCAACCTTTTAAAGACCAGCATTTGTAGCTGATTGTTTGCATGTCACTTTTATTAGAGTGAGTGCATAATTTTCCTTCCCATGCTAATGGCAGGCTGTGCACCAACTGAGAAAATTTATGTGGCTCTAGTTACACCCCTTATAATCCCTCATGCTCCTCCAGCCAGTAAGCCTCAGAGTTAAGAGCCATTTTGCAACTTTTTTGGGGGGGGCAGGTATTTAATGCCTAGAATTCTGAAATTCTAATCTAGTGGGAGGATAGGAGATGAGAAGAAGTACCAGATATCTGCCAGAGCTAGGAAGAACCTGGTTAGATTGTGGTGATATTTTTTCCGCAGGAAATGGCTGCTGTCATGAGCAGTCCTCAGAATTTGTCTCATCATCTCCTGAATTCCTTTTTTGCAGTTAACATAAAAGGTAAAGGACCCCTGGGTGGTTAAGTCCAGTCAAAGGCGACTATGGGGTTGCGGCGCTCATCTGTCTTTTCAGGCTGAGGGAGCCGGCGTTTGTCCACAGACAGATTTCCAAGTCTTGTGGCCAGCATGACTAAACCGCTTCTGGTGCAACAGGACACCGTGATGAGTGCCAGAGCGCATGGAAACGCCGTTTACCTTCCCGCCACAGCGGTACTTATTTATCCACTTGCACTTGTGTGCTTTCGAACTACTAGGTTGGCAGAAGCTGGGACAGAGTAACGGGAGCTCGCCACTGTGGAGTGGATTCGAACCACCAATCTTCCAGAGAGCCAGTGTGGTGTAGTGGTTAAGAGCGGTGGACTCGTAATCTGGTGAACCGGGTTCGTGTCCCTGCTCCACCACAGCTGCTGCGTGACCTTGGGCCAGTCACACTTCTCTGAAGTCTCGCAACCCCACTCACCTCACAGAGTGTTTGTTGTTAGGGAGAAAGGGAAAGGAGAGTGTTGGCTGCTTTGAGACTCCTTAGGGTAGTGATAAAGCGGAATATCAAATCCAAATTCTTCTTGTTCTTTTGATCGGCAAGCCCAAGAGGCTCAGTGATTTAGACCACAGCGCCACCCGTGTCCCGCCGCTGCAGTTAGTAGTGCTTTCAGTTAAACCACAATGTTCTGTCGTATGCAGGGGGGAAATGTCAGTGAGTAATGGTGGTTGTGTCTCCCCGAGAGTCAACTTACCCATTTGGTGAGCCATTCCTTTTATGGAATCAAGTTAGTATTTTGCTCATGCTAATAGGGCAAGATGGCCAGTTTGTTCTATTTTCCAGTAACAGTAGAGGAAATCTGTTTTTCAGTTCAGACTTTCCCATAAAATGTAATGGTTTGTCTACAATTTGGCAGGCGAGTGCTGAGTTATTGTCTTTAACCTTAATTACAGCAATTTCCAAAACAAATGCACAACTTCACTCTGCATGTGGCTTGAGTGATGTCAGCTGTGAACGTGTTTTAAAATTTATTGATAAGTAGAACAGAAGACAAATGGATATCCCAGCTGGTTTGCTTAGCTCTTCATCTCGGATCTTGCGTAAGGGGGGGCAACATTCATCCATTAGATTCACAACTCACAGGGAAACAAGTAAAACTGGTGACATAAAGGTCTCAAAATATAACACAGAGGAAAGCAATATTCGGTTATATTTTCCAAATGTTGCCTGAAGTGACATTTGAGGCAAACTTAGTTCCATGCTCAGGGTAAATACCAGATAAACTTTAAAGGAAGCTAAGCGGTTTTTGTAAGACCAACAAAAATTCTTAGAGAGTCCATTGTCAATCAAACAACTACTAATGTCAACTTGAATTACCATAGCACTGAAGCAGACTGTCATTAAATAATAAACAAACTGTAGCCCATAAAAGCTTACGCTTCACTTAAGAAAAAAATATGTACTGACTGCCTATGGAAGTGTAGTGTGGCGTTGGGGGGGGTCCATGTTCTTCAATATTTTGTCATTTTACATCACGTTAAATGACTTATTCATACCTGTCAGGCATGACACCAGGTTTGCCATAGTGGACCCCCTCCCTCTCCTTACTTAGACAGTACCAGGTAGGCACAGGTGGGTGTTGCTGGTGCCTGCTCTTTTAAAGCTGGTCAAGCCAGCAAGCACTGCTGGGTGTGTTCACCATTTTAATTCCCCCACAACGCTTTTGGACCCCTAAAGTGATGCTCTGCTGGAGCTCCAGAGACATGGCTGGGGAATTAAAATGGCAAGCATAGGGCTGCCTCTGAAGACAGTTCGGAAACTTCAGCTAGTGAAGAATTCAGCAGCCAGGTTGCTCACTGGAGCAAGACGGTTTGAGCATATTACACTGATCCTGGTCTGACTGCACTGGCTACCAATTAGTTTCCGGGCCCAATTCAAAGTGCTGGCTTTGGAACGCAATACCTCAAGGACTGCCTCTTTCCATATGAACCTACCCGGACCCTAAGATCATCTTCTGAGGCCCCTCTTCATGTGCCTCCTTGAGAGGTCCGGAGGGTGACAACACAAGAACAGGGCCTTCTCTGCAGTGGCTCCCCATCTGTGGAATACTCTCCCCAGGGAAGTTCTCCTGGCGCCTTCATTATACACCTTTAGGTGCCTGGCAAAAATGTTCCTTTTTAACCAGGCCTTTGGTTGATCTGATTGACATCCTATGCCCTTTTAAAATGTGCTGGGGAGGGTGGGGCTTATTGCATGGTTGTTTTTATTTTTATTATGTATTTTGTGGTTTTATGTCTTGATTTTATTCTGTGAACCGCCCTGAGGCCACCGGGTATAGGGCGGTATATAAATTCAACAAATCATTATCATCATATGATGTCCGGGTTTTGCCAGACATGGGCCCAGAGATGGGTGAAGGAAAACCAGTGACGGCCCAGTGCTGAGAGGACCACTGGAGCCAGGTAGCTGTAGCCAAGATTTTGGGTCATCAGCAAAACAGCAGTGGGGCCTTCTGAGAGCCGCGATCCAACAGTGTCTATCCTTGATGTTGTTTTTATGGTGTGATAGACATGCCACAAACAGTACCAGCCATCCAGCTATCCTCTTTAGAACTTAACTTTACTGTGTTAGTTATTTAAGCAAGTCTGTATGACACTTGAATGTAAATAAAATCTCCAAGAATATAAAACAGAAGACACCTGAAGGCAGAAAGTTGTTAATGTTTGATATTTCATTATGCTTTTAGATGTGTTGGAAGCTGCCCCAAGTGGCCTCAATAACAACATTCTTCTTCTTCTTAAAATTTTAAATATACATTGAATTGTCAATGAAAACAAACGTTTAAAAGCAGGTTTATAAAAAAGCAAAATGGATAAAGGCAACAGTAAAAAGTGTACACTATAAACTAAAACCACAGATTAAATTACACAGATGAAAGTGGTCGAGTGGGCGCATAGTGAGTAGGTCTATTAGTTTTCTGATCTGAAAACTAAATACTATTGTTGTTGTCTAGTTGTTTAGTCACGTCCAACTCTTCATGACCCCATGGACCAGAGCACGCCAGGCACTCCTGTCTTCCACTGCCTCCCGCAGTGTGCTCAAACTCATGCTGGTAGCTTCGAGAACACTGTCCAACATCTCATCCTGTTGTCCCCTTCTCCTTGTGCCCTCAATCTTTCCCAGCATCAGGGTCTTTTCCAGGTTGTTTTCTCTTCTCATGAGGTGGCCAAAGTATTGGAGCCTCAGCTTCAGGATCTGTCCTTCCAGTGAGCACTCAGGGCTGATTTCCTTCAGAATGGATAGGTTTGATCTTCTACTATACTAAATATATTTGCTTCACTGGGGAGGGGGAATACTTTGGGTTTTCTGATCACTCAGAGGTCGGCAGAACTAGCTTAAAGGATATTGTGCAACTGTAAGATTTGGGTGTTGATTATAACGTTGCTGTCCTTATAGTTCATATCTCTTATTACCCTGTGGCTTATAGCATTCATCAATTTCCCCCAATATGGTGCCTTCCAGTTGTTCTGAAGTACAACTCTCATCATCCCAGCGCAGCCTTGGGGGTACACCTAATAGCTGAATTATTTCCCCTTTTTCCATGCCCAGGGTATTCACACCATTTTTTCCTGAAAAGTCTGTGCTCGTCTTGGGGTGGGAACACAAATCATGGGCCACCTTTCATATTCTGTCCACAGTTCCTTAATAATAATCCTGTCTTAACTGCAGAGAGACCTGCTTTCCTAGCAATTTTCCACCAGTCCTCCCTGGATACTACTAAGAATTTTGAAAGCAGAAGCAGCTTTCAAGTTCATGTTTGTTGCTTGATAAACACAGGACACAGCTATATTTTTGAGTTATAAAACTGAGCAGCTGCGCTGGATTTGAATAGTCCCTACAGATTGAAAACCACTGACCATCATGTCTAGATGAGCTGCCTTAAATCAATCACCGAGGCTGCTGATTTTTTTGACCATAGCAGGATATGTACATCCCCCTTCCCGTAGGAGATCCAATCATCCAATAAAATGTGTAATTTTATTGTTGCCCATGTTTAAAAGCCCTCCCCATAAAATGTCTCTGTCCCAAAGCGTTTTCCTCAGTAAGGATTGCCAAGTTTGTTGTTGCCGCTAAATGGTTTTCGCAGTCCCTCCGTGAGGTTCTTATTTCTTCTGCAGGGTCTGCGCAAGTCGTTAAACTGATGTCTTCGTATCATAAAAAAAACTTTAATTAATATGTTCAAATGCTGAACCCAAAATGAGCTGCCAGAGAAATGTGAACCACAGAAATGTGGGAAAGAGACTGAAACCATTCAATAGATATTTAATTACCCAACTTTAATTGTGAAGGCCATAAGGGATTAGGTGCCTCAGGCATGAGAGAAGTTCCAATTACTACTTCATTTTAAAATGTGCACATTTGGAAGGAAACATTTTTTACCTCAAAGTTGGATATACTTGTATCGTTGTTGGGGACCTATGTGGTTGTTCCATTTCTTCCTGGTTTTTAGTATTGTACCTTCATCATGTTATTTCTTCCCCTTTAGATAATCATTTCTTTTCTTCTTCTTCTTTGAAATCATTTTTATTGGTTTTACAAATACAAAGTTATAAACAGAAAATCAAGAAATATATCCATATAAAGAGATTCCTCTGAATCTCAGGATTTCCCCCCATCTGCTCCCTGGGGTCTCACACAACACCACCACCACCAACAACAACAATATATTTATTAGGATTCCCCATCCATCTGACTGGGTTTCCCCAGCCACTCTGGGGGGCTTCCAACAAAATATTAAAAATACAATAAAACACAAATAATAATATATTATTATTATTATCATTATTATTATTATTATTATTAGCTCCACCAGACATCCTGTTGATTCAGCATTCATCCTGTTTGCACAAATCATTCTGATTTTATTATGGGGCAGCTGCACAACAAAGGGCATTCATCTGCATTTCTCTCCAGGGTGTTTTTATGTCTTCTTTCCCCTCATTCATCCATCCCACAGTTTTCAGTGCATTTTCCCATCACTTTCTTAACTCCCACAAAGTCTAGGTTTTGTTTTTTGTTTTGTTTTTAGAAAAAGTGGGTTTGTTGCTCTAGGGCAATAAAGGACGTTAATCCACTTTAAAAGCACAAAAATAAGTTTCTGGTATGCACATGAATCCCTCCAGCAAAACATAGTGACTCTCTGGAAGCACCCTTTGATTTGGGTCTGGTTCGTTCTCTCTCTCTCTCCCTCTCTCTTTCTCAGATTCTGTATTAAAATGTCAAATTCTGACAAGTGGGGGAAAGCAGGTTAAGAACATTTTTATTAGTGCAACGTATTCTGTGGATTGAGTGCTGGAGCTTTCCCATTCAACATTGCCCGAGCTACAGCTGAAGCCATTAAGGAAGTTTTGAAGCAGGAACTGGAGAGGATTGCTGGGGGATTATAAACGTCAATCAGGATGCCTTTACCTTTGTACTGACAAGGAGAAGTGATTTATCAGCTATGAGATCACTGTCACAGCCTCGGAGCTTTTCTTCTCCTTATACCCTTCACTTCGGGCAAGCACCAATTTGTCGATGTGCTTTTTTGGCAGCTCTATTTCCTTTTGCCCCCGGGGTCCCGAAATTCCATTTGTGTGAATTTGGAACATACAAAATAGAAAGAGAGGATTGTTCCTTACAACGTTGCTCTGGAAGGGCTTTAAGAATATGCCAAGTTAAGGTGCACCTAGCTTCCAAAATACACAACTCTTACCTACTCTAAGATATGCACAGGAAGGAACTTATTATTTGTCTTACATTTTGTTCGCATCTGACCCCATTGTCCCTCATTTGCGTGTTCACACCCAGAGATCTCTCCCCTACATAAAAACACATTTGACTCAAATTTTAGTTTTGGTTTTTTGGCAGAATTTAGGACATAACTTTATGGATTACAGCAAGTGACTGGTTGCATAGGCTCTGGTTTGACTAGCTCCATGCACCCTTGCAGGTAGCTTTGACCCAGGGCTCCAGCATAGGTCAGCCAAGGGTGAACACCTGAGGTAGGTGAAAAGCCCGGGAACAGACTATGTTCACTCCTCAGATGCTCCCCTGGACTCAGGCACGGGCACCCCCGAGAAGGGGTTGACCAAACCAAGTTGAGTCCCTGGATTCCTTTAACGGAATGCCCTTCACATAGGGATGGCGAGACCGTTCTCCCATCCCTATCACCTGAACCAGTGCCTATCTGCAACCTTACAAGTTGTGACGATTTGCTATGCGGCAGGCGATACCCAAATGGCAACAGCCAATCAGCCAAGTGGGTTAATTCCTGCCATGCCCCTGTCCCAACGACAGACGACACACAACAGCATAGCAAGGTCAATCTCAAAAATGGGTGGGCGGGTGTTCTGATGCACGAGCCAAAAGAGGAAGCTCTGGGTCATGTACATAGGTATATATTGGTCCCTCGATCCGTTTAGACTGCACCCCATTGGCCAGATTAAACCCAGCAACGAGGGACCTACCAATCAGGTGGTGTGGCTTTCCAATATACCCACCCACAACCAGGAGGTCAGTCTCCAGGTCTCACAGCAACACGTCCCCTCTTTTAGGGAGGACACAATTTACCAGCATAGTCTTGATTTGCACATTCCTCGTTCACCTTAAATAACCACCATGTCGTATTGACTTTGAAGGACATTTTCGGTGGTGCCCTTTGAAATCTTGAATCAGACGGTCAGAGGGTGCACTGCACAATCCTATACAGGTTTATTAAGAGTTCATTCACACTGATTTTAATGGTGCTTCCTTACCAGTAAGAGTGCACAGGATGGCACCCTTAAAATACCCTTACCCTTGGGATTAGTTTGGAATTGTTTTTCAAAGGGGAGCATGTGATACTGTTACCAGCCCATCCATGTTCTGTAAGATTAATTGCTCATACCTTTAAAGAAGAGAAAATTGTGGGTTCTTTATTTCAGCCAAGAGGAACCTGGCAGGTAGATAAAAAGATTTAGTTCTATTTGTTACTGACAAATGAACAAAATCTATTTTTGTACCAGCAGGTTAGAAAATATGACCTTCCCTTCTATAGTGTTTTCTTATGTGCTATTCCAGTCTTTAAAGAACCAATAAATCAGCCAAGAAGAACTGGATCAATTTACTGTCCACTTCACTTTAAAACCAAGGTAAATCTGTCAATTCACTGGAACCACTCAGAATCTCTAAAACCTTTCCGGTGTATTTATTGTGTGGGGGCAGGAATGTCGGGAATTAGCAGAAAAAGCGAGCGTGGAGCTTCTCAGTTACTTACCTTTTAGAACTGGGTGATGTAAAGCCATTCTATAGATTCCTTCCAGAATTTCAATAGAACTTTTTTTTCTAAAGGAATGTTCCAATCTATTTCTCAAAGTTAAGGAAACCAAAGTAACTTCTTTGGGCACTGAGTCAACCAGTTAACCTCAAATGAAGTCAGCTCAAACACACACACACACACACACACACACAAAACGCTTATGAAGTTGGACAGACTTATTTTCACCTGAAGTGCAACTCAAGAGAGAACGGCTCTCTGTGCTTATGAGATCTTTCAGACTCTTTGATAGCACTGCGATTATGAAGAGTTGTTGTTGCAGCTGAAGGTTTCTGCTGGGAATTTAGGAAAAGCCCCAAGAATGCTTTCAAAAAGTGGAGCCCAAGAGTTATCACGTTCTCAGCAAATGGCTTCATGACAAGCATTACAGTGGTGCCCCGCAAGACGAATGCCTCGCAAGACAAAAAACTTGCTAGACGAAAGGGTTTTGTGGTTTTTGAGCTGCTTCGCAAGACAAATTTCCCTATGGGCTTCCTTCGCAAGACGAAAACGTCTTGCGTTTTTTGCAAGTTTGTTTCCTTTTTCTTAACACCGTTAATACAGTTGCGACTTGACTTCGAGGAGCAACTCATAGAATGCGGTGTGGTAGCCTTTTTTGAGGTTTTTGGTGATTTTTGAAGCTTTTCCAAAACATTTCCGACACCGTGCTTCGCAAGACGAAAAATTCGCTAGACGAAAAAACTCACGGAATGAATTAATTTCGTCTTGCGAGGCACCACTGTAACTCTAATAAGAAAGAAGATATTGTTAAAGACAGGGCTAAGGACAAGTGACCCCTCACATGACTTTCTCCTACATGACTTTCCCCTCAAAAAAAAATCAAGTACAGTGGTACCTTGGTTCTCAAGCTTAATCCGTTCCGGAAGTCCGTTCCAAAACCAAAGCGTTCCAAAACCAAGGCGCGCTTTCCCATAGAAAGTAATGCAAAAGGGATTAATCCCTTCCAGACTTTTAAAAACAACCCCTAAAACAGCAATTTAACATGAATTTTACTATCTAACAAGACCACTGATCCATAAAATGAAAGCAATAATCAATGTACTGTACTATAAAATAAATAAGACAGTACTGTAGATGATAAAAATAATAATAATAAAATTTCTTACCTGCGCTGATGATAGTCATTGTTTGGATGGGTGGTTTTTATCCATTTCCGCAGTCACACAGTCAATCAATTGGTAGCTGAACTGGGTTCCACACAGTCACAAAAGCAAATTAACTGAAAATGCCTCAAAAGCAAAAACGCAAAATAAATAGCAAAAACAAAAGTGCCAAACTTAATCCATTCCAGAAGTCTGATTGACTTCTGAAATGTTTGAGAACCAAAAGGGAGCTTCTGATTGGTGCAGGTGTGGGAAGGTTCAGGGATGCAGGAGAGGATATATTGTTTGCTTATATCCTTTCCAACTTGTGTTAACAACTTCTACAATTTAGCAGAGTAACATTCCCCTTTTAAAACTTGCACAGCAGATGTGTTTGCTCAGGCTCGCTAAAGCCTCTAAAACAAGTTACTTGGTAATTCCCCCTTTAAAGGTAAAGGTAAAGGTACCCCTGCCCGTACGGACCAGTCGTGTCCGACTCTGGGGTTGCATGCTCATCTTACTCTAGAGGCCGTGAGCCGGCACCGTCTGAAGACACTTCCGGGTCACGTGGCCAGCATGACGAAGCTGCAGCTGGCGAGCCAGCACCAGCGCACCACATGGAAACGCCGTTTACCTTCCCGCTATAAAGCGGTCCCTATTTATCTACTTGCACTTAAGAGTGCATTCGAACTGCTAGGTGGGCAGGAGCTGGGACCGAACGACAGGAGCTCACCCCGCTGCGGGGATTCGAACTGCCGACCATACGATCGGCAAGTATTAGGCGCTGAGGTTTTACCCACAGCGCCACCCGCGTCCCTTCAATTCCCCCTTTAGTCGCCCTGAGCCCGGCTCAGCTGGGGAGGGCGGGATATAAATAAAATTTATTATTATTATTATAAAAGGAATAGACACCACACAGTCTTCTATAAAAGTATAAAAAGAGTTTACTCACTCATTCTTTTCACAGATGGATCCCAGAAGGAAGACTTAAGTTACAAAAGTAATATACCTGGAAACTATCCCATAAGGAGACAGCTCCTTTGTCCTCTCTTGTCTGGAAGCCAAGAGAGCATCTTAGGCTAAGCAGATGTTGCTTCTTCGACGAATGTAGTCAGAGAGAGAGAGAGATGGCGGCCAGTCCTATGCTTTTGTTACCTGCACAGGTGAGGCCACGCCCACCTCTGGTCACATGTAGAGGAAGTCTGTCCCAGTCTAGGAGGAAACAGGTTCTGACTGGCTGGTCCAGACACCCCCTTTTTATGTCCACTCTAGGGATGTTGTACTTGACTGCTCTGTGTTTCACATCCCACAGCAGGCACCCCGGAAACAATAGCCGACAGCAGTATTGGACGTTCAGCTTCTGAAAAAGAATTGAAAACTGGAACACTTACTTCTGAGTTTTCAGTGTTTGAGTACCAAGGCATTTGAGAACCAATGTACCACTGTTGTTGTTTAGTCATTTAGTTGTGTCTGACTCTTCGTGACTCCATGGACCAGAGCACGCCAGGCACTCCTGTCTTCCACTGCCTCCCGCAGTTTTGTCAAACTCATGTTGGTAGCCTCAAGAACACTGTCCAACCATCTCATCCTCTGTCAGCCTCTTCTCCTTGTGCCCTCAATCTTTCCCAACATCAGAGTCTTTTCCAGGGAGTCTTCTCTTCTCATGAGGTGGCCAAAGTATTGGAGCCTCAGCTTCAGGATCTGTCCTTCCAGTGAGGAGGTACCACTGTAGTGAGCCATCGTTACATAGTACAATATGGTTTTCCAAGTAGCAGTGAGGTCACAAAGGATCAGAGTTTACAGCCAGGTGACTGGAATGCCATTCATGGGGAAAGGTAGAGACATTTCCCTGGCAATGTCAATGTAGAGTTATTTCAATCTCTGAGTGCAGCATATTGTTGGGGGATATGTACTGTAATGTTTCCTGGAGTAAATGACTGGATAAGGATGAGTGGGTGAATACTTGAATTAGATATGGCCAAGGTGCTGTGGACAATTATGAAAACAAAAACACGAACAACCCAATAACCCCTCCCTCCCCAACACAATTTCAAAGGGAATCAGATGTCAATCAGCCAAGGGCCTGGTTGAAGAGGAATGTTCGCCTGCTGCCTAAAATATATATAATGAAGGCACCAGGCGAACTTCCCTGGGGAGAGCTTTCCACAAATGTGGAGCCACTGAAGAAAAGGCCTGTTCTTGTGTTGCCACCCTCTAGACCTCTCGAGGAGGAGGCACACCAAGAAGGGCCTCAGAAGATGATCTCAGGGTCCGGGTAGGTTCATATTGAGAGAGGAGGTCCTTGAGGTACTACAATCCTGATCTGTTTAAGCAAATAGTCTCATGGCATGTGCACAGTTCCAGCTGAACTCAGCTTCTCGGTAACAAATCTTATCCCAGTGCTCATCCAGTGCTTGTCCCTGTTGGATGGCAAGCTGTATATGAGCCAGTTGAAGCTGAATTTGGCCAAGGCTGAAGTAATTATGGTCGGCATGTAACCTGGAGAAAATACCTGTATACACTTTAGACACCAGCCCTGACCTCTCTGACTGGAAGCTCTGAAGCACTTTGGATTATAACTGAATTAGTCAGAATATGATTGTCTTTTCCCTCATCCGCACAGTTCCCACACCGTACAGTTTCATGGGACTCTTCCTACACGATTGCAAGCTGGTTGGAGTGGGAATTATTTCTGAGCGTACTTGGGATGCAGCCAGACGGTCCCTCATGCATCTGAAAATGGGTACAGAGCTTTCCTCTTCAGAGCTCATTGCATAAGAAACCCAGGTTTTCTCCTGATACAATTTGAGCACTCCCCCTTCACTCCACAATGTATTTTAAATGGATTTTGGCAAACACACCAGATTAACAATCTTGTTGCTAGCACTGATAATAAATATCCATGTCAACAGGCACATTTTTACATGTCATATGCTTGTAAGCCTCCATGGTACTGAACTGATCCTGGAACTCGCTGGCCAATAACAGTGGAAGACGACCTACAGCTGCGTGCTTCTTGGGAACGTGTGCCTCAAGTGAATCACGTCTGCTTCCTTTGATTGGACTCAATGTTCTGCCATTATGCAGAGTCGGAGCAGTGGCCAAGCATCATTTCTCTGGACCTGGAACAAATTCGTAACATCTCCTCCTCCCCTCCCCTATACCTACAATCTCATCCATTATAAAGGGAAAACACGCACACCAAAAATAGCCTCTATCACTTTACAGCTGTCTATTTTCATTCATCTCATTCCTGCACTGTCAATCTCTTTCTATTACAGAGTCCACAGGTATGCACAGTGGGTAGGTAGCATAGCCCAGAGATATGGCCAGACTATGCTCCTAGTGCTCGAGGACCACCAAAGCAATAAGGAACAGCAATACAGTGGATGCTCGGGTTGCAAACGTGATCCATGCGGGATGCACATTCGCAACCCGCAGCTGCGCATCTGCGCACATGCAGGTTGCAATTCAGCACTTCTGCGCATTCACAAAGCATGATTTAGCGCTTCTGCGCATGTGCGACCACCAAAACCCGGAAGTAACCCATACTTCCGGGTTTTGGCAGTCCGTAACCCAAAAAAAATGCAACCTGAAGAGTCTGTAAACCAAGGTATTACTGTACAGCTGAAACGGCGAGACTAACAGGGAAAATTCGGAACCAGCAGGACCAGACTTTCCTAAAGGAATGGAAGAAGTTTTCGATATATCTGGAAAGCAATTGTAACCAACTGATATCACTTGCAGGGTTAAAAGAAGTTTTGTAAGGAGCAATTTATAAATTATTGTGAAAAGAATTAAGAATAGATGTATTGGAAATTTGAATTTATAGCAATAATGATAGTAACAAAATGCATAATTAGAAAGGCTTTACAGCCAAAAAATTCGAAAGGATGTTATGCTGGAAAATATGTGTAAAAACTAATAAAAAATATTATTATTATTTAAAAAAGAAATAAAAGCGGTGATCATTTTAAAGGTAAAAGGACCCTTCACCATTAGGTCCAGTCATGGACGACTCTGGGGTTGCGGCACTCATCTTGCTTTACTGGCCGAGGGAGCCGGCGTTTGTCTGCAGACAGTTTTTCCGAGTCATTCGGTAACCCCAGAGTCATTAGCGACTGGACTTAACTGTCAGGGGTCGTTTACCTTTACCTTTTGGCAATCCACTTATCCCACTACTTAGTTGGTCTATAAGGTGCTACTGGACAATTTTATTATTAATATTATTAGTTCCCTCCAATGTAATCCAAATCTCTCCTCTAGAGGAACAACACGCAATGGGGCTTGACTAATCCTCCATTAGGACCCTGATCCGGTTTAAGCAAACACCACAGACACAGCTGGGCATATTCTTTGCTCAAGAATCTACTGGAGATGTACTTATCCAGCTGCAAAGGGAAAAGCATACTTAATCAAGAATACGAGTGATTCATTGAAGCTGGGCTGAAAGGCGAGCTGGAAGAGAGAAAGCTATCCCTTGATAAGAAGCAGACTATGACTCAGAAGGTTTTTCTTCCAGTAAATGCCCCCCCCCCTTGCAGCACAGCTGGATGAGTTTTCACTGCAATGCCTAGACAAGGCCTTGCATTCTTATTTCCTTTTAATGTTAAAGGCTGAATGATGTATCCTATTTTATGTGGGAACCACTTCCCAATTGGCTTTCCTTTAAATTCATTGCTGCCACACTGCCAGAGCACGATTTCTGTTCTCATCCTGAAGCAAAGTTCTTAACCTGAGGTACTATTTCTGGGTTAGCAGAGTTTGTAACCTGAAGCGTCTGTAACCTGAAGCGTCTGTAACCCAAGGTACCACTGTATCTATCACCTAATCTATCATCATCTATCTATCTATCCATCTATCTATCTATCTATCTATCTATCTATCTATCTATCTATCTATCGTATTTTTCTGTCCATAGGACACCCCCTATTTTTGGGGACTCAGCTTTAGGAAAATGAGGGGAGATGGCCCAAAGTTGCTGAGCCTCTTCCCACCCCCACCCCCCATGCAACTGCAGGCAGGAAACACTCCATAGGTCGTTTCCCATTCACAGAGGCATCGGGGGGGAGTTGCGCTCCTGGGAGCACAACCTCTCCCGATGCCGCCATGCGTGGGAAACGACCCAGGGAGAGCCCGCAGCGCACAGCGGCATCGGGGGAATTTGTGCTCCCGCCAACAAGCTGGCTGGCAGTGTGCAGCTTCTCTCCCCCCCCCCACGCAGCTATGGGCAGGAAACACCCCCCAGATCACTCCTCCTCCCCCATGCCACTATCCGTGTATTGGATGACCCCAGTTTTTTGACGTGATTTTTTAGTCAAAAAACCTCGTCCAATACACAGAAACATACGGTATCATCTATCTATCATCTATCATCTATCTATCTATCTATCTATCTATCTATCTATCTAATCTTTCTCTATAGTAGAAAAGTTAGCAAAGGAAACTTAAACTCAACAGGAAAAGATCTGTTTTAGTAATAATAATAATAATAATGATGATGATGATGATGATGATGTAATATTTATACCCCCACCCTGGGTGGCTCCCAACAGAATATTAAAAACACAATAAAAGATCAAACATTAAAAACTTCCCTAAACAGGACTGCCTTCAGATGTCTTCTAAAAGTCAGATAGTTTTTTATTTCCTTGACATCTGGTGGGAGGGCGTTCCACAGGGCGGGCGCTACCACGGAGAAGGCCCTCTGCCTGGTTCCCTGTAACCTCACTTCTCGCAGGGAGGGAACCGCCAGAAGGCCCTCGGAGCTGGACCTCAGCGTCCAGGCTGAACAATGGGGGTGGAGACGCTTCTTAATGGCCCAAAACAATTATCAAAACAGGCTGTGTGTTTTGAAAGTACAACAACAAAAATGCCAGGGTTGGTTAACCCTCACGATGCATGCAACTGATGGCATGGCTATTTAGTTAGTTAGTTATATCATAAAATTTATGCACAGCTCGACTGTAATAAAAAACAACAACACTCAAAGCGGTTTGCAAAAGATAAAACAGTAAAATCAAGGGGGGAAACTCAGCCATACTTTAAAACAAGCGAAACTTAAAATAAATAAATAAAAGAGATGGAGCACTGAAGCAGAGTCACCAAGAGCGGAAGAATCATTCCTTTGACTTCTCTTCAGAAAAAGAAGAAAAAGGAAGAAGGAAGAAGCAAAACATGTTTGGGAGTGGATGCTCAGTGAACCAAATTCTCTTGGCTGTGATAAGACACGCAAGATACAACTCTTTCACAATGCAAATATTTTCTTCTGAGGCAGGTGCCATTTGCAGAACATTCCTGTTCTGCGGTGGTTGAGTGATAACTTGAAAATATTTTTTTGAACTTTCAAAACAAGCAGCCCACCACAAGGAAAGAAGGTGTGTAAATCTACTGTTTCAAACTTAACCATGGATTCCTGGAGAGGATTTTTCAACAAATGCAGCTGACAGGATTATGCTCAAAAACATCATACAGTCGTACCTTGGATCCCGAATGCCTTGCGAGTCGAACATTTGAGGCGAGTCAAATGCCTCAAACCCGGAAGTAAGTGTTCCAGTTTGTGAATGTTCTTTGGAACCCAAACATCTGGCACGGCTTCCTGCAGCCAATCAGAAGCCGCACTTTGGTTTCCAAACTTGGTTTTGGAAGTCGAACAGACTTCCGGAACGGATTCCGTTCGACTTCCGAGGTAGCACTGTATTTGTTTCGGAATGGCCTGTGTTTCTAGCTCCCAAGCCAGTGGTGCTTTGGCATCTCTGCAGCTGCTGCCAGCAAGGTGAATGATCTATGGAGCAACTCACAGAAGCCATCTTAAGTGGCTCATGATCTATATTTGGAACACTACTGACCTAAATCAGAAGATCCTTAATGGGACATTGTAGACTCCAGGCCCCCCCCCCCAACACTGCCACACTTTTCCAAATGTATTTTGGACCTTTTCCAAAGACTTTTGGTTGTTTTCCCAATATTTCAAAACACTTTCTGCAATTATTTTGGAATCCGTTTCATGGGATAAATCACTTGTTAGGTTATAGTCAGAAAATAAAATGCTCAATTCCCATTAACAATAAAAAGAAATATGCTAATAATAATGCATTATTATTACTATTACTATTACTATTATTATTATTACTACTACTACTATTGCTATGTGCAATATCACAATGAAAGTTTTCTTGAACAGCAAACACCTATAATGTAGGCCAGACTGACTTCTGATTTGGAGGAGACTAATATATTTCATTTTCACAGAAAAATGGATTACTTTGTGGGTCAATATAAAGACAGGGGGGAAAGTTGCACTTACTTAACTTGGATTCTTAGGCCACTTATCCAAACCAGAATCAATATCTTCTTTATTGTACTAATTCTAATGTAAAAAAATATGATTTTATCCTAACCTTTTCATGTAAGTATTGATGGGTGAGTCTTTTTCCAGTCTATGACCGTTTCATACATCTGTCCTTTCTGTCCAGCTTTCTGCAAAAAAGTGTGGAAAGTCACATTTAAACACACTTTTAACACATTTCCCCTAGAATGCATTTTGTATGCTTTTCTTCCTGAGAACTGCATTCACAACATTTGGAGCAGGGCAGAACTTGAAGAATAACTGTGTTTCAATTCACAAGTCAGAAAAATGCAAACTGAATTGTCAACTTAAAAAACTACATTGTCCAACATCCCTGTTCTTGTCCCTAACACAAGCAGAAACAGGGAGATCCTGAATTATAAATGGATGGAACATCTTTAGCAATTGCTGTTTGAAAATGTAGCTGTGAGTAATTCCGTTCCGCATAAGCTGATAGATACTGAGAAGATCCACAAGCTGTATAGGGTTTGAGTTTTTCTTTTGGTTAAGAAATCCCCGGTCAAAAATTGTGGGTGGCCACAAAGTAAAAAATAAACACCATTCAATTTGGGAACTTTTTGCTTCAATGCAATGTTATGTTTGTAAATGAAGCCTGAGAAAAGATAAACAGCCCTAAGATACTGAGGGGAAACAAACTTTCTGCTTATTTGCCTATCCAAAACATTATTTTGCTCGTTTATAGAGTAATAAGTCTCTGTTCTAGCCCCTTTAACATTTTCTGTGATGTGAAATATTTTTTAACAAGAGATGTTTTAAAAGTCTTCTGTATTCTTGTATTTTGCTTAAACAAAACTTGCAAAACTTACAAAAAATAAAATTCTCAGAGTATTTTTTTAAATTTTAAAATAAGGAATACTAAGCATCAGGGATGCCATTGTTTGGACAATAAACCTCATTCTCAGAGGCAAGTGATGTGGTTTTTCCCTGGTGTAGTTCCTTACAAATGTGCAACATCAGACCTTTTGATTGGCAGATAGTAGGATGAAATGCTGGAAGTGAATGCTTAAGTTGTTTTTAATTCCTTTTTGTAAGTCACCATTTGTTTGTTTGTTTGTATGCCACCCATCTGACTGGTTTGCCCCAGCCATTCTGGGCAGCTTCCAGCTAATTATAAAACCACAGGGCTGCCTTCAGCTGCCTTGTAAAAAGTGAGATACTTGTTTATTTCCCTGACCTCTGATGGAGGACATTCCACAGGACGGGTGCTACCACCAAGAAGGCAGCGGTGGTGCATCCCTGATTACCACCCGGGGTGGGTGGGCAGGCGCCTGTGGACGTGACCGCTCCGAGGGTGGGTGGGGCGTGCTGGGGGCAGAGTGCGCCGGGGGTGGAGCACTCACTGCAGCCAGCCAGCTCCCTCATGCTTTGGATCCTAGCGTCGGAGAGGAGTGCTTTCACCGTTTCGCCGCCGCTTCTGCTGCAAGCGATTGTAGCATCGAAGAGGGGCACTGAGGCTTGCTGCAGGGGTGGAGCTTGAGACTGCAGCTCCCGAGAGGGGCACCGTCACCGCCTCTCCACTGCCTGCAGCCAGCTGGCAGTTGCGGCCTCCCCCCTCCCTCTCGACTGGATCAGGGGCAGCCGTAAGGAGAAGCAACCGCCACCGCCATTGCCCCAGCCCTGAAGGCGCAGCTTCCTTAGATGAGGGAATTGTAGTGGGGCGCCAGATTGTACCCCTTCAAAAAATGTTCCCGGGTCAATGCCCCCCCACCATACACTATGCCACCGCAAGAAGGCCCTCTGCCTGGTTCTCTGGAACCTCGTTTCTCGCAATGAGGGAATCGCCAGAAGATAAGATAAGATCAGATAAAATAAAACTTTATTCGCATTAGCCAATGGGCATAGCAACAGTAAAACATTACAGTATACGCAGAAAAGGGAATTTGATATAAGAGCACAATTTAAAACCCTGAATCAGCCGTCAGTTAGTGGCCCTTATTCTGACTGCCCCTGCTATGAAGCTAACAACCTTTGCTGTTATCTGCTCATTTTGATCTGATAGAAGAAAGGACATTGTGGCAGTGGTTGAGCGCCCTGGGATGGTTAGTACGAGTGGGGTGATCTCGTTACTCAGGTCTTTGTAGAGAGTACAAGACAGGAGGACATGTGCCGCTGTTTCGGTGCTACCATCTCCACAGGGGCAAAGACGTTTCTCAGGTGGGATCTTTTGGAATCAACCCTCAAGTACCGCAGATGGCAGAACATCCAGTCTTGCAAGTGTAAAAGCACGTCTATATTTTGGGATAATAAGTTTGTGCAGATATGGGGCCAGAGAATCAAAATGGAGAGGTGGAAAATGAACATACCAAGGGCAGAATTTCCTTATAGTGGCCAGGTTGTTCTGATGCTCGATATCTTTTAGACGTAGGGCCCATAGTGAGTAGGTGTTGTGGGGATAAGCCATAAGAGTGAGGTTTTTGATAGATGGTTTTAAGCTAGGCACTTTTATGGGTGTCTTGAAGTACTAGGGATAGTAAGCCAGGGGGATTTGAGCTTAGGCGGAGCCAGAAGTTAAGAGTTCTTTGCCAAGTCCGTACTTCTACTGAAGGGAGACTTACCTCCAGTCTTAACGATGCATTTGGGACGCTTGGCCGTGCAGAAAAAATCTGCCTTCGAAACTTTGATTGAATAGAAGTGCCAGAAGGCCTTTGGAACTGGACCTCAGTGTTCAGGCTGATGTCAGGCTTAGGGGAATCAGCTCCCTCCCATGGGGGCAGACCAGAATCAGAGAAAGAATAAAAGTTCTTACCAAGCAATTTATTCAATAATTCACAGAGAACGACAAAGGAATGCAGCCTTCCCTAATAATGGTGTGGCTCCAAGTAAAGTCCCACCCCTCATTTGATGTCACTATTGTGTCAGTTAATCTGAGATTTCTGTCTCTGATCTCTCTGTTCTAATACCCTCAATGCCTGTCTGGTCTTGGGAGAGGGGGGTGTCAAGAATGCTTTCCAAAGACACTGAGTCTGTCAGCTGTTTCTCCCCTGGTTCTCCTCCTCCTTCCTGCTTTTCCTCTTCCAGTATTTCCCACCTTCTCCCCTCTGCAGCCTCTGAACTGTGCCCTTCTGAAAACCACTGTTCTAAATCTATAGTGTCCTCTTGTTCTCAGGAAGGTTCAGGAGAAGGGGGGAGTGGCCCCCACCATTCCTCATCTGTTCAGCCCCTGACACCTCCACATGGGGAAGCCTGGTAGGCAATGCCACTATACTTTTCTCCACCCTGCCAGATGTTACTGCAGGTAACTCCCTCAAAATCAAAAGGACGTAACTTCAGAGAAATATGTTTAGGATGCAAGCTTTCCCCAAAGTCGTCTTCTTCTTCTTCTTTGGCGATCACTCATAGCCGAGTAAGATTGTCTTCCATGAACACAGTTTTAACAGTGAGTCTGTAAGTGACTGTGGAGGCCAATTCTGGATTCATATGTCCTTCCACATAGATTTCCAGGCAGGAATTGATCACGGTGAGGGTTTGCCAAGCGTGCCTTCCTCTTAGCACGTTTTTCCCTTGTTTCCTGAGTTCGAGCATCTTCAAAGTCCATGACACCTTTGGTGAAGGCTGTTCTCCAACTGGAGCGCTTGCAGGCCAGTGTTTCCCAGCCTCTGAACTGTGCCCTTCTGAAAACCACTGTTCTTAATCTATACTGTGCTCCTCTTCTTGAGAAGTTTCAGGAGAAGGGAGGGGTGGCCCCCATCATTTCTCCTCATTCCAGCCCCTGACAGCTGCACAATGTGGGTGGAGATGCTCCTTCAAGTATATTCAGTTGTATCTTTACGGGGGAAGGGGGCGGAATTAAAAAGGGGTGGGGCTTACCTGCTCCCCCACATATCTTATTCAAGTTGGTACCCCTGGAAGAAGCAATAATATTTTTCTTAGTTGGCACGACCTACAGAAACATTTTTTTACATGACAGATTTGCCCTCCAATACAGGTGCCGGGAGCAATCCCAGACAGTGTTAGCTGCTCCTTTCTATGATTGATATGATAACCATATGCCCTGCTTCCTAAAACATAGAGGAGAAGCCTCTCCCAAAACTAATTCTTACACATGACTACATTAGTATTATGGGCATGATTTATCAATCTGTTGTGGAAACAATTGCCTAAACAATTACATGCTGTTGATAGCACTCTCATTTTCTGGACTGTAGTTCCACTGTCATCATCATTATTAATAATATATCCTGACACTTTCTGACATGAATAACTCATGAGTCCAGGAATCTGCCAACTTGCTGAATACCAGAAACATTTTGTTTCCAATAGAAGTGCTCTTGCTCTGAGCAAGCTGCATGTTTTATGGCGTGCGTTTGCAGCATTTAAAATAATATTTCTATATTCCAAACTTGCAAAACCTTTGCTCAGTAAAATCCCAATTGCACTAGATGCAGCTCAGATTGTATGGTTTTGTGATTTGATTCCAAATCATAAAGGGGGGGGTCATATTTTGGATTTCAGACAGAAATACCAAGTGTCCCTATTTTTCAGGGTCAGTTCCAGATTTACTGAATCTGTCCCAGTTTCTGATTTGATCCCAGAACGTCCCGCTTTTCTTTTGGACATCCCTATTTTCATCAGAGAAACATTGGAGGGTATGGTAGAATGTCCCTATTTTCATTGGAGACATGTTGGAGGGTATGGAATGATGTGATTCCCCAAACCAAGGAGCTTTAGAAGACATCTGAAGGCAGCCTATGGCTGGATCTGGACACATCAAAGAAGCAATTCAGTTAAATGCGTTGTAAACTTCATACAGGGAAACCTCAGTGGCGAAAGACAGGACTCTACAGAGCCATGTGGTGTCACAGTGTTATAACGCATATAAAGTGTGAATGTAGCTGAATCTCTGGTTAGGGAAGTTCTTAATGTTTGATGTTTTATTATGTTCTTATATATGTTGGAAGCTGCCTAGAGTGGTTGCGGCAACATCATCATCATCATCATCATCATCATCATCATCATCATCATCATCATTTAATGCTGTATTGTGTTTTTAATATTCGATTGGGAGCCGCCCAGAGTGGCTGAGGAAAACCAGCCAGATGGGGAGGGTATTATTAGTATTATTGATGTTCCTATTTTCATCGGAGAAATGTTGGAGGGTATGGAACACATTTCCTGTCTGGAAACTAGACTGCACAGCAAGGATGAGGAACCAGAGGCCCTCCAGATGATGTTGGACTTAAAATCCCATCAGGCCTAGCCAGCATAGCCAATAGTCAGGAGTGATGGGAGTTGTAGTCCAACAAGGTTAGGAGGACTACAGGTTACTCATCCCTGTGCAACACATCTTTTCATTGTTAACTTGCCATATGTCTGGGATTTCCTGGACATATCCGGCATACTGGAGTCGGTAGCAGTGCCTGGGCAGAAATCGTAAAAAAAAAAAAATGTCTGGAAAAAAGCCGGACGTATGGCAGCCGACGTCAGCAGTTCTGTTTGTGCCGATTTTCCATTGCGTGGCAAGTCTCTCCCCCCCCCCCCATGTGAAATGAAGACACTGGACACAATGTTTTAGGTTAATGGGCATAAAAAGGCCACAACTTTATTGATTACAGAATTGAAAGGTATTGGCTTTAGGCATTGGCTCCTATCGACTACCTGGCATGGTGACCAGGAGGGTTGTCCACAAACCGTGGGGGGTCCTGTTGAAGTACGCCAACTAGGATCCCACGGGTGTCACCGCTCGGGGGCGTGCCGGAGGCCCTTACCTCCGTAGGTTTCGGACAAGGCAACGCCCCCCGGAGTCCTCTACCAGACTACCCTTTCAATTGGGGGAAGGTGATGGCGCTTCCTTCCCCCCTTTCATTTGCATAACAATTCCCCCTGCCAATGCCTAACCGCCAATACCGCGGAAGTTGTGACGTTTGCTACGAGGTAGGCGAAAAAACCAAAAGGCTCAAAGTGCGCCAACTTGGAAAAATTCCTACCAGGCCCCTTGCGGCGACCAACCGAAGTCCATAGCAAGGTCATATCTAGCTAAGCCTAAGGGTGGGTGGGATGGGAAAACCTCTCTGCTGCCCAGGTGGAAAGAGGGCGGTCTCCAGGCCCCACCTCCCCGGCCCGCTGATTGGAGGGCCGGCTCAGTGACACGCCCGGGGATTCCCTGCTCGCGCGGGGGCAAAGACCAGCCCCCGCGTGCGTGTGGGAGGAGTTAGCCCGCAACCCCATCTCCTCCAAGGCGGAAATGGCTTTAGAAAACAGCTCAACAATTTTGGCCAATAAAAGCTCAACAACTTTTCTGTCCGTTTGAAATATGGCAACTCTATTGTTAACAAAATCTTTGGCATTACAACCAGATATCTGGAAGCACCCGGGTTTGCTCAGGCTGTTTGGGATTGCAGAGTCTAGCTCCCTTCCCCTTTTCAGCTGTCATGGTGAATAGAGTTTTGCTGACATGAACCCTGCCATTTATTCAATTGTTACTTGGGTTTTGATAGAATGGCTTGTTTCAATGCTGGGTTGGCCTGTGTAAGGACATGGTGGAATATAGCCACGTTTCATTTTTTGTGTCTCCTCCCTCCCACTTCCACAAAGCTGAAATAACTACAGCTCTGTGCTTTGATTTCTCACTACTTGACAGCAGCTGAAAAGTGAATTGAGGACAGGCTCTTGCCATCTGCAGAATATCAGCATGTTTAAACATAACAGTAACACGAGAGGCGTTTTAGTCCTCCAATCTTCAGGGGAAGTAAGTTTGGTATTCTTGTGTGAGTTAAAAAACACAGCAGGAAGCAACTGTAAATTGCCTGATAAAACTTTGTCAGCCTAGTTTGGTTCAGTGTTCCATTGTTTTGCTTTGTTTTTGTTTTTTTCATTTTCTTAGTCCTAACGTTGGGATTTCAGTTCTTTTTTAAGCGAGCAATTCAACAAAGTGTCCTATTTTCAAGGCTGCAAAAAGCCAATAACATTTCTGTTTTCATAGTGACAATGGATACCATTAGTCTGTTGGCCAGGGCCAGTCCTACCATTGAGGCCAAGTGAAGTGGCCCTCTCAGATAGATGATTTTGGGTCTCAGGAAAGGACAGGGAAAATGGTTATTGCCTTCATTATTGTATATTTACTGACATGCAGGGGGGCACAGGTGCTGGTGGGATGTTTTAAGCAATTGGTAGCAGATTCCCCTTATGTTCAATGCTTTTGCAATTCAAACATTAAAGTAACTGATGACACAACATGGGGAGAAGCAATTGAAATGTCCTTCAGAAAGGAATAAAACCAAACTGTATCTTAAAAAAACTAAACTAAACTAAAAACTAAACTAAACGTGGCACATAGAATGAGATGCTCATGTGCATTTGACTTTTTAAAGAAGTTAAACAGATTGGGTAAGATCCAAGGAAGTCCTACTCAGAGTAAACCCATTGCAGACCCTCCAAGGGTCCCTATTTTCCCGGGACGTCCCTGAGTTAGAGAAGCCATCCCAGTTTCTGATTTGATCCTGAAATGTCCCACTTTTCCTTAGGTAAAGGTAAAGGTACCCCTGACCATTAGGTCCAGTCATGACCGACTCTGGGGTTGCGGCGCTCATCTCGCTTTATTGGCCAAAGGAGCCGGCGTACAGCTTCTGGGTCATGTGGCCAGCATGGCTAAACCAAAGCAGTGCAACTATAACTGCAACTTTTTAGCAAGCAGGAATAGGAAATGTTACTGCCGTTTTTGTTCTGGCTATTTATTTATTGAAAATGTTTCGAGCTGCTTCTTCAGTCCCAAAAAAGGAATCCCAGAGCAGGTCACAATCATGGAACATTTAAAGTTTTAGATAATAAAAATGAAACAACTCATTCTTTTTTAAAATAAAGGAATGAATGAACAGGAATAGACAATAGTATGGACATTAAAATTCCATTGCAACAAACTCAGAGCAAGCTCAGAAGACAAAGACCACCCAAAGGTCTGGATAGATACATGGGTCTTCAGCTGGTACTGAAGACTTGCAAGACTCAGTTCCATCTTTATTTGGGTCCATCTCTGAATATGGACGCGGGTGGCACTGTGGGTTAAACCACAGAGCCTAGGACTTGCCGATCAGAAGGTCGGCAGTTCGAATCCCCGCGATGGAGTGAGCTCCCGTTGCTCAGTCCCTGCTCTGGCCAACCTAGCAGTTCGAAAGCACGTCAAAGTGCAAGTAGATAAATAGGTACCACTTCGGCAGGAAGGTAAACGGTGTTTCCATGCGCTGCTCTGGTTCACCGGAAGCATCTTAGTCATGCTGGCCCCATGACCTGGAAGCTGTACGCCGGCTCCCTCGGCCAATAAAGCGAGATGAGCACCGCAGCCCCAGAGTCGGTCACAACTGGACCTAATGTTCAGGGGTCCCTTTACCTTTACCTGAATATGGCTATGCACACACCAAGTTTTTAAAGCATATGGCTTCCCCCAGAGAATCTTGGGAACTATAGGCTGTTAAGTGTGATGGGAATTGTATCTCTGTGAGGGATAAACTCCAGTCTCCAGGATTTGGGGGTAGCCATGTGCTTTCAATGTGCTTGCAATGAATGGTGTGTACACAAGTCCGCTCCCCCTTCTTGGTGCGGCCACGTTGCAAAATGGCAGAGGCTTCCCTGAGGCCCCAGCGATGGAACCGGAACTTCAGTGCCCTTCCTGATAGGTGGGGGGGGGGCATAAGCCCCCACCACTTATCCAGGGCTGGCTTTAGGTTTGATGAGGCCCTAAGCTACTGAAGGTAATGGGGCCCTTTATAAATTCAGCTGTCCTTTGTCAGCACAAATTGTCGCTGTTTTTTGTGTTGAATATATGCTATATGGTAATTTATGGACCTAATAGTTATCTAAAGCCTTTTGCACATAACAAAATATGTATATTACCAAAGTAATTGTTGAACTGAAATACAATTAAGAAGAAGTATATTAATAGTGAAATACAAGTAAGAAGAAGTATATTAATCCAGAATGGATTACGTTTGAGAACCAAGGTACCACTGTATATAGAAATGAGCAAACCAGTGATATTTTAGGGAGCAGGCTAGCCCATTACTTGCATCATAGGAGCTTACACAACACAAAACACTGTTGCTGTATGTAGGTTTTATTTGTTTTTAATAATAATAATAATAATAATAATAATAATAATAATAATAATAATGCGGGATGCACGTTCGCAACCCGCAGTGTTCGCAAGCCGCGTCTGCACGTCTGTGCATGCACAGGTCGCGATTTAGTGTTTCTGCGCATGCGCGGCTGCCGAAACCTGGAAGTAATCCGTTTCGGTACTTCCGGGGTTCAGCGGTCCGTAACCCAAAAAAACGCAACCCGAAGCGGCTGTAACCCGAGGTATGACTGTACCTCCCTTCCTTACGTTGCATATATAATCTGCCTTTCTCTTTTTCTCTCTTCTTTTGAGAGTGGCTAGACACTTGAAGTAGCTATTGTGTAGATGAGTGAGTGAAGATTTGTGTTTTCCGAAAATGAAGTTATTTCCCATCATCTGTCCACAGAGCCAACTTGCCCTGCCCTCCAGTTATAGCAAAACTGGGTTGTTTATTTCCTTACACTTTAATTCTTTGACCGATTCTCTGTACTGTATAGAACAGAACAAAACATCTATCAGGATTGCCCTATAGTCAACCCTGTTTTTTCACAGATAGCAAGATTGTATTAGACTTAAAGCGGCTTCCACATAAAATTGCCATGCAATGAATAATGGCGTCTTAAGCTTGACAATATAGCCTCTTATTATAAGGTCTTAATATATATCTAAAATGGGGATGAGGGAGGAATTCATGCTGCCAGCAGAATCCTGATGACTTATATTCCAGTTTGCAATTATGGCATCAGTTTCAAACAAAAGCGGAGCTCACTTTTTACAGATAGGCATTTTATACATATATTTTCACTAGAACAAATGTGTTTCTTTGGACTATGGTGAGTGGGAAACTACAGAGAGGAGAGGTCATCTTTCTCTGCAATACACTTAATATCTTTTCCTCCTTAATATGCTTTCCAAGGATCTATACATTTTTATTTACAGGTTCAGATGCCAAGTCCAAACCTTCTGCAATCCATCAGCCTCCCAGACATTTTATAACTCCCCCAACCATATGACTCCATTTTATTTATCCTCATAACACAACTCTGCACGCTGAAACAATCATTCTCATCGCCTTTCTTAAACATTTTAGATACAGTGCTAAAATGTTTGACCCCTGCTGCCTGTTTCCTCCTTAGGAAGCGTACAGTATTTCATTTCATTGTTCACTCTCTTCTCCTACCTGAAAAAGGCATGAATGCAGGAGGGAGGCTGTTTTCTGCCACTTACGGGAAAGCAATTGGCTAGCAGTGTGTTGGTAAAATAAATTGCCCCAGCCAATTCAAGTGAAGACTCTTGATCCTAAGATCTCCCTCTCAGTTAGCATTTCTTAGTGCAGAAAGTATTGATCTGATGTGTAGAGATCTTTCCTATTCTAATTAATTCAGGAGGGTCCTGGAAGCTTCTCTGTGTGAAAGAACAAGCAGAAGGTTTGTGATGTTTGGGTTATTGCTTCAGGGAAGCTAGGTACAGCTGGCTTAAACTGGTTCTCTTACCTCATTCTGTCGAGGCCATGCTGACTATAAAAGTAAGGCCAGAAGGAGCCTAGGCTTCACTTTCTCTTTCTGTCTATTTTCCTTCTGGGGTGGCGTTCCATACATAGTATGCTACAGTGTTAAGGTTTAGACTTATTATAAGTTATTGTAAGTTTAAGTTAAGTCTGCTGCAACTGGATTTCTTATGGACAGTGCCAATCCTGAATGTATTGGATTTGTGACCACTATGCTCGTTTGCCTTCAGTAGCAGCAAAGCTCTGTTGGATGAAAGATACTGTATTTTTTGCTCTATAAGACTCACTTTTTCCCTCCTAAAAAGTCAGGGGAAATGTGTGTGCGTCTTATGGAGCGAGTGCAGGCTGCGCAGCTATCCCAGAAGCCAGAACAGGAAGAGGGATTGCTGCTTTTGCTGCGCAGCAAAAATATCCCTCTTGCTGTTCTGGCTTCTGAGATTCAGAATATTTTTTTTCTTGTTTTCCTCCTCCAAAAACTAGGTGTGTCTTATGGTCTGGTGCGTCATAGAGCGAAAAATACGGCAATTGCCTCTGGTCTATTTTGGAATTAATCCTGCAACGTGTTTAAGTTTTCCTTTGCTAACTATACATTGGAATCCGCTCTGGATCAATATTGAGTAAAAATTCAATGACACTCCCTTCTTAGCATTCCATGCATCTGAAGAAAGTGGCCTCTTGTCCGTGAAAACGTACACCATAATAAATGTGTTAGGATTCTATCCAATGCTATGCAGGCACAGTTCTGATTGAGCAACTGGACTTTGCCTTCCTCATCTCTCCCCCCCCCCCAAAAAAAACCCCCGAACAATCTCTGGAGGGTCCTGTAGCCCTTTGGAGCAGATTTGAGCAGCTGTAGGAGGGAAGAGGAAGGGAAACGTTGTTGCTCAAGGGGAACAGCAGAGATGGATACAAATCATAGTCTTTGGGGTACCACAAGACTATTTGCTGTTCAAGTACAGTTAGTAAGCAATATAATGCATTTTGGTACACACATTTGGGTTGGAGAATTGCATCGAAAAATGCGGGAAAATGTGAATTTTGAAGGGGTAACTTCCCGAGTTCTCCCTCCAAGCCACTAATCAATCACACACAGCCACCGAACGGGTTTTATTGTCTTCTTATCTGACACCAGCTACAGAACATCAAACACCAAGTCTAATACATGGCATGTTCTCTCTCTCTCTCTCTCTCTCTCCCCCCCCCCCAACCAGGTTAACATGAAGATTTATAGAGGCTGGGGCAGGCATAGGCAAACTCGGCCCTCCAGATGTTTTTAATCTTTGTTGGAACCCAGAGTGGCTTGGGAAACCCAGCCAGATGGGCAGGGTACAAATAATATATTATTATTATTATTATTATTATTATTATTATTATTATTATTATTATTATTAGGGCCATGGCACATCCCCACCGGTGACCCTGGGGGGAGCTCTGAGTTGATGTACATCAACAGGGCTCCCACTACTTGTGGTTGACCCTTATGAGACTACCTGCAAGGTCGGCAGGAGTCAGATATAGTCGGTTCGGTTCCAGTGCCTAAGCCAATAGCGCTCACATTCTGTAACCAATGAAGTTGTGGCCTTTATTAGCCCATTAACCTAAAATGCTGGTGTCCACGTGTTTTTATTCCAATAAATGGGGGAGGGTTTGGGGCCTTGACATGCAATGCCTCGCTGGACGAAAAATTAAGTCTGCAGAGGAAAGTCCAAGTAATAATTATTATTATTATTATTATTATTATTATTATTATTATTATTATTATTTGTATCCCGCCCTCCCCAGCCGAAGCCGGGCTCAGGGTGGCTAACAACAATAAAACAGTACAAAAGTATAGCATAAACAACATTCTAAAATCATTCATTATAAAATTAATTAAGAGGCTTCCACATCATCTCAGGCTGTTTGTGATTCATGTTTAGATCTCTCAGTCCCAGATGTGGTTCAGCAACATGTGTACATGAGGAGGCCTCCTTACAAACTGTGTGCCAAATAAACAGTTTGCTGAAAGTACAGCTGTTTTAACTTAATACAGTGTCTCCATTAGATCTGTTCATTAAGCTTAGACCTGTGTCAAGCAACTCTTGGCAACATACTTCCTTTATTTATATAAGTCATGCCCTACCCAGATTTCATCCTCTAGGAACAGGTCTAACCCAGAATTTCCACAGCCTATCCCTGGAGATTCAGAGTCGATAACAATTCCATGGACGAGGATAATATACTCCCCGGTCATGGTAACATTAACCCCTTCAGCATTTGTTCCAACTTCTCAGGCCCTCCAAATTTAACCCATGATTTTGTCGTGGAAATTCTACTCAATATTGATCCAGAGTAGATTCCAATGTATAGTTAGCAGAGTAAAAACTTAAAACACATTGCGTGGCTATACCCGCCCCCTCCACAGACGAATAAATGAAGACACGGGACACCAGAATTTTAGGTTAATGGGCGAAAATGGCCACAACTTTATTGATTACAAGCAAGAGTGGTATTGGCTTTAGGCATTGGCCCTACCAGACTAACCGGTCTAACCGGTGAGGGTTAAGCACCAACAGGGGGAGCCACCCGAGATGCATATCCCTAGGCGCTCCCTGAGGGGTTACCGCTCGGGGGCACGCTTTAGGCCCTAGCCTCCGTAGGTTTCGGATGAGGCGACGCCCCTCGGAGTCCTTTAACGAACTACCCTCCAAGCCTTGGGGGAGGTGATGGCGTTCCTCCCCCCCGATCTCATTTGCATGACAATACCCCGGCCAATGCCTACCGCCAAAACCCAGGAGTTGTGACGTTTTGCTACGAGGTAGGCGAAAAAACCAAGTGGCTTCAAATTCCAGCCAATTAGCCAAATGGAAAAACTCCTACCAGGCCCCTTGTGGCGACCAGCCGAAACCCATAGCAAAGTCAAGGGCGAACCTAAAGGGCGGGTGGGTGGGAAACCGCGTTGGGTAAGAGGAGAAAAGGGGCGAGCCGAGGGCTGCCCTGACCTTAAATGGCCTCTAGACAGCCCGCCCCCGCCGCCAGCCGATTGGCTGGCGGGCGTGGGGATGCTAATTGAGGGAATCCCTGGCTGAAGTTCGGTAGTGGCATTGCAGGATTCCAAATATATATACTGGAGAGAGAGAGAGAGAGCGCGAGAGAGAGAGAGAGAGAGGCAATTGTATTTCATCCAGCAGAGCTTTACTGCTACTGGAGGCAAATGAGCATAATGGTCACAAATCCAATACATTCAGGATTGGCACTGTCCGTAAGAAATCCAGTTGCGGCAGACTTAACTTAAACTTACAATAACTCATAATAAGTCTAAACCAGGCATGGCCAAACTTGGCTCTCCAGCTGTTTTGGGACTACAAATCCCATCATCCCTGACCACTGGTCCTTTTAGCTAGGGATGATGGGAGTTGAAGTCCCAAAACAGCTGGGGGGCCATGATTGGCCATGCCTGGTCTAAACCTTAACACTATAGCATACAATGTACAGAACACCACACCAGAATGAAAAGAGATAGAAAGTGTGAAACCCGGGCTCCTTTTGGACTTAGTTTTACAGTCACCATGACCTTGACAGAAGAGATAACAGAACCAGTTTAAGCCAGCTGTACTCAGTTTTTCTGAAGGAATAACCCAAATATCATGAACCATCTTCTGGTTTCTTACACACAGAGAAGCTTCCAGGAACTTCCAGAACCCTTTTGAATGCTGATCACCGAATAATTGATGCTTTTGAATTATGGTGCTGGAGGAGACTCTTGAGAGTCCCATGGACTGCAAGAAGATCAAACCTCTCCATTCGTAAGGAAATCAGCCCTGAGTGCTCACTGGAAGGACAGATCCTGAAGCTGAGGCTCCAATACTTTGGCCACCTCATGAGAAGAGAAGACTCCATGGTAAAGACCCTGATATTGGGAAAGATGGAGGACACAAGGAGAAGGGGACGACAGAGGATGAGATGGTTGGATAGTGTTTGCGAAGCTACCAGCATGAGTTTGACCAAACTGTGGGAGGCAGTGGAAGACAGGAATGCCTGGCGTGCTCTGGTCCATGGGGTCACGAAGAGTCGGGCACGGCTAAATGACTAAACAACAACAACAAGAATAGGAAAGATCTCTACACATCAGATCAATACTTTCTGTACTAAGAAATGTAAACTGACAGATTTAGAGGAATCATTCCTAGGCCTTCAGCAACTTTAGGGTCAAGAACATGGAGCAGAGGCATTTGAACACATGGTGTATGCGCATAGAGCTGCTTCATATGCACCCTGAACACATGGCTGCTGGTGGCGGGATGCAGCAGGTGCATCAGTGGGGTGCAAGGTGAACTTGTGTGGCCCCGTGAACCTCTTGTGTGTTCATCTGAGTATGCCTTTCCCAACAGAAATAGGCCCAAGACAAGGAAACAATGTATGCTTAGTGACTCGGGATCTAGTATCTAAAATTATTGTTCTTGGTGTTGTATCACCTTTCACTTAGTAAAAGGTGCTTTGAGACAATGTATGCACAAACTATAAAAACAGCTCAAATAGTTTCTAAAACAGTACAAAAATCAACCAAAGACGGGCTTTTAAAGTAAGCAAAATATACACTGACGGCAGAAACATTTCCATCAAACTGGAAGAGCTTGGACGATAACTTAGTCAGGCCCGGGGAATAATGTTTTGGCCCCCCATTTTAAAACAAACCGAACTAATTCACAAGAGATGAAGAGAAACCTCCAACCAATCCAGTCCTGTCTTAATAGCCTGGTGCAAAGGAGATTTGGATTGTTCTTTCTGATGGTATCTTACTTGTCCTTTAAATATATAAATACCAAATGATTTTTTTTTTTGGGGGGGGGGAGCATTCTCCAGATCAAGATTATGCATGATTTTGTATAAGATTCAGTCAATATATGCCCATCCTGCCCCTGTTGGGGATTGTACATATGGATTGGGAAATGTGCACAATTCCCTGTTCATTATGGGCACATTCCCAGTGAAGCCTGGTGAAAATGCAGAATGACTGGTTATTATGCACCTTTACCACTCAACTTACATTCCCTTTAGCACACATGTGCATGCACACAAACACACACAGAGGTATATGCAGGTGTGCATCCCAAGATTTTTGAGTACTCCATTATAATTCAATTAACTGAGGGTACTTCAATCCCTTAAATCAGAGATGGAGAAATTATGGTCCTACAGATGTCAGCTCCAGCCAGCATGGCCAAACATAAGGGATGATGTAGTAGTCTAACAACATCTTGAGAGGCAAAGATTCCCCACCCTCCCTTCCATTCATTTTGGTGCAGTGGAATCCAGAGACACATTGTGCTCTCCCTTTTACAGCAGAATTCTGATTTATTAAAACCAATGGGTATTTCCTATTTGCATGCATCTAGGATATTTATCATACCCAAAGGAGTATATCAAAATGTGATGCTTGGCAAGTGATGTTTAATTATATTAGCAGTGTTTTGCTCAGTGTTACAGCCATGTGTAATTAAATGCAAAAACTTAGTTCCCAAGGAGACAATATGATCATAATCTATATTAATTGCTCTTTACTTCTGTTGATGTGGATTTTGATCGTATCTCTTTACTGCTTCTGAAATACTCAGTAATAAATAAGTGGTGCTGAGCCTTATGTTGGCCAGTCTATGAATACTTCATATTTTCTTGCAGCTGGAAGCATGTCTCTTGTTTTATAGCAAAGTAATAGATGCTGTGGTCTGAAGTGCAGGGAATTTTAGAATCCCAGGGATAAAGATTTCACATTAGAAACCAGTCATTGCTCCACATGAGATAGTATAATTAGACTAGGAGGGCTTTTTACTGCAATTTGCTTAATGTAATGGCAAACCCAGCTTTTGTATTCCCAGAACTCTCTGCAGTCCATCTCCTATTCTATAACTGCAACTTTTTAGCAAGCAGGAATAGGAAATGTTACTGCCGTTTTTGTTCTGGCTATTTATTTATTGAAAATGTTTCGAGCTGCTTCTTCAGTCCCAAAAAAGGAATCCCAGAGCAGGTCACAATCATGGAACATTTAAAGTTTTAGATAATAAAAATGAAACAACTCATTCTTTTTTAAAATAAAGGAATGAATGAACAGGAATAGACAATAGTATGGACATTAAAATTCCATTGCAACAAACTCAGAGCAAGCTCAGAAGACAAAGACCACCCAAA
Source organism: Podarcis liolepis (assembly GCF_965112155.1). Lineage (NCBI taxonomy): Eukaryota > Metazoa > Chordata > Lepidosauria > Squamata > Lacertidae > Podarcis > Podarcis liolepis. The sequence goes on from NC_139554.1 coordinate 119,384,021, forward strand.
GGTCTGGATAGATACATGGGTCTTCAGCTGGTACTGAAGACTTGCAAGACTCAGTTCCATCTTTATTTGGGTCCATCTCTGAATATGGACGCGGGTGGCACTGTGGGTTAAACCACAGAGCCTAGGACTTGCCGATCAGAAGGTCGGCAGTTCGAATCCCCGCGATGGAGTGAGCTCCCGTTGCTCAGTCCCTGCTCTGGCCAACCTAGCAGTTCGAAAGCACGTCAAAGTGCAAGTAGATAAATAGGTACCACTTCGGCAGGAAGGTAAACGGTGTTTCCATGCGCTGCTCTGGTTCACCGGAAGCATCTTAGTCATGCTGGCCCCATGACCTGGAAGCTGTACGCCGGCTCCCTCGGCCAATAAAGCGAGATGAGCACCGCAGCCCCAGAGTCGGTCACAACTGGACCTAATGTTCAGGGGTCCCTTTACCTTTACCTGAATATGGCTATGCACACACCAAGTTTTTAAAGCATATGGCTTCCCCCAGAGAATCTTGGGAACTATAGGCTGTTAAGTGTGATGGGAATTGTATCTCTGTGAGGGATAAACTCCAGTCTCCAGGATTTGGGGGTAGCCATGTGCTTTCAATGTGCTTGCAATGAATGGTGTGTACACAAGTCCGCTCCCCCTTCTTGGTGCGGCCACGTTGCAAAATGGCAGAGGCTTCCCTGAGGCCCCAGCGATGGAACCGGAACTTCAGTGCCCTTCCTGATAGGTGGGGGGGGGGCATAAGCCCCCACCACTTATCCAGGGCTGGCTTTAGGTTTGATGAGGCCCTAAGCTACTGAAGGTAATGGGGCCCTTTATAAATTCAGCTGTCCTTTGTCAGCACAAATTGTCGCTGTTTTTTGTGTTGAATATATGCTATATGGTAATTTATGGACCTAATAGTTATCTAAAGCCTTTTGCACATAACAAAATATGTATATTACCAAAGTAATTGTTGAACTGAAATACAATTAAGAAGAAGTATATTAATAGTGAAATACAAGTAAGAAGAAGTATATTAATCCAGAATGGATTACGTTTGAGAACCAAGGTACCACTGTATATAGAAATGAGCAAACCAGTGATATTTTAGGGAGCAGGCTAGCCCATTACTTGCATCATAGGAGCTTACACAACACAAAACACTGTTGCTGTATGTAGGTTTTATTTGTTTTTAATAATAATAATAATAATAATAATAATAATAATAATAATAATAATAATGCGGGATGCACGTTCGCAACCCGCAGTGTTCGCAAGCCGCGTCTGCACGTCTGTGCATGCACAGGTCGCGATTTAGTGTTTCTGCGCATGCGCGGCTGCCGAAACCTGGAAGTAATCCGTTTCGGTACTTCCGGGGTTCAGCGGTCCGTAACCCAAAAAAACGCAACCCGAAGCGGCTGTAACCCGAGGTATGACTGTACCTCCCTTCCTTACGTTGCATATATAATCTGCCTTTCTCTTTTTCTCTCTTCTTTTGAGAGTGGCTAGACACTTGAAGTAGCTATTGTGTAGATGAGTGAGTGAAGATTTGTGTTTTCCGAAAATGAAGTTATTTCCCATCATCTGTCCACAGAGCCAACTTGCCCTGCCCTCCAGTTATAGCAAAACTGGGTTGTTTATTTCCTTACACTTTAATTCTTTGACCGATTCTCTGTACTGTATAGAACAGAACAAAACATCTATCAGGATTGCCCTATAGTCAACCCTGTTTTTTCACAGATAGCAAGATTGTATTAGACTTAAAGCGGCTTCCACATAAAATTGCCATGCAATGAATAATGGCGTCTTAAGCTTGACAATATAGCCTCTTATTATAAGGTCTTAATATATATCTAAAATGGGGATGAGGGAGGAATTCATGCTGCCAGCAGAATCCTGATGACTTATATTCCAGTTTGCAATTATGGCATCAGTTTCAAACAAAAGCGGAGCTCACTTTTTACAGATAGGCATTTTATACATATATTTTCACTAGAACAAATGTGTTTCTTTGGACTATGGTGAGTGGGAAACTACAGAGAGGAGAGGTCATCTTTCTCTGCAATACACTTAATATCTTTTCCTCCTTAATATGCTTTCCAAGGATCTATACATTTTTATTTACAGGTTCAGATGCCAAGTCCAAACCTTCTGCAATCCATCAGCCTCCCAGACATTTTATAACTCCCCCAACCATATGACTCCATTTTATTTATCCTCATAACACAACTCTGCACGCTGAAACAATCATTCTCATCGCCTTTCTTAAACATTTTAGATACAGTGCTAAAATGTTTGACCCCTGCTGCCTGTTTCCTCCTTAGGAAGCGTACAGTATTTCATTTCATTGTTCACTCTCTTCTCCTACCTGAAAAAGGCATGAATGCAGGAGGGAGGCTGTTTTCTGCCACTTACGGGAAAGCAATTGGCTAGCAGTGTGTTGGTAAAATAAATTGCCCCAGCCAATTCAAGTGAAGACTCTTGATCCTAAGATCTCCCTCTCAGTTAGCATTTCTTAGTGCAGAAAGTATTGATCTGATGTGTAGAGATCTTTCCTATTCTAATTAATTCAGGAGGGTCCTGGAAGCTTCTCTGTGTGAAAGAACAAGCAGAAGGTTTGTGATGTTTGGGTTATTGCTTCAGGGAAGCTAGGTACAGCTGGCTTAAACTGGTTCTCTTACCTCATTCTGTCGAGGCCATGCTGACTATAAAAGTAAGGCCAGAAGGAGCCTAGGCTTCACTTTCTCTTTCTGTCTATTTTCCTTCTGGGGTGGCGTTCCATACATAGTATGCTACAGTGTTAAGGTTTAGACTTATTATAAGTTATTGTAAGTTTAAGTTAAGTCTGCTGCAACTGGATTTCTTATGGACAGTGCCAATCCTGAATGTATTGGATTTGTGACCACTATGCTCGTTTGCCTTCAGTAGCAGCAAAGCTCTGTTGGATGAAAGATACTGTATTTTTTGCTCTATAAGACTCACTTTTTCCCTCCTAAAAAGTCAGGGGAAATGTGTGTGCGTCTTATGGAGCGAGTGCAGGCTGCGCAGCTATCCCAGAAGCCAGAACAGGAAGAGGGATTGCTGCTTTTGCTGCGCAGCAAAAATATCCCTCTTGCTGTTCTGGCTTCTGAGATTCAGAATATTTTTTTTCTTGTTTTCCTCCTCCAAAAACTAGGTGTGTCTTATGGTCTGGTGCGTCATAGAGCGAAAAATACGGCAATTGCCTCTGGTCTATTTTGGAATTAATCCTGCAACGTGTTTAAGTTTTCCTTTGCTAACTATACATTGGAATCCGCTCTGGATCAATATTGAGTAAAAATTCAATGACACTCCCTTCTTAGCATTCCATGCATCTGAAGAAAGTGGCCTCTTGTCCGTGAAAACGTACACCATAATAAATGTGTTAGGATTCTATCCAATGCTATGCAGGCACAGTTCTGATTGAGCAACTGGACTTTGCCTTCCTCATCTCTCCCCCCCCCCCAAAAAAAACCCCCGAACAATCTCTGGAGGGTCCTGTAGCCCTTTGGAGCAGATTTGAGCAGCTGTAGGAGGGAAGAGGAAGGGAAACGTTGTTGCTCAAGGGGAACAGCAGAGATGGATACAAATCATAGTCTTTGGGGTACCACAAGACTATTTGCTGTTCAAGTACAGTTAGTAAGCAATATAATGCATTTTGGTACACACATTTGGGTTGGAGAATTGCATCGAAAAATGCGGGAAAATGTGAATTTTGAAGGGGTAACTTCCCGAGTTCTCCCTCCAAGCCACTAATCAATCACACACAGCCACCGAACGGGTTTTATTGTCTTCTTATCTGACACCAGCTACAGAACATCAAACACCAAGTCTAATACATGGCATGTTCTCTCTCTCTCTCTCTCTCTCCCCCCCCCCCCCAACCAGGTTAACATGAAGATTTATAGAGGCTGGGGCAGGCATAGGCAAACTCGGCCCTCCAGATGTTTTGGGACTACAATTCCCATCATCCCTGACCACTGGTCCTGTTAGATAGGGATCATTGGAGTTGTAGTCCCAAAACAGCTGGAGGGCCAAGTTTGCCTATGCCTGGGCTGGGGGATGCTGGCAACCAGCCAGCCCCATCACATGCTCCCACTTTGGGGACTAATTGTTACCATCTGCCTGAGGGACCCCACCCAACAGTACCCGCTCACAGGATCACTACTTCATGACAGAAGGATAGCTGTGTTTTGGTTTCCAAAGCGTGACTTAGGTAGCTTCTCATTAAGATGCAAACATCACTGAATTTCTCCTCCATTCTTAACCAGGAGTGATCTGCCTGCTTCACCAGAAAGCCAAATTTCATTTTCTTGCTCCCTTTGGATAATCTCTTCTCTCTCTGTTTCTTTTCTTCTTCCTTGTCCTCACACTTGGATTAAGATTCTGACCTATGAATCTCTACCCTGCCATGCCAAGTATGAGAACGCCCCTCCCCAATAGTTTCAGCCCTCAGAGGGATGAGTATATGAGCTGGGAGTGACAGAACATCTGGTGTGCACTAATAACAGTGAGGCAATTGACAGTTTCAGGCTAAAGAAGACAAGCAGGGTATGAAAAGGGTTGCACAACTGCCAGAGTTGTACAGTCAAAACCAGAATTTTATCCTCTTGGCCAGTTACCAGAAAAAGTGCAACACAGCTGGTTTGGCTGTTGGTTTGCATGCATCAGCTATTAGCCTGAATCCATGTCACAATGATGGTGGCTGCATTTATGGTGTTGCAAACAAAACTGCATATTCACATCCACACTGTGTCTCCCTGCAGGGAAAACTAGACGTTGATAAAGGGGCGAGCGGTGCAAACATCTTGCTAGATGGATTCGGTGAGGCTGCAAGCATTTATTTTAGCAAGCAAACATGCACACGTTTATCGTGGCAAATGAAGGTGACCAGCCAATCAGTCCAAATCAAAGCAGATTCCATTGCACACTTAAGAGATGAAAGAAACCATATTCTACAACATCTGGATAATTTTTAGAGAGAATTTGCTTTGCAATGGAAAGGGAGCCCACACATTTTCTTGGGTGCTTTGCCTTCAGGCCTCCTTTTTTTTTGTCATGGTGGGACTTCCCCATCCCCTTTGTGGGAACAGAATTCTACAAATGCTGAGAGATGCTTATCCTGCAATGCCAGGATTTTTCCACGGTGGGGCGGGCAAGGGGGCGGGGAACTGGCAACAGTGGGAAAGGATAGGTGCATATGGACATACAGTGGTACCTCGGGTTACAAACGCTTCAGGTTATAGACACTTCAGGTTACAGACTCCGCTAACCCAGAAATAGTACCTCGGGTTAAGAACTTTACCTCAGGATGAGAACAGAAATCGTGCGGCAGCAGCGGGAGGCCCCATTAGCTAAAGTGGTACCTCGGGTTAATAACAGTTTCAGGTTAAGAACAGACCTACAGAACGAATTAAGTTCTTAACCCGAGGTACCACTGTACATTCTGGACAAATGGACAACAAAACCAGAAAGGGGGGTGAAGTAGGGATAGTGTACCCCAAATGCTGGGGGACCCCAACTATCCTATCCAACACCCAGCATATCCAGTGACCAGGGATTATAGGTGTTGTAGTCCAATGAGACCTTGAGAGTCATGAATGTCCCATCCTTCCCATTCATAAACTAGCCGGTAGCACTGCTGGGAGGAGATAGGGAGGTGGGATGAAGATTCCTCAGTAAGACAGTCCCAGTAGCCCACAGCAATAGCCTGAAGGCCACCTGCTTCCAGATGTAGGAATTGAGTTCTTCCTGGCTAAGCTACTTAGGGGAGAAACATGATGGTGTTGTGGTGTCTGTGTGGGGCTTCTTCCCCTTGCACAACATGACCATGAGCTGCTTTGTACTTCCAAATTCATCCTCTCCATCCATCACTCCACAGATAAAGAAGCTTGAGCAGGACCATGGGAACTGTGGAGGAGGAGCTGAACTGCCATGGTACTGAGGAAAAGCAAGTCCTGGATGCTTGGGTTGCTATTTGGATAGCAAGGGAAGCCTTGCTTGGTGCCAAGACGAATTTGGCCCTCACCTTAATGAAATTGTAACCCGGGACAGTGATTTATGAGCTCTGGGAACTAGGGACCAACTATCCTTGATAAACAGGGACACTGAGAACATATGTATCCTAGAGCAGTAAGGATGTGCCAGAAGAAATAATTTATAAGTTAGATACCCCTTTGTGTTGTAGAGTTTTCATGTTAGCCCATTTAAATGCATCCCCCTCATCTGTGCTGTTTGGAAGGTTCCAAAAAATACCCTTCCAGAATAGACTTTGCTCTTGTGGTATTATGAATACACCAGTTACAATATACCATATAATTTTGGACTGCCTTCTCTTTGACCCTCTTTGGAGAGACCCACTGGTGGCTCCTTTGAAGCTTAAAGTACTGTGTCTACTTGCAAAGAATTTGTAACCTAATACCTGTTGTGGGATGATATTCCCGAAACTACTGAGATTGTCTCGGGAGATTTTGCCAAGATTTTTAAAGTCAAATTTAAAACTACTTTATCTAATGGGGGCTATTGAGTCTTTTATTCGTTTTATGTGTTTAATATGTCTGGATTACCAATGTTTTATGAATGTTCCTCCCCCTTTTATGATTTTATTGTCTGAATTATGCAATAAAGGCTGAACGAATGAATTATTGTAGGACCTCATAGCAGCAGTTAACCGTCTCTCTTCTGAAGACCAGAACCTCTCAGGAATCAACATCTCACACTCGAATTCCAAATGTTCTCCTTGTGCAAAACATATAAGGACTAGTCACAGGTTAATCTGTAACATTTAACCTGCAGCCTCTCCATTGTTGCTATATCATAACTCCCATCATCTCTGATCATTGCCCATGCTAGCGGGGGCTAATGGGAGTCAGATTCCAACATCTGGCATGCCACATGTTTCTGATTCCTCCTTTATGACGCCATGGTATTCTCAAGCATGTGTGAGTGTGAGTGTTTGAAATGTAGTTTCTTTGGCCTTCCTTGAAAAGCTATGTCATTTGTGTCTTATTCTCCATTCTTCTGGCATTATCAGCAGAGAAGAGGCACCGCAAATGACTGATTAATAATACCTTGCTGGGTTTCTATGCTCTTTCTAGCAATGATGCCGGAGGTCTGATATCTTTGCATCGGGCGACTCCAAGCCAATTGCTTCTGACAGCTCTAACCAAAAGAGCTGATATTTGCAAGAAAATAAAACGTCTTGTGCTAGCAATTTTCCAAGAGAAGGCTGTATATAATTACAGTGCTTGCCTTCTCTGTTTATTAACATTGTTGGTTGCTTCTTCAGCTAATCTTACATTATAATTTAAAGTCATTCTTAAATGTGAGCCAAAGGGATTGTATCCAGATTTGCTCCTAGACAAAGCCAACTGTGGCTTACATTAAAAAACAACAAGGACCCTCTTGCTTTTCTCCCATTAGGTAAAGGCCTCAAAATAGAACTCTTTTCTTTGGAGCTAAATTATCATTTGGGGTCTTAGGTTATTTTCATTTGAGCAATGCTGCAGCTTAATGGGTCTACCCACCTTTAAGGTAAAAGGTAAAGGGACCCCTGACCATTAGGTCCAGTTGTGGCCGACTATGGGGTTGCGGCGCTCATCTCGCTTTATTGGCCAAGAGAGCCGGCGTACAGCTTCTGGGTCATGTGGCCAGCATGACTAAGCCGCTTCTGGCGAACCAGAGCAGCGCACGGAAACGCCGTTTACCTTCCCGCTGGAGTGGTACCTATTTATCTACTTGCACTTTGATGTGCTTTCAAACTGCTAGGTTGGCAGGAGCAGGGACTGAGCAACGGGAACTCACCCCGTCGCGGGGATTTGAACCGCCGACCTTCTGATCGGTAAGTCCTAGGCTCTGTGGTTTAACCCACAGCAACACCCACGTCCCTCTACCCATCTTTAAACTGTTTCAAAATGCGGAGAAATTCAACAGGTGCAGTTCTTGATGCCTCTTTATAAGTCCCTCAGGACTCTCTCCCTTCTCCTGATAGAAGAGATCTGTGTGAGAGACAGAACAGGGTGGTTTTTCTCAAGGTGTGATGCTGAGAAAGATGGGAGTTGTCTCAGGTGGGAACTGGGAGGACATACATTTCTGTTTGTGAATTGAAGATTCACAAACTTTTAGCATCCAGGAAGGGCAGGAGTCCACCCTTCCACCTTAAACCCACCTGCCCACCCCAAGTACATTGTCCATTCAGAAAGCCATCCACAGGAAATAAGGAATATTAACCATATCACTCATTCGTATTGATCCAAACAGCAATAAGTTCAACACTAAATCCTCAAGCACCTTTCCTCCTCTTCAGCCTTCAGACCGATGAGTCCATTCTTATTTCAAGCAGTTTCCAGGTTGCCTTTGATCTGAAGCATATGACAAACAAATCCAAGACCCCATAGAAAGTAACATAACATTCCAGCGAAGCTGAGCTAAAAGTAAACTTTGTCTTGAACAAACTGGTTGCAAAAATATGTTATTAAAGCTTATGCCCATGACACCTGCTCTGCTATAACTAAGGTCAATGGAACCACCAGTGAGACTTGAGTGGTTCAGTTTAAATTATTGTAGCAAGCATGTGATAAGCCTATTGGGTTATTGAATGATTGCAGGACAAGGGGCGGGGGGAGAAGCAATGATTCATCACAGTTGATCATATGATAATCATATGATGGTTGGCAACAGCAGCTCTGTGTGTGTGTGTGTGTGTGTGTGTGTGTGTGTGTGTGTGTGTGTAGGGCTGGATTTAGGTTTGATGAGGCCCTAAGCTACTGAAGGTAATGGGGCCCTTTATATGTCCAGCTGTCCTTTGTCAACAACAAATTGTCGCAGTTTTTTGTGTTGAATATATGCTATATGGTAATTTATGGACCTAATGGGTATCTAAAGCCATTTGCACATAGCCAAATATGTATTTTATCAAAGTAATTGTTGAACTGAAATACAATTAAGAAGTATATTGGGGGGGGGGGGCAAGAGAGTGGGGCCCTAAGCTATAGCTTGTTTAGCTTATACGTAAATCCAGCACTGTGTGTGTGTGAGAGAGAATATTACAAAGACCTGACATTTGCTTACAAAAGACCAAAAGGAAAAGAACAGATACATACCGTATTTTTTGCACCATAACACTCACTTTTTTCCTCCTAGAAAGTAAGGGGAAATGTCTGTGCATGTTATGGAGGGAATGCCTACGGGTGGCATACCTATGGATTTTCCTCCTCTAAAAACTATGTGCGTGTTATGGTCGGGTGCGTGTTATAGAGCGAAAAATACAGTAATTCTTCTAATCATCAGTTTAGTTTGGAGTTCCGCTTTTTAAGAGCCAAGGGATGACATTGCCTAGCAGCATCCCTAAAATAGTGGCAAATAGTAATTATAGTTTCAAAACAGACTAGCTAAGTTCACATATGTACAGCACATGAATGGTGGCTTGGCTGGGCGAAGAATAATTGCAGAAGAAGAGGTCAAGCTTTGTGTGAGTTTAAGAAGGTTGCCATTGCAGCAATTCAAGGAGATTTTCTGTTCAAAAGTCAAAAGGTGATGTGATTTATATCAAGCTTCCTGGGCACTCAGCCTACAGGCCCACCCATAAGGCAGACTGAAGCAGTTGCCTCAGGTGGCAGAATCCTGTGGCTGCCAGACCATCACCCCAGTAATCAAGGGAGCAGTGGGGCGGCAGGGTGGGGGCACATTGCCACTTTGCCTCAGGTGGCAAAAAGGGACAGTCTGCCCCTTCCTGGATCCCAAAACTATGAAACTAGTTGTAGTTGCTCAAAGTAAGGGGACACATAATCAGAAAATCTCAGCTTCAGTCAGGCTGTAGCTATATTTGTTATGCTTCCAGTGTGACCTCCTATTCCTTATATAAAATGTAGCCAACCTGAGGTTTTTGGTGAGGTATGATATCATAAAGAAGTGTACCGTTATTCATTATTATATACCACAGCATATGCATACCTTTCCCTGCCCCCCATTTAATGACGTGTAAGTCCTGATGGTGATATCTAGGCCTTGTGTTATTCACATTTTGGACGTCTCTCTTTCATTTTTCTTTCTTTTTGGGGGGTTGTCTGTATATTCTTCTGTATGTTTCTGTGTTATACATGTTGGTTTGGTTTTATTGCACTGTTTTTGAGCTATTTCCTTTTTAAAAAACAAAAGCCAACATGGTACCTTCCAGATGTTGTTGAGTGGAAATTGGAGTCCGTCAACAGAGAGGAGAGGCATCACAGTGTCTAATCTTGCCATATATATTATACACAAGATTCAAATTTGTGTTTTAAGACAATGTCCAGGCTTTCACTGAATATAAAAAGTCTTCAAACAAAGCCAGAGATGTTATGGGAACAGCATGGATGGGCAGCCAAAACACACATGAAACACACTTGTATTCAGATCCAAGAAAGATAAGCTTGTGTAGGAGCTGGACCAGTCAGAGTAGGTATGATCAAGCCAATGAAACAGAGGCCCCAAGGAAGAAACAGGGTCAATAGCATAGCTTAGAACGCCTGTCCAAAAACAGGCAGCAGATCCAAAGGAAAAGCTGAACTTATGTGAGAAGACAATGGTCAGAAATGAATGCATTTGCACAGTGCTTTTTTTCTAAAAAATAAAATAAAAATGTTTAGGCATACTCTCATTTTCCTACTCATATTGAAATACTGCCCCTCAATGAGGCCAAACTTGGATTCACAAAATGTTTAGGGCGATGCGTCCCCCTGCATCTGCCCAGAAAAAAAGCACTGCATTTGCAGCAGGATGAAACCAGAATCAGGACAAGATAAGAACAGGCCAAGGGTCTGGAAGAGAGGGCAGCCATGTCCAAGAAAAGTCTATTAAACAATGGGACAAGACAAGGGGAAAGGGTTGGAATTTTCCAGTGTTGGATTTAAGGAGTGCAATGAACCTCCATCCTTATGAATAAGCTGGCTAGACTGGATTTCAGGAAGCGATATGAACTGCAAAATACTTTAAAGGTCAGTAGTTCCAGTCTTAGATTAGGCATATCCTGTTATGGCCTGGAGTGAGCAGGGATATAGGACTTCTTTTGCACATACAGATGTCTTACAATGCAGGAAAAAATTATATATATATAATTGTTGTTGATTTTTAATCTGGAGTATTATACCCAGAAAAGATCATTTGAAGTGTGGGGTGTAAAGGTGAGAGACACATTTATAAATGAGCAACATAAGGAGGTGTATGTGTACATAATATTGGAAAGTAAGGCATGGAAAGCACAGAAAGCCCTTTGTCCAAAAAACATGTGTGCGCTTTTGGTGTCATTGTGTAAGTGTGAAATGCTTTGGGAGCATCATTTTAGCTTGGATGGATCAATACTGTTATTGCATGATTCTTCTGAATTGCTTTGAAGACTCGCCCAATCCGGAGAGCCGCAGGGAGCTGGTTGATGGCAGCTGACAGATGTTTGTGAATAAGAGGCATTTCGGTAAGCTCCTGTCGAGGGTGCCAGGTTTTGTCAAAATGACTGAAATGGTTTTTGTTGAAAAACTGACTCCTCAACAACTCGCTGCTTTAAGACAATGAAACACTGAAGATTTTTATGGTGCCCTGGGCTCCATTTACACAGATGAGTTGGAAAAGTAGATAAACAAGCCAAGGAGATCTGCTTATACAGACCGGGAAATAAATAATAGCTTACCTTACTTTGCCCTATCAACTAAGGGCCCTTCTGTCGGCGGCTCCCAACTGGTTGCCCAGGAAAGTATAAAGACAAGTATAAAGACAGTTTCTTACTGTCCATTTTTATTTCTATATTACAGAGAGAGGCTATAGAACCCAGCCTTTTGGATAATGGCATTGAATCTCCACCCCCTGTTTTGTCCATGCCCCTTTAAAAAAAATTTAAAAAAAATTCATTTGTATATGAAATTTGTGGTCCTTCATTTGTGGTCTTTTAGAGCACATGCTGCAGTGAAAACATCACTGCTAATACAGCTACAGAAAGGGAAAGAATTTCAGACTCAATGTAAACTAGACATTTTCTGGAAATGTCATCTGAACTGTTTATGAGACTAGGGGGGAAATGGGTTAACGGGGAAGCTGAAACTCTGTGCCACGGACCCAGGGTGAAGGAAAGCTTTCCTCTGTTATTTTAGCTGTAGCATGGGAAAGGATTTCACATGATGTTCCAGCCCTAGTCAACACAATTAGCTGGTTTGACCTACCTTTAGAAAATGCCGACTCCTTAGCGCAGCAAATGCTACTATGTTCACACTGTGAGTAAGCCTGGAGAATCATTTCTATGTTCCACTAAAGCAGGTCATTGTCCAAATAAACTCATCTTCAGATGGCACAGTTTTGGAAAAATAGGGAAACTGGAGATGGATCAGACCTATGAGATCATACAGCTGATGTGCACTGCCATGAGTCAGTTGGTTCTTATTATGCAGTTATTTGTACTATTGGGCGCTCTGCTTTCATTTGTATCAGGGGACTGTGTGGTTTTATGATCTGAGGAACTCTTATAATTCTCTTCCAAGCCTTGAATTTCCCATGAATTGAGATGGCGAAAGGATCATCTTAATGGTCAACAGGAGAATCTTTGTCTTGGGAGATTTTGTGGGATCTCATGAGAGGGGGAAGTAGGGCTTTTAAAAAAATCAACGAACGAGTTGTGCCCTCTTAGCCTCTGACCTTCTGTAACCCATGCTGCCACATTCCATATTTCCCAGAGGGTCTTTCAATCCACTTCTGAATCGGTATCCCAATTGGGTATCCCAATTTGCACAAGCAGAAGTGTTTACTGCCAGTGCAGTCACCATTGAATGCAACCCAAGAACTAAACCTTGACTGTAGTTGCTCCTACAGTAGCTAGTAGTGGGAGAGACTCTGGTGCCATAGAACCTGAACCATCTGTTATGGGTTTTCATTCTCCACCATTTACTCCTTATGGGTGTCTTTGTTGTTGTTGTTTTTAACATATTTTTTTATGAAAGATTTCTTGGTATGTGCAATGTCTCTTTTTTCAAGTTATCCCTGACAAAAAAGTTTGGGATGGCTTCTGGAGGACATCAGAAGTTAGGCTGATAGCAGGGACACATCTACTTCTAAGCACATCTACGACAGCTGCTTAGATGACACCTTGCAGTTGGGTAGCTGTAGCAGCACATACATCATGCATGTAGGTGAACAGTCAAGTAGACTGTATATAGCAGGCTTCTTAAACTTTTTACAATTACACTTTAAACAAAACTCTGGCGGGAGGCAGTGGAAGATGGGAGTACCTGGCGTGCTGTGGTCCATGGGGTCACGAAAAATCGGACAAGACTAAACAACAACATCCAACCTTTAAAATCTTCTTCAGAGGCCCTGCTTAGTTTGTCCTCATCTTCTGAAGCCAGGTGGGTGGCATTGAAGAACAGAGCCTTCTCAGTGGTGGTACCACATTGGAATGCCCTTCCCTTCTCCCAGCATTCTACTGTCTCCTTATTGACCTTTTCAAAGGACCTGAAGACTCTGCTCTGCAATTAACACAATTTGATACCGCTGCTGTATTTCATTTCTGTTGCTAACGGCTTTTGTTGTTGTTTGAAGTTCCATCAGCTGCCTTATGAGCGATGAAAAGGCCTGGGACAAATATTTAAAATTAATAAATGGGCAAAACACCACAAAGAAGCACGTGATGTGATTGTACACACAATTGTACCAGGACTTCTTTCACATAGTGTCTTACCAGTAAGAGGGTTACCTAATACAAACTTGCTAGCCAAGGGCAAGGAGAGTCGCCCAGGAGGAGATCAGCTGAGTCAGTCAGGAGCAGAACTTTGGCAGAGTTTGGCAGACTGTGGTGGATAAGAGGTAGAATCTCAAACAAACATTTTTTAATGGGGCTGGCTCAGACATTTACTGGTTTCCTGGGGGAATGTGGTTTTATCGGTCTTAGCAGCAAAATAATGCATAGCTGGCATCATTAGACACAGGAGAGAGTGAGAAGGCACTTCTGAGAAACTGGACAATTCAACGAAAGTCAGTCACTATGGACAATATTATTTTACCTAGGGTTCACAAATTTCTACTTTCAGCTCTGGACAGTATCAGGAAAAAAGCAATGTGAAAACTCAGCATCTACTCAAGAATCATTAATTTCCTGCTTCTTTCTCACAACAGGACACAAATCACCCCGGCTTCCAAAAGGCTCTGGGAGACACAGGACCATTTTTTTACATTCTAAGCTGTCACCAGCTTATTGTCAACCATTCCACAGAGTCTTTCTTTCACATGGCAACATACACTAGCAAAAGCATGTTTCTAGAATTTTTGTAGGAAGGGAACATAGCAAAGAAGAGAAACCCAACAACGAGGCTATCATGGTTGCAGCGAGAAGCGCTTCCATGCTTTTTTTGAACTTTTTTCTGTTTGTTATGGCTTTGGGCTCAGCTGCAAAGTTGACGGTTATTGTGATGAATGCTTTCCATGAGTAACCCCTAGCTTTTCTGAAGTTATGACCATGGGAAAGGCCAGAAGGAAAAGATAACAAGCTGTATGCAATTGAGTTTGCATGGGGATGGACATTCCAGAACTCTAACATCTCATCTACCATATATATGTTGGAAAGATATTTATTCCCTATTCATTTGGACACCTCCGAAGATTTTGCATTCCTGAGATCAAGGAGCAGGTTTTTATCTATGTTTTTCATTTATTTATTCATTGTTCCCTGTGCCAACACCTCTCTCTGCAAATCCAAAGTCTAAGCATGTATGCTTAAGATAAATTACAATAGAGAGGGGAAGCCAAATGGGCAAATTCATCTCTTTCAGAGTCAGTGTAAGTGAAGACAGTAAAACAATGATGAACGTACTTTGGGTAAATGGCTGCCTTTTAAAAACTAAAAGTGTATACAAAACTTGAATTTTTTATTTTTATTTTTTACAAAATTAACGAACTCCCATATTTTACATAAAACTGATATCCAACCTCAGCTCAACCCAGGTTAGCTTCCATCACTGGGTAATTATGCAATATTGCTATTCTTCTTTGTTGAACTCCAAATGCCAAGAGAATGTGAACCAGGGACTTGTACATCCTCCTTGCATATTATTTTTGAAAATAACATCTGAGATTAGCAAGTTACAGATTTGCATTTAGCCATGTAAAATGGTAGAAAGCGAGGAAAAATTAAAGAACCTGTTAATAAGGGTGAAAGAGAAGAGCGCAAAATATGGTCTGAAGCTCAACATCAAAAAAACTAAGATCATGGCCACTGGGCCCATCACCTCCTGGCAAATAGAAGGGGAAGAAATGGAGGCAGTGAGAGATTTCACTTTCTTGGGCTCCATGATCACTGTAGATGCTGACAGCAGTCATGAAATTAAAAGATTCCTGCTTCTTGGGAGAAAAGTGATGACAAACCTAGACAGCATCTTAAAAAGCAGAGACACCACCTTGCCAACAAAGGTCCATATAGTTAAAGCTATGGTCTTCCCAGTAGTGATGTATGGAAGTGAGAGCTAGACCATAAAGAAGGCTGATCGCCGAAGAATTGATGCTTTTGAATTATGGTGCTGGAGGAGGCTCTTGAGAGGCCCATGGACTGCAAGAAGATCAAACCTATCCATTCTTAAGGAAATCAGCCCTGAGTGCTCACTGGAAGGACAGATCGTGAAGCTGAGGCTCCAGTACTTTGGCCACCTTATGAGAAGAGAAGACTCCCTGGAAAAGACCCTGATGTTGGGAAAGATGGAGGGCACAAGGAGAAGGGGACAACAGAGGACGAGATGGTTGGACAGTGTTCTCGAAGCTACCAACGTGATTTTGACCAAACTGCGGGAGGCAGTGGAAGACAGGAGTGCCTGGCGTGCTCTGGTCCATGGGGTCACGAAGAGACGGACACAACAAAACGACTAAACAACAAATGTAAAATGTGGATGTGCTAAAATGTGGATGTGCTAGAGACAGTCTGAAGTGGAGCCCCAATACTACCCTGTTTCTTCTTTAGTGGTCTGGGAACTGCCTGGGTTCTAACGCAATTGGAGCATCTCATCCGGTCAAAAAAGAAACACTGACTTAATGCATTAGGGATTATATCTTCAGTTTACTATAAATGTATACCTCCAAAGAAAGGTTGTATCACAATTAATTATGTACTAACATTCCCATCTATTGCTTTATATCTAGAGAGAGGTGTACATTCATTCACAGAGCTGCAGATCCAGGTTGTGCAATTAATGTTCAGGGGGGGGGAACCCTGTTACCATTTTTAAAATCCAACTTTTGTGGTAAGGAAAGCAAAGAGGAAATGCACGGGAAAGCATACAATAGCAGCTGCTTGATGTGAAGTCATCCAACCTTCCCACAATCAAATCAGAATGAAGGCTCAGGAAACAGGTTGTCCCCACAACCTTTGTGCAAACCAGTCTGAATGAATGCTCAGTAAATAGGTTGTCTGGAAGCACCCT
Organism: Podarcis liolepis; assembly: GCF_965112155.1. Classification (NCBI taxonomy): domain Eukaryota; kingdom Metazoa; phylum Chordata; class Lepidosauria; order Squamata; family Lacertidae; genus Podarcis; species Podarcis liolepis. The sequence goes on from NC_139554.1 coordinate 119,400,427, forward strand.
TAGAATGCAAGTTACATTGAGTGGAATTCAACATTGCCCTATGACAAACGTCTCATCTGTGCAAGTGTTTGCCAGACGAAATGATCCCCACTCCATCCATGCACTGTTCTGGAGTTTCTCCTGACACACCATCACACAAATGCAATGTCAGGGATGCAGGAGGTGCACCAGGAGAGGATGGAGGGCGAGTGCCATTGAACAAGTGGAAGTCCTTCTGCAGGGCTTCTGCTTATGGGCCTCATAAGGTGTCAGGGACTGGACATCGGAGGAGGAATGGTGGAGACCACCCCTCCCTCTGTCAGGTGTCCAGTCCCTGGCTTGATCACACAGTAAGGGTACTTAACGAAAAAGGATGATTTATTGTCTAAACAAATAGATAGCTCTGGATGGCTCTAACACAGGCGCCACCATCATCAATCAAGATGACCCTTCTGAAGAGCTCTTCCTGTTTTTACAGAAGATATCGAACTTTTGCACTTTGCACTTTGCGTCACTTGCTTTGTTTCTGGTCTAACAGCCCTCCCCTTAGTCGACTCTTATGAGGGATTGGATCATAGAATCATAGAATCATAGAGTTGGAAGAGACCACAAGGGCCATCGAGTCCAACCCCCTGCCAAGCAGGAAACACCATCAGAGCACTCCTGACATATGATTGTCAAGTCTCTGCTTAAAGACCTCCAAAGGAGACTCCACCACACTCCAATCTCAGCTCCAATCTCCTCCCGTAGTCTCCCCAGACTACTTCCTTCTCTGTTCGCGCCTGTCTGAATTTGCTGAGAGCTTCTTTGGCTGAGTTCCCACCCACTCTCAGTCATTCCCTTATCAACCAGCATTCCAAGGGGGGGGGGAGTTGGCATTAGCCAATGTGCATCCTGCATGTCAGTTAACCCTCTCTGTTCCTGGCTGCTTCCTTTAGTTGGCTGTAAACCTTCACTGGGAGCTGGCTCATTCCTGACACCCTCGTCCTTCTCCTGAATCTTTCCGAGAAGAGGAGGGCAGTATAGATTTACAATGGTGGTTTGCAGAAGGTCATGACTCAGAGACAGAAGAGGAAAAAAGCTGGGAGATAATGGAAGAGAAGGGGGGAACAGCAGAGCCCAAGCAGCTGGCTGACACGTTATCATTAGAAAGCATACCTGACCCCCCCCCCCTTCTCCTAGGACCCGGCATGCATTGAGAGTAGCAGAACAGAAAGCTCAGAGGCAGAAAGCACAGATCATCTGGCTCAGGGATGATGTACAATAGGAGAGATGGAGGGGGTGTGACTTTACTCAGAGCAACGCCATTGCTGGGATGGAGAGGCACTTTTCAAACCTCTCTCTTTGAATATTGAATAAAGGATCTTGGTAAGAGCTCTTCGTGTTATCTGCTTCTTGGCTGCCACTGTGGGAGGGATCAGATTTCCTGAAGCCTGACATAAGGTGAATCCTACCCATTTCATAGGAATCAATGGAACAGATATTCTCTCCTCCACCAACAGCCCACCCCAGTCCTCATTATCCCCATCTTCACTGGGCTCTTTTAACAGGCCAAAGGGGCAAGGAATATTTTCAGCACACTCACAGGGATACACACTTTTCAACCTCTCTAAAGTGAAAGGATGTCCCAGCATGGAGATGCAATAGTCAGATAAGCATTTCCTACTGGCAATGACAAATGAAGCAGGAAAACCTCGTATTTATTATTTCCACATATTCCATCAGGCTTCAGCAGAGGGAGAGATGGAAAACAGGGGTTGCTCTATTGGTTCAGTTGAATGATCAGCTGCATTTGGCTCTTTTTCTCCCTCAACAGTCATCTGGCTGCATCAGAGGAGAGATGCTGGTTTCAGAGCCAATCCATTTATTCCATAAAGCTTATCTGTCCTCCATCACCTGGCAGCGGTCCTTCCATAAGCTTGCAGCTAATGAAGAGAAAGGAAAAAGGGACCACTCCATCGGCTCTGATGAGAGACCAGTTCCACCATCAGGCTGCCATGGAGGAAGAAGTAGAAGCAGGGCCTACTTCATTGGCATTGCTGAGAGGCCAGCTCCTTTTGGCTCCCCCTTTCCCTAAAATGTTTGCATTCAAATAGACACCGTTCTCCCACTGTTCTTGGGACAAATTTGAATAGGCATGCAAAGTTTCCCACACAGAGGGCCATCACCTGCTCATCGCTGGAAGATGGACTATACTGGGCATCCACTGCCAGTGGCGTAGCGTGGGTTGTCAGCACCCGGGGCAAGGCAAGTAATTTGCGCCCCTAACCCGTGGATTTGCGCCCCCTAACCCTAACCCCCAGATGTTGTGCCCGGTTCGGCCGGCCCCCTTGCACCCCCCACGCTACGCCACTGTCCACTGCAGCCTATTTTACAGGGCCCAGACTAGTCTCATATGGGATGGAGGATGACTCTACTGCTCTTATCCTTTCCCTGGTGGCTAGCATGACTCAGCACATGTTGTTTGATGTGGCCAGTTCATAATGCAATGCCCTATCTAGCCTGAATGAATGAAACCATCTCTGATCTCATGTTTCGCTTCTAGCGGCCTAAGCTAAATCTTGTGGCATTATTATTTTTCTATAAACAAGTGGTGTCTGCGTTGTTTTAGTCTGTTGCTACCATTAAAAAATTGAATAAAGCCAACAACATCATTCCCACTAAATTTAAAAGTGGTTGGGACAGATTCCATGTGGGTTAGCTAGTTATAGATCAACTGAACATTTTTAAGGGAATAGGGAGCAGGCTAAATCCCTGTAATGAATGATCCTATAAGGAATCCTATAAGGAAGTGAGAGGGCAGGTCTTTCTATCTCTGAATCCTTTTATACCTGATAGGCTTCCCCACCCTCCAGGGAAATTCCCCCTTCCCACTATAGGACAACAATCTGATCTATGAAACAAGCACCATCTGAAATGTCGTTATGCTGAATCAATGAGTTTTTACCTCATTGCTATGTGCATGTACACACACAAACAAGCACCATCACCCTACCGATAGCCACCAACATGCAATTGCAGCCATTTCCCCATGTTTTATGGGGGGGGGGGGATCTGCCTGCAAATCCATCAGCATTTGAGTTTATTCTGTAACATTACTTTTTTAAAAAAAATAATACAAAAATTAATAATATGCCAGTCTCAAATGTATTTGCAGTGGGATTTTCTCCCAGATACATTTCCTGAAGGGCGCAGTCTAAAAAAAGTCTCCCTCACAGAGTTCGCAAGAGCTTTAAAGTGGTTTGAAATGGAAATTTGATTGTGGGATGTGTAGGAAATGAAGCAGCCTTATGGATATTTGTTTGCTGCCCGGGATCTCTCTTGTGGTGACTAAAGTACAAAAGTCAAAGCATGGGGTTGTAGCCAACTAAGTTCTACACAGAGCAGACAAACTGAAATGAATGGAGTGAGCCATGCCTATTAATGTCAGTGGGTCTACTTTAAGCAGAACTACCACCAGATACAGCCCCCTGTGTGTTGTATCTGTAGACATACTGTACTTTGGGGGGGCTGCAGGTGAGGACGTTAAATGTCTGAATGCTGCCCAGAGCCACACATAAAATTTGTTCAGCCCATATAAAACGAGCACATCAGGAAGAAGGTTTCTAGCTTGACCTTCTCCCTGACATGCAAATTGTTCTATATGGGGGAGGGGGGTAATCTTATGGGGAGGACCACTCAGGCATTTGGTTCCCACCCACCTACATTCTGAAATGGTACCGCCCAACAACCAATTCATCATGTGTGGTCTTAGCACATCTGTTTTTCATGTAAAACTACCAGAATCTCTTTGATCAGTCAACAGCATGTGGAATTCTTACAGTGAAACTACAAAGCCTTCTTAGCAATGTCACCGAAAAAAATCCAAATTTGGGTAAAGCACAATGCAACCATCTAACTGCTTTCCTAAACACTCTAACCTTGGACCTACATCCACCATTTGAGTCCTGTAGGACAGCCAGGGTCTTGAACCAAAGACCCTGGTGGTATCCCCAAACCGTCATGGTAGCTTACAAGCTTAGGGACTTGCTTGTCTCATATCCGCTGCATTGTAGCCTCATCGAGAGCCAGCGTGGTGTAGTGGTTAAGAGCAGTGGACTCGTAATCTGGTGAACCAGGTTTGATTCCCTGCTCCTCCACATGCAGCTGCTGGGTGACCTTGGGCTAGTCACACTTCTCTGAAGTCTCTTAGCCTCACTCACCTCACAGAGTGTTTCTTGTGGGGAAGGAAGGGGAAGGAGATTGTTAGCCGCTTTGAGACTCCTTAGGGTAGTGATAAAGCAGGATATCAAGTCCAGACTCCAAACTCTTCATCACCACTGTGATGTTCAGTGAAGGTTCCTATCAAGTAATCAAGGGAGCAATACTTTGCATGTGGTGCTGAGCCAAATTACCTCTCCCCATTTTGCTGAAAACCACAGGAGATAGTGCTCTTGTGCAAGGGCCCTGCTTACAGATTTCCCACAAGCAACTGGGTGGCCACTGGGAGAACAGGCTGCTGGACCAGATGGGCTGCTGGCCTGATCCAGTAGGTAGATAATCAGTGGAACTAACCTTCCCTGCTTTCTGCTCAAGGAAGCCTTTTTCTTAGATCAAAGAGTTTTCGGTCAGTGATGGGATGCAATTAGATGCAACTCTGTCAAAATACCACAAATTGTTCTTTAAAAAACCAACCAACCAACCAACCAAACAACCAAACAAACAAACAAACTTTGATGGAATATTCAAGACTTTTCTTTTGGTCCTGAAAGACTTTAGGTTTTTATAGAGCCATTGGCACATCCCTTACTTACAATGTCCACATGGGTCACTTCCAGAAGAAGAAGAAAAATTACAAGGCCACACATTCAGTTTGAAAGATGTGCATTCTTTACAACAGCAGCTTGGAACTAGCGTTCCAAATTATCTGATTCATCACTGGCTAATATCGTAGCTGCAAACAAACAGGGCTCCGCCCTACCGGCATATCCAACTCTCAAGGGTCAGGACTATGTATGCTAACCAAATACACATCCAACTCTGTCTCTCTCTCTCGCTCTCTGTCTCTCTTTGTAGATAACCGATCGTTGGTCCTCTCTGGTTCATCCGTTTACAGTCATAATTTTGGCTGTGTTTTAAGAGCCATTACAGCTGTGCTGGACACACCACACTGTCCTCAACGTGATTCAGATGAATAATTGCATTCCATATCATCTCCAACAGCTTTCTTTCTCTCACACCCTCCAGCCCCCACCTCAGATTTAGAAACGTGGAGCTTACATGCAGGGGATCTTAAAGGAAGGGGTGCAAGCCTTTTCCACTTGTGCATCGAGGGACCCCCACAAACCAGAGCAGATCCCCATTGCCCTTGTTGCCTCATTGGTACAGGCACCGCTCCAAGCTTTTTATGGGAGATGAGAATCGTGGGCCGACATGCTGCAACCCCATCTGGCCCATGCCCTCCCCCTGGCCCATGCAGCACAGGCTTTCGTTTCTTGACCAGAAGAAGGTTGGGAAGATCCAGCCCTTACACGTTATATCTTGCCTGTAAAAAAAAATCACGTACATGTTTATAAACGGAGCAGAAAATTTCGAGAAGTGTTGAAAGAGGAGCTGATGGATTCTTGGCCATTTCCCCAAAGCATTCATTTGCTAGACCTGCCCGGTGAGATGACATGTTAACTGAAACACGCCTTTATGGTTGGCCATTTGTGCTTGATGGTCAACCTTAAAATAAGAGGAGTAACAGGATTGCAAAGGGGTCCTGAACCCCAGTCATGGTATAGAAATGACTGAGTTCAAATCTGCCTACAAGTCTCTATGAGCTGTCAGGATGCCATAGAATCATTGTCAGGACTCTGTAACTGCCCCCTCTCAGGGAGAGCCACATGTTACACTTTGGCCATGTGTAAAGTTAGCCTCATCGATCCCTTCTCCTTTGAAAAGTGTTGCTGTTCTTACATTTCTAGCCCACTTTCCCTCCAAAGAGCTCAAGGTGGCATACGTGATTTTCCTCCTCCTCATTTTACTCTAATAACACTGCTGTGAGGTAAGGTAGACTGAGAGTCACTGGCTGGACCAAGGTCACTAAGTGAGCTTCATGGCTGAGTGGAGATTTGAACTTTGGTCTCCCAGATCCTAGTCCAACCTTCTAACCGCTACACCACTGGTGGCTGACAAGTAACTGGCCTACTGTTAGGCTAGCATACCAGACAAACAATACGTGTGGTCAGTCAGGAGAAGGCAAGATACATAGATGCTTGGATGTGATGCCCTCAGCCTGGCTATGGACTGTTCATAAGGCAAGCATTGAAATAAGGCCAACTCCTGGGGGCCGAGGTCCTTTCAGGCACCCCAAGAAAATATTTGAGGGGGCCAGGGCCTCCCAAAGTTGCATTGCCATTCTAATTGTGTGTATGTGCCACATCTTGTGATCAGTTGTGCAGGGCAAGGCTTACTGGGTCCCCTGCAAATATTTTCAGCCGTGTCTGTGTGCTCCTCCACCCAGCACTATCCCCATGAAATCCCACTCTTTAATGCTGATTTGGAACAAATGGCCATTCGGGGTTTCTGTGGATTCCAATTCAGCACAAAAAAGTGGTCAGACCCAGTGCTTTAAAGCACACATCTGTGCTTAGAATGAATGGGACAAAAGGTAAGTGTGGATAAGCCCTCATTTTGTGTTTCTCATCTCTTTATTCCTGGGTCTGGTTACAACAGAAACAGGTTATTAGACTGCTTCTTTTGAAGGGCCCAGTTCCACCCACCACTTGTTCTTGTGGTTGTAAATTGTGTCAACATTGTCAGTTTTTAGGTGTCTGGACAATGGAGCTGCTGCACCTTTAGTAGTTGCATAGAATTTCAGCAATTTTAGCTTGTGATGCACTCTCCTGGAATCCCCTCATGCACACCACTATTAAAGGTGCAGGAACCCTCTCCTCTAGTACATCTGGACACTCTAGTTCAGCCTATCTGAAGCTGTGGGTCCCCAGATGTTGTTGAACTACAACTCCCATCACCCCTAGCTAGCAAGGCCAGAGCTCAGGGATGATGGGAGCTGTAGTCCAACAACATCTGGGGACCCACAGCTTGAGAACCACTGCTCTAGTTGCTTTCCACTGGGATAACAGGTCGGCGGTCAACCCCAACAAATATCTGGCAGAAAAACATGTGCTAGCATCATTACTGGGAAGGAGAAATCCCAAAGGGAATACAGTGGTACCTCTGGTTACATACTTAATTCGTTCCGGAGTTCCATTCTTAACCTGAAACTGTTCTTAACCTGAAGCACCACTTTAGCTAATAGGGTCTCCTGCTGCTGCCACACGATTTCTGTTCTCATCCTGAAGCAAAGTTCTTAACCCAAGGTACTATTTCTGGGTTAGCGGAGTCTATAACCTGAAGCATATGTAACATGAGGTACCACTGTATCTCAGCTTGAAAGGAACTCTCTGCTACAGTACTTGCTGTGTTGTTCCTTCCCCACAAGGCAATGGTTTTTTCCCCTCTTGGGGAAGAGAGTAACAGGGAACATAACAATTTATGGATGTAAGCAAAATCACAGTAGGGAAAATCTGCTGTTGGCAGGTAATGTGAGCCTCAAATCTGCGTGCAAAAATTCAAGCAGGTATGCTCATCTCTTTGACCACCCCTGTGTCAACCATATAAGGACATTAAGGACTATCTGATCCCTTATGCTCCATCTTGATAACTGAGATCTTCTGGTGGGCCACTTCTGGTGGTTCCCCATACCCCTGAGGTTTGGTTGGCCTTCACTGGGGACTGAGCCTTTAGTGTGGAAAGCTCAACCATATAGGAGATCTAGGACAGATATGAGAAAATACTTATTCACACAGCTCCTAATCAAACTATGGAACTCCCCTCAGATGGAGTGATGGCCACCAACTTAGATGGCTTTAAAAAGGATTAGACAAAGTCATGGAGACGAGGGCTATCAATGACTACTAAGCTGTACCTCCACAGTTGGAGGCCGCAAAGCTTCCCAGTACCAGTTGCTGGAAACCATGGGAAGCGAGAGTGCTCTTGTGTTCTGCTTGCTGGATCCACACAGAATCTGGTTGACCACTGTGAGAACAGGATGCTGTACTTGATGGACCAATGTCTTCATCCAGCAGGTTAGCCCTACATTCTTATGTTAACTGCCTATCAGTCAGAGGGTCAGTAGAATGATAGAGTCATGGCATTGTAGTGCTGGATGGTACCATGAGGGTCATCTGGTCCAACCTCCTGGGATGCAGGGGGGAAAATTAGAATCATAGAATCATAGAGTTGGAAGAGACCACAAGGGCAATCGAGTCCAACCCCCTGCCAAGCAGGAAACACCATCAGAGCACTCCTGACATATGGTTGTCAAGCCTCTGCTTAAAGACCTCCAAAGAAGGAGACTCCACCACTCTCCTTGGCAGCAAATTCCACTGTCGAACAGCTCTTACTGTCAGGAAGTTCTTCCTAATGTTTAGGTGGAATCTTCTTTCTTGTAGTTTGGATCCATTGCTCCGTGTCCGCTTCTCTGGAGCAGCAGAAAACAACCTCTCTCCCTCCTCTATATGACATCCTTTTATATATTTGAACATGGCTATCATACCACCCCTTAACCTCCTCTTCTCCAGGCTAAACATGCCCAGCTCCCTTAGCCGTTCCTCATAAGGCATCGTTTCCAGGCCTTTGACCATTTTCGTTGCCCTCCTCTGGACACGTTCCAGTTTGTCAGTGTCCTTCTTGAACTGTGGTGCCCAGAACTGGACACAGTACTCCAGGTGAGGTCTGACCAGAGCAGAATACAGTGGCACTATTACTTCCCTTGATCTAGATGCTATACTCCTATTGATGCAGCCCAGAATTGCATTGGCTTTTTGTTCAACATGGGGCTCAAGCCCACGACCCTAAGATTAAGAGTCCCATGCTTTAGCAACTGAGCTATCTTCCTTGGTGTCAGGATGCTGTCAGCGGCTCCCAGCTGGTCGTCCAGGAAAGTATAAAGACAAGGAAAAGTTTCCTACAGTCTGCTTTTATTTCAAACTTTACAGAGATAGGCTTATAGAACCCAGCCTCTTGGATAATGGTGTTGTCCCAAATGAATCTCTACCCCTCCATCTCTCCCACTTCCTCATTCATTATCATCATCATCATCATCATCATCACCTCCTCTATGGGTGCCCTCTGTCTTGCAGCTCTTTGCTCTCACTGGGTTCTGGGAGATGGTGGATCTGGAAGGCTTTCTAAAGACACCGTGTCAGCCAGCTGTTGCTCTGGGCTCTCCCATGATTTTCCAGCTTTCCCCCTCATCTGCCTCTGAGCTGTGACCTCCCGCAAGCCCCTGTTGTAAATCTATGCTGTCTTCCCCTTCCTCCTCCCTGGAAGGGTCCGGATGGGGAGGCCTTCTCCACCATTCCTCCTCTGCCCCATCCCTGACACTTGGCTTCTTTTAGACATCTTCTGGAAACTGTGCGGTTCAGATAGGCCTTCACAATATCAGGTGCCTCTTTTTAACCAACCAGTATTTGCTGATGCTTCATTGATGTTTCTCATGAGGATTTTATGGATGCCTTTATGGATTTTACTACAATTTTGTATGTTGTATCCAACTTTGATATACTTTTATGAAATTGTGAGTTATAAACAACATAAACAAACTCTAGATGTATTTTAACTTTGGGTGAATGCTTTGCATAGCACAAAAAGGATGGGTGCAAGCTACATTTACCCAGAAATGTCCTGCCAACAATCACCACCAGTGATCTGAACCCAGGTTTACAATATGTACACAGTTCTCATGGGGGTGATTTTACCTAGTAGGGTAAGTGATAAGCACTCATTTCCTCTCATTCCTGGGGATGGGAGAAAAATTCAATTTAGTTGTCATTTGAAGGTGAACTTACAATATTTGTGATTTTCAAAACAGCATATGAACAGAAACAACCATTGACATTTCTGAATTTTGCAGTGTAGTTCTGCAGTCAAGCGAAGTGAACAAAGATGCATATACCAGGGTAAAGCGTGCATATAACTGCATATATTAGTGAAAGTAATATACAAAAATTAATTAAGTCATGAGAATCTGCTTGCAAAAATATGTATATTTGTCAAAGCAGCATATAAAAACATGCTTTGGGGGAGAAAATTGCCCTAGAATTCTGAAGAAATTCAATAAGATGTTTTTTAGAAAAGAAAATTGCTGCAGAAACGTAGAAAATTGAATTTTAGATTGGAAAAATGAGTCGCTGAGAAAACTGATAATTGACATATTTGCCCTTTCCCCTTCTTCGCAACAAAGTAATTTTTCCCAAGGGTACTTTGCAAAAGAGACAAAAACATTGGACCAGTTTTATACATCACCCCATTTCCTTCATACATTTGTTCATTTTCAGATTTTTCTGAGGGCTAGCAACTTGCTTCTCTACATAAACTGAAATTTTGACATTAGATTCTATAACACTCTCATAGCCATGCAAATTTCTTACCATTAGATAAGAAACAGACAAGTATTATAACAGAATTCAGTCAATAGCACCATTCAATAAACATCCTTTCAATTCTGCATGTGCTACTTGATGACAGGAAATGGGAAAAGTGGGGATATATATTTTCTATTTTTTAAAAAAGTCAATATACTGTGTGATCATATAAAGAAGAGGCTCATTGCCATTGCCATGGAAAAAATATATTTTATCTATCTGCTCTTAAGTTTTTTATAATCTCAGGAACAGCCTCAATACAACCTTTTACATGCTTCTCATGAACATTAGTGAAAACAATTCCACATCAGTCATATGCAAACATTTTAGGAATTTAATTATTTTCTCTATCTGCAGGACCCCAACTGACCTTAGCAGGTCGAGGGTTCATGCATTAAGTGAAAACACAAAATTGCGTGGGATGATGATGACCCCCACAAAAATGCTCGCCCCGGGGTCATATATTAAATACAAACCATTCATTGTAAGTTGATTACCTACGGATAGCAACGTTGTACTGTTATTTCAACACAAATGATGCTAAGGAGTCAAAAGGGAAAGCAAACTCTCATTAAAAGTGGAACAAAAGGGAAGAAAACGCATTGATTTAAATGGGTGGGATTTTCTTTATTTATTTTTAGTTGTTCATAGCCCACCTTTCAGGGTACAAATCCTTCAAAGGCAGCCTACAATTCACATTAAATACTCTGTAAAACACACACACACACACACACACACACACACAATTAGCAATAACAATATATAGAAGGTCAGCTAGATCCTTCCCAGAGGGCAGCTGGTGACTGATGGTCCAGACTGGGGTGGCGTAGGGGGATAGTCCTCTGAGGCACCTGTCATCCTTCCCAGTGGGCAGTTTAGTGGTCGATGAACAACTTGCTCTATAGAAGTAACAGAGTCCCTGAAGAAAACCAGTGTCTGAGGGCTTGGACTGAATCATATTTGACCTCCACACATCACATCGCAGAACACCTGTTGAACGAACCTCTCCAGGACCTCTCCCTTTCTTCATGGTTGTCACATGCAGCAGAAGAGGGTGGTAGAGTCCTGATATTTGGACTGTACCACTTGAGAGGGTTCTGCTGAGGTGCGCCATTTTTAAAAAAATGCTCCCCTGTGTTGCAACATACAAACGAAACCTACCTCAAGTCGAACAACCTGGCAAGGGAGAGGGGAAAGTTCTAACCTGGCTTCCTCCATGCCATCTTAGTGTTCTACTTGTATGGGTTTTTGAGCACTTAAAAAACAACAAATTACTCCCCCACCTGTAGTCTGAGGTTCTACCATCCATGCTACCACACCAAGACTCTAGCACTTCTCCTGCTCCTTGTGTAGATCAGGTCACAAGCTGCCCTGGATTCCATTCTTGGGAGACACGGAAGAAATAATAGTTCCTCAGCAGCCATAAACTGCTTCAGCAGGCCAAGGATGCAGTGGTCAAAAGTTCATTGCCACATTTCTCTTTGTATTCCAAAAACTAATCACAAGGGATTAGTCACTACCCTGGCTAGGAGAGATTCAGGATGACTACACACCATACATTTAAAGCACATTGTTCCCCCTAAAGAATTCTGGGAACTGCAATTTTCCCCCCTCGATCTACAATTCCCAGTACTCTTAACAAACTACAATTCCCAAGATCCTTAGGGGGGAAGTCATGTGCATCAATTGTGCTTCAAATGTATGGCATGCGTGAAGCCCAAAGCTGAGCTCACATTCCCTATAGCCAGTAATTGTACCTTTTCTGGAAGGTCTGGTTCACATTTTAAAAGCTGTGGCTTCAACGCTGGTCTCTCACAGAAAGAATTGCGTGGTCTCACATGATTTTCTGGGTTCTCTCCATTTTTGTGTGTGCATGAGAGAAATTTCTAACCTTTCGGGTAAACTCAATCCTCATCGTGGTCTTTCTGATTTAGAATCACCATCATCATCTAGAACAAAAAAAAAATCAACTGCTAAGAAAAAATGAAATCCAGTCTTCTCTGTCGCACTTGCATGCCACACATAAAGAAAATCAGCTCACACACCAAAGCCCCAAATCATATAATATAACATATATGTGCATGTTCTGTATTCCATGCACACAGAGCAGCTGCTGACAAGCACAAACTCTCCAGATGTGTTATGTAGCTGTTTCAGTTGGCTGTTCCTTCTGCAAGGCCAAAAGAAATATTAATCATTTCATTTAATGCTAAGGGGATGGGACCTCCTCTCATATTTCAGAAAGGGGCTGGGAAGTAAAGGAAGCCAAAGATTTTCCTATTTAAGGCCAGAGCAAAGGAATGTCTGTGGCTGAGTTGTGTGAAGGGCCCGGTGGCTGAAAGGGCAGGAAACAATTGATGGTGCTCTTTTGATTTTTCTTTCCCCCCACTTTTTTTCCTTCTCTCTTTTGCACATAGAGTCTCATGTCTAATATTTTTTAGACATGATGAGCTGTGTGCAGGGAGCTGTTTTGCTTTTCCTTGCTGTGTTGCAACCCTCAGTTATTTTGGCACAACAAGATGGTGAGTAATTCCCACTTAAGATTTTTCATGGATTTTAACCGCTCTGTTTTTCAACACTTTGTTTCTTCTCTTGCCGTAAAATCAGCACTGAGCAAACCCATTTTCCTGTCGCCGGTTGGAGCTATCAAAGAGGGTCCTGCTCTGCTCTGCTTTATTCTGTAGCATGCAGTACTAGCCTAAATAAAACAAACTTTATCTGAGCTTACGCATTCTTGTGCACCGTTTTCTTAGCTTAAGTTCTTTGCATCCTTTGCTTTGCTTGACAAGTTCTGGAAACTTTTTAATCTTCCTTTCTTTTAGCTGTTGGAGAAAGATCTGTGAATACTAGTTCAGCAAAGTCTGGAAGTCATTTTGACATATTTAACGAGGCTGTATCTTCAGCTCTTTGCAACATGACTGGTTTTTTTATATAGTAAAGTATTGCTTTGGTATACAGGAACATGTACCTTTTAAGAGAAGACTTTAATGTCAAAGGAAACACTTTTGCAAACCAGAATGGTTGTTCCAGCTTTGGGGAAAGATTTTCCAGCTGTGTGTGGTGTGTGGGCATGTTACTTCTTAGACATAAGCAGAAAGATGGAACATACTGCTCTAATATTGTACCATTATTCACCAGAGGCTGCTTCAAGCTTCTACATAATCTGCTAGCAAACTCCTTTAAGATTATGCACAGGGAGACTTACATCTAAGTAATTATACCTAGGATTGGGTTGCACTTGGTGAATGCAAAGAAAAGATCACTTGAAAATGAATTGGTACTAGGTGCCCTATACCTTTTGTAGTACAGATACTTTGTGGCCTGTTTTCTTTTTAGATCTTTTTAATCAGTGTGGATACATTTTGAGCTTTGAGGTGTGCTATGAGGTGTACCAGAAACTGAGCAACATTTTATTTATTTGTGCACAGAACTGGGTCGATGAAACAGGTCACAAACTTTTCATCACCACCAAACCCACTCACACAATCCATAGCTGCAATTATAGGAAAGGGTTTCTTGGAACATTCTGAAATCCATGTCCAAAACAGGCGTCACGTTTCCTGACAGAATGCAAGCTCTGTACAAGTCAGGCACTCTAGAGACCATAAGAAAAGGAACCACCAATAATAATCTTCATTACCCAGCAAAAACTGCATTGCTGAAACACGTTACTTCAGATCTTATGATTTATCTGAGATGCATGTAATAGCAACACATTCAGCAAACAAATGCTCAGATTTCAGTCTTCACCTAAAGGACACAGTCTGGCTGCAATTCTCTTCCCACTTACTTGGGATTAAACCCCATTTAACTTGATGGCACTTACTTCTGAGCAGACATGCAAAGGCTTGCACCCTCAGATAGCTATCCCCACCACGCTCCCCAATATTGATCATTCATACATGTCTACTGATTTTGTGGTTTCCCCCTGTATGCTTTGTCTTTCAAGCAACTCTTTGCTGTGTGGATGGTGTCGGATGTTCATCTCACATCTTAGTGAATATTAAATATGAGTATCCAACACCATCCCTTCCTTGGTTAACCATCAATCATCCATCTTTCAAACTGCAAGAAGGAAAAATTAACCATTTCCACCAAAGAAGCATGTTGTTTTTCAGTGCAATTGCATGAAGGAAACTTCTCTGCATTTTGGTTGCTTTCCATATTCCATTGCCTATTTCAAATAGATATTTGTGCCCTTATGGTTATGACTGTGGATTCTGACATGGTGTTGGGAGTACACATTCTGGGCAGATGTAGCAAAGGATTCAAAGGTGCAGACCAAAATGACATTTTTGCAGATTGTCTTGTCATGGGTGTTTCATTATTTCAGTGCCAGGTTAGATTTAAAAGGCAAGGACAAAGAGATAAAATTACCCTCATGAGACTGGGTTTTTGTTGGCATGGAATAGCTCAAATGCAATATCAGGTAAAGTACGTTCTTAGCAATGTATCATTTCATACAATGCAAGTTTCTAGGCTTCTGTTCTAGAAGCAATCTCATTTTTCCTCACTCTTCCTCCCATTTTTTTCCTTGCTCCCCATAATGGACAACGGCAAATCAAAGGGTGTTCGAAACCTATTTAGAGAGGCAGTGTAGGCGATGAAGCAGCAGTATATGGTTGGTGGGTGTTAGTGTTTACAAGGTTGAAAAAGAGAGTTTCTAATCACATTATAAAGTGCTCTGGATGTGTCAGAAAGAATTTCCATTTGGTCTATATCAAATTTAAGTCAGTGCACTGCTTTTCTTAGCATATCTTGCCAACTGACAAGCTCTGGCAAGACATTAAGGAAACTGCTGAGGATATACAGAACTGAGAATGATCAGATGTAGCCCTGCGCAATGTGCTTCTTCTTTTCCATAATAACTAAAGAGCGGAAATGAAATAGACTTGCACCATGATTCTAGCCTACCTTCCTATGGTGACAGTCACATCACCACCAGTTGCCCACTTTGTGACATCTACATCTGGCCACTGAGATACCCTATCCTTTATTCTATGCTGATATATGTCAACTTAGACTCAGACTGCAAAGGCATCTTTGGTCTTAGTTCTGGCTATTGGGGAATATCTGACAATAGTATTTGAATGATGGTTCTTTCACCAGGGCTCTTTCTTCCTTGCAAGTCTTGTTTAATTTGTGGTCCACCAAGATGAAGTTTTCTGGTTTGCATGAACATTTGTTTGAGTCAAGTCTTCTCCCTCACCCCTGCCACCGCTCCAACTCTAACTAACCAAAGCATCAGCACCTATAATGAAGGGCCATCTAGTGGTTGCTAATTCTCCTCCAAAGAATACTTAATCGTCCCATGCTCCAATTAGTATTGCCCACTGTACCACATGAGCCTCGTACCTAGTTCCATATAAATGATGAACATTTGCTATATTGGTTAAATAGACCAAAAAGACTTTTCATCCAATAGCACATTCAGAAAGTGATAAGTAAAGGTGTTTTCTTGGGGGGGGGGGAGAGGTTGCCCTTGGCGTAATCTCAACACTATCAATAACTGCAAAGCTTTAGCTAAATTGCAAATGAAAAGATGCAACATTTAATAACTGGACTGCGGCCATGCTAGATAGGCTTGGGGATTAGTGGCAGCCTTGCCCCTTCATGTTTGAAGCCTCCTTATGGGTGCTTCAAGAACAAGTTATGTGATTAAGAATTGCTTACATCTAATAGCTCTGCTTTCTTGATGATACCTTTCCATTTCAAGGCATTCAAGACATTAGGGGCAAATTGAGTCGTGCTTGGTTCTTTTCAGCACGTTTTCTGAAAAGATATGACCCCATTTGGGGTTTTGCCAACATTCAGATGTATGATACAAGTATGTTCACTGGGGAGCAATCAGTTAAAGTTGCTTTTGAGACAGAACAATAAACCTTTGCAACTATCATTCCCTCCCCCATCCCTTACATCAGCCTCCTCTGGGATCTGATTTATATGATACCTCTATGTTGCGGTTGCCCCTTCCTTATGGCTTAATCCCACAGCACAGCAGTAATGTTTAAGTTGGATAATCATGTAGCATTGTCATGTCAGGTGGGAACCCACCAGCACTACACCTTCCTGGGTGTTGGTGGCAGTGGATGGAAAATGTTCCACACAACCTATCCATCCCATCTGATTATCCTATTGGGTTGGGATCTATCCATGGGGAAGCACCAGCCACATGCAACGGAGTTAATGTATCAATCAGCTTTAGATTTCCATCCCTGAAGCAAAAACTTGGATAGAGTCTTATGTCACCTGCAATCAGGATTATGTCATCTGAAATAAGAATATAATGGACTCTATCCAACTTGTGCAACAGACACCTGTACATACAATGGAATTTTCTATACCTCTCTGCATCCCTTCCAGCTTACCACGTGCTCTCAAAAGCAGCTCTGGGGGTTTGAGGGACCCTCCAGAAGAAATGTGGAGGAAAAAAGACATCTCATTGCCCAAGCAGCACTCATACTACGCTGGGTACAACCCCATGTGATCTTCTGGTTTGTCAGTTACAATACAAGTGTTTGATGACCTGCACGAACCCCTGACATTGATTACAGTTGCTGGCATTTAAGCTTTAAATGGTGCAACTGAGAAATAGGCCAAACACAAAACTTCCCCCATGATACAGGCAAGTTGTACGGATGGACCACATTAATTGGATACATCTGAGAGCCATTGGCTTAAGACTACTTCATGCATTACCTTTTGTAATCAGTAACTGGTTCTGCTTCTCATAATACATGTGTGTACAGTGGTACCTCGGGTTACAGACGCTTCAGGTTACAGGCTCTGCTAACCCAGAAATAGTACCTCGGGTTAAGAACTTTGCTTCAGGATGAGAACAGAAATCACGTGGTTGCGGTGCGGCGGCAGCAGGAGGCCCCTTTAGCTAAAGTGGTACCTCAGGTTAAGAACAGTTTCAGGTTAAGAACGGACCTCCAGAACAAATTAAGTTCTTATCCTGAGGTACCACTGTAGTGTCATTTGTAAAAGACTTCTGTGTGGTTTCAACCTTAGGTATGGGGGCCAAATGTGACCATTCAGACCACTCTACCTGGCCCTCGGGACTAACCCCAGGCTACACATTCTCCTCAGCCACTCATCCCTCTCCCCAGGTAACATCCCTCACCAATGCAACTTCGCACCCACTTTGAGTGTTTTTGCCTGGCTGAAATGCGTCCTTGCTTGCTTGGCTGGGTGAAGCATAGAGAGGCATGTGCGAGTCTTAAAACACTTGTATGAATATGGATTGGGCTAAGCCTAAGCAACCTATTTTCTCAATTATTGAGTTAGTTGTTCAGAAAGGCAAGCCTTTCCATGTGTTGCTTGAAACCAGGGATGGGAATGAAAGCTGCCAGCTTTCAATCTGCACTTGATTTGGAATCTTTGTTTCCCAAGGCTAAGCATGAAAAGCTGTCATTAGTTCACTGTGGGGTGTGTGGAGGGCACAGCTTGTAGATGGCTCTATGCCCAGAATGCTATTTGCCTTCTGTTTTCATTCCCTAATGTGGGAAGCGCAACCTTTCCCATCTCCGCTCAACCAAGCCCATTTCATCTCCACCCAAGGCCTAATCATGGACAACTCATTTCTTTCTTGCATTTTGTGTGGGGATGTGAATTACTGGGAGATGGATGAGGAAGACATGCTTGAGACTCCCTGCTGTAAAGGCTCCTGAGTAAGAGCGCACAGCTGCGCATAGCTGGCTTGAGCAATGCTGATTGCCACATTTGAAATGAGAGCATTCTTGAAAGCGAGGGCCTTGAGGGGATTCAGAGTGTTGCACAATGTAACCTTCAGTACAGAAAATGGTCTGTGGCTTCCTGTGATTTAGAAAAGTCCAAATCTAAATTAAGTTCCAGGGAATCCACATCCTTTAGGTGAGTAGGTGTTCTTGGAAATTAGGCCAGCTTCATAAGTTTGAGGAGGCCTATGGTTTGATGAAAATTAGATAATTACCCTTCCCTTGCATGACTTTCCATATGTGCTTTTTGACTCGAGCCCAAGATCCATCAAACATTTTCCTTAAGAAGTTGGGGAAAGAATCCATTGCTTTATTGCAACAGGGTAGCGCTGAAGTTTCTTTTTCACTGGCGCAGATATTATTTTACTTATTTTTAACAATGTTGAATCAATGCCATAAGGTGCTCGATAGATCTTGATGCTATAAGCAGAACCTCTCTCCCTTTCCAACTTTCCAGCTTAATCTTAGACTTTGGTGGTTAAAACAGAAGATGGAGAGCAGGAATTCAGATGGAGGGCTCGTTTCTTTCTTTCCAAAAGATGTCGTCTAGTCTAATTCTGGCATTCATGTTAGACATGCTATCAGTTATATATATTGGAGAGCCTTTTGCTGATTCTCCCCCCCCCCCAATGTTTTGGTGACCACTGGGAAGTCAAATGCTCATTCAAAGTGACAAGGTGTTAAAATAGAAAGTTGGCTGTGCCCTGGTCTTCTGAAATATAGACACTTTCTCTGCTAATACAGTTGTTTGGTTTATTGAGGATCTCAGGCTGTTGTATTCTTGATTTCTACCATGATCTAAGTCATTGGTCTTAATTTCTTGTGCCATGACCTGCAGCTGGGTCACAAGCTAGTTCTATGTTGACATGTTCAAGAGAATGAGAACAGATTTAGGAAGGGGGATATAATATGTAAGGCCAACAATTAAAAGTGAGTCCTGGGCCACCAATCAAGATGACATGTTAAGCTCCAAGGAGATGCAACCCAGGCTTAAACTTGTATTACTGTTCAAGCTGCTAGCATATGCTTAAAAACTTCCCTATCCCTGTGAAATTTAATTTAACAGCAGTTTATTTCTCAGGGTGTCCAAGTTGGCATGTTTGTTCAGGCTATAAAGCAATGTGAACAACCCATACATTCTGTGGCCAAATTTTCACCCAGTGACACTGAGCAGAGCAAGGACAGCTACAAACAAAATGGCTCCAACAAGGCCTTTTAAGGCTCTGTGGTCCTCGGCCCATTCACTCTGAAACTTCAGTGCATTCAAGAGGTCTACTTCAGTCTATAAACCATGAAACTGCCCCACTGTTTCCTATAGAATCCTAGATGATTAGTTGTTTCACTTTGTTGTTCTATCTTTGCATTTATTTATCACATTTTTTTTGGCATTTTTTAATTATCTGCTCCAAAGGCCTCAGGTTATCTTATTATCTTATTATAATCAAACAGAAGCCCTACAGGGTAGGTGATGGGAAGGGGTACTCTGAACAAGACTTTGGACGTAGGTCTCCCTAAATATGACCAATCATTATTTTTATAGATTTATTACGTTTCCATACCGCGTTTTCCTCCAATGAGTTCAAGATGGTGTACATGGTTCTCCCTACCCTGTGTTATCCTTGCAACAACCTTGTGAAGTAGATTAAGTTGAGAGACAGTGACTGGCCCAAGGTCATCCAGTGAGCTCACACACAACCTTCTCCATGGATCTGGTCCAGTTCCAAGAAGTATTAGGCTAACTCTTTTGCCTAAGCAATTCTGAAAGAATTTAAGTCCATAATCTGATCAGTGTCGTGGAGTGCACACAAATTTTAAAATAAGGGTAATTCAATGGGGAAAATCCAAGCATTCTGGTTTCACAACTATTCCTGTAAAAGGATATGCTGTTGAGTGGCATGTGGTGGTTGATTTTCTAATTTTTGCACATTGCTGTGGTCTAAAGAAGTGATGAATTTGGCTTCTCTTCCTCAAAATGTTGCTAACAGCTTTTAATTAGTCTTTGAATCTATGGATCCAAGAGCCAAAGCAATAAATTATGTGGCCTGCTCAGAACATTTCTTCAACAAGCTTGAGCTTTAATTTAATGAGAACACCCTCTTCCATTTTTCATCCTCCTCTTTCTTAAGCCAGTGCATTTTGCCCAAATGATGGATTAAGGATACAATAAAGATTTTACAGTTGTGTTTTATGGGCAGAACTGGACGTTACAACAGACACAAATGTGTTGCTAGGGGTGGAGAAGAATATTTGATGCTATTCCATTCATTTGCCATTTCTATTTCATAGTGTTCATTTTGAAATTAATGAATCTCGAACTCCCCATTTAGTTAAGTTTAGTTTATTATTTGGTCTGAAATGAATGACCTCCACATGGAGTGCCAGTCTTACTCTCTTCCTAGTGATGTCTAGTTTTAACAGCAACCAAAGATATGAGGTGGGGTGAAGAAACTGTGTTGTATTAGATGTTGCAGTAGAGGAAAGAGACATGGAGCAAGATGGTAATGTCTAGTTCTATGTTATGCTTAGGGGCACAAAAATATCAGTAGTAGAACATGTTTGGACCCTGGGTGAGAACCCAGAGGCTAAGAATGGAGTGTACCAGAAGGAAAATGTATTTCTATTAGTTTATATATATATATATATATTGTAACTTTGTATTAATGTAACATTTTTATATGTAACTGTGTATTTTTGAAATATGCAGTTGCCTGTTGTTGCTTCTTTATTGCACACCACGTAGAGATATTTTAATATATTAAGCAGCATAGAAATTAAAGAACTATAATCAGCAAGAAGAATGAAAAACAGCTTTGGGTCTTCCTCCTTCCCCAAAAAAAGCTCAACAACTTTGGTCAATCCAATGGGTAGATCACTGCCAGTGTTTTTATAATGGGAGTAGATTGCAGTCTCTTGGGAGTTTTACATCCCTTACCTAGCCCAATCCCTGCAACGCAGGAATCTCATGACAGACAGTCGTCCAACCTCTACTTTAAAACTTCCAGGGAAGAAGAGTGCACCACCTCTTGTGGGAATCTGTTTCACTGTCAATCAGCTCTTACTGTCTGAAAGTTCTTCCTGAAGTTTAGTTGGAACCTCCTTTCTTGCAACTTGTATCAATTGATTCAGGCCCTAGCCTCCAGAGCAGGAGAAACCACGCTTGCTCCATCTTCTATGACAGCCCTTAAGATATCTGAAGATGGCTATCATATCTCCTCTGTCTCCTCTTGCAAAATGAAGTTTCAGCACACACATACACCTCTCTCCCCACCATATTGTTTTATTTCACAGTGATCCTAATTACATTTGGCTATACGATATGGCAAAGTAAGTGTCACCAATTGTTGCATAACTCATGTGATGTTTCATCCTTGGGCTCCAGCTTTATATTCAAATTGTCATCAAACAGCCAAAGGTTCCTTGCAGAGTGGTGGCTTTGATTCAAAGTAGTCTCTTGTTCCAGGTGAACAGTCTTTTCTATTGCAGTCTAGCTATTGACACAAGTATCAATCACAACATTTCAGCTAGTCTATGAACTGGATCAACTTTTCTTTTTTACTAAATTTCCCTAAACTTCACTTTTTGGTGACCTTGCATATGTTGCACTTCTCAGTGATTGAGGGCATGGCATCATGAAATCTACTTCCCTATCTCCTGGTTCAAATCTACTGCTGAAAGTAACATATCCATTTTTTCTTAAGAATAGTGGTTCCACAATAATTCCAAATCATTGTAGATATGTGCACATCCATCTTTTAATGTTATGCCTCCCCCATCAAAGCCCCTAGATAACAAAGACATACAACAGGGGCAATTCTTTGCCAGTCATAATTCTCCCTGTTGCATGAAAAACTACATGTACTCTTTTTTATTTTATACTCCTAACACCAGTCAGCTGGGTCCGATTTCCAAAGTTTGGAAACTGTTTCATGTCAAGATGACAATGGAAAACATGATATAACCCTTCAAATAACAGTCATTTTGTAGATTTAGTTTGGGAGTGCTTCAACCACTGGGTTTTCTTGGCTGTGTTTCATGAAACACAGCAAAAGAGATTCCTTTCCTATTAGCTAACAAACCACTTCCATTTTCCAAGATTTCATGTTGAATGAGCACTGCATTATTTTTTAAAGTATCTTTTAAAAAAAAAATGTAAGCGAATAAGAAAGAAAATGCAGAGTGCTTTAGACATGCCTGCTTCTTCTCTGCTTAGTTACATAAAATATATACATGAATGCCTGTCAGCTTGGGGGAGGTGGGCAGAGCAAGGAATCATGTTCCAAAACTTACCTCTTATCATTCAGCTGAATTGTTACACCCCTTTGATAACGTATTCTTCAGGTACTACGACTTAATGTTTATTTTGCTAGCAACCGTTGTACAAAATGGTTTGTGCCCAGAGGGTTGACAGCACAGGCCTGCGCAAGCTGCAAGCCACCAAACTAATCTAGCATTCTGAATGGAGAGAGGCTTTGATGGAAATTCAAATACACGGCCTCAAGCGCATCCTTTTATGCAGCTTGGTTCTTGGAGGGCTGGACCCCCCCTCCCCCACCTTTGAACATTTGAGTAGTTTCCGAATCAGAAGGCTGAGTACAAATTACCGTATTTTTCGCTCTATAAGACGCACCGGACCATAAGACGCACCTAGTTTTTGGAGGAGGAAAGCAAGGAAAAAAATATTCTGAATCTCAGAAGCCAGAACAGCAAGAGGGATCGCTGCGCACTGAAAGCAGTAATCCCTCTTGCTGTTCTGGCTTCTGGGATAGCTGTGCAGCCTGCATTCGCTCCATAAGACGCACACACATTTCCCCTTACTTTTTAGGGGGGGGGGGAGTGAGTCTTATAGAGCAAAAAATACGGTATATTCCTCCTATCTCCCATCACAATGCAACTGAAACATAGGGCTGCCATATTTCAAACAGTGTTGAGCTATTTTTGTGGAAATACAGTAAAAACGACGCTGCCGACATGGGCTGCCATATGTCTGGATTTTCCCAGAAGTTTGTCTGATTTCTGCCCGGACACTGCTGCTGACTGGTGTATATTGTATATGTCCAGGAAAATCCTGATGTATAGCAACCCTACCCATGTAACCTGTTTCCTTACCAAGTCATAACTGTGTTGCCAATAATGGGAGTCAGTAGAACAAGATGATGATGATGATTTTCCTAGTGATCAAGACCCAAAAGAACGATCACTTAAAAATACCATAGGTTGAACAAACACCAGAATTACCAAGCGATGCCATGCAAGAGGAAAGACTAGTACAGTGGTACCTCGGGTTACATACGCTTCAGGTTACAGACGCTTCAGGTTACAGACTCTGCTAACCCAGAAATATTACCTCAGGTTAAGAACTTTGCTTCAGGATGAGAACAGAAATTGTGCTACGGCAGCACGGCGGCAGCTGGAGGCCCCATTAGCTAAAGTGGTGCTTCAGGTTAAGAACAGTTTCAGGTTAAGAACGGACCTCTGGAACGAATTAAGTACTTAACCCGAGGTACCACTGTATAGAAATGTATCTGTTTTTATTGTAGAGAGCTACAATTCCCAGAGTTCCTTGGGAAGAGGAGTCAAACTAGTCTGGGAATTATAGCTCTGTGAGGAGAATAGAGGCCTCCTAACAACTACCAGTACCCTTAATCCTTCCAGAATTCATTGGGGGAAGCCATGACTGTTCAAAGTGGTTCTCAATGCTTTTTAAATGTGGTGAAGATGGGAGATGGGTCTTTGTTGTGAGAACGCTCGTTCCCTATGAACTTCTGTTCCTATTTCTCATGGGTTCACAGTTCACAGAATGAGTTGTAGGCAGCCTCATGTGCATTCCAGTTCTGTCATCAATACAGTCTTCACTCCAAACTAGGTGCCTATTACAGAAGAGGGAATTCCAATGCATGCAGTCCTTTGTGCGTATAAATCTTTGTACCACTGAACGACACAGCTATGCCACAGAACAAGAGAGTTTCTGAGCTGCTAATCAGTCCAGCCTCCCTTCTTGGGTGAAACACACAGGTTCCCATGGCAAGTGGAGATCAGGTATCAAGAGAAAGCAAGCAATCCCAAATTAATTTGCATCCCTGTTTATATAAAGAGTGCCTAGTTTTTCATAATTCCTGTTTCCCATCTAGGAACTGGTGTGTTGTGCCTAAGGATGGAAGCTGAGCTGCATAGCAGTTGGTTGTAGTTACAGATAGTTGGGGGGACTGGACCAGTCATTATTTGTTTTCTCCTTCCCAGCAGCCCTCAAAGCACTTGAAAGGGCCTCATTTGAATATCTGCTACATCCTCCCATGCTCCATTTTACCAGAGGAAGACATGGATGACTTTCTTCCCATCCCCCCCCTTTGCATTTTTAACCATCTGGTCCAGTGTTTCCCAAACTTGGGCCTCCAGCTGTTTTTGCACTACAGTTCCCATTATCCCTGACTACTGCTCCTGCTAGCTAGGAATGGTGGGAGTTGTACTCCAAAAACAGCTGGAGGCCCAAGTTTGGGAAACCCTGTTCTAGTCCGATGAAGAATTTGGGGGTACTCATGACCCGGAAGCTGCATGCCGGCTCCCTCAGCCAATAAAGCGAGATGAGCGCCACAACCCCAGAGTTGGTCACGACTGGACCTAATGGTCAGGGGTCCCTTTACCCTTTACCTTTACTAAGTGTCTGATAGCTGAGCAATCTCATCACCTGTCAAAGATGGCCTGTGGACTTAGGGAGATGAGATGGCATGCTCACCACTGGGAAACCCAGCAGAACTGAACTCCACACATCAGATTCTGTCATTCATTTTTTGTCAGCTGATAAACAGGTGGCTATGATTTGAGTGAAATGACCTCATGAGTCAATCTGGGCACCCTGGTGGGCAAAGACTGGCCCAAACCAACTTGTTCCCCATCCCTGACATAGCTGCATCACTGTAGAATAAGTTTTGACTCAGAAGCCTTTCAAATGGCCTCCATTTGGTAGTTCTTCAAAAGAGAAAGAAAAAAAACAGGATAAAGGTTCAGGTTGCAACATAGTTTAAGACTATCTCAATCTTAAAAATATTAAGGTACCACTATAGCAGTTTGATACATTATTTATTTTTAAAGTATCAGTCTGGGATAAAGAAAAACTATCTCCCAATGCCATGCATGTTTAGCTTAGAAGAGCAGGACAGATGCATAAAGATATTTCAGCAGAAAGCGCATAATGTAATGTACATGAAGAGTTATGTTTTAGTTGATGTGCCCGATAACAAAAAACTTCCCTGTAATTTCATTTTATTTTGTAGTCATTTATTTTAGATAGCGAGCTGGATCGCTTTAATGTACATCAAAATGAATTACCTGAGCTAAATTCTCCACTGACTTATAAACCTTGGAATCATCCAAGCCACTTATAAATTAGCTCAGAATTAGTCTTCTGCCATGGATGAAATATTGCTGCAGTTTGAGACAGACCAGGAATGCATTTCTTTCCTATCTGAAATATAAATGCACTGCAATATATAAAACCTTGACATCTCTGGAGGAAAGGAAGGTATCTCCATAGAAGTCCTTTAAAAGCTCACTGCATGGAAGATGTAGCTCTTCGTCTTGGCAGGAGAAGATCATTTCCCCTACTTTTGAGATTTTTTCCCATGCTTTCTCATGCTGAACGGGAAACCCATTTGGCAAACTCAGACTTGAAGCAGCTCATATTTTGAGTTGAGTATATTTGGGTTTCCAGGTCCTCAAAAAGGAGAAATATGCATCACAGGTTAAGAACATAAAAACCAGAGCCTGTCTGCTGGACCAGACGAAAGTCATCTAATCCAGAACATCCTGTTTCCAGTTGTCACCAGCCAGAGGCTATCCCCCAACCTTCACACAGTGAGTGTGAAGGTCCGCAAGGAGATTTTAACTGCCTGCATCTGAACATAGACAGAATCCTCCCTTTGATCGGGGAATCTAGTTGCACAGGGCCAGGGCTAGTCTTGTACTGGGCAGAATGAGGCAATTGCCTCAGGCAGCAAATGCTGGGAGGGGAGTGACAGTCCTCACCCCCTAGCTGTTTCTTTCTGAGTTCCCTAACCATTCCTCTCTGTTGGAGATCAAAACTAGGTGTCTGCTGTTCTCACATGTGGGGCAGGGTGCTTTCCTGTGTTGCCAGGGTTCAAGCAAGCTTCCAGGTCCACTTGACTTCTGTACATGCAATGCCAGGGCATGGCGGGGGAGAGATCATGTACTTTGTGGTACATATTACTGCCGAAGGCAGCAGAATGCCTTGGGCCAGCCCTCTACAGCTGTGGTTTTCAACCAGTGTGCCATGGCACCCTGGGGTGACTTGAATGGTGGTCAGGGATGCCATGGGCAACACTGGCCTCTGTCCCTCTTTCCTTCCCTCCTTCCTCTGATGCCCTCTTGCATCTCTGCCTCCCAAAGGCTTGCACAGCTGTTTATTGCAGCAGCCCTGGCTACAAGCTCCTCTTTGGGGCAGGGGTGGGGCAGTTCAGAGACCAGGGGCAGCAGCTGCAGCTGCCTGGAGGACTCCCAAAGGAGAGGGGAGAGGAGGCTGAGGGAACACTCCACAAGGGTGGGTGTTCAAAAAAGGGTGAGAGGCTGGCAGCTCCGCAGGCAAGGGGTGATACAACTGGGCTCCTGAGCCCCACAGGGTTGTTGCATAAAAAAATGTAGTTGATCAAGGGAGCCGTGGACTCAAAAAGGTTGAAAACCTCTGCTCTATAGAGTTCCTGGTTTGGGGGGCGAGCCTAACTGCATTATACTGAACGCAGGCTTTCATCTTCAGAACTTTGCATGGAACGCACAGAGTTTGGGAGATCAGCCGGTGAGTGGGGACACTGGTGGAAGGACATTTTGAGCTAATGCACATTCTTTTGAAGACCTTGCCATGCGGAATTCCAAAATACGTGTTGCCTTTTTAATTATTCCTGATCACTCCTAAGTAGTCCATAAGAAAGGCATTTGACTAGGCTTTCTTCAAGGTAATCCATAACACTGGTGTGGTTACATATAAGGCCTTTTGTAGAATGCAAAAACAAATAAAGAGATCATACCTTTGGGGAAATGTTGATTAAGCACTCCCATTTTTACTTGTATGTTTCAACTTTGGGGGCATATCTCTGCCTGCATTTATTCATTCCTTTTGGCTAATGGATTGCTATACCGAACAGCAATTCATTGACTGACTGAAGACATTTATAAATCGCATTTGTCAATGATTTCAGGGCAGGGTACAGTAAAGCCTCATTTAAATCAAAAGTGCCTCCGTTCTTTTTTTTCTCTGGCTGTGCTGTAGTTTTTCTCATTGTCTACAAGGCTGCTTCTATGTGATAGGTTACCGGCAACTTCTTTGTTGCTTATCTCTATCACACAAAGGTGACTAATGGCAAGCCGTTACTCTAATCTAATGTAGAGACTGATGGCAACCTTTCTAAAATAGCTATCCCAAAGATATAATTGACCGTGGTCCAGAATGGCAAGATGGTAC
Source organism: Podarcis liolepis (assembly GCF_965112155.1). Taxonomy (NCBI): domain Eukaryota; kingdom Metazoa; phylum Chordata; class Lepidosauria; order Squamata; family Lacertidae; genus Podarcis; species Podarcis liolepis. The sequence continues at coordinate 119,428,065 of NC_139554.1, forward strand.
AAATGTGGAAATAAATCAGCATTCTAGCCATCTTCAGGCATTTGTTACCTGTGTTAAAGAAATATCTGAGGTGAGCCATGGGGATGAGCCTGAAAGGTCCACCACCACCACCCCAATCACATTTTCCTTGGCAGATGACCCAAAATCAGGGTCCTACTTTACTCATTCAGCTCCCCCACCCACCACATTTTAGATTCCACATTTTCCCATGATACTCAAACATGCTGGTACCCTTCACAAGTGAAGGAGGCTCCTTGCTTCAAAATGCTACCCTCCAACTCTGAAAACTGTAAGGGGGCGAAGCTCACATGCTTCTCCCTGCGACCCCACCCCAGAGAGTTTCCTTAACCCAAATTGTGACTGCTTTAACTAGACTTCACTGTGGGAACAGACCAATTACTCTGAGACAGTTTTTGGGCAAATTAACAATGATGTTCAGCGATTGGAAGCACATGTTATAATCTTCTTGATGCAAGAAGCCAAACATGATCGTCGTGTTGTAATTTCTAAATTCATACATGCATGAGAATGTTTACTTGATTCCATCAGGACTTAATTACGGGTAAATTAATTTAAGAATGGTGTCTTCAGTTGCAGTGTACAAACCATTTGTTCTGGGAACGTCCCAGTCAAAGAAAATGATTGCTGTTTCGGATTCTCAGGTCTCCTCGAATTGGAGACTGCCCTTTTGTGTATCTCACAAGCATGTGGAGGGAAATGGCTTCATGGCAGCATGCTCAGCATCTGACCTACATGATTGTTGCAACATTTGAAGTGGGCGAACTCACATACCAGCGAGCTTCTGATCACAGAGAGGTCCCTAGACTACCCCAAAATGTGGAATAGTTAACCAATTCTCCTCCAAATGTTGCTGAGCTGTACCTCCCATCAACCCAGACTTTTGGCCATAGTTTAAACACAGAAAAAGTTGTATGTAGGTCAGAGTAGAACCTGCTTCAACACAGCCATCCTTTCCACATACATCTTTATGATACCAACAATAACTTCCCGTAAAGAGCTGTGAGAACTGAAAGAGGTACTTTCATTCTTCAATGGCTTTCTCCAAAGCCATTGGTTTTAGAGGAAGTTAATCACTCTTCAGTCCCACCAAAATCAGTGGTGTTTGAATTTGTTGCAATGCATTTGTTAAATGCAAGACATCTCTGGATTAGAGCCCATTTAAGATGCCAATTAAAAAAAAAACCAGGCTGCGTTTTTATTCAGTAGATTCCTGGGATACAACATGAATAGCATCTAACCTACTTGCCCTGTTTAGAACTTCTCTGGAAGTATATGGTGGTGGGAGCAGAACTACACAATCTAACCTGAAGGTCCCCATTCCTACTGGCTATAGGCTCAGACTTTTGTAGTTAACCAGGAAGATCTTGAGGGTTAATCTTCTTGTGTCCTGCTGAAACACATGCACAATCCTTCACACTGCATGATTGATGCTCCTCATTGTGTGGAGGAGTCTCAGTGTGTTCAGCTGAGAAGCACATTCCTCTTCTGCCCCTCCTACTCAATATGCAAATGTTGGGGTGGAGCCAGGAAACATAGCCCTGCCTGGAGGCACCATGTCTGAACAGGGCTGATGCATTTGCAACATCCCATTAATACATGAATTTTACTTGAGGTGCTAAAGCAGTGCTGGGGAGAATGGTAGACTCAGCTGTTTCTCACTCTGAGGAATAGCCATTGATTTTTGCTGGCTGATTCATCTTTTTATAGTTGTTGAATTTCCTCATATTGGGCAGCTACTGCTTTTGAAAGCCAGTGGTCCCATAAGAGTCACTGAACCTTCTGATGTGTTGACCCATTTTCTAAGACTCCCCACAAAGTACCACATGATCAACTCAGCCCATGTGGTCTTAGTCACATAAATGCCTCTGCAGCATGGGTCCTCATCACCTTGATGCTGCTTACCTACATTATGCTGGGCATCTCATTACAAGCCATGCAGCTTGTTAGGCCTGATCTCTCAATCTCTCTCTCTCTCTCTCTCTCTCTCTCTCACACACACACACACACACACACACACACACACACACACACTACCTTTCCCACAGCCTGCTTAGCAAGCCTGCCATTGGTCTGTTCCTTGCTTACCTCACTAAATCACCATGTATCTTCTGTCTATCCTCAACCTATTTCTGGTCTTCAGCCAGAATGCAAATCACCATGGAATGGAAGAGAAGGTACTCCCATCTGCTGATGCAAGTATACCTGAGAGAAGTCTAAGGGCCTCTTCATTGGTGTTGATGATGAGTAGGAGCTCCTCCTTATGCTCATCTTCCTTTCACACAAAAGAAACAATGCATTCCTTATAGTGTCACCAGCAGCATGAAATCCATCCCTGTCCAACTTTTTGTAAGTGCTAATTGCTTAATTTGCCTTCACTGGCCTGGAACTGGGGAATTCAGGAGATGAGAGATGGAGAGGGGGAACATAATTTTGTGAGCAACCTAGTAGAAAATTGATGTCACTCATGTTCAGTCTAAATCATAAATCAAGTGCTGAGGCGCATGGCAAAGGAGCCTTGTTGAACACATGTATCTGAATTTCAACCTGCGCACTGTACAACACAAGCTTTTCTTGTATGGGCAGTCATGTCAACTTTTGCAGCTTGGGGATCAGAGACAATGCATGTAGGAAGAAAAGCCTCATGTAAAATAACAACAAAATGTACTATAGAGTCAAGATAATAACATGGTAAAACAGGCAGCAGTAAAAACAATGCTTATGTCCCAAAGTCCTAGCAAAATAAAGTTTTAGAAACGTCTTAATTGGGTATCAATACAGGCAAAATGGGATAAATTCTGGTGGCCATGAATCACCATCCAGCTAGCTATGGGCATTGGTGAAGAAACAAGCTCATGGATTAAGTCAGGCATCCCCAACCTTCAGCCCTCCAGATGTTTTGGACTACAATTCCCATCATCCCTGACCACTGGTCCTGTTAGCTAGGGATCATGGGAGTTGTAGGCCAAAACATCTGAAGGGCCACAGGTTGGGGATGCCTGGATTAAGTCCATATTCTGATGTCATGTAAACATAGCAGGATGCAGTGATTCTCTTGGTATTTGGGCATTATATTTGTAGTTGTCACTTCTTGTTATTATGAATCAGTCAGTTCTGTTTCAATAAATTGGCCGGTTTCAAAGACATCAACCAAGGTCTGAGGACATTGGGCAAAGAGAAAATTATGTACAATTTAATCCAATCTAACATTTCTTGCCCAAGGAAATGTCATTTTGCACATTTTCTTCTCATTTCTCATTGCAGTGGTGCACCATGAGCATGAGAAAGAAAGAAAAATAGCATGTCTTCAATTTGCAATCCCACCAATCAAAATTGCTCATATCCATTAATTTAAAAAAGCTAGCTACAGGTAGGTAGGTAACTGTGTTGGTCTGCAGTAGTCGAAACAAAAGGGGAAAAAATCCTTCCAGTAGCACCTTAGAGACCAACTAAGTTTGTTATTGGTATGAGCTTTCATGTGCAAGTACACTTCTTCAGATAGCATTTTTTTATTTTAAAAAAGCTAGTTTTAGTTGATGGATCTACTAATACAGCCAGTGAAAGAAAGCAACCCAGCTAGTATGTGTTGATCCAAAATCAAGCAGCTGATGATCAAGTGAACCAACTGAAGAGACAAATGATAAATCTGATTAAATGATACATTACTTTCACTTTGCCCCGTATCCTCCAATAGGGACCTTTGTTGAAGTTTTGGAAATTTCTTTGCCACTAAAGAATGGAAGTGGTCCCAAACATTTACAGTGGTGCCTCACAAGACGAAAAGAATCCGTTCTGTGATTCTCTTCGTCTAGCGGTTTTTTTGTCTTGCGAAGCAAGCCCATTGACGGATTAGCGGATTAGCGCTATTAGCGCTATTAGCGCTATTAGCGGCTTTTAGAGGCCTTTAGCGGCTTATCTGCTGATCGGATCAGCTGATAAGCGGCTTAGCGGCTTAGAAAAGGGGGGGGAGGAAAAAAAAACCAGCAGGAACTCGTAAGACATTGTCGTCTTGTGAAGCAAGCCCATAGGAAATTCATTTTGCGAAGCACCTCCAAAAAGAAAAACTCTTTCGTCTAGCGAGTTTTCCGTCTTGCGGGGCACCACTGTACATATTTACATCTTCAGTATAGGCATAAGATTGTGTTTCATGATGTTGTGATGGCAGAGCAGTATCCTAAGACAGGAGTTAGCAACTAGAGGGAGATTGGTGTGTGCCAATCCAGAGGCCAAAGAAGGGCATAAGAACAGTGTAATGTGGCCAGAGTGAACCAACAGTCTCAAACTCCCTGCCCCGCCCTAGCAAAACTAGTTGATATAAATTCTTGCTTGGTGTTGCATCTGCTCCTCAATCAGGCTATTTAAGCTGCCAAATACACAGTTTAAAATTCAGTATACAGTAGATTAAATGCATAATATGGTAATAATCATTATCATGCCACCATTTGTGATTTTTTACTTCACTAATTATGCTATTTATTATAAACTAAAGCAATAATCCATTGGGGGAGCGAGGGAGGGAGAATTCTCTAAAACATCTGGATGAATTTAAGTGCTGACTGTTCCCTCAAATAATACCAGAGGCGTTACACATGATTGTGTGCATCTGTACAAAAAGAGAACATTGTATTTTTTACTCTTCTTGGCATATAAGCCCCGGAGGAGTGGTGTAGGGAGTAGTGAGAAAATGTTTTGAGGCATGAATCCAAAACTCCATGCATTGTGTAGGTGTTGGGATTTGGGACGTGTTTGCTTGTGAATCCTTTTTTTCCCCCATCCCACTCCATATAGATATTCATACACATAGTGTCCTGGTGCAATGGAACAATTAAGAGACACAGCACTGCAAGTCAATAATTATGTATATAGGGTTTGTTTTTCTTACATAAGGATTACCTAATCATAGCAACTGACGGCTGTGAGGCATTCCTGCTGCATCATAAATACAGGTTATAAAATGGATTTTTCCCATTGATGCACCATTTATTGAAAGAGGAGGAAGGGGTAAGGAAAAGAAAATTATGCATGACATAAACAGATTCCATAATTATCTCTAGGGCAAAATGAGTTAGAAATCACTGCAAATGACCATTGCAAGATTATTGGGAAATCTCTGCAGTTGCTCCAGCAGGCTCACCGATGAAATTATTTGCTGCAAACAAAAATATTTATTACATCAGAGTAGGAATCCCAGCTCTACGGTAGACATGGTATTTTTCAGCTGCAAGCAAGTGGTTGTTTTAAAGAGAGTTCAATTATGATCTGTTTCTTTCAGCTCCCTATTCTGGTTAGCCAGGTGCTGTTGTTCTTAAGTGCTATGCAGTGGCGTAGCGTGGGGGGTGCAGGGGGGCCCGGCCGCACCGGGCGCAATATCTGGGGGTTAGGGTTAGGGGGCGCAAATCCATAGGTTAGGGGGCGCAAATCCACGGGTTAGGGGGCGCAAATTACTTGCCATGCCCCGGGTGCTGACAACCCACGCTACGCCACTGGTGCTATGCAAAAGCCTTTGAGACCTGTTTGCTCAGATGCTATAGTGACCAGAAAAAAAAACAGGCAGCAACACCATGGCCAACAATAGTTCTCTAATTTCAACTCTTTGCAGCAGCAGTTTCCAACCTGGTGCCCTTTGATGCTTTGGGCTACAAAGCCCATCATCCCTAACCAGTGCAGCCATGTTGACTGAGGCAGATGGGTGGTGTAGTCCAAAATATATGGAGGGCACCAGTTTCGCCAAGGCTGCTCTGGAAAGGAACTTAAAAGCTTGTATTATATTCTCCCAGTTAACATTGGTTCAATGGGAGCAGCTTGGGTGGTGCATCTTGTTATTACTGTTCTGTAGCGCCCCGGTACTACTGGTTCTGCAAAGGGCATTTCCCCACACAGAGCCCCAGGTGAACCCTACATTGTATTTGTGGCTCTAATGCAAGTTAGCTCACCTAGTCACTTCAGCTGTGGGGAAAAGCTGAGCACACACTCCATACCTTCCAACACAACGCGGCCCAAATCTATGGCACCATCTTTCAGGTCTGCACTACTGTGCAAGCTGGATTTATGTATAAGCTAAACAAGCTATAGCTTAGGGCCCCACTCTCTTGCAGGGGGCCCCCAAAATATACTTCTCCTTAATTGTATTTCACTATTAATATACTTCTTCTTAATTGTATTTCAGTTCAACAATTACTTTGATAAAATACATATTTTGTTATGTGCAAATGGCTTTAGATACCTACTAGGGCCATAAATTACCATATAGCATATCCAGTGGTACCTCGGGTTACATACGCTTCAGGTTACATATGCTTCAGGTTACAGACTCCGCTAACTCAAAAATAGTGCTTCAGGTTAAGAACTTTGCTTCAGGATGAGAACAGAAATCGTGCTCCGGTGGCATGGCAGCAGCAGGAGGCCCCATTAGCTAAAGTGGTGTTTCAGGTTAAGAACAGTTTCAGGTTAAGAACAGGCCTCCAGTACGAATTAAGTACTTAACCCGAGGTACCACTGTATTCAAAACACACAAAAACAGCGACAATTTGTTGTTGACAAAGGACAGCTGGACATATAAAGGACCCCATTACTTCAGTAGCTTAGGGTCTCATCAAACCTAAATCCGGCCCTGCGCAGGACCCATGCGAGATCTCGAGTCTGCCCCCAAACAGGATTTTTTTCAGACACAGTGTTCCAAAACATGCATTTTGTGGCACCATGCCTCCCAAAAGTACAGCCTGAGATCACACGAGAGGCCACTGTCCTCTTGCAAGAAAAAATAGGATGCCCTGTGTGGTCCCCCCCCCCCCCGTTTTTTCCAGGGCATTTGATGGGTATGACACTGCCTTGGGCATGTCTCTTTTTGCTCTCCACTTGGGCGAATGAGGGAGCTGTTATAATGGGGAAGAAATTAGGGATTCTAGTGATTTTAGTGAGGTCATATCCAAGACCTCACCCTAAGCTATTGCTGGATCAGGCTGAAAAGCCTGCAGAATTCTCTCCACATTCTAGCTTTGTTAAAATATTCTTCTGCCTATGTCTTTGCAAGGGGGAAACACCCCACATGAGTATAAAGACTAGAATAATCCACAGAAGGACAAAAAGACTCCTTTCATGCATGCTCTTGTGTTATATTCACATCTAATTATAAGTCTTATGAGCACATTTTTTCCACTCGCCCGCACTCAGCACTTATCTAATTGCCCCAAACTGAAAACACTCTGCAGTTTGGCTCAGCGATCCAATGAGTTCATTTTGAGACTATGCTTTGCTTGTATTACGATTCTTGGTATGGAATGAACATCTTAACTTTTCTTGTAAACATTGCCATAATAACAGGCACCGGATTCTTTGGCACCTCACTCCAAGGGAAAACAGATTTTGATCGCCTTCATTTGTGCTGGGTAAATGAAAAGGGATATTGTTCCGATTCTCCCCATCAAATGTCTTTCAAGGTGCAGGTGGGAATCTACCCAAATTCATGGACAGGTTTTGTGTTGCTGTTTGTAAATCCCATTTCTGTGCCCATCGCCCCTTCACATGCATGCAAATCTCCATTTGCCTCTTCACACGTCATGCAAACGTCACCCTTCTCCATTCACTGACTCACACACATGACCACATGTGCATCCTAGAATATGCATGTATGTATTATATACATAACCTGCCTATTAATGGCAGAGGCAGCACAAATCCTTTTCAGGGTACACATGGTGTCTGTGGGTGTGAGCGTTTCATTATCTCCTCCCTTCACCCTAAACAAAGAGGAAGACACCAATAGCCTCAAATGTCTATAGGTGACCCAAGTAAGCAAGCTAAGCTGTGCCCAATAGGTTAGGAAAACAAACTCAACTGACAACAATTAGCACAAGAAACATCCTTGCTGACCTCCAGGGAGATCTCCATCACTGGCACTCCAACCCCACATAACAGAACAATCCTAACCTGAAGATCCACTGGCTGGTGGCAGTTCAGAAGGAGTGAAGGTGCCTGGGACTGGGAGGAGGAAGACTAAGACAGTTTAGAATTACAACAGGGAGTTGAGGAAGGTCACAGCTCAGAGGCTGATGAGGGGGAAAGTTGGGAAATAATGGGAGAGAAGGATGCACCGGGGGGGGTTGACAGCTGACAGACACGGTGTCTTTAAAAGCATGCCAAGCCCCCCCCCCATCTCCCAGAACCCAGCAAGCCTTAAAAGTAGGAGAGCAAAGAGCTCAAAGACAGAGGGCACCCATAGAGGAGGTGATGATGATGACGAATGAGGAAGTAGGAGAGACGGAGGGGGGTGGAGATTCACTCGGGACAGCGCCATTATCTAAGAGACTGGGTTCTATAGCCTCTCTCTGTAAATACTGAATAAAAAGCGGACGGTAAGAAACATTTCCTTGTCTTTGTACATTCTTGGGCAACCGGCCATGGGAGTCGCTGGCAGCAGCCTGGCACCCCTGGTGCAGGACCGCTTCATCGGCAGTGGGCATGTTTGCCACAATGCCTGTAAATAGCTCCCTGGGTGATGAGCTACTGTTGGTGGTTCCTTTACCAACAGTAGCCCAAAGTAGGCCCTGAGGTGGGGCAGTCTAAGCTGGGACAGGACAGGAAGGAGGCCAAGGATCCTGGAGAGGTAAAGGGAAGATAAATAAAGAGAATATATGTGCAGGGGAGGGGAGAGGAAGGAAGTCAATGTTTATCTGGAAACTTATTCCCAAATAAGTCAAGAAGCCACATCTGCCACCTGGCCAGGATGTACGAGCCAGGGCTTTAGATGTAGCAGAAAAACTGCCTTTTCACATACCCCCCCCCACTTAGGATTTCACTGAAAGACATTAGCCACAGTACCTACTGCTTTCTTTTGAACTGATATACAGCACTTGTTCTCACTCATTAACTACAAGCTAGGGAACAGTGATTGTTCTGACTAATGCAATATCAGGTGTTTTATCCTTTGCTCTGAAACAGAGAAAGAAACCACCATTCCTTTAGCCATTCTCCCATAGGTGCAGTGAAACCCATTATATTGACGCACACGGCATATGAAAAGTTCTGTGTAATTTTCCATCAACCCTGACTAGTTAAACTAGAAGCAGCTGCCGGACATGGCAGTCTTGAGCATAAAACTGGTGGGTAGGAAGAGGAGGAGATACTTACTCATTTCCCTGTAGGACCTCTTTTCTTCAAAATCACCCCACCCCACTCCAGATGGTTTCTCAGCACCCACATAATTTCCACTGCAGGGTTGAAAGCAGAAGGGAGGGGCCTAATTTTGAATGGTAAAGGTAAAGGTAACGGACCCCTGGACGGTTAAGTCCAGTCAAAGGTAACTATGGGGTGCGTCGCTTATCTTGCTTTCAGGCCGAGGAAGCCGGTGTTTGTCCACAGACAGATTTCAGGGTCATGTGGCCAGCATGACTAAACCACTTCTGGCACAACGGGACACCAGAGCACACAGAAACTCTGTTTACCTTCCTGCCGCAGTGGTACCTGTTTATCTATTTGTGCTGGTGTGCTTTCAAACTGCTAGGTTGGCAGAAGCTGGGACAGAGCAACGGGAGCTCACCCCGCTGAGTTAATTTGAACCACTGACCTTCTGATTGGCAAGCCCAAGAGGCTCAGTGGTTTAGACAACCCATGTCCCCCAATTTTGAATGGAGAATCAACTGGCAGGAAACCAATCAGGTTTCTCCTCCTTGATCGATACAGTATGTGCAGTATGGAGGTTGCTACCCCATCATCAGTACTGAAGTCAGCTTATGTAAGTGGAATGGGCAGGGGTGCCATCTCATCCTTTGCCCGAGCTAGCAAAATAGACTGAGGAGACCCAGAATCAAATTTCAGTCATGAAGCTCATTTGATGACCTTAGACCAGTCATCTCTCAACCTAATCTACTTCACCGAGTTGGAAGGAAGAAATGGACCAACCCCAAGTATGCCATCCAAAGGTTCTTGGAGGAAAGGGAAAATGCAACCATTTTTTTACAGTGCAGTCCTATAGATACCTCCTTTTGTGAGGTTTATTCCCAGATAAGCTTGTTTAGGATTACAGCCTTAATGACACAATAGCCCAATTCCCATTGGCCTTGCTTAACTGCTATGTTACAGCAATACCTTTTCCTTCTCAAACTTGCTAAATGTTGTGGTGCCTGATACATTTTTTTTTTCTGCACTAAATGGTGAAATGAAACATGGCTTTTGAAAAAAGCAATCACCATTTTGGCCCCTTCCTCATTATATCAGCCCGTTCTGTTTCTTTAGTGGTATACATGGAAATGTTGGCACTGTTTCAAAACTCTCTTGTTGGGCAGGAAGGTTTCCCTCTGTTTTGATTTCTCCTTGCTTCAACTCAAGGAAAGCAAACACATTGATAGCAATAGCCAATATTAAGATGTGAACGTTTAGGAAAATGCAGTTTTAATCTGCTACATAAATTTTCCAATACTGGAAGGAAAAAAAATCTGTTTCTGTGAAATGTTTTCCAGATGTCTAACAACTTGTAATTTATATAAACAATTTCTGGCAAGCCATCTCAATAATTACTCAAAAAGTAAACTTGTATACAACTCTAACGAATGATGCATTGTATGTTGAAAACAAGCTTTTGTGTTTTATAAAGTCTTAAGGGCCAAACCCCCGTGTACAGTGCACTGGAATAAATAGACTTAAATATGGCAAACTCTGTTTTGGATCGTGGCCAGTATCTTGGATTGCAACCAACATTTATCCCCACCCTCCTTCCCCATCTGCTCATTACATTCTGAATCACAATAACCATGGGAGCGACATGAAATTCACAGGGATAAGCAATTGGCTAACTGTTCCTCAATCTTGGGTTCCCAGATGTTGTTGGACTACAACTCCCATCATCCCCAGACAGATTAGCCAATGATCAGGGATGGTGGGAGTTGCTACTCCAACAACATCTGAGGCCCCAAGGTTAAAAATCACTGCCCCCACGCCATGTTTTCTGGATTAGCAATCCGGCCACAATGCAAAAGGAAGTCCTTGTGCGATCAGGAAAGTTTGCAGGGTCCCAATCCTACATTTGTGAAATTTCTTTGCTTATTACTCCACTGGCGGTAGGTTGCCTTGTCTCCTGACAGAATCTCTCTTCCCTCTTGATCATGGCATGTAGTCATTTATTAGAGCAGGAGTAGCCAACACGATACTCTTCTGAAGTTTTTGGTCTCCAGTTTCCATCAACCCTGCTCATTGGCCACACTGAGTGGTGCTGATGATGAACGCTGGAGTTCAGCAACATAGTGAGGGCATCACAATGGCTACCTGTAGGCTTGCTGTCACCTAAATGTAAAGGCAGGTGGTACCCCCGCTGCGGGGTAAATTGGAAGCCATAAAAAAATCCTCATAGCCTCAACTACAACTGCGCCAAAAGTCTGCCCAATCAGTGAATTTGTTCTTTTAGCCCCAAGTCTGGAAACAGACATTTCAACCTGTAGTATCAACTTCCCATTATGTCTACATACTCTTTGCCAGCGCTGGCAGTTTTGCAGAGTGTTTTTCACTTTTTAATTTTTTTTTTAAAAAAGGAAATCTTCATAGCCAATGTGCAGGGCATTATGTCATCGTGAGCTGACACAGAGAGCTGCATCTTACCCTAGCAGGGGTTTTGTGAACTGGCAAATCAACCCAGATGGAAGGTTCTCCTGGAAAAATGTATTCAATACATTCATCCTGCCAAAAGCCACAGAGATTTGTAGTGCGGCACTTCCAGTTTAGTTCTTAACTGATCTAGCAATATCCAGAAAGTTAGAGAGAAGGCTGAAAGTCATTATAACCAGATGTTTGGGTAGCATTGCCTTCTGTCAGGGCAATTGTGCCACCTACTGTATATGAAGAGAATGACAATGTTCCTAGATTAGACCATTCATCAAAGAGTCGAAGAGACAATTTCCTGTTCAATAATAGCATTTTTATTTAAAATCGTGTTCTTTTTAATGGCTTCCGTTGGCAGAAACAGCCACTTTTCTAAATCTGATGCCTTCTTATTCTAGCAATTTATTGCAGGCAAGGTAGTTCCATAGTTTCCCCATTATTTTTTGCTGAAGATACCGGTAATAGCTCTTTGGGACATAATGAGACAGCAAAGCCATTTTATGCTCCTTCTCTCACTATTCCAATAATTTACAATGCAATTCTCCGCATCTCCATTTACTTCTAAGACCCATTGTCTTCAGGGTCACTTACTCCCAATCAGTGCCTATAGGATTAAAATGCATTTGCTTTAATCTCCTTAGTAAAATGGCATTTTTATTAGTTTTAATCTGGCAGTAACTTGGGGGCACTTTGGGGGCGGGGCCCAAAAACTGGGGTTCCATAGGATTTTTTCCCCCAGTTATGTGTGCCTCGGGCTTAAAATAGTTCATATGCATTCTCCTAACAGTCCTTCTCTCACCACCACCATCATTTCATTCCCGTTTGCTTAGGGGAAATGGAGGTAACGAAATGGAATTATTGGGTTTCATTGCTTCGCTTTCCATAGATGGAATGGCTTCCTTAGTCCATAGAAAGCTTTTGATACAGTGGAGTGACCAAGGGGAGTGGCAACTTTTGCTGAGTCTCTCCTGCCACTACAACCCCAGTACAGTGGCCAAGCTGCATGCTCCACTACCGGGGGCAGAGAGCAGGCAGGGGAGTGTCTGTCACCCCCCAGGGACGTGATGTGCACCTGGGGGGCGTGGTGCGCATCCCAGGGGCATGGTACGCTGCCCGCGAGGGTGTGACACACCACCCGCAGGGCTGTGGCACGCGCTCTGGAGGCGTGGTGCGCTGTCTGTGGGGGCGTGGTGCCCAGTGCCCGTGGGGGTCCACAGCGCGTGTCCGGGGGGGGCACCGCAATGGAACCCTACCGGAATAGTAGTGCCGCAGGCGGACCACTCCCTCCGCACCACCGTTCCTCCATCAGTGCCCCAGTACCCCTCCCACATTGTTCTGGGGGGCACCCTCCAACTTTCCAGAACAGTGTGAGAGGTGGTACTGGGGACTGAATGGGGGAAGAGGAGTTGACAAAAGCTGCCTCCCCCACTGAAATATACTCGGAGTCGAGAGTGGATTTCATGCTCTTTATTCAGCTCATAGTGGTGAGGAGGAATGGAAGTTCCCTCAGAATGTTTGCTTTATATACATTATTTACACAATGGGCCCCACGTGATTGGCTAATTCCAGGATTCTCCTGTAGGCCAATCAGGTTGTGGATTCACTTCCACCTGGAGCTGGATTGGGTGGCTCCTGCGGACCAATCAGACTGCTGCATTGTTCTAGGACCAATCGGACTGCTGCATTCTGAATCCTATTGTTCTAGGACCAATCAGACTGCTGCATTTTGGATCCTATTCAACTCAGTACATAACACCCATGTGCCACCAGCTGGAGGGAGGGAAGCCAGAATGCAATCCATGCACTTGTCCACTTAAATTCATGTTGGGCTGAGATTTGTTCCAGAGACCTACCAGCTCCAACTTGTCCATTGTTCTGTCTACTGCATAACACTGAGTCTTGAACTGTACTGGGAACTTTGACAGGAAGGAAAGCCTCTTGTTCCCTGCAGGGATTGTCATAAAATGGTGTGGTTAGTTTGAAAGGCCACAAGATGCATTGCAACGGGAAGCATATACGACCTTTTGTTTAATGCTGCTAACATTATAAACGAAACACAATGCATAGATTTCAAGTAATCTTTTTATATTCATCAGGCTTAAAGAAATGATTTTGTTTAATGAATATAACTCTTCAGCGAGCTTTGATAGTCCTTTCCCCCCTCCTATTTCAGGAATCAATGCATTTTATTTCTGAACATTCACGTTTAGCTTGTTTCATTTCTGCCTTTTACGACTGCTGTCATGCATGGGAAAATTCGCTGGGGAATGCTTGGATTCAAGGGCTATAGCCAAAGTTTTTCCAGATTTGCAGATGATTGCTGGGGTCATAACAGTACAAATAAGAATAAAAGAATGATAATGTTGGAACCTTCATCCATACATGCATATGAGCCCGAATTCATGTTTTACCAGATTTCCGTGTGTGTATACAGCGGTACCTTAAGGGACGCGGGTGGCGCTGTGGGTTAAACTGCAGAACCTAGGGCTTGCCGATCAGAAGGGCGGCGGTTCGAATCCCCGCGACGGGGTGAGCTCCCATTGCTCGGTCCCTGCTCCTGCCAACCTAGCAGTTCGAAAGCACGTCAAAGTGCAAGTAGATAAATAGGTACTGCTCCAGCGGGAAGGTAAACAGCATTTGCTTGTGCTGCTCTGGTTCGCCAGAAGCGGCTTAGTCATGCTGGCCACATGACCCGGAAGCTGTACGCCAGCTCTCTCGGCCAATAAAGCGAGATGACCAGAGTCGGCCACGACTGGACCTAATGGTCAGGGGTCCCTTTACCTTATACAGCGGTACCTTACAAAAGCTTCAGGTTACAAACTCCAGTAACCTGGAAGAGTTAGATCGAGTTGAGAACTTTGCCCCAGGATGAGAACGGAAATTATGTGCCGGCAGCAGGAGGCCCCATTAGCGAAAGCACACCTCTAGTTAAGAACAGTTTCAGGTTAAGAACGGACCTCCGGAACAAATTAAGTTCATAACTAGAGGTACCACTGTGTGTGTGTGTGTGTGTGTGTGTGTGTGTGTGTGTGTGTGTGTATCCCTCTATTTTTGCTGTTCCCCAAAACAGCTCAGTGAAGACTGAGCATGCTCACTGGCCCCAGAATGCTGACTGCTGAGGGGCAAAAATGGAATTCTGGAGTGGAATGGCAGGAATCTCAAACAGCAACACTCCATCTACAACATTTGTTGCAGGTCTCACTTCTGTATTTTTGATACAGGAACATCTGTTAAGCAGAGTAACCATCTAATCCTTGCTACGTTTTCCCAGCAGCAGCTACCTGGAGGAAAACATTATCCTGAAACTGTCACTTAAAAGATAATTATGACAGAATCTTTACCATGTGCCAGTAAATTAAGGTGACAGGGAAGCAAATCTTTAGTATCCTTAGGAATCCTTCTGAAGCTCCATAGCTACCCAGATATCCTGTGACTGATAAAACAGTTCTGGGATTCTGGATTCTATTTTGTGAATGGAAACAAATAAAGAGTTCTACTATTTCCTCATTCCTCTGATTCCCAAGTTTATACTATATGAGCAAGTTCCTTAAAAGTTGGATAGCAGTAGCCTATTGTACATGCACAACCTGGTCAATGGATCGAGCCACCTGGCAAACGCAGAGTGTCATGTCTGACCAAAGCTGAAATACCAACGAAGTGAGCACACATGGTTGGATCAGACATAACATGAAAAAGATTGATGGAGATGCAGAGGCCATAGATGCTTGAGGGAGGAGAACTATTTTAAATGAACTGTACTCCTATGTTGTGAGAGTAAATAACAACATTGGAGTCTGGACTGCTGAGGGATTCTGTGCCAACGCAGATCCCTCCTCCTTGAGTAGAACTGGCCCACATCTTCAGATACAGGCTGGTTGGTGGTAAGGAAAGTGGTTGTTCAGATACTTGGGTCCTAGGCTATATAGAGCTTCATAGGCCAATGTCTATAAACCGATTGCAGTAGCAAAATTTAATATATGATAATGTGTTTATGTTCATGAGGGAAATGTTGTTGGGAAGTATGTGTATGTAACTATGTATCATTCATCAGAGTTTTTGTTTGTAAAGTTAAATCTTCTGAAATGTGTAACGTGAAGATACACATCATTTCCCACCAGGGCAAATGATAACCAAACTGAACATCTTTTTGTGCTGGCATTAACAATTTATGCATTGTATTTTCATGTAATTGAGCTAAGATTTAAAATATGCACAAATAAGTGTTTTTAATTTTCTGTTGGAAGCCACCCAGAGTGGCTGGGGAAACCCAGCCAGATGGGTGGGGTATTATTATTATTATTATTATTATTATTATTATTATTATGCATTATTCTCATATTGAGAGAAGTGGGATTCCCTCCCCCCTCTAAACAACTAATGACACTCATTGCTTTGAGATATTAACAAGAGAGATTGCTGTTGACATTGAACAAACTAGAAAAAATGTCAGCAAATTCTACTGATAATCTTTGATTTCAAAAGATTGCTTGTCATGCCACTACTACCATGCTACTATGGTACATACATACAGTGAAACATAGTCTGCAGTCATGACCAGCTTCTGTTTTGAGGTAGCCTTTGAGTATGGCCCCTTCTAAATCAGTGGCCCTGAACCCCAGTCATGAGTTGAACTGGGCAGCAGTTATGAGCTGCCATTTTTATTTCCCACAATGCCCTGGAGCAACACTAGAGACTGCTCAAGGGTGCCTGGTTCTGACATCAATGTTAAATAAGTTGGAGTTCTTGTTATTAAATACACCAAGAAAAAAGCACACCAAGAACTCAGAAATTGATTTGCGGGTAGGGACCACTCCCACTATTGAAACTTACATTGGCCTGAGTTCTTGGTGTGCTTTTTTCTTGGTTCTGACATCAAGCTTACGATTTCATGCTATTATAAGCAGAAATTATCAAAAACATTTCACTTTATGTACTGTAGAACTTTATGTCCAGCAATGTTCTCCCCCCCAATTTGTACATGTGTTCACAATGGAATCTAGTTTTGTTAAAATCTAGTTTTTAAAAAAGAATTGTAGGTGTCCATCTGTCACCCTTCCTAGTTGCTTGTCATCAAACCTTTCACATTTGTCTCTTAGCGTGTAGTGTAGAATTCTTTGTGAAAGTGTTCACCGTTCTCTCTGTGTGGGAAAAGACCCTAGACAAAACCCCAAATCTCACGTTGTTTCCTCTCCTGCCTGGAGAAGAGGAGGTTAAGGGGTGATATGATAGCCATGTTCAAATATATAAAAGGATGTCACATAGAGGAGGGAGAAAGGTTGTTTTCTGCTGCTCCAGAGAAGTGGACACGGAGCAATGGAGCCAAACTACAAGAAAGAAGATTCCACCTAAACATTAGGAAGAACTTCCTGACAGTAAGAGCTGTTCGACAGTGGAATTTGCTGCCAAGGAGTGTGGTGGAGTCTCCTACTTTGGAGGTCTTTAAGCAGAGGCTTGACAACCATATGTCAGGAGTGCTCTGATGGTGTTTCCTGCTTGGCAGGGGGTTGGACTCGATGGCCCTTGTGGTCTCTTCCAACTCTATGATTCTATGATTCTATGATTCTATGATTCTATGATTCTATGATTCTATGATTCTATGATTCTATTAAATAGTTGATCTCTAGTGACCACCTCTGCTCTTCAAATGCTAGATCATGGAATCACAACTGCCATTTTAAACTCTACCAATGATCAAATAGCAATGATCTGCCAAAGCTGTTTGCTATTTCTTCCATTTGTGTTTTACTGATGTGCACCCAACACTTAATGTTTATTATTTCTCTCCTCCACGTTTTTCTCCCCAGTCGTCTTAGGAGCATGTACACACCTTGGCCAAGTGTACGCTGACAGGGATGTTTGGAAACCAGAACCATGCCAAATCTGCGTGTGTGACTCGGGAGCTGTTCTGTGTGATGACATCGTCTGCGACGAAGAAATGGATTTAGACTGCGAGAATCCGGAGATTCCGTTTGGAGAATGCTGCGCAAAGTGCCCTTCACCAACGATGCCACCTGTAAGACCTTGTATAAACCTACCACCCTGAATCCAGCCTCAGCTAAGCCTTGATGTGCCTAAATTTAAAATGGTTTAGGCTGCAAACCTATGCACACTTCCATGGGAGTAAAGTTCCACTGAATTCAGCAGGACTTCCTTAAGACATGAATAGGTGTGCACTATTAGTCCTATTGAGTCGGATTCCACACAGTACTAAGGAAAATGTTCCATGAGCGCAGGATTTCTGCTTGCAGAATGGAATGTTCTTCCCCTCTTCTCCCAGCCTCCCACAACCCTATGGAAGAGATTTAAGTATGTCATGGTGGGAGGAGAAGAGGGCAAGTTCTATTGCACTGTGGTAATTCTTGTTTCCGTGCTATTATTTTGTTGACTATTGACCACTGGCTTCAAAGGGGTTATATTGGGCTCAAATCTATTTTCTTAGGCTTAACTATTGCTATGGCTGTTGATCAGTGCATACTCAAAATGGCCATGTGTGATATATTCAAAACCTTCCTTCAAGTATTGATTTAGACTTTGTGAGAGCAAGCATCAAAGAGGGCCAACATTAGGAGCACCATCTAAATACAGCTATTTCCCCATTCGCAAAAGGACTATTTCATGGAGGTCCAGGAACGCTGATTCCTTCCCTTTTCACAATCAACCAGGACCTCTGCACTTCCTAGGCTGATAAAAGGGTTAGAATTTGAACTGCCAGGATATACGGAGAAATATTGTTTTTGGAACACGTTCCAGTCCAAACACCAACAAGGAAGTCTCTCAGCAATCTCCCAACAAAATCTGTTCTCACTAGAAATGGAGAGATGCTATAAACTGTTGAGCATATAAAAACTGGGCAGGGCTTGTTATTCACTTGAATACAAATAAAGCCTGGCAAGTATCAGGTCTATCTACTTAGGCCAAAAACTTTGCATCCAAAGAACACTAAATTCTGTCCCCAGAGAACATCCACTCTCTGCACAATTTGCATTGCCAATTATAAATTTGCAGCTGGAAATTTCTCGTGGTGTGTGGATGCTTGGAACAAAGTTCATGTTCAGCGCTTGATTTCCGCTAGCTAAAATGCTCAAAACCCAGATCTGGAATCAAGATGGAAACTTCCATAAAATGGAGTAGTCTGCATTATGAGTTTTGTTTATGAACCGTTGGGATCTTTGTGTCGTTCCTCCCCTATCCCTCAAATACTGTAAGAATACTTGAGGGATTTGGTGCTACTAATGAAATAAAAATCAAATGCTTAGAGACACAACCTTTTACAGAGTGTGTGTATCTTTAGGAATAAGCCCCGCTGAATATAGCCGAGGTGATGAAATGTTTCTTTGCCAAAGGCTATGTTCTCTCAGGGAATTATCTGTCAGGGCCCCTCAGGGGCCACATGGCAGAGATAGGTAAAACCAGAGATTAAAGTGAGCAATACCACCTCTTTCTCCACTCTTTCCAACAATCCTCTCTCTCTCTCTCTCTCTCTCTCTCTCTCTCTCTCTCTCTCTCTCTCTTCCCTTCTGCCCAGTAGCTGTCATGGAAGGGACTGCTCACTCGTATCCCTGGGATGGCTCAGTAGAGCACGAGACTCTTAATTTCAGGGTTCAAGCCCCACTAGGTGAATTTTGTGGTTCTTTCCAACTGTACAATTCTATGATTCCATAACTCAGAAAGGTCCCAGGGATTTGAACTGATTGCTTGCATAGAACTTTCCCTCTTCCTTGCTTCCATTGTTCCATCCAATTCTACTCCCCCTCCACATTTTATTCCTGTTCCTGGTCTTCTTCTTTCCCTAATGGGCTCCCAATACCCAAATGAAATTAGGCAGAGGGCCACATGTACCTCTTAGGCCACAGATTTCCCACCTCTAGTACCGAGATATAGAATATTCTTTAAATGAAAGTTGATGGCATAGATTTAAACTGCTGTCTCTGGCTGAACTAAAAGTAACTGGATGTGTTAAAGTTCTCTGTTACTATTCCCTTACCTGAATCATTATGTTCCATCCTAAAATTACCTGCAAGAATGTTAACTAAACTCTACCTTCCCCATATGATGTTTGTATGAATGCACACTGACCTGGCTCGAAGTTTGAGGGACCAACTTTGAGGCCCACTCCTGTCATAGAAGTTTTCATAGAATTATAGAGTTGGAAGGGACCACACAAATTGTCTAGTACAACCCCATGCAATGCAGAAATCTTTTTGCCCGATGTTGGGCTTGAACACACGACTCTGAGATTAAGAGGGTCCATGCTCTACTGACTGAGCTATTCCTTCAGTTGTCCTGATGGGAGCAAGCGGTTTAGCACATTCAGTGAGTGCTTCACATCTAGGATCTTTTAATTTCCCACAATGCCCTGATGCAGCAATAACCACACAAATCGCATGGGAAGAAAATAAACATTTCTAGAGTGCTGTGGATTTCTAATTTCTGCATTAATCTGAAATTAATAGCATTTAAATATGTACATATTTTTGAACTTGTTTTATTTCAAACATATGCATTTCCAAGCATATCTTTCTCTTTTAAAAGTATTGTTTTAAGCAAGGTTTATAAGCGTTTTTTGGAGCCAATAACGGCATCACTAAGTGTAGAAAAGTGTAAATTCCAAAGGAAAACTGTGTAGAGATCTGCAGTTACAGTGGTGCCTCACCAGACGAAATTAATCCGTTCCGCGAGTCTCTTCGTCTAGCGGTTTTTTCGTCTTGCGAAGCAACCCTATTAGCGGATTAGCGCTATTAGCGGATTAGCGGCTATTAAAGGCTTAGCGGATTAGCGGCTAAAAGGCTATTAGCGGCTTAGCGGCTTAGAAAAAGGGGGGGAGCGGGGAAAAATTGGAACACTCGCAAGACGTTTTCATCTTACAAAGCAAGCCCATAGGGAAATTTGTCTTGCGAAGCAGCTCAAAAACGGAAAACCCTTTTGTCTAGCGGGTTTTCTGTCTTGCGAGGCATTCGTCTTGCGGGGCACCACTGTGGTTCTAGGGGTGTAGATCATGTCGGGCTGTATCATTCTCAGAGAACAAAAGAAAGAAGCATTTCTACTGAACACAGGCCTAAATAATCAGCACTCTTTAGCTAAAGGCTAAATTGTATGATGACATCCCATCACCCTCAATCAAAAACTAAATGAGTTTATAACTAAAAATGTGGAGTGTCCCCTCATATTGCTTGAAAACAGTTGGGCAATTTATTGTCTTTCCTTGAAAACTAAGCAGCTCCCTTTGATAAACAGGGTGACATGGTTTGTAATACATACCAGAATTTATCTCATCTAGACCATATGAAAGAAGTGCTCATTTTCATGGATTTTATTGGGGTTGTACTTGGAAAGCTTAACAATAGCCTTTTCTCTGAATTTTATTGCCCTCAAAACACCAAACGCCAAGCTGTTCAAACAGAGACATTGTGCACTGAGGGAAGAGGGAAGGGAAAAGGTGAGGAATACCAGGAAAAAGAAGAAAAGGAAAAGAGAACATTATTCTTTATGTCTGTTAAATTTCTGTTGTGCCCTTCCTCCCAAAGGAGCCCAGGGCTTCAAAGAAGTCAACAAAACAATGTAATTAAAAATAAAATAAAATATTTAGAATGTTAAGAATACCCAAAACATTGGGAACATCTTTAAAAAGTCATCACAGCTAACAGTGTTCAGATTGACACGAACGGTATATTTCAGCTATCAAGCACCTGGGTGAACGTGAAAGCTTTGACATACTTCTTGAAAGTTAATAATGAGGGAAACAGATGCACCTCACCACGGAGGGCATTCCACAAATGGGGAGCCACTACTGAGAAGGCCCTGTCATGGGTCGATATCAGCCAGGCAGCAGAGGCAGAACCATCAACAGTGTCTTGTCTGCCAATCTCATGGCCTGCAATGGTTGATCGTTTCCTTCTAGTAGCTAGCTCAGCAGCTCCTGTTCTGATTTTTTGCATTCATAAAAAGAATGCATTTCTTTTCAACAGTGTGGCCTTCTGGATGTTAGTTAGTTAGTTAGTTAGTTAGTTAGTTAGTTAGTTAGTTAGTTTACTAAATTTCTATACAGTTATACCTTGGATCCCGAACACTTTGCGAGTCAAACGTTTTGGCTCCCAAACACCGCAAACTCGAAGTGATATGAGTGTTCCGGTTTGTGAACATTTTTTGGAACCTGAACGTCCGACATGGCTTCCACGCAGCCAATCAGAAGCAGCCAATCAGAAGCCGTGCCTTGGTTTCCGGATGTTTTGGAAGTCGAATGGACTTCCAGAACGGATTCCATTTGACTTCCGAGGTACCACTGTACTGCTCCATTTGGAGGGGACTCGGTTAGGGAAAGTTGCACCTGGGGATATGCCAGCGAAGCAAAAATGCAGTCTTTCACTTATTTTGGTGGGGGAAAACGATACAATCTTTTTGAAAAGTGCCAATGTGGATGTATATTCCAGTCATGTTTGAAACTCTGGTCAATTTCTGATCACTTATTTTCTTTATGTTTGTACTGACATTTATTGCTCACCTTGATTTCTTTTTCTTCCTCTAGGGCCCTGATATGAACGTTCCAGGTGGTCCTCAAGGCCCCAGGGGAGATCCTGTAAGTTCAATAACTATAAAATCATGTCCTTATTTCTCATTTTTTTTAAAAAACCAAACCACTGCAAGCGAGCCTCGGTTCCCAATAATACTAACACAAGGGAAGAATGAAAAACTCAGGCCACTCGCTTCGGATGTTGGTCTCCTGCCGCAGATAAGCTTAGGGTTCAAAGTCCTAGTTTTTCACACTAGGAGAAAGCTGTAACATTTCAGACATCTGATGGGGACCCATATAATTGACTGCTTCTTACTGCAAAACTTGCCCTGCTTCCATATCCCATACTTGTATCCCATACTTGCAGGTGGCACCAGTGGCGTAGCGTGGGGGGTGCCAGGGGTGCCGACCGCACCGGGCGCAACATCTGGGGGGGCGCGAGTCCAGAGGGAAGGGACAAGTTCCTTCCTCCGCCGGGCTCCCCGCCGCCACCGCCAGCCTTGCGCCCTAGCGCGCGCGCCCCCCGCCGTCGCTGTGGCTGCGCTCCGCTCACTGCTCGCAGGAGGAGCAGCCTCTGCACCCTGCCGCCGCCGCCATCCCCTCGGCCCAGCCACAGGCGGTGGCTGCTTCTGCCTCCACCCTCCTCCGGGCAAGCAGCGTTGTTTGCGCGGCAACTCGCAGGTTAGGGGTTGGGGGGGCGCAAATTACTTGCCTTGCCCCGGGTTAGGGGGCGCAAATTACTTGCGTTGCCCCGGGTGCTGACAACTCACGCTACGCCGCTGGGTGGCACTGTGGTCTAAACCACTGAGCCTCTTGGGCTTGCTGATCATAAGGTCAGCAGTTCAAATACGCACAACGGGGTGAACTCCCGTTGCTCTGTCCCAGCTCCTGCCAACCTAGCAGTTGGAAAGCACACCAGCGCAAGTAAATAAAGAGGGAACCCGTGTGGCGGGAAGGTATATGGACCCTGGCTTCCGTCATGGTGTCCCATTGTGCCAGAAGCAGTTTAGTCATGCTGCCCAAATGAACCAGAAAACTGTCTACGGATAAACGCCAACTCCCTCAGCCTGAAGCGAGATGAGCGCCACACCCCATAGTCAAATTTGACTGGACTTAACCATCCAGGGAGTGAGACGTGGGTGGCGCTGTGGGTTAAACCACAGAGCCTAGGACTTGCCAGTCAGAAGGTCGGCGGTTTGAATCCCCGCGATGGGGTGAGCTCCCGTTGCTCGGTCCCTGCTCCTGCCAACCTAGCAGTTCAAAAGCACGTCGAAGTAGAAGTAGATAAAAAGGTACCGCTCTGGCAGGAAGGTAAACGGCGTTTCCATGCGCTGCTCTGGTTCGCCAGAAGCAGCTTAGTCATGCTGACCACATGACCTGGAAGCTGTACAGTGGCTCCCTCGGCCAATAAAGGGAGATGAGCACCGCAACCCCAGAGTTGGTCAAGACTGGACCTAATGGTCAGGGGTCCCTTTACCTTAACCATCCAGGGATCCATTACCTTTATCTTTTTACTTGTATCCCCTTATGGTTGTTCACAAGAGCTCATTGCATGCAACAGGCAGGGGGCCAGGGGGATCTGCCCCTAATGTTTACATAGACTCCCATTCTTGCTCCTAGTGCCCATGTTTCATGGAACATCACCAAGGGCCTATGCATATAAAGTATAATGTGCAGACTGGGTGGGTGGAGGACTGGAGGCAGGGCAAGACCTTTGCACATGCCCTCACTGCCCTTTCACACATTTGCCATTGTGGCTTTTGTGTGAACAATCCTAAGTTTGATTTTGTTTTGTTTTTTAATATTTTTATTAAAGATTTTCTTGGTTTACAAATGTATGTGCATCGTCTCTTTTTCAAGTTGTAAAGTCTTTTCTACAGATCAGTTGCATTTGATATGAGACATGAGCAGTGCCAGATTTACGTATGAGCTAAACAAGCTATAGCTTAGGGCCCCACTCTCTTAGAATCATAGAATCATAGAATCATAGAGTTGGAAGAGACCACAAGGGCCATCGAGTCCAACCCCCTGCCAAGCAGGAAACACCATCAGAGCACTCCTGACATATGGTTGTCAAGCCTCTGCTTAAAGACCTCCAAAGAAGGAGACTCCACCACACTCCTTGGCAGCAAATTCCACTGTCGAACAGCTCTTGAGGGCCCCCAAAAAATTTAAAGAAAAAAATAACACTGTACATTTCCAAAATATAAGATAAAAAACAAATAAAATAAAACCTACATACCGCAACAGTGTTTTGTGTTGTGTAGGTCCATAAATTACCATATAGCACATATTCAACACAAAATACAGCGACAATTTGTTGTTGACAAAGGACAGCTGGACATATAAAGGGCCCCATTACCTTCAGTAGCTTACGGCCTCATCAAACCTAAATCCGGCCCTGGACAATAGTGTTGTGTACAGTATAAGGTTAGGGAAGAAGAGTGGGGAGGGGGTGCTGAAACTTATATTCTTTTATATGGTGCATGTGTGGGGTTTTGTGGCAATGTCAGCTGGGTAAGTTCTCATTCTATTCACTCATTACATTTCCTTGATAGTGAGAGGGATTGTGGGGGCCCAAGCTAACACAACTATGGGTCATCAACACACCATGCCTACTTGATGTAAGAAGGGGAAACACATGGGCAACACACACTGTTTTTGTTTTATAATATTCCGTTCTAGTTATTTGAATGAGAAAGGTCTTGAGCACTTAGTGCATGCCTCAACTATTATTATTTCAATTCATGTTCAGGGTCCACCTGGTACTCCTGGAATAAATGGTTCACCTGGTCCACCTGGCCAGCCAGGAACACCTGGCACTCCTGGCCAACCTGGAGTCTGCCCAAATTGCCCTGGTCTCGGTACAGGATCGGTAAGTCACTCTCTCCTTTCTGTTTATGTTTTGGCTCTGAATTTGTTTTAGGTGAAACAGTACTATGTGCACGCCATATAGTCATGAGAGATACGTTGCTCTGTTCCTCCATAGAACAGCGTTTTGTCAAAGGTTCTGAATGAAGATGGGAAGTTTCTGGAAAGTCATAAAATGTTGTCAAAAAAGTTCTTTTAGCCGATGGGAAAATGGATCCCTAGGTTGCCACCACAGTTCCCTGGCCCCCCACTCTTTATAAACCCCACCCTAGATATTTGTGCTTCTTTAATTTTTATATTCCAGGGTCCCTGCCACAATAACTCACTGAGCTCCTCCATTTGACTATTTTCTGCTGCTACCCTTTCCCTCAGAACATTTTTGTAGCCTCATGGTGGCTTGGTATGTATGATAGGCTTAGTCATGAGACTGGCACCATTACAGGATACAGGATGAACTAATAACTAAGATTTTTATTAATACTGTTGTTGTTGTCATCTCAATAATTTTGTTTCTTGATGACAGTTTCTAAGGACTCAAGAGTTGCTGTTGCTGCCACCAGCCTTTAAGCACTTTGGGCCAATTTCCCAAATTCCTAGCCAAATTCACGCACAACTCTGTTCAGCTACTGGGGACAATCTGCCTCTGGTCAAAAAGCTCCACCAGTTGTACTTACAGCTGCTTGGGCAGCTTAGCTGATTTTAAAAACCAACCTGTGTAACTTTCTTCTGCTAAGACCTTTACACGGGGCAGCCCCTTAGCCCAGGCATAGGCAAACTCCGGCCCTCCAGATGTTTGGGACCACAATTTCCATCATCCCTGACCACTGGTCCTGTTAGCTAGGGTTGATGGGAGTTGTAGTCCCAAACATCTGGAGGGCCAGAGTTTGCCTATGCCTGCCTTAGCCCAACAGAGTCAATGGCTCCCTTCATTTAACTTCACCATCAAAGAACTGTTACACACTGGGGCTGAATGGTTTTGTAGGCCTCACCTTGCACTTTCAGTTGAGCTTTCTTTGGTCTTTGTAAAGGACAAGACGGCACTCTGGACTGGCAGTTAAATCTTACTTCAGCTTTGGGGAGGGGGCTGTGTTCTTTACCACACTTGAGATAACAGGCTCATTCAGGAGCTCCAGGATTTGCTGTGAAGCACAGCTCTGTCCTCACACAGAGCAGAATAGCCAAGAAGGAGGAGTTTCGCAGGTCTCTACATTCCCCACCTTTAGCATTTGCTTAATGACAAGGCTGGTCCTGATACTGCCCATTCCATTTGATTTTTGTGTCCCACCGCAGCTGAGAACCAAGGAATCCTTCTGTCCAACATGTGCAAAATGCACTCAAAAAATGTGTGTCTTTCCAACCAGTAAAATACAAATTTTACTTTTGTATATGGTAACAGCCCTGTCTCCTTTCATGGCAGCTGTAGCTAATTTTACTACCACGTGGTGCGCTTCTCGCAATGCCAAAAAGAAACCTTTCATTAAAGAATTGGTCAGATAAACCTGCCGTTCTCCAGGAATGTTGGGGAAAGTGAGAAACTTAAGTCAAAAGAAGGAGATGTCTGCAAACGCACCCCATTTACAGAGGACTGAGGAGCAGTCTCCCTGTCCCCCTGCCCTGCATTTCAGACCTTCAGACTCTAGCCACCTCATTCATTCTATGCACTGAATATCTTCCAATACAAATAATTAGAATCATAGAATTGTAGAGTTGGAAGGGACTCAGAGGATCATCGAGTCCAACTGCCTGCAATACAGGAATACGCAGCTGTCCCATACAGGGATCGAACCTGCAACCTTGGCATTGCGTGGACAGGCGGAGTCCTCAGATCCTGAGCAGTCCCCCCCGTCCCCCCCCCCCCGTCATGGAATAACGACTCAAGACAACGTGCTATGGGATTAAATTGGCCACAACTTTATTAAATTTCAAATGTGGGTAGACCTTGGCTCAGGCATTGGGCGTTCTCCCTCCCCGGTCCCCAGCCGGGGACCTAGGGAGCATCAGGGTTATCCAGTGTGGGGGGGGATGGGCCGGCTCTGGAGAACATATGTTCAAGCAGAGATAGCCGCCCCCGTTACGCCGCCGCCGCAGGGGAGAGCAATGACGACCTTTCGGCGTACGGTCAAAGCCTCCCTTCAGAAACTCCTTTAACGGGGAACCCTGGTATCGCCGCCGCAAAGAGGAAGAGGGACTAAAGGATTCCGCCCAAGGCCTGATACCGCCAAAGTTGTGACGTTTTGCTACGAGAAAGGCGAAACCTGCCAATGCAGGGAAATTCCTTTCCGGCCCTTTAACAGCGACCTTAACGTAGCAGCGCCTGCATACCTGTGAAGAAAAGTTAACCTGCAAAACCTGTGAAGAAAAGTTAACCTGCAAAATAAGACATTAACTGAGGGTGGGTAGGGTGGGAGAAGCTCTGGAGCCAAGTGAGGATTCCCAGGTAAGATCCTCCCTCTATTGTGTGGGCAGGTAATCCCTCCCCTACCTGGCCTGGTCTCCTTGGCAACGCTTCCCCCAGGTGGGATTAGACAACTGACTGAGGTAGGCGGAGACCTCCAGGTATCCCACCTGAGGGAAGGCAAGCCAAGCCTATGCTGATGGAGCCGCTCCAGATCTAGGGGCTGCGCGCGTCCACGCAAAGGGCGCCCCCTGTTTTAAGCGGGGAGCGGTCATTATCAACACCACACTCTTACCAACTGAGCTATTCAGTCCATTAAATGAGCCTATAACTTTGCATGGTTATTATGAAGTGTTATGAAGTATTAAAACAGAGTCCACAAATCCACAAGTGTATGCAAGTCCCCCCTCTAGCAAGCCCTGATCCTTGCTACATTGAATGCTCGCTGCTGAAGTGCTCAGTAGACCTCCTTCCAGAAACTTGAATGATGCCTCCAGCCAGGAGTCAGAGCTCCGGGAAAACCTCCCCATGCCTGCTGTTGTGTATTGGCCCTAGAAGGAACTGCATGAGTAAGCTGTCCATCCCTGTGCTGTTATGTTTTTCAGTTGTACGTTTGTTTGTTCATGCAAATTTGTATTTGTTTGTGCAGCCTTGGTTTGGCTTCTTGGTGTGGATACTTTTCACTTTCTTGACCTTCTACAGCCGATCACAGTGGTTTTTCCTTTTCCTGCCTGCCCCTTCTGTCAGTTCTCCTTGCTACAGCTACAGCTCACAGTATCACCCACGCAAGCTTTGGGCTATGGTTTGCATACATCTCCTTTCTCTCTGATAAAGCAACATGTGTTCCATGGACTCATGGATCCATGTGAGGCCCTTACAATGTTCTTTCTTTACCCGTTCGTTCTCCCAAACTGCCTCTTTCCCAGCTTAAGGTGCAATACTGAGAATGATGGCGACGACAACACTGCTCAGAGAAAAGGGTTGTGAAAGTGGACAAGAGCTTTATCTTCAGCCTCCTGGAAGGCTGACCTTTAGCAGTTCATTAGACAGATTCGTTTGCTCCCAAGCTACATTTTGGTCAACCCTGGCAGTGTAACTGAAAGCAATAGCATTATCCACGCTAAAGGAAATTATAACCTTATCTTGACTAACCAATCATGAAGATGTGTCCTATGGACTTTGAGTGGGACACCTCTCCATTTCAAATATACAGTATTGCCAGTGGATCTGTGGACAGCTGTCAGCTCCTCATTACATGCTTACATGTGCTGGTTTTGTCATTGCAATTGTGTATGCTGTCCTCCTGTTTTATGTGTAATGGCTACATCTTTTTCGATTTCTTTTTTTAATTACAGAACTTTTCTCCTCAGTATGATGGCGATTATACCAAGTCTGGTGGAGGAGGATACGGCCAACTTGTAAGACAATAACACTGTCTCTCATCTTTTTATTGAAATTACTGGTTTTCCCTCCTTGTACAGATTGTATTGAACATATACTATTACTGCTTAGGAACATAAGAAGTTTTAAAGCAGGTCACATTACTCTGGATCTGGATTTGAGCAATTCTTTAAAATATTTTGATCAACCTTTTCAGACTTTTCCTTGACATCTCTACCTTCCCATTATTTCTTCTTCATTCCCCTCCCCTTTGATTTTTTTACTTCCTTGCTCCCATGTTCAGCTTCTTCCTTTTTTCCCTTTTCTTTTACTCCTATATTTCCCTACTTTCATTTAAGTTTTTCCCCATTACCTGCTCCGCAAATTTCTCCCTTCCAGTCATTTTTGTCATTTTCCCCATTAGTAACAACATTTCAGACCATTCATTGTGTCTCATTCTCTATTTCCACAATGCAAATTTCAACTGATAATGGATCAAAGCATTGTTTATAGCTCTTTTTGCATAAGAAGACTTTTATTGCCTTTTCCCCTTATCTATAGCTGCCCAGATCAGTCCATAAGGATTTTTAAATACTTATTCAGCATTGTATATATGCTTTCTTTTTTGTTGGAGGGGCGTGTCCAAGAATTATTTTGATGTAATCAAATCAAAACTGTGTCATGAAAGAGGCATTCCTGTAGCTCCCACTTTCTATGTAAATTATGCAAGCAGCTCATTTCCCCTGGAATAGGCAATAGCCACCTACAATTGTCCGTTCCTTATTTTCTTGAATGGAGCACACGTTTAGAAGAACATTGCAAATCTAGGAATGCAGGGCCAGCCCAAGATATTTTCCTGCATGAACCAGATCCCAAATGGTGCTCCCCACAAAAATATCAGGTCCAGCTTGCATCCTGCCTTCATCTACCACCAGCACCATTCATGATGCCACCTGAAGCATGTGGTTTCACAACACTACATGGCAGGACTGGCCCTGTTGCAATCAGGTTCGTATTCTGTATATTCTGTTACAAGGGCTGTATTCCATGCACTGGATTATTAAGAAAGCTGTCTGTACAAGTGGTCTACAAAGGAGATAAGAATCCTGGTTATCTCCTACATCTTTCCTACTTTATCCATTTATTAATATGCTCATTAATCACTATATTCATTCACCTTCTGTTCCTCACAGGTTGTTTTTTTTTCCTTTCAGTTTGTTTGTTCATTAATCCATCCATCCATCCATCCATCCATCCATCCATCCATCCTCTAACCCATTCATCCATTTCCAGTTGTTTACCATATTTCTCTCACAGTTTGTGTCATTTGCATTCTGCTGCTTGGCTTCCACATCTGAGATGCGCTGAACCAGAGGGGGGAAAGAAATAACCTGACCATTTAATGTTCTTGGTTGCTACATTGCTTGTGAGCTTTCTGTTTGACTTTTATCATGTGGGTATGGCTAGAGCGTCATTAGACACAGATCACTAGACGGTGCCAAACTTCGTTTTGTGTGCAGCATTTATTTGTTCTTGGTTTTTTTGCAACTCTTGGAACATTGATGCACAGCCAGTCCTAGGCCCTTTACCTAAAGAGAGCTTGTTTCTCCATTGAATCACCTACATCTGGAAGAACTTGGTATGACTGTGTCTGGCACAGCAATCACAAGATAATCTTACATGTCAGCTACAATGGAGCCTTTTCATGATGGGCAAACAGTGCCAGCCAATAAGAAAGGATGCACACAGGTGATTGGCCGTATGATGATCAAGTGTCATGAGGCTCTCTGCAAAGAGATATCCAAACTGAAATCATCAACAATGGGGGAATTCCCTGTTATTTTGGTAGACGCAAAGCAAGCACATCTACATAAATCTGTATCTGTGCCAGCTTGAGAATACTTTCAGATTTAGCTTGTAACTTGTAACTTGCAACTAGCCTTTATTAGCATAAGTGAAAACAGTAAACTCATACAAAGTCATCCAAATACATTGATAATCCAAACACATACAATATATAAAAGACTAGATAACCACCATTGAATAAATCAGGCAATTTTAGATTTAGCTTTAAAGATCTCGGCTAAGTTCCTCAAAACAATCTTGGTACAGATTCAGGTCTTGATATGCAATGATTGCAGTGGAATAATTGACTTGTGCATCAGACTGCACTTTCCTTCACAACTTTGTTTACTTATCCCATGCCTATTTGTAAATTAATATTTACAGCATACAAATCAGCAGTATTGAGTAAGAATGCCTTATAAGTGAAGCATTCGGCTGCCAAATATATTAACTGGTGCAAATCCTTGGATACATTAGCTGCATTATGGAATATATTACTTTGCCATTCATGTCATTCACTTCTTGTCACATGGAGCATGCCATCTAAGTTGCAGTTATTGCAACACAATTCCTGTGTTGCTATCAGAGGGGGCTATAATTAAGTGGCGAAAAAAATAATTATTCCCTGCTTTGTGAAATATATTTTATCTGTGCTGTAAGTCACAGGATATAT
Organism: Podarcis liolepis; assembly: GCF_965112155.1. Lineage (NCBI taxonomy): Eukaryota > Metazoa > Chordata > Lepidosauria > Squamata > Lacertidae > Podarcis > Podarcis liolepis. Next base: position 119,459,340 of record NC_139554.1, read on the forward strand.
TTCCAGTGGTCGGGAATATATTATGTGTGCTTTGACTTATGGGCTCAGCGTGTGGGGAGAGCGTTGTCCTTTCCCACAGAAATTACAAAAGCTTAGAAGACCTTTTAAGCAGACAAATAAAAGCATAACTGGATATGGATGACAAAATGTGGCTTTTTGCCTAATTATCAAGCATCCACTATACAAATTTGTTCATTTTCCATCAAACCTTTGAGCCTTTTATGTGTGTGACGTGTGTGTGTGCTGTAGATATGTGGGGAAAGGTTGCAGATCAGTGGTAGAGCATTTGCCTTGCATGAAGAAGATCCCACGTTTAATTCCTGGTATCTCTCTGTAGGGCTGAGAGAGAGATCCCTGTCTAAAGCCTTGGAAAACACTGGCGGTCTATGTACTGTACACAAGACTGAAATGGATCGATTGTGCGACTCCGTATCAGCTAACTTAACTTCTTATGCTTGGCGTGTGGAGATGGATAGATAGAGAACGCGCAGAATAAACCAACAAGAAAGTTATCAAATACTGCATAAAAATTTGACTATAATTTTAGTACTAGCACTTGCAATTCAGAACCACTAGCAGTGAGATTGTTTTTCATCATAGGCAAAGGGCTCACTGTATGATTATGCTACATTTTCCCTTGCTCTCAGTGCAGCTGTTTCTCACCAAAGCTTCAATTCTGTTGCCAATGGAATAGATGTGAATTGAGATGGGTTCAAAATTGCCTAGTTAAAGCACACTCTGCCTTTTGCTTCATCTTTTCCAATAATACTGACGAGCCCTTTTGTTTCAGCTCGCATTTGGTCTCTACACTCTGTCTCATGGGTATATTCTAAATTCACTGTGTCTGATGGTATTGTTTTTACAATGTTGTTTGCAGGGAGCACCTGGAGCTCCTGGCTCACCTGGCCTCCCTGGGCCTGTTGGTCAGCCCGGTCCACCTGTAAGTAAAAGTAATGCTTCTCTAATCTAATATCTTTTCTCACTGAGAAATAGGATCACGTTTCATGAATAAGGGCCAAACCAACCATTACCTAGACGATTACCATTTCGATTTAGCATGCTTCCAGACTGTCACTATTTCGGTGTGGGGTCAATTATGACATTTCAACCTCTGAAAATTTCTGAGGGAAATGCCAAAAGAGATATCCAGCTAGTTGTACCGCCATCTTTCACATGGAGCCCTTTCAGACATGAAGCTAAGTTATGGGTGCCCAGTATGCATGATGTCACAATGTCACATTATGACGTGACATTATGACATCATGCACGGCCCCTGGCCTCAGAACCTGACTTCTGGTGGTAACGGAAGTTGGGTTTGGAGGTCTCAGAAAGCATCTCCAAGGCTTCTGAGATGCTGTCCGAGGCCTTGCAAGATCTCAGAAGTTGCGTGGGGGCCCTGCAGTGTGGGTGCTGAGCTAAACCATACTTCAGTGCTATATAAAGGAGTCTCAAGTTGGCCTGCTCTCCTCTCCCTGATCCATCCCCAGCTCCAGAGAGGAAGATTGGAAGCACCCAGTTCCACAAATGAGTTCCCTATTTCATCCAATCTCCAAGGATTCTGGTTCGTTTAAACAAGCCAGGATCAATCCATCATTTTTCGAATTAACCAGAATTCTCCAAGTTTGAGCATGACAAGGAACTCTGGTTAGTCTATTAGCAAAAGTGGATTGTTATTATCTCTTCTGTTGCATACCAAAAGGGGAGAGTGGGGAGAAAACTGAGGCTCACTCTTGCAGAATTAAACTATGGTTTTAGCGTTGTGTCCAAACTGAGCCATTTTTAAAATTTTAAAATATGAAGATAGCACAAATTATTGCATGCTCTTTGATGGAATCTCTTTGAAGGTGTTGAAGGAATTCATTGTCGACGACTCCCGCCTGATGTCTCAGAAATTTGGAATTTGTGATTGCAACATTTAATGAGCCGACTCAATCCATGATTCCTAAGGTGTGCAATTTGTCTTGCCTAATAGGGACCCCACGGATACCAAGGCCCCCCTGGTGAACCTGGGCAAGCTGGTGCTCCGGTAAGTATCAGTGTACACTGTTAATTAATTGGTCTCACAATTTAATTTTGGTAAATTGTGGAAACACTTAGCTGAGGCTCGCAGGCACATTTGAAAAGAACCTTGTCTCTTGGACTGGTGCAATCATAAAGCATTGGGGAGAATACCGCCTTATCCTACACTCTGATTGGAAGGTGAAAGTGAGGGCAGAGGAGCATCCGGAATGCTTCTATCCATTTTAGGAGGCTTTGAGCATTTTTCTTTCTCGAAAATGCTTCGCTACCCATTGGAAACCATAGGAGAGAAAATGGAGGAAGAGATTGAGTCAACAGTGTGACTAAGTTTGTTCCTGGTTTGTGGCTGTGTCAGGGGAGCGTGACAGCTTTGGATCCTTCAGATCCAAACCTCTCGCAGGGACACGCCTAGAATGCCTCTGACATGACCCCCGCTTTTTGGGGGGCCATATGGACATCAGAGCTCTGCCAGGGCAGCAGAAAAGGAGGCTTTGATGTCACTCTCCAATGCTAAGAATTTTGTCTCAGATGTTGGAAAGATGAATTCAGTATTCTTATGGTCCCTGGAATGCCCTTGCAGAGGCAAAGTGCTGAGGCAAAAGTGCCAAATAAATGTTTATTATTTTTATTTTTATTTTTATTTTTATTTTTATTTTTATTTTTATTTTTATTTTTATTTTTATTTTTATATCCTGCCCTCCCCGGCCAAAGCCAGGCTCAGAGTGGCTAACATCATACAAGTAAGATAATGCATAAAACAAGCGATCAATAAATTAAGATACATCCCACAATTAATTCAAATAAATTAAAATTAAAACTGAACAAGTGGCAATCTTCAGGTTAAAATTGACAGCGGTTACCAACTGTTTCCACTGATATTATAAGCACCTGTGAGCGGGCTGGGAACCTCCTTCGTGCTTGTTCTTATAAAAGGAGAACTTACTTTGAAAGCTCCAGCTGTGCTCAGGGACATATAACCTTTTTGGGAACATATTTTTAAAGATAATATCAAGTCAATGTTCAAAAAAATCAATACAATATTTATTCATTTATACTTTTTAAAGCATTTACTTTAAAAGGCATTAAAGGGACAAATTGTCACCTGAGTTAATATTTTTCAGATAAACTGAACTACAAAACCATGACCAGGCAACATTCTCTGAGAATCATGTTCATGCTAATTGGACTCACAAAAGTGAATTTCTCTAGCTAAAGCCTGAGAATATAGATTAATAAAACAATGTCCTGTTTTGCAAGACTTCTGAAATCCTAGATTTCACCATGTGGTGGGAGGGACAATAACAAGAAATATTCAGCCATGAAATTAACAAACAACAGGTGCCATATAATTGACATCACCGTACAAATCCATTGTGGATAGATTCACAGCCGCCATATTTTGGGCACCAGTTTCTCAATAGCCATAATGACTACAGACTCCATCTTACTATTCCACTTCGTGGAAGGTTGTAAAGAGTTGCAGAAAAGTAGGGGAAATCAGTTTGGATTCCGACATCACCTGCTTGAACGAAACAGGGACTAGGTATTCTCTGTTGATTGCAGAGTTCTCTTTCTCTCAGAACCTACATAATCTGATTTCCACTGGCTGTCATTTCTGTAGACCACCATATATTGTTTCTGTTTTTCAGGGTCCTGCTGGTCCACCTGGAAATATGGGTCCACCTGGCCCTGCCGGAAAAGATGTAAGTTAAGTTCATAGTTAACATTAAGCTTATAATATTACATAAGGCTATCTAAGGAGAGTCATTTTCTTCTAGACCGTTGGTTTGAATCCAAAGGTGGACTGTACAGGTAGAAAAGTAATTCTCTTGACACAAGGTGTCCCCCATTTCCTGTTTTGCTCAAAGATCGATGAAAGAGACTTCAGACGCCATGAATGCTGATTTGCCATCCGCTAGCCTAAGTCCCTGGTTCCTCATGTCCAACCATGCTTGTTGACAAGGACAGACGAGCACATTTTGTCATGTGGGTTGCAGGGATGGGGAGCACACAAGGGTAGATGGACACACAGCAGAGGAGGAGGCAGTGACAGCTGACAAGAGCAGCCAATGGCAGGCAGTGTGCTCCACAGAAGCCGAATCTGACACCCCACCCAGCTGTCTAGAGCTGGCCACCATGAGGCAATTGCCTCACTATGCCTCATAGGTGAGCCAGGCCCATAGCTGTCACTGTTTCCCTTTTTTAAAGGGAAATTCCCTTATTCCAAATAGGATTCCTCGCAAGAAAAGGGAAAAGTTGACAGCTATGGCCTGGCCTGCTTGTTGAGATCAAAACCAGAGGGTTGTATCAGGCTGCCCTTCCATCATATACACACCTTAGTACACATTGGAAGACCTGCACAGGGTGTTCATTATATGCACAATGAGTTGTGAGAATAGATCAATTAAAGTCAACAAGACATTATTGTTCTTCTCATAAAGGAATGCTGTTCACAAGAGTGATTTTTCTGTTGTAGGTCTGGTCCTTCTTTTGAACTCTTAAGAATTTACTGAGACACTATAGCAAGACAATGCATTATTATTATTATTATTATTATTATTATTATTATTATTATTATCTCTCTTTAGGGAGAATCTGGAAGACCTGGCAGAACTGGCGAACGTGGATTACCTGGTACTCCTGTAAGGAAGGGGGGGAAAATATTTTCTTGGTTTTGAGTATAAATATGGGTGGTTCTGGAAATGTGGTCCAATCTGAATATGGCTGAGGGCAGTTTAGATTTACAACAGGGGGTTGCAGGAGGTCACAGCTCAGAGGCAGATGAGAGGAAAAGTTGGGAAATAATGGGAGAGGAGGAGGCAGGACCAGAATGGCAGCTGGATGACACAGTGTCTTTAGAATGCATTCTAGACCCCTCATCTCCCAGAACCTGGTGAACCTTAAAAGTAGGAGAGCAAAGAGCTCAAAGACAGAGGGCACCCATAGAGGAGGTGGTGATGATGACGAATGAGGAAGCAGGAGAGACGGGGGGGTGGAGATTCACTCGGGACAGCGCCATTATCTAAGAGACTGGGTTCTATAGCCTCTCTCTGTAAATATTGACTAAAAAGGGACAGTAAGGAACCTTCCTTTGTCTTTATATTTTCCCGGGAAACCAGCTGGGAGTTCCTGACAGCATCCTGTCACCCAAACACCTAGAGCTGCTCAGGATCTCCCTTGCGTGGAGGAGCTCTTTACATGTACATGTAACTAGGCACATCAGGTACATCCAAACACTGGCCAGATGTGCAGGTAGCAGGGTACGTAACCACACTGCCTGCCAGCAGTGACAAGACTAAGCCCATACAACCCTGAAACTGCCCCACACATTAATTCGGTGCTTTGTGGGGTTGTTTAAACTCCCTGCTGGAAGCCATGCATTTCAGGATTGTCCCGATGGGCGGAGGGAAAAAAACCCACTTCCCAATTTGGAGAGTATTTCCACCGTATCATGATGTGTAGCAGTTGTAGAAATGTGGCTCTTGGAAGCTGTGGGAATGAGGCACATGAGACCACATGTGTTGGGTGAAATCAGGCCATTACTTTATGGTTATACAGCAGGTAAGTAGGGGTGGCATGGCAGTAGGGTGAGGATCAGGTCATATTCCAATCAGCCCTTGCTGCAAATAATAATGTGCTCAGAGATTCGTTAGTTTGTTCGTTCTTTTGTCTTTCTTTCTTTCTTTCTTTCTTTCTTTCTTTCTTTCTTTCATCAGTTTGTTTGTCTGTCTGTCTGTGAAACCCAGTGAAATCGGTGGATATACTCTGACTTATTTGGGTATCACCCTAAGTCACATTTGGGAAATCCTTGGCCCTCCAGATGTTGCTAAATAACAACTCCCATCATCCTTTGCTTGCTGGGGCTGATGGGAATTGTAGTTCAGAAACAACCGGGGATCCATTGAACTGAGAATGCAATAAAAACTCTTTCAGTGAATATTTATATAAAATTATCTCCATTTTACATGTGCCTTCATGGATTCTTTTTCTACTACCTCTCATTTCCATTTAGGGTCACAAAGGTCCCCCTGGCATGCCTGGCATGCCTGGAATGAAAGGTCACCGAGTAAGTATTTTAACTTCAGCCAGTGCATGTTAGAAAGCATATCAACAAGTGGTAATTCTCCCAGTTCTTGTATATAGCAGAATCTTACTCAAGCCAATGAGATGTTTATTCACTCAAACACTTTTCTAAGCTAAACTAGCTGAAGCCCCAAAGATCAGGGCCCCAATTCAAGCAGTTAGGACAAGGTAACTGCAATTAGCTTTTGTTGGCTTGGGGTCCAGTTGTGTTAGCAAGTATTCACTGGCAGAGTCAGTGAAAAGTGGAAATATTCTCAGATGAGTACAATTTTTCATTAGCACTGCTGTGTTCAGGCAATTTCAATGGAGAATTCTTTTTTCTGTATAAATTGGCTTTGGAGATATGCAGGCCCATTTCCTTGGAGTTTGCATTCCTGGGGTTACTTTTTCTCTGGCATTAAGAAGAGATTTTCAGAATTTCCCCTGAAGATTCTCATTTTGTTGTTGTTCTATATTATTTTAATTTGGCGGCTGCTATTTCCCTCCCACAACGCTGTTTCCCTACCATGATTGGAGAATCCAAAATGGTGGTCAGACTGGCAACACAACTGCTGTTACTTCCACTTGAGAAGCTGTTGAATAATGTCAGTCCCCCGTAGAATAAATAATAAATAAATATAAATTCTGTGAAATTCTTAACCCCCTCCTCCCTGAAGTTTCTTTGACCATAGTTAAGGTAAATGATTTCTATTTGTGCGTCTCTACTCAGATGTAGGCAGTGCTTTTCTCCCCCCCCCCCAAAAAAAAAATGTTTAGGAGTACTCTCATTTTGACTCAAGAAACTCACCATTTTATAGTTCACATCGGGGAAAATGAATACAGTAAATGGACAAAAGTACAAAGATTCAAAAAATGTTTAGGGATATGCGTACCCCTGCACACCCCCCCCGGAAAAAGCACTGGTGTAGGGGGAAATGAACAGAGCAAACTCTGTTGTTTATCAAAATGGGGGGCAGGGAGAGAGAGAATGGCATTTTCCAAAGAGATGTGCTAATATTTTTATTTCCTTTCCCAAAGGGATTTGATGGAAGAGATGGTGCCAAAGGTGATGCAGGTGCTCCTGGTCTGAAGGTAAAATATGTTTATTCTAAATACTGTACAGAACCGCTTCTACCAAATTAGGGATTGTTTTAAATGTATGCCTGAAGGGGCCATTAAGCTGTATTATGAGGCTGCATGCTTGGTTTGGTTGAAGGAGTGGATGACCCTAAATATGGGATTTTTAAGTGCATTTAGCTAAACATTCATCTAGCCTTCTCTGCTTGAACAATAAGGTTTCCCAAACACAGGGGGGGGGGACTGTAAGTGGGTTCTGCCAAATGCAAAGTTTGGGTGAGAGTGGCATGCACAGCCCCACACCAGTTCCATGAATAGAATTAGGAATGCCTGAATAGAGTTTAGGGCGGCAATTTTATATACCCTTACCTGGTAGTAGGGATGGGTGACAAATTCAGTTTGGTTCACAAGACATAATATATACGGCTGTCCTTTGGAGCTCTCTGAATTTTGCACTTCCCTGGCATAAAAGGTATACAAAATGTCTATGTTGCAGGAAAGTGTGCATTCTATTAATTAATGCATTCTATTACTAAAAATCACATACAAAAATGCCTTACATGAGGGGGAAATTGCTTGCCTAAAATGTGTATATTAGGCAAAACTACAGTTAAAATGATGTGTATATTGTGAGAAATGTGCCTACAAATTTTCACGAGGACATTTTTTACATATATATTTCTCAAACCAATGCAAAAATGTGTGAACTGAACTTAAGAATGGAAAGATGAGAAAGTGAGAGAAAACTTGAGACTGACAGGTTCTACCATCCCTACCTAAAAGCAAGCCATGCCAAAATCAGTGGTGCTTGCTTCATTCTGAGGCTGAGTAAACCTGTGTATTATTGCACCATAGTATTTGCCTAATTATGCAACCCCTTCACACAATTAATTTAAGAAGAATAGGAAAATATTTACCGTTTCACATGAGGTTTTAATTCCAGAGATCCCTGTGTTCAGCAAAGCCCAGCAGGAACTCTACAACACACAAAGACCTCTTTACATGCTCACCCAGTTGTCTTTGGTGATGTTGATCTTACTTTCCAAGCAAATGATCGCTCTCCCCTATGGCCCAATCCAGCCAGGATCACTGCATGTATAGCCCAAGATAGTGCAGGCAGATTTGACCTATGTATTGCATTTTTATTTTTATTTTACATATGAGGGTCTGATCCAAAAAGTGATCCTCATTTAAAAGCCTGCTTCCATGAGCTTATTGACCTTGCTGGATCAGGGAAAAATATCTAACGATTCACAAAAAAAAGAAAAAACTGTTTTCAAAACACACCAGATAAAATGTGAAACAATATATGTTGTATATTTATCCAGTGTTTTCTTTATTAAATAGGGTGAGAACGGTCTTCCTGGAGAAAATGGATCCCCCGGACCAATGGTAATTTGTTTATTTCAAAACAATTGAGTAGGAAGTCTCAAAATGAATACTTGATAGAACATTCAGCTATTGGATTAAATTTATATGCCTTGTTCCCTTTGCTATAAATACTTCCAGGGCAGCACACAGAGGAAAACCAAGGCAAAACATTAAGATGACCTTTATTATTATTAAAAATGTAAATAAAACAAGTGTAATAGATATAAAATAATCACATAGGAACAGTTAAAAACCTGGAAAATTAAAAAGCAGTTTAGTCATGTGGGCCACATGACCCGGAAAGCTGTCTGTGGACAAACCCGGCTCCATTGGCCTCAAAGCAAGATGAGTGCCGCAACCCCATAGTTGCCTTTGACTAGACTTAACCATCCAGGGGTCCCTTATCTTTTATTTATTTTATAAAATGGTGGAAGGATTGGAGTGTGGAGATGGTGTCCTCCTAAATAGACACTGCCTCCTCCAAGCCACCCCAGCTCCTATAGGCAGTGAATCCCAATATACATGACCAAAATAGTCTTACTATGAGGCCAAAATCTTAAAGAGTCATTGGTGGTGTTTCTCTCATAAAGGTTTTCCAGCTATCCAGTCAGTGATGAATAATTTTAAACAAACTGTGTTTGATTTCCATTCCTTCACTGAATTTCATATATATTCATTAGGGTCCAAGAGGTCAGCCTGGCGAGAGAGGAAGACCGGGAGCTCCAGGAAGTGCTGTAAGTTACTGAACCAAAACTTCACATTGATTGTTATTTTTAGTCCTTCAGGCAAGGCATCTTCAGTAGGTCTCAAGAATCCTGGAAGGTAGCATGCAGACCCAGAATTTTCTCATGTTGCCTCTGGTTTTCTTGTGTACAAAAGGAGATGACAAAGTATAGCATGAGTGTGTTTGGAGAAAGGGTCCGTATGTTACAAAAGTACCATCCACGCAGAAGAGGGAGGTTTCAGCAGGCTGAGAAGAAACCCCAAGGATTACAGAAGCTCAAGAAAAATATTGGGATTGGGGGCTAAACTGGGGAGGGTGTGCAGACAAGCCTCTGAATATACAGTGAATCTCTACATGTTCTGTGCAGAGATTTGTCAGTGATTGCTGTTGTTGTTAATATGCTTATTGGTGACATTTTAAAATCAATAGGTGTATGAAAAACAACATGTATTATTATTATTATTATTATTATTATTATTATTATTATTATTATCATCATCATCATCATCATCATTATAGCAGCAATCCTAGATAGGATTGCATCCTCCATGCCTTGTTGGAGGCCTGGCTACTTCAAGAATGGTGAACTACCGTATTTTTCGCCCTATAAGACGCACCTTTTCCCCTCCAAAAATGAAGGGGAAATGTGTGTGCGTCCTATGGGGCGAATGCAGGCTTTCGCTGAAGCCTGGAGAGCGAGGGGGGTCGGTGCGCACCGACCCCTCCCGCTCTCCAGGCTTCAGGAAGCTATCCGCTAGCTGTGGGAGACCCAGCTCTCCCAGGGCTAGCGGAGAGCTTGCCTGCACCCAGAAGCTTGGGGCGCGCTGAGCTCCACATGCCCCAAGCTTCGGGATTAGCGCAGCGGTCCGCTAGCCCTGGGAGAGCCGCGCGGCTCTCCCACGGCTAGCGGACTGCTTGCCGGCACCCAGAAGCTTGGGGCGCGCTGAGCTCCGCACGCCCCAAGCTTTGGGATTAGCGCAGCACACCTGGGGGGGGAAATAAGAATTTTTTCCCTTTATTTCCCCCCCAAAAAAACTAGGTGCGTCCTATGGGCCGGTGCGTCCTATGGGGCGAAAATACGGTATTTATATATCCTCTGCTCCTTTGACACTGATGCTCCCAAATTCTGTGTTTTTATTTTCCAAGTATATCCCAAGTGCCCATAGTAAGAATCAAATTATTCTCCCCCTATACCAGGATTGAGGGACGCGGGTGGCGCTGTGGGTTAAACCACTGAGCCTAGGGCTTGCCGATCAGAAGGTTGGCGGTTTGAATCCCCGCAATGAAACATATTGATATTGTTCCGTGTCAGATTTTCTTTGTTCCTAATGTATTTAATTCCATTTGCAGGGCGGTCGTGGTAATGATGGCTCTCCTGGAGCAGCTGGCCAACCCGTAAGTAACTGTGCATTGTGTAGCTATCAGCCACTCTGCATGTATTCAAAAGCTGACCTGTTTATAACTCGGAGTACAGCCCGGGACGCAGTTGGCGCTGTGGGTTAAACTACAGAGCCTAGGACTTGCCGATCAGAAGGTCGGCGGTTTGAATCAACGCGATGGGGTGAGCTCCCGTTGCTCGGTTCCTGCTCCTGCCAACCTAGGAGTTCGAAAGCACGCCAATTCAAGTAGATAAATAGGTACCACTCTGGCGGGAAGGTAAACAGCATTTCCATGCACTGCTCTGGTTCACCAGATGCGGCTTAGTCATGCTGGCCACATGACCCGGAAGCTGTACGTTGGCTCCCTCAGCCAATAAAGCGAGATGAGAGCCGCAACCCCAGAGTCGGCCATGACTGGACCTAATGGTCAGGGGTCCCTTTACCTTTACATCTAGCCATATATTATATTAAGTGCTGCTGAATTGCAAGTGAGACATAAAGCACTTCTGGCTTCCCTCAATGAAGGCAATGGCCAAATTAAAACTTCAGATGTATTGCACTTCAGATATTACATTTGTTGCAGAGAACCAGTAGCGCTAGGCAACCTGCATCATTAAAACAATGCCTGGCCCTTTTGTTATCCGCACTGGTATCTTCTGCTTCTATATGTTCATCCCACACCCTGGTAGTCTCTTGTTTTATTCAAAAACTTGCTAAGTTCCATCTCAAAATCTTTTTTAAAAAAAGGTTGAGAGCTCACCCCCTGTGCACTCTCCAGAAGTTGTGACAGAAGGGTCAGATAGATATCCAACAAAAATAAATAAACCTATCTAGTCACGTCTCTCTGAATAGCATTTAGATTGAAATTCTTCTCAGGTTATTGATTAACGAACAAAATCTAAAACCACAGTTTCCATATGTGCTGAGGAAACCCAGACAATGTTAGGCGTGTCTCAGTCCACTGAACAGAGTGAAATTTAAATGGGTTTACGCCATCTTGCTTTTAACAAGAGTCTTCCCTGTGATTGGGAGTCAAAGTCTGTGGCTGAAGTGAAAGTCTCACCACATGAGAGCAGCTGCGCTAAAGACTCATCCAATTTGCCCTTGCCACACCACTTTCCCCTGGGGAAACCCAACATTTACTGCTGAATCAGAGCAAACGTCAATCATGTTTTCTCCAGACTGACTTTGCTCTGATTTATTCCTAAAGAGCTGGTTTCCCAGGGGAAAGCAATGGGGCAAGTGGAAAACTGCTCAGACTCATGCTTTCTAGGCATGGGACAGGTGCAAGTTTGGATGAGCTCTAAGTCTCCATTCCATCACAATGCCTTGGGACTTAGCCAAGAGACTAATGTGTGCTAAAATCTGTCCATATTCAACATTATGAAATCCAAGTAACTTATATCTGGCATACTGCAAGGACCAGTGTATAACCATTCACGTGGTCATAACACAAGCTTCCTGTGTTATTTATATATTGTTGTGATATCCATATCCTGCTTTTTCAGTAAAAAAATAATAGTCAAGTTTACTTGCAACATGTTTAAAATCACAAAACATCAACATGTCGACCACATTTTTTAAAAATGTGTAAGGAACAGGCCATAGGAGATAGATATCAAATCTAGGGATTTGTTGTTGTTGTTGTTGTTGTTGTTGTTAAAAAAGACCAGTTTAGGAAACCAAAAATTTGTGTGAACAAGATGATGGAAGTCCATCAGAGATGAACAAAATGAACCTCTCTTGGTGGGGAGTCCCACAACCTAGGTGTGACCACAGAGAAGGTCCTCTGTGGTTTGCGGTAATCAAATGCAGTTTATGGTTTTGTGAGAGATCCTAGGCTAGATACCTGAGCTTAAGCTCTGTGCTTGATGTGTCACTTCAAGCACAGGGTACCAGCTCATGATGGTGAAAGTAACCTTCCAAAGTCACACATTCAGAAAGGGAAAGATTATGTTCATACGTGGGCCACATAATCTCTTGTTTGTTTTCATCTATTCTCATAAGAATATGATGCAACACAACTAATACTTTAAAAAAATAATGACCTATATCATGTTTTCTTCCAATAATAATATTGTTGTTGCTGTTTTCTTAAGGGTCCCCCAGGCCCTCCTGGACCTTCAGGATTTCCAGGTTCTCCAGGTTTTAAGGTATCTATCCTATCCTATCCCTTTCTATCCTATATGTTTGCCTTTAAATAAATGTCTCATATATGCGATCCTAAGGACGTTTTGCTGAAATCCACAATTCGATGAAGTTAGGAAGTTTTATCAAAAGTAGGTCTTGGGTCTGGGTTTTTCACTAACGAGGTGTTTCTTATCTATTAATAGCATGTGGGGCACGGGTGGTGCTGTGGGCTAAACCACAGAGCCTAGGGCTTGCTGATCAGAAGGTTGGCAGTTCAAATCCTCACGATGGGGTGAGCTCCCATTGCTCAGTCCCTGCTCCTGCCAACCTAGCAGTTCGAAAGCATGAAGTGAAAGTAGATAAATAAGTACCACTCCAGCGGGAAGGTAAACGGCATTTCCGTGCGCTGCTCTGGTTCACCAGAAGCGGCTTAGTCATGCTGGCCACATGACCCGGAAGCTGTACACCGGCTCCCTCAGCCAATAAAGCGAGATGAGCACTGCAACCCCAGAGTCATCCGCGACTGGACCTAATGGTCAGGGGTCCCTTTACCCTTTACCAATAGTATGTGAAGTGGTTATTCCCCCCAAAAAAATCATGCAGTGTGATTTTAATTGAAACACTTGTGGATTTGAATGGCCAAGTTCCAGATTTAAAATCTTCTCTATTGATGCAAACATAACAAGGTACTGTGTAGATATCTGGAAGAGGATCTTCAGTGCCTCATTGATTATGGTTTTCAGTATCCCTTTGTGGGGAGAGGCAGAATGGTAAAAAAATGAATGTGTTTGGTGTTGATGTATCCTTAGTTTCCACTAACTTTTTCAGAAAACAATTCCACGCACCCTTTCCTTCACATTCTAAATAGCAACAATTATTGAGAGATCATGGCAAACATATTTGCTGACATTACTTTGTGCTGAAGAATTATTCTTCTTCTTCTTCTTCTTCTTCTTTGGCGATTACTCGTAGCCGACTAAGATTGTTTTCTATAAACACGGTTTTAACTGTGAGTCCGTAAGTGACTGTGGAGGCCAATTCTGGATCCACACGTCCTTCCACAGTGGGGACATTGGTTTCCGGGCGGGATTTGATCACGGTGTGGATTTGCCAAGTGTGCCTTCCTCTTAGCATGTTTATCCCTTGCGTCCTGAGTTCGAGTGTCTTCAAAGCCCAGTGTTTCCCAGTTGTCAGTGGTTTTTTTTAGATTTGCCTTGAGACAGTCTTTAAACCTCTTTTGTTGACCACCAGCATTACGCTTTCCATTTTAAAGTTAATAATAGAGTAGCTGCTTTGGAAGATGATAATCAGGCATCCACACAACATGACCAGTCCAACAAAGTTGATGTTGAAGAATCATTGCTTCAACACTGGTGATCTTTGCTTCTTCCAGTACACTGGCATTAGTTCGCCTGTCTTCCCAAGTGATGTGTAAAAATTTTCAGAGACACCGTTGATGGTGCCTGATTGCCATGTCCCTCGTGTGATGTGATCTTCCACTTAATGAAACCACCAGAAGAAACTCCAGTGAAAATCCTCATTATTACATATTTTACACGGCTGTTTATAACTGTATATATTTTAAAATTTTATATATGGATGTTTTGTGATGGCCTATGTTAGCAATGCCTAAAAAGTTTGGCAAAGTAGGATGAAATCATCAAGCTACTGAGTTTTGTTTGTTAAAACCGATTGCTTGCTCTCTTCTATTCAGGGTGAAACTGGTCCTGTTGGCCCCCCTGGCTCTAGTGGGTCTCCTGGAGCAAGAGGAGAACCTGGTCCTCAAGGACAGCCTGGTGGTCCTGGTCCTGCTGTAAGTATCATATGTCCTTTATACACCCATACATTGTTTTACTCACCTAGCAAAATCTGTTTCATGGAGACATTTTAAAAGCTGCTTCCGTGAATGTCAACATTATTACCTATTCTCTTTTTTCAATTCTATTTTATTAAGTTTCAACATTTTTAAATTATATAATCAAAACACAGTTTTGTCTTTTCTCTTATTTTTGTCAGCTTCCTTCCCCCCCCCCAATAAATTTTTATTAATTTTCCAACACAATTATACAATTTTATCCAAATTTTAACAAATTATCTCTTTTTGGACTTCCTTCAGCTTCTCTGGCAATCATCCATATTTATCTCTTCAGTACGCATTCCCTTCATTTGTATTGCCATTTGTCTTCCCTCCCCTTTCTATTTCTTTTTAACAATACATCTCAATTTTTACAGTGCTTCTTGAAACCCCACTAGCATTGTTTGCACATCACATACACTTTTCAGATATTCTACAAACTTTCCCCAGTCTTCGATGAACCTTTGGTCTCGCACGTATCTAATTTTCCCAGTTAGTTTATCCAATTCCGCATAATCTGTCAGTTTCATTCTCCATTCTTCTACCGTCAATATTTCCTCTTGTTTCCATTTCTGGGCCAGTAAAATTCTTGCTGCTGTAACTGCATACTGAAAAAGTTTACAATCCTTTCTTCTTATTTCCTTTCCTGTAATCCCTAAAAGAAAAGCTTCTGGCTTCTTTACAAAAGTATATTTTAACATCTTTTTTCAATTCATTGTATATCACTTCCCAGAAACTTTTCACTTTCTTACATTCCCACCACATATGATAAAACGTTCTTTTTCTTTACATTTCCAACACTTATTACATGTCTTATACATTTTTTGGTAGTTTTACCGGTGTAATGTACCATCTATAAAACATTTTCATAACATTTTCCTTCAATGCCGTACATGCAGTAAATTTTAAATTTCCTTTCCACAGTTTTTCCCAATCATCAAATTGAATATTATACCCAAAGTCTTTGGCCCATTGTATCATTACCGATTTAACCTCTTCATCTTTCGTATACCATTCCAACAATATCTTATACATTTTTGACAAAATTTTACATTCATTATTTAGTATATCTGTTTGAAATTTTGAATCTTTTTCTACATAACCACTTTCTTTTATATCTTTTTTAAACATTTCATTAACCTGGAGATAATGCAACCAATCATATACATGATCTTTAACTTGTTCATATGGTTTTAATTTCCATTTTCCTCCTTCTTTAATTACCATTTCACCATACGTAATCCATTTACCTCTCATATTAATTTTCTTTACACTCATAACCTCCAGCGGAGATAGCCAGTGTGGAACTCTTGGTTCCAATAGATTTTTGTACCTGTCCCATATTTCTATTAATGAATTCCTGAAGATGTGGTTCCCAAAACCTTTATGGATTTTCTTCTTGTCACACCATAAGTATGCGTGCCATCCAAATCTGTTATCAAAACCTTCAAGATCCAATAATTCCTTATTTTCTAGTTTTATCCATTCCTTTAACCGACATAGGCATGCTGCTTCATAGTATAGTTTCATATCATATTTTTGTCAGCTTCCAACCTCGTTTTCCATGCAGTTGTTGTCTGCTTCACCCTATCTTCTATCTATCAAGTTATAACCACAATATTATAATCTAATTACTTCTGTTACTCATAGCTGAAATCCTTCTCGCGAGTTCGTCATACTATAAAATTTCTTTAAATAGTCCAAAAAAGGCATCCATTCTTCCATAAAACCCTCATCATTAGAATCTCTTGTTTTTGCTGTTAATTTTGCCAGTTCTGCATAGTCCATTATCTTACTTATCCATTCTTCTTCAGTTGGAACTTCTTCTTCCTTCCATTTCTGCACATATAGAATCCTAGCTGCTGTTGTTACATACATAAACAACTTTTCACATTTTCGGTGGGATTTCTGCCCCTATAATCCCTAACATAAACACTTTGGGCTTTTTCAATACTCATTTTACACATCTTTTTGTCTTATCATGTATCATTTCCCAAAATACCCTCGCTTTCTTGCAAATCTACCACAAATATATGTAAAAAAACCCATCTACCTGTTTACACTTCCAGTTATTATTAGGAACCTTCTTATACATTTTAGATAATCCATTAGGTGCTAAGTACCATCTATACGACATTTCATATAATTTTCTTTTAGAGCACAGCAAGCAGTAAATTTTATATCTACTTTCTGCAGCTTTTCCCATGCACTCATTTCTAAACATTATTACCTATTCTCTCTAGGGTCCTGGAGGTAGAGATGGAAGTCCTGGTGCAAAAGGTCCCCCAGTAAGTAATCCTGCTGTCATACCACATTGGCTGTGCCTGTGGTCTAAGCTGCCATTTTATTCAATATCACATGGGAATTTGTAAATTTGAGCACATTTTCTTTCCACACAGGGTCCTGCTGGCATGGCTGGTGCTCCTGGACTGAGCGGAGGCCGTGGTCCTCCTGGCCCCCCGGGTACCAATGGAATCCCTGGACAAAGAGGTCCAGCTGTAAGTCGCCAGCTCATCTTTGTCAAGTTTACATGAAAACTGGATTCAGGAAAACAACATCTGCAACCCTACAGATGTTGGAAAACAACACCTGCAATCTATACAGTACTTATAGGCACAAGGACATGACTTGAACCTAATTGGGGAGGATTATCTTTTGAGCTTCCAAATTTCCATGTTTCCTCCTGAAAACTATTACATCTTAATAATAATAATAATAATAATAATAATAATAATAATAATAATAAATTTTATTTATATCCCGCCCTCCCCAGCCAAGACTGGGCTCAGGGCGGCTAACAACCAATAATAAAAACAAGTTGATTGAAATACAACTTAAAAACAAGATTAAAATACATTAAAAGAATTAAGACATTCATTAAAATGCAGCCTCATCATAGAAAGAGAAAGGAAAAAAGAAAGGGGGGAAGGGAATCAAATTGATTCTAAGCCAAAGGCCAGGCGGAACAACTCTGTCTGACAGGCCCTGCGGAAAGAAATCAGATCCCACAGGGCCCTGATCTCATGAGACAGAGCACTCCACCAGCCAGTGTTGAAAAGGCCCTGGCTCTGGTTGAGGCTAATCTAACTTTAACTTGCTGTTATTATCGATATATGCCTGGGAATAACCTGAATCAGAGGGTTAGGGAAAGCATTCTCAGGCAGAGCAGCTCTTCCCTGAAGAGGAGCTGGAGGAGGAAGATTTGTCCCCACTTGTCTCCAGTGGTTTCAGAAGCAGGGAGGGACACAGACACTGAGCAGCTTTGGCAGGAGTTACCTAGCTATGAGATAATGGAAAGAGAAACAGAAGGGAGGGAACAGCCAGCAGAGACGTCATTAGAGTGTGAGAGACCCCCCCTCCCCAAGAACTAGGAGGTCTGTCTGTATTAGAGAACAAAGAATGCAGAGAGGAGGAACTTACTGCTGGTGCTCAGGATCTTGGGGGGTGGAAGGGGAAGGATTTAGAGTAGCCAACTGCTCTCCTAGTGGAGAAATGTGGATTTTTGCTTGCAACCAGATGACTGAATAAAAAAAGACTATAAATTATAAACTGCTCATTAATTCTTATCTGTGAAGTTATCAACGGGAGGGGAGGACTCTCGATGCCTTGACAATATAATACAAATGGGGATGGCACTAGAAGCCAAAAATATTAATGATAAGAAAATATTTTACTAGATATAGTGGCACGACAAATAAAAATGCGTAACTTTAGGGTGGGTTCAGTCATGCTTAGGAATAATTCCATGTGCCTTGCATCCTAAATAGCAAGAATTCTTGAGAGATCATGGCAGACAATGGATCATATTTGCTGACAATACTTTGAGCTCAAGATGAATATTCAGCAGCAGATTTTACTAGATTGCTTTTCGCTTGCCTACTCAACACTAAGGGTGTAACCCAAGTGCATTGAAAAGCCATGTTTGATCAAGGCATAATCATGCTTAGAGAAGCTTCATTGAAATTAATGAGACTTAAGTTAGCTGTGACTAACTTGCCCCATTGATTTCAATGGGTCTACTCTATGTATGATTAAGTCCAAGCCACTGTGAGATTTTATGAAAGCTGTCATTGTAGTGTTAGATCTTTGCTGGCTCATTCAAACAAGCAAGTCAAGCGGTGAATGCGCATGTCTGAAACAGCCGTTAATCTTTACCGCAGGGGTAGCTACCCTGTTGCAGCAAAATGACAAAGAGTGTCATGGCAAAAGCTTTAGTGCTGCAGAATCCACTTTGCCGAATGCATACAACGTGATCCTAAATCTCAGAACAGCACAATTTTTCTCCTAGCGTGTGTGGTTCATTTGGTCTCAGTCAGTGAAACCTCACATTCTATCGGAAGTATAATGTGAGGTATAGGGATGTGGGTGGCACTGTGGTTGTCAGTTCGAATCCCCATGACAGGGTGAGCTCCCGTTGCTCTGTCCCAGCTCCTGCCAACCTAGCAGTTTGAAAGCACACCGGTGTAAGTAGATACTGCAAATAGGTACCACTGTGGCAGGAAGGTAAACGGCATTTCCATGCACTCTGGTTTCCATCACAGTGTTCCGTTGTGCCAGAAGCTGTTTAGTCATGCTGGCCACATGACCCGGAAAGTTGTCTGCAGACAAACGCTGGCTCCCTTGGCCTGAAAGCAAGATGAGCTCCGCACCGCATAGTCTCCTTTGACTGGGCGTAACCATCCAGGGGTCCTTTACCTTTACCTTTTTATAATGTGAGGTGCTTCACCTGCTGGAACAATTGCTGTTTAATAAGTCTTTTGGTTAAATTTTAAGGGTTGTATGTTCTCTTTAGGGTGAACCTGGTAAGAATGGCGGAAAAGGAGAACCGGGACCAAGAGGTGAACGAGTGAGTATTTGTCGACCCAGTACCTAGTAGGTTTGGATGGGGGGGGAAATGTAATTCCTGCTTATGGAAAATTGGTTTCAAAAGACATTGCTGTAGTGAGATTTTATCTTTGGGACTCCTCCAGCTTTACCAGTTAATAATATTTTATTGTATTTCATTATAAGGGTGAAAATGGTACTCCCGGCGCTGCTGGTCCTCCAGGAGAAGAAGGCAAGGCAGGGGGTCCTGGTCAACCTGGCACAAATGGTATACCTGGAAGTCCAGGAGAACGTGTAAGTACTCAGCAGATCAGGTTTTAGACAAAGGGAAACACACCTTTGAAATGACTCGTGTGACCAACAGTGCAACCAGACTCATGTCTGCTCAGAATTCAGTTCAGCTGAGTTCAGTGGACTTACTTCCAGCTAAGTATGGATAGGATTGCAACCTAAATACCACTGAAGCAGCAAAACATTAGCCTGGCCCAACTTAAGGGACTATTCAGAAGACGGTAAATTCAAGAGAATGAAATGGAGTAAGAGCTTTTTTCACTAGAAAAAAGCCAACGAGATTGTTGAATATACATATTCTTGAATATATATTTTTTTGAGAAACAGTGTGGATTTGCAGTGTGTTCCCCAACTATAGCACTTTCCCCCATCAGTAGCATTAAATTGTAAGCTCCTCGGTACAATGACCTTGTCCTTTCATTAGCTGGATCAGGTCCAGTGTACATGAATTCTAGAACAGCAACAGATAAACTTTTCATCCAATGTGAAATGTCGCCTATAGTTATTCTTTTGACTAAATCTCATATATCATCTCATATATAAATATATTGTTATGTGGACATCTCAGTACAAATAAAAGACTGAAAATGCATTTGACTCTCTGCTTGGTTGGGATGTAGCATACTTCAGCGCATCCTTTTCCTCTGCTATTAAGTGACCCACAACATGAACATTTCTGTTGGTTTTTCCTTCAGGGTGCCCCAGGTTTTCGCGGCCCTCCTGGCAGTAATGGACTTCCAGGTGAAAAGGTATACTCTTCTCTTCCTGCTAAACTGTTCACTTTCTACTTTGCTTATTGTTTTTCCTCAAATTACAATACAACTTTATATTTCCACAATCTGTTACTAATCCTATATTGGAATTTGTTTCAATGCCATTTAAGGGCGGCCCCGGTGAACGAGGGTCTCCTGGACCTGCAGGACAAAGAGGCGTTCAGGGTGAACCAGGACGTGATGGTAGCCCAGGTCTTCCAGGAATGAGAGTAAGTTAAAATACCTTCTGGGTGGGATAGATAGATAGATAGATAGATAGATAGATAGATAGATAGATGATTAGATAGATAGATAGATAGATAGATAGATAGATAGATAGATAGATAGATAGATAATAGATAGAGATGATATAGATATAGATATGGATGCGGGTGGCGCTGCGCTATAAACCACCGAGCCTTTTGGGCTTGCCGATCAGAAGGTTGGTGGTTCGAATCTCTGTGACAGGGTGAGCTCCCGTTGCTCTCTTCCAGCTTCTGCCAACCTAACAGTTCGAAAGCGTACCAGCTCAAGTAGATAAATAGGTACCGCTGCAGCAGGAAGGTAAATGGCGTTTCCATGCGCTCTGATTTCCATCACAATGTCCCGTTGCACCGGAAGTGGTTTAGTCATGCTGGCCACATGACCCGGAAAGCTGTCTGTGGACAAACGCCAGCTCCCTCAGCCTAACAGCGAGATGAGCGCCGCAACCCCATAGTCACCTTTGACTGGACTTATCTGTCTAGGGGTTCTTTACATACACAAACACACACAATATTATATATATTCCATATTAGTGATGGCTAGCTATAGTAACAAAGAGCTCATATGCCAATACTTTATTCTGCTAATATCCAGATACCAACTTTCTAGATTTCTAGATAATTCCCTACCAGTGTCCAATCCTTGAGAATCCATTTACACCTATGCACTTAGTGGTCAATGCTTGTAAAGAGCTGTGCTTCATTATAGAGAAGAAATGGTGGACTTGTTTCTTGACTGCACCACTAGGACATCTTGAATTTGTCAACTTTCGAATTCCAAAAATGAGAGGTGATAAAAAAAGTTGTAACATGACTTGGGAATTCAAAAGGAAGTTTGGTTAAAGTAATGTAATTTAGTTTTGCTAAGCAAGCAAAATGTGTGTAAATCATTGAAAATATTTGCCAAGCACTTGCAGTTATATTTTTAATTAATTTATTTAGCATCACCTGACATTTGCAGAAGGGGAAATTTAAATTATTTTGTTTTCTGAAAGCATTTTGTGTGCTACTGCACCAAAAGTAGACTTACCAAGCTAATAGTTGTCCAGCCACAAAATAATAGCAGATTTGAATTTTTCACACCCAAAAACAATTTTTAAGACCCTTCACTGGAGAGATTAGCAAAAATTAAGTTTCATGCCCTAAAATAACATGCCCTACCACTTAATAAAGCTTGTCTTCAAGGCTAATGCTGTAACAGTGGGGAAAATAAAATGGAACCCTAAAATGTCCTCTTACGAAAGGTCTCTTTTACACAAATACTATTTTCATTTCCTTGCGCAGGGTTTAACAGGAAGCCCAGGAAGCCCAGGACAGGATGGAAAACCAGGTCCTTCTGTAAGTAAATAACTTTATGCCACTCCTGTTACCATCCTTGACTTTCACACCTGTAATAAAATAAACATAGCAGCTTATTTAAATTTACTGAGTACATTGGTTTGCTCTGAAGTTATATTAGCAAAGCTTTTACTCTGGGTTTTACTAAATGGCACTGTCAACCCTACTTTGCTAACATTCATGGGGACACCAAATATTATTAGATGAACGTATACTTTCAGTGTCTTAGGGTTCTCTTGTTTTTGTTTGTTTGTGTGTTTTAAATTGTTCAAGAATGTTTAAAATGATGGGATAATCTAGAACTGTCTTTGTTTAATTCACAACAGCAAGATGATCCCTTGGCGTTTTCATATTTCTCTGTTGTTTCTTTACATGTCCCTATACATTTAATTTGCATTTGTTTTCATCAGGGGTCCCCGGGAGAGTCAGGGCGAAGTGGTCCCCCAGGACCAGCAGGTCCACGAGGTCAACCAGGAGTGATGGGTTTTCCTGGTCCCAAAGGTAGCGAGGTTAGTATAATCTGAAGAATATATACTTAAGAGGCCACACTTACTTATACTTACAGGTTCTATAAACTCATGGTGCTGTGACTCAGACAACAGAATATCTGTTTCCAGTGCTTTTTCTCCTACAAAAAAAGAGGTGCCGGAACTCACCATGAATGTCTCTGTTGTTCTCTTAGAATGACACCCACCTGAGAGGTGCCAGAACTGAGTTCCAGTGAGTTCCAGCTGAAAAAAGTCCAGTCTGTTTCTGCTTTGAGTATGGCACCCCTGAATGTCTGTGACTGGCCATTAATTATGGTTCTATCACATTACTTTGATAATAAATAGAATGTAGTATACTGAACTTTTATTGCTTTCAGTGCACAGCCATTGAAACTTTCCACTATTAAAAACAAAAAAAGATTTCAGAGATACATTTCAACTCCGCCATATGTTTTGTATTTCTTAGGGTTCACCAGGTAAAAATGGAGAGAGAGGTTCACCTGGACCTCCAGGCGGACTGGTGAGTAGAATTAATCAACCTGCTAGTAATTCCACGTTATATCTTTATGGCATTATGCTGACCATAACTAACACCACTTCTTCTTATTTAACAGGGACAACCGGGAAAGGATGGTGAAGCAGGAGCACAGGGCCCTCCAGGACCTTCTGTAAGTAAGCTTCAGTGAGAAACATGACAACAATTTCATAGACTCAGAGTTGGAAGGGACCTCAAAGGTCGTCTACTCTAACCTGCTATTACTGTTGCAGCATCCCAATTATATCATATCTGCTAAAATTGTAACTATTGGTTATAAAAAGACAAAGTAAATTTATCACCCATCCTATCTGCAATTCTGTCTGGGACTTCACATGACATTGGGCAGTGGGGTACAAATTTCATCTGATAAACATGCAAATTATTTTTTGATATTTAGGGGAAATGAGTATGTTTGTTCCGATAGCATTGGAAATGAGATTGAGGGGAGCAGAACAAGGAATCATTCATCAGGAATTCAGGAATTCAGTACTTTTGCCTCCTCCTCCTCCTCCTCCTTCTACTACTACTACTACTACTACGCCAGCGTGGTGTAGTGGTTAAAAGCGGTAGATTCGTAATCTGGGGAACCGGGTTCGCTTCCCTGCTCCTCCACATGCAGCTGCTGGGTGACCTTGGGCCAGTCACACTTCTCTGAAGTCTCTCAGCCTCACTCACCTCACAGAGTGTTTGTTGTGGGGGAGGAAGGGAAAGGAGAATGTTAGCCTCTTTGAGACTCCTTCGGATAGTGATAAAGCAGGATACCAAACCCAAACTCCTCCTCCTCCTCTTCTTCTTCTTCTTCTTCTTCTTGATTAGTGTTGCCCTCTTATTGTTTCTTTATCTCAACATATCCAGGAACAAAACAGTACAGATGTGCCAATGATGAGTAGAGTGTGTTGGCAAACTATTATGACTACTTTCCCCCTCTGTTTTTTCCAGGGTCCTTCTGGGGAAAGAGGGGAGCCAGGAGCAACAGGACCACCTGGATTCCAGGTATTTTGATATTCGGCTGTTATTCATTCTTGAGTATGTATTTTTCCCCAAACCAGATTCTTTAAAAGCAAGTTAGGGCAAAAATGTGGAAATGCATTTATGACACGAATCATTTAATTATGTTTTGATGTTCAAGTCTGCAGTCCTGAACTCAGCTTGCTTATCCCATCCCATCAGAATCAGTGGGATTTGAGCAATGTAACTCTGAGCCAATTTCAGCCAGAAAAAAGCAAGGTACCATAGATTTCCCTACTCTGTATTTTTATGCCTTTCCCAACTGCAAAGACACCATCAGGTTATCAAATTTAGCTACTGGTCATCTAAAAGGAGTTGTAAAAGATCCATAAATACCTCCCAAGGAATTTATCTAATCCTATTTGTAGGTTTCCTTCAATATTCCTACAGATGTTTTCCTTGACATAGACCCTTCAGGTTAGCCTCACATTTGACTATATGAACAATTATTGGTGACAGGCTGCAAACATACCCTTTGTTAGGGTTACTCTTGAACTGCACGTTTGTGCTCTATAATGGAAGAGAGATAGTATTGACTCAGAGATGGAGTAGCCATTTGGCATGCTTAAGGATCTAGGCTTATTCCCTGACATCTCTAGTTAAAGAATGTCAGGCAGGTGGGGAAAATAGGCCGGTGCCAATCAGAGTAGACAATAACTGAAAAGATGGGTCAGTACAGTGGTGCCTCGCAAGATGAAATTAATTCGTTCCGCAAGTTTCTTCTTCTTGCGAGTTTTTCGTCTTGCGATGCACGGTTTCCCATAGGAATGCATTGAAAATCAATTAATGCGTTCCTAGGGAAACCGACTTCGGACCAGGTCCGGGGACAGTCTGTCCCCCGACCTCTTCTGAAGGCTGGGGGGGGGACAAGGGCTTTTCTTCCCACCCCCAGCATTTTAAAAAACCCCGGGACAGCGGAGGGCTTCTCCGCTGTCCGGGGCAATCTTAAAATGCTGGCGGGCAGCATTTTAAAATCGCCCCGGGACAGCGGAGGACTTCTCCGCTGTCCGGGGCGATTTAAAAGCCCCTGGGAAGGCAGGCAGGGGGGACAAAGCCTTTTGCCCCCCGCCAGCCTTCAGAAGAGGTCCTGGACCTCTTCTGAAGGCTGGCGGGGGCGAAAGTCTTTGCTCCCCCCGCCTGCCTTCAAAAGCTGTCCGGCCAAGGCTTCGCGGACCTCTGCCGGCATGGCGAAGCCTGGGCGCGCTGACATCAGCGCGCACAGGCTTCGCGGAGCGCTCCGCCAGCAGCGGCTGCGCTGCCGCTCCTGGCGGAGACTTACCCGCATGGCGAAGCCTGCGCGCGCTGACATCAGCGCGCCCAGGCTTCGCGGAGCGCTCCGCCAGCAGCGGCAGCGCTGCCGCTCCTGGCGGAGACTTGCCCGCATGGCGAAGCCTGCGTGCGCTGACATCAGCGCGCCCAGGCTTCGCGGAGCGCTCCGCCAGCAGCGGCAGCGCTGCCGCTGCTGGCGGAGACTTGCCCGCATGGCGCTGACATCAGCGTGCCCAGGCTTCGCGGACCTCTCCTGCCTTCAAAAGCCATCCGGGATAGCGGGAAGCGCTTCCCTGCTATCCCGGACTGCTTTTAAAATGCTGGCGCTGGGGAACAAAGCCTTTCAGCCCCCGCCAGCCTTCCTGGACCTCTTCTGAAGGCCGGAGGGGGGGGGGAGGCTTTGCTCCCCACCGCTATCATTTAAAAGAGGTCCCCAGAGATTTCCCTATGGGCTTTCGTCTTGCGAAGCAAGCCCATAGGGAAATTTGTTTTGCGAAGCGCCTCCAAAACGGAAAACCCTTTCGTCTAGCGGGTTTTCCGTCTTGCGAGGCGTTCGTCTTGCGGGGTACCACTGTAGTTTGACACAATATCATGCCTATATTCAGATGGAAATCACTAAGTGGAGGAAGCCACTTTCTACTCTTTCGGAATTTTTATTTATAAAGTCATGCAACACCATTTGGCGGTTTATGTGCTGGAAAAGCAGACCTATATACCGTATGTGTAACGAGTTCTTTTGCCTCTCCTAGGGACTACCTGGTCCTCCCGGCGGACCCGGAGAGAATGGAAAGCCTGGAGAAGCTGTAAGTTGTCCTTTCGTCTTTTCTTTTCCCTCCTCTTTCCCCTCAATCTTCACCTCCAGAAATAAAATGGGGAAAAAAATGGATGCACAGATACACAGTGCTGGGTGGTGTGGCGAAAAACATGCAGGCTTTCCCACATACTATCACAGCAGCATCTAAATGATATCTGGAAATGGTGGCATATATCACTGCTGAAATATCAGCCCTAGCAAACCTGGGACACAAGGAAAATTCCAAGGTTGCTGTAATGAATTCTGAGTCCTAACTGTATGTTGACATAGAGCCATTTTCCAGGGGCAGTGGCGGGGTGGGGATTAGTTTCTAGTATAGCTTTAATTGAACAATTAATGAGGTATTACATACCAAGTAATTACTGCCATGAAGTGATGTGACTCATGAGCCAAATGTTTTTTTAAAAAAAACCTACAACATAGTAGAAAAATAAACCATAATAATAATAATATAAAACTTTAAAAAGAATGAGTAGCATAAAATATATTCCATAGTGGAATACAAGGTTCATATTTATAGAAAACATATCACATAATCATGACTGTTGTCAAATAAATTCATATTTAGTATGAATATGATTTTTTTAAAGCTATATTTTTAAAGCAATGTCTACAAAATGTTTCCATCAATATTTGCTTCTTACTTAAATAAAAATCTATATTCTCCTGATATGCCAGGATTTCATACAAACTGTAGGGCATAAAAAACTATTATATAAGGACTAAACACGAGGACAGAAAAGAGTGTGAGTTGTTAGCATTTTCCTACAGGTCAAAAAGGGTTTTGATAAATTAGAATTGAATTATCTTTTTAAAACCTTAAAGAAAGTTAGCACTGGTTCAGTTTCTGGATGCAAATAATGTATAGTTTACTTCAAACCAAAATAACAGATAATTAGATGCATTGTAAGCTTTCGAAGGAAGTCTAGTTTATTACTTGTACTGTTCACAGTACCTTTAGCAACTGAAGTGTGAGCAATCCATTGTCTGAGGACTATGGCCATGACATGACCTATAAATGTTAAGCATTAATGAATATGTATTTCATGAAACATGTAAGTAATCTATCTGCATTTGGTTCATAAAAGGGTCCAAGAGGTGAAAATGGAGCTCCAGGACTCCCAGGAACCAAGGTACATTTTGTAACAACTGCTAAATGTTTTTGGTGTGTGTTTGTGTTTAAGTATGGAACAGGGGGGCTGGGAACCAAACAAATGCATGCTGTGGCCCTTGGAGATCGTGCAAAGCAAAATGTTTTAATTCATATTAGGGTGAAAATGGCATCCCAGGAGAACGAGGTGCACAGGGACCTCAAGGTCCCCCAGGAAGCAGAGGTGGAGCTGGCCCTCCTGGACCAGAAGGTGCAAAGGTATGTACAAGTTTATTTAGTTTTGTGCACACCTTGCATAATATTTCCGGTCTTCCTCTTTTGTTGTCATGTAATAGCTTCTTAAAACATTCCACTAGGGCCCAGGTGGTCCTCCAGGTCCTCCTGGAGGTCCCGGACTACAAGGTTTACAAGGAATGCCTGGAGATAGAGGAGCCAATGGAAACCCTGGACCTAAAGGGGACAAGGTATGCATTTCTGTACTTACAACAACAACAACAACAACAACAACAATAACAACAACAACAACAACAACAACAACAACAACGCATGCTATTCTAAACTCATAATGATCATCTGGCTAGCTTTACTACTGACCTGATCATAGGTTCCTTGAAAAACTGCATTGCCAGATGAGGCCACTAAAAGCTGCAGGTACTTATCTTTCCTGAGATCCTCAGTTTTTGGATACAAAATGATATATAAAAATATTGGGGTCAAATCTTCAGGTAGCATACCTCTCTCACCCCAACCCTAAGTATACTTAGCTTCCATTGGAGTCAGCAGGACTCCAATTGAAACAAAAAGGATTAAGAATGGGCTATTAATCACCATAATATGTTTATATTAGTGGGATTGGTTCAGTTTGACTCTTTAACCCTGAACTTATTGATCAGATTTGCACTTGAGTTCCATGATTGACTCAGCGTCCTGATTCATAACTTTCTAATACTTCCTAATCCTTGCTTGCATACTTTATATACTTTGTGAAAACCAGTATTTTCTCACAGCATGCTGTGTACCAGTTCTGTGCCACTGGTAACAATAGCCATATGAACATAAGTTACAGATTGGCGAGGAGGGAATGACCCTTTTCCAGACACTAAGTAGATTGACTCTGTTGGGAGAGTCATTATATCTACAACACTGATCACAGCAAACAGACTCCTGGTGATTTAGCAATGTTAAGAAATAGCAGTGGTGCCTCTTTCTCCCCTTTTCCTGTTCTGGTAATCATATAAGCTTTGTTTGACAGGGAGAGCCTGGTAGCAGAGGTGGAGATGGCTTACCTGGAAAAGATGGTGTCCGAGTGAGTAAAACCTCCCATGGGTTCATTTTTAGATAACTTGGCTACAACATCCCTTTATGGGCGGGAGGGTGGATTTCCAATAGTTCTCTTCCAGCTCATTATATGAGTCCGGGGAGCTCCTTGCTAACCTTCCCTACCAGTTTCCCAAACTTCCCCTTGTCAGGTAAGTCCAGAGGGCAGGAACCAGCAGCGGAGGCCAGCAGGGAGGGTTGGTAGCAATGGCACAGGTCACATTGGAAATAGACAGTCATGTGTATGCTCAGGAGCGTTTACTGCACAGGGAGTGCAGTTTTCCAATATTTCTCTGCTCAGTGGATAAAGCTGGGAGGGATTGTAAACCCACACATTCTATGCTCCCATGTAGCAGTGGATGCTCCTGAGCTGGGAGGCAATGCAAACTTCTATATAGCCCATGTTCCTCAGTGTTGATAGATGTTTGACTGTTTCGAACCCTCCTAGCCATTTCTCCCCAACTTAACACGTGTGTGTGTTTGTGTGTGTGTGTGTGTTTTAGTGGTGGGGATCAGCTTTGACTACTGGTAGTGGGTGAGCCTATTTTGAGACGCAGAGATTTAACTTCAGCTTGGTATTTCCAAAGTGGAAGATTCAGTTCCAATCCGTTACCCAATTTGGAATTTCAGCACCATCACTAATTCTTATAGCATGAAAGTATAAAACAACAACAACCCAGATTTACCCTATAGATCATCTATAACCCCTGCAAGCCTCTGAGTTGATCGCTTTTTTGTGGAGCGATCAATTCCACACCGCCATTACCTCCGCAGGAAACCAGAAGTCTGGGGAAAGAATATTCAGAACACTTTTGCTTTCCAGACTTTGTTGAAAGTTGTGTTCACAGTTTTTTATTAATATTACACTGCTGAATATATATATATATATTTCATCCTTCAGGGTCCTGTCGGTTCCATTGGACCCCCCGGTCCAGCAGGCCAACCAGGAGACAAGGTATAGGTCTCATTCCAAAATGGTGATTATTATTCATATGTAAATGTCAACTGTGCACATTTTGAAGAATCCAATTCTGAAAAAATATATATTCTTTTCTTTCAGGGAGAGCCTGGTACAGCTGGGCCTCATGGCCCAACAGGTCCCCGTGGTGGTCCCGTAAGAGATCCTTTATTTTCAATCATAATTTAAGCCATTTTTTGTTTCCTACTGCTCCTAAAGTATTTTCCAAAGAAGAAGTGTAGCTCTGTACAACCCATTGACTTCACATATAGTATTTTTCAATGTTGGTTTGCTTGCTTAGGGATCAATATATAATAGAAGGTGCCAGAATATCATTTCTTTTTGGCATGTATTTTAAAACTATACATGAAAGTAAATCAATCCCTCTTCTGTACTAAATTATATGCATAATCTCACAAATTTCACTACCAACCAATAGGAACCTGTACACATATTTCCCTCTCCTTTCCCTTCCCCCACTAACATTTTGCATTTACGCAAATTTAAGGAGCCATGATTTCAACATTACCCTATTCATTTTTCTTATAATAATCCATTATAAGATCTCTAGTGATCCATTTTAAACATTTAACTCTGCTGGTGGCATAAAATTGTGTAACTAAAATTGATGCCTAGCACAGAACACTGATTATCGACAAAATAAGCATATTTAGCAAAGCAGTCTGGCCATGTAGTTACGTACAAGAATATAATCAACGTTTATTTTTATTTATTTATTTTTCTTGCATTCATATCCCACCTTTCTTCCATCATGGAACCTAAGGTGACACACATGCATATTATTGATTCTTCCCTATGAGGGAAATTAACCTTATTGTCCTATTTAAAATATTATTGATCATTTCCTAGCTGCTTGATAAATAATAGTTCATTATTAGAATGTCCATTTGTGGGTTTATTTAACTTTCCTGACACACAGAGTACATTTGGACCCCTGAGAAACATATGAAAATCTCAAAGGGGGAGGGGAGGAATGCATGTCTTTCTTGCATTGGTATACAAAACAGATAAAGAAATAAGAAAGGAACTGAACACAGCAGGTGGGGAATGAGTCAATGTATAGGGCATTCAAGCAAAGTCTGGGTTTAGACGCTTGCTATCCTTTATAGCCACGCGGGTGGCGTTGTGGTTTAAATACCACTGTGCCACTTGGACTTGCCGATCGGAAGGTCGGCGGTTCGAGACCCCATGACAGGGTGAGCGCCCGTTGCTCTGTCCCAGCTCCTGCCACCCTAGCAGTTCGAAAGCACGCAGTGCAAGTAGATAAAAAGGTACCGCTCTGGCGGGAAGGTAAACGGCATTTCTGTGTGCTGCTCTGGCTTCACCAGAAGCGGCTTAGTCATGCTGGCCGCATGACTCTGAAAAACTGTCTGCAGAAGCGGACAAACACCGGCTCCCCTGGCCTGTAAAGCGAGATCAGCGCCGCAACCCCAGAGTCATTCACGAATGGACTTAACTGTCAGAGGTCCCTTTACTTTTACCTATCCTTGATCAAGTCATTCCCACAAGAAGTTGCCAAGCTAACAAAACATAACCAGCTGTGAAAGGGTTCAAAACTTTTGCACACTTTCTTCGATGTTGTAAATACAGTGGTGCCCCGCAAGACGAAATTAATTTGTTCCGCAATTTTTGTCGTCTAGCGAATTTTTCGTCTTGCGAATCACGAAATCCCATAGGAATGCATTGAAAATCAATTAATGCGTTCCTATGGTCAAAAAAAGTCCAAACAAAGCCAAATTTGGTACAACAACAGTTTATTAACTGCTCTTTAAAGTCACACATACTGTAAAGAGCAGTTCAAAAATTTAAGGGAAAATAAATTAACTTTATAAACAAAACATGTCTTTGTTTTTAGACAAAGAAAAAAAAGTCGCGAGACGTTTTCGTCTTCCGAAGCAAGCCCATAGGGAAATTCGTCTTGCGAGGCAAATCGAAAACGGAAAAACCTTTCGTCTAGCGAGTTTTTTGTCTTGTGAGGCATTCGTCTTGCGAGGTACCACTGTAGTTTGACGTCTTGAGAGGAGAGAATAGGGGGATCCTGCAAATGCAGAATATCCGCAAACCAGAGCAGCTGAAATAGGAACAACATTAGAGGTGGTACTTTGCAAACTTCTGAGGTGATTTAATCGTATTACTCGTTGGCATTTTCAGGGTGATCGAGGAGAGCAAGGACCCCCAGGACCCGCTGGCTTCCCTGGAGCTCCTGTAAGTACAGAGATGCATAGATAGATAGATAGATAGATAGATAGATAGATAGATAGATACTTTTTTGTATTTTCCCAGTCTTTTTCCATAGAAAAAAAAAGTACATCAGAAGATAATTATTACCCCTTTTTCACTCTCACCTGTGCATAGCAAGAGGAAGGCAACAGCTTCCTAGAAATATTGAACCTTCTAGTAAATTCAGGCAGTGAGTGCTAATAGAACTACAGCTGTACCTTGGAAGTCGAACGGAATCCGTACCGGAAGTCCGTTCAATTTCCAAAGCGTTCAACTTCCAAATCGCAGTTTCTGATTGGCTGCAGGAAGCTCCTGCAGCCAATCAGAAGCTGTGGAAGCCCCATCGGATGTTCGGCTTCCAGAAGAACATTCGAAAACCCGAACAGTCACTTCCGGTTTTTGATTGTTTGGGAGCCAAAACATTCGAGAACTAGGCTCTTTGAAAACCAAGCCACAGAAAGAAGAGAGAGGTTTCAGGGTTCTCTGTGAAACTTTGATATTTGTAGAAGTACAATAAATGTTTTAGAAACCAAAAACAGAAACGCCTAGCCATAAGGACTGAGTATGCCCAGCAACCACAGAATCTAGGATAATTGTTGGAAAAGACCAACCAGAAAAGACTGGCTAAAATGGCTGCCTAGGACCCTGAACAGGAGCTCTACTATTAGGAGGAAGGATGCACAGCAAGCTTTTGGTGCACATCCACTTGTCTAATAGTAATCCAGATGTGCTTGCTTCTCCTTCTGCATCAAGTACACCTGGCTGCTGCTTTTTACAATATAGCGATTTAACAATGAAAAACCCTCAATGACATGTAAACAGCAATAACCCCCATAGTAAGGTGCTTGTGCCAAACAGAATTTGAGTGCTCCTCTGCTCACAGCAGAAGGCCCTGCTGCAACCAGTTGCTTCTCGAGGCGATTCTACACTTCGCCCTGCACTGAGATTGCCTGTAACATCTTTTATAAGCACTAAATGCTGGAGCTGGAGAGCAGAACCAAGGAGGAATCGTGGTCTTTTGAAAAGCCCAGTCTTTGAGGGAAGTTGTCAGGGAAATTAATAAGACATTAGCTCTGTGCACACTACTTTGCGATAAGCATCTTTAATTGCATCTACAGTGAAACAAACATTGAGCTTGACAGGTGATTAAATTTGGATTCCAGCTTTCCCAAAGCACTCTTTAATAATAATAATAAAATTTTATTTATAGCCCGCCCTCCCCAGCCAAAGCCAAGCTCAGACAGGCTTTCTACCAGAATCATCCATGACAGGATTTGCAGCCCCCGCAAAAAAGCAGGGGAGCAGGTCTCAATAGCTACTGTTAGCTCTCATTATTCACCTCCTAATCAGTCATAATTATATCTCATCAGTGCTATTTTTTCTAGAAAAAGAGGTCCCGTGTTCTCTTTTAATGGCAATGGTGCCCACCTGAGAGGTGCTGTAACTGAGTTCCCGCAAGTTCTGGCTGGGAAAAAAGAAATCCTGTGTCTCCTACTGATAATAATGTTGATGTTTAACATGCATGTCTTACTTTTCTATAGGGACAAAATGGAGAACCTGGTGGAAAAGGAGAGAAAGGCCCTTCTGGTGAGCGTGGTGAACCTGGAGCCCCAGGTGCTGCTGGTCCGTCCGGAGGCCCTGGAGCACCCGTAAGCATAGATATCCTAATCTAATGTTTCTGAAGTCAATGTATTGCTGGTCTGTATTTTCCTTCTGGTATTATGATGTATCGTTCTCATATTCTGTCTAGGGTCCAGCCGGTCCCCCAGGAGGAAAAGGAGAGCGAGGTTCGCCAGGCCCAGTAGTGAGTATTGTTTTTTCAGTCTCTCCTTTGTCAGTAAGCAATGCTGATGCATATTCCAGTCCCAGTCAGATGCAAATAGTTGCACTTGCTCAAGTATCTAAGAGAAGCATGCTGGATTCCCCTGACATAGATAAATAAGAAAGTAGTTTAGGTGCGACATGCTTTGGTTCATCTGGCCTGAAAGCTCTAATTGACAAAAGTACCGTATTTTGATGCATGCTTTGACATATTCCGAGGGCCTTCTGGCAGTTCCCTTGCTGTGAAAAGTGAAGCTACAGGAAACCAGGCAGAGGGCCTTTTTGGTAGTGGCACACCTTCCCATCAGATGTCAAGGAGATGAGTAACTATATAAGCTTTAGAAGACATCTGAAGGCAGCCCTACATAGGAAAGCTTTTTAATGTGTAATGTTGTATTGTGTTTTGTTATATGATGGAAGCTACCCAGAGTGGCTGAGGTAACCAGTCAAATGGATGGGGTACAAATAATAAAAATGATTATTATTTAGTTAGACCAGCCCATCCATTGTAAAATGTTGACCTCCTGTTCTTACGTGGAGATAAAATGGAAATGCATTCATATCTTTTCACAACATGGCTACATATTGCACAAAGATGCTCTAGCATTGGTCTCTTAATATATATCTGCCAACAGACGACAATGCTTCCTGCATCTGATGAAGTCCAGAAAGGTTCTGCTGCAATAGCTCTAGGAGTCTTTAGGTTGCCACAATAATCTTATATTCCAGACCTGTTTCTGACAGGCACATTCACCATATAAATCTCAGTTAGTTGCCATGTAAAAAATGCGGTTATTTTTCACTCTCATATAGTAACTTCCAACATAGTCATCAAAGTAGGTGATTTAATTATGTACTTAAGGATATTTCAGTCCCTTGAATTCTGCTTTTCGGTATTTGAAGATACTAGTGTTTTATGACCTGTTAACTTGAGCATCACTTATATTTTTCAGGGTCAGGCTGGCTTTCCTGGTACTCGTGGCTTACCTGGCCCTCCAGGCAACAGTGTAAGAATACCTACCATTTCCTAATCCTTTCCATGCTACTAATGTCTCCAGTTGCCTTTGAGTTCTCAAGTGGCCAGGGATGAGTGCCCAGCTCCATGGACATGAATTTACTTGCCCATGGGTTGAGCACATATTGCTTGTGAAGTCTTAATCTACTGGTTTTTGTTTTAATAAATTATAAAACTATCTTCCTGATGGAGAAACACCAACCTGCCCCAAACTACAGAGCCTCCAATTTTGCCTGCTTAGGTTCTCCCAGACTCACCTACATCAGAGCTGTAAGGAAGAAACCTCTGGGTGGAATTCAGGGTCACACTCAGGCCAGCAGCTGATGTGCCTCTTCATGACTCCTTGTGCTTAAATCCTACCCAACGCCACTTCCACACAAGTTGTGACATATGTCTATGTATCAGGCCCAACAACCCCATGTAATCCACTAAGTGAAAAGCGAATCTTCTCAACTAAAGGCCAGTTGTGGTTATGAGTCAAATTCCTTCTGGCTCTGAAAACCAGCAGCCACTCAATGCCTCAGTGGAAGACTCTAAACCAAGGGATGGAGGGCTGCAAAACTGGCCCACGATGTGTGAAAGAGGTGAGTGGTGGGCTGCCCTGCCTTGTTAAATGGCCTGCCACTCCAACCACCTCGCAAGAACCTGTTGGCCTCTATGAGAGGTCAAAAATCTCAGCGATGGAATTGGGAGGCCATAGTGGCATCTGTGCCACCCTGCAATCTTTCTCCAGGCCATTGCTCCTTTCCTTTGCTCCTATGCCACCTGGTTTGAGATCATGCTGTCGCCAGTGTGGTGTGGTGGTTAAGAGCGGTGGACTCGTAATCTGGGGAACCGGGTTCGCTTCCCCGCTCCTCCACATGCAGCTGCTGGGTGACCTTGGGCTAGTCACACTTCTCTGAAGTCTCTCAGCCCCACTCACCTCACAGAGTGTTTGTTGTGGGGGAGGAAGGGAAAGGAGAATGTTAGCCTCTTTGAGACTCCTTCGGGTAGTGATAAAGCGGGATATCAAATCCAAACTCCTCCTCCTCCTCCTCCTCCTCCTCCTCTTCTTCTTCTTCTTCTTCTTCTTCTTCTTCTATATAGCAAAATGTCCTTTTGCAACTTGGCTTGAACTAAAGCCTAGCTGCGAAGAACAATTCCTGCAACTGGATCCAAGCAAGACTTAGGACAAGGAATAAATACATTTTTTTGAAAGTGTTCTTAGAGCTCAATTCAATCCATATTGAAGGGTGGCAAGTCTAAATCAAGGAGGTCTATCTCTTTGGACACATAACATAAATTCTCCATTATTTTGGTATTCTACGAGTGTTGATTCAAATACTGTATGTCAAGCATCACTTTCAAATATTGACTCCTAGGGTAACCCAGGACTTCCTGGCAATGCGGGTCCCCCGGGCAAGGATGGGCCTCCTGGCCCAGCTGGTTCTACTGGTCCTGCTGGTGGCCCAGGAGCTGCTGGTCCCAAAGGTGAGCCTGGCCCACCAGGTGAAAAAGGTCCGGCAGGTGTAAAAGGAGAACCAGTAAGTACATTATTTGGGAGTCTATAAAATAGAGTTTAAAATATCCGGTGAAAGATTACTGTTTTCCTGTGACGTCTTACTTCTGATACGTAAAAATTACAAATGCAGTGATTACACTGATCTGTTGTGGGTGTGTGGGTGTGTAATAAATTAGGACCAATCTTTACAGCTAGTCATAGCAGCTCTTCTTCTTTATCAATGCATTACCTTGCCTACATGTCAAAATGGCTGCTCATCACTCTCCCGGGGGTGGGGGACAGTTGCAGCCCCTTACACTTGGGCTCCTTCCTCTGATGGCTTAGGCACAGGCCATTGAAGGGGAATTCCCCCTGGCCAGCAGGAGTTCAGGGGCGGTCTTCCTGCCCATGGCACCGTCTTCAAACAGGCCAATCAGTGGCCCCACCTGGAGGGCAGTGCCTTGCTGTCTGGCTGGCTATTGGCTGCTGTCTCCTCCAGTCTGGAAGCAAGGCTTAAAAGGCTAGCTGCATGGAGATTTAACAGCGCTACAAAAAATTTCATTTACTTAAGTTTTTGTTAACACTCTTCAAATGGTAAGGAGTAAACATACACCTTCCTGCCAACGTAGCAGTTCGAAAGCACATCAGAGTGCAAGTAGATAAATAGGTACCGCTCCAGCGGGAAGGTAAACAACGTTTCCGTGCGCTGCTCTGGTTTGCCAGAAGCGGCTTAGTCATGTTGGCCACATGTCCCGGAAGCTGTATGCCGGCTCCCTCGGCCAATAAAGCGAGATGAGCGCCGCAGCCCCAGAGTCGGTCACGACTGGACCTAATGGTCCGGGGTCCCTTTAGCTAAACATACACATTGTTTTATCTATATCACAGGATTGGATCATGGTTTTTGATCCTAGTTTTCAGGGCAAGCTCAAATCATAGTTTGCCAGTTCACATTAAATGGTAAACTATGGTTGGCCTCAAACCAGGAAATGAGGGAAGGATTTCCCAGGCTCATGGACAGGAGAATACTTCAAGCTCAATGTTTCTGCCAGGGTCATTCACATAGCGCCAAACTATGGTTCTGCATTATGCCTCAACCATTCCTCTGTTTCTTAGAAATGGAACAACTCAGAATGTAAAAAGTATCCCCCCCCCCCTTTAAACATAATTGGTGGGAGGCAAGACTTGAAGTCAGCCTTCCTCAATTTTTGGGTTCCTCAATGTTGTTGATCAGCCCCAGCCATCTGGATAAATGGCACTGGATTGTGGGCAAGCAGTCCAACAACATCTGGGGACCTAAGATTGGATTATTCATTATCTGGTTCTAAAAGCCTTAGCGAAAGTTTTATCAGAACACTATTTCTAAGAAATATGGAGGCCCATAATCGTGACAGGGGCCCATGGGTCCATTTGCTCACTGGAGAAGCTGTTATGGCACCGCACAAACACTGCAACCAAGCACACACCACAGTGTTCTGTTGGCTACAACATACCGCTTCTTTCAAGCCTAATCTTAATGAGGAGAGGGAGACCTCGTGAGTGTCAGGGAATATGGTCCCCATTATGCTCTGCAAGGCATGGAGTGCATTTTCATCTGTACCATCTCTGCTCAGCTGAGCATGTTCTGCAATAGAAACCTTCTCCCCCGTCCCCCCAGCTACACATATCTCAGTAGGCTTCAAAAGCCATTTTCTGCATCTGTATTTGTTGGTGTGGGGGAAATGTTTATTGTCCAAGGCGATAAATACAATCAGTAAATAAATCCCATAAACAAATTTGTTTCTGTATTTCTCTTCATAGGGTTTTCCAGGTCCTTCAGGATTGGGTGGCATACCTGGGCAACGTGGTTCTGTAGGGCTGCCCGGCCCGAGAGGTCCATCTGGTGCCAATGGCGCACCTGGCGGAAAGGTAAGGCATTATTCCGCTACTTTTAATTCTCCAAATTATTTAACAGAACAAACGTTTTGTGTTTTTAGAAATTAGGTCTTGAAGTGGTGTGTGTGTGTGTGTGGGTGGGTGGGTGTGTGTGTGTGTGTGTGCTTCGTAAAGAAATGTGTGAGGAAGCTGTTTTGTGGACAAGTCTCCAGTGATCGGTGATTTCCTCCAGAGTTATAAAACATATAATTCCATTTTCGTGTCAGTATCAGCAGTTTTGTGGTAATATAAGGTGACATTATGTCAATGATGGTCAGTGTGGTGGGAGAGTTGGTAGTAATCACTTGCCTTCAATGAATAGAGTCCAAGGAAGAACAAGCTTAATTATTTACTGACAGATGCAATGCAATACTGCTGGAGGCAGGAAGTGGCTGGGTCAGCCCCATGGGGGCAGCTTTTGACTAGCCAGCAGCTTTCAATATGGGTGCAAGCTGGTATAATTAGCCGGCATCAAGGGAATGAGAGGTTCCCCCCCTCCCCCGGTAGTTTTGGAGTTTGCTTATGATGGGCAGAAATGTTACTGAGCCCTTTTGCATATCCCATTGCTTTAAAGCTCTTGCCACCTCTCTACCCCTCTAGCAATGAAATTTAAAAGCTTTACTTACTAACTCCTAAGGTCTGATTCATGCATTGTTCCTCGCAGCAGCAAGGAGAACACAGGTAGATTACTCTTGGGTGCCTAATACAGCATATAGTTTCAAACATGCAAGTTCAGATCCATCTGTCTTGGTGGATTATATAGTGAGAAGAGAGAGTGAGGAATAGGAAAAGAAGCAGCTTCACTTTCTCCCTCGAGAAGAGGTTTGACCTAGCTGAGTCTAGGAACAGCTCTCTATGGCCTTAACCTCTTCATGCCTACAATAGCTCACATTTAGCAGGGTTTTAAAAAAATGTCAGTATGTCATTAATCCATCTGTTTTTCCATTGCAGGGTGAAGATGGCAAACCAGGATCCAATGGTAGCCCAGGAGAACGAGGACCTCAAGGTCCACCAGGTCCAATGGGCCTCAATGGAGCACCCGGAGAACCAGGCAGAGACGTATGGAAAGAATTTCATCTTCGTTCTATCCTAGGGATAAACATACACTGCGTGTAGAAATTTTGCCCACCTAAAATGAGACAAATTAGCCTCATTCAAACATCCTGTTGTATATCCTAGTACAGAGACTAGGAACGATTTGGTCTTCCTTCTGTGGGAAGCTGGATACTGGTTTGCACCCATGCATGCACATTGCTTGATTTCTTTGAATTTGATTACTATACAAGACAAAGGTCCTTACTTCCTGGGAGACCCATTTGTTGCTGTCACGTGGGTTGGAGGGAGATCTGGACAAGCTTCCTCTGGTGTGCTTGAGTGACTGTTGCTTGACTGTAGCACTGCTTATTTTGCACCCCTGTGGCCAGTCAGCTGCAACAGCCAGCCTTATGGGGGCAGAGACTCCAAGCAGACCAGAGAAGGAACCTCTCCCAACTGGTCTACGCCTAGACATTAAAGGCTTGTTTGCACATCTTTGTGCTTGGTTTCTCTTCACATGATTATGGTTTAATTCAGACTCACAGCTGAACATAAGACCAGATTCAATGAAGAGCATTGTGTCAGAGGTAGCATGGAAGTTTAATGTGTGATTCCCTATTCGGGCACGCATATCAGCATGTGGTACTGCGTTCCTCTTCATGTGTGATGTGTGGGAAATCCCTTAATGAGTGAGCAATCTCAGAAAAGCAGCAGCAGCCTCTTTTGACATGCCATTATGACCACGATAATTTCAAAGTTAAACTCTTGGTGGAAATATCACTCCAGAGCTAAATATTTCCTAAATGTTAAAGGATTTCTTTTAAGAAATCCAGTCTTTCCCTTTGCTTCAATCTGTTTATACTTATATTTAAAGCCTTCTTTCTCCCATATTTCTCAGGGTAACCCTGGATCAGATGGTTTACCAGGTCGTGATGGGTCTTCAGGACCAAAGGTGAGAAGCGACTTAACCAAGGTGGTCATGTGTGCTCTTTCAGATCCCAGTGACTGTGGTTGCTACTGCTAGTCCTAATCAATACAGTGGACCTTGGTTCTTGAACTCAATCCATTCGACTTCCAAAATGTTGACAAACCAAGGCGTGTGAACAATGCCAACAGCCAAAACAGATGTTCGGCTTCTGAAAAACGATCGCAAACCAGAAAACTTACTTCCAGGTTTGCGGCGTTCAGGAGCCGATTTGTTTGTCAACTAAGCCGTTCGGGAACCAAGGTACTACCGTACTAGCATTTGACTGTGTTTGTGGTCATTTAGAAAATTAAATGAATTCCTCACGTTGGCCATTTGTTGTCTCCTCAGGGTGATCGTGGTGAAAATGGTTCTCCTGGTTTGCCAGGGGCTCCAGGTCATGTGGGTCCCCCAGGTAATACTGGTCCAGCTGGGAAATCAGGCGAGAGAGGACATCCAGTAAGTATGAAAACAGTGCTGCCTTCCTATGTTTCCTTACTAGCATCCATTTAATAGTAAACTAGCAGGGTATTAACAGTATGCTATGCTTTTTCCACCTCCGCCTGACACCACAAGGAAGCGGGGAACCCATCAGCAATACCACAGCGAGGAAGGCACTTTCCCAAGAGATTTACCGTATTTTTCGCTCTATAGGACACACCCGACCATAGGACGCACCTTGTTTTAGAGGGGGAGAACAAGGAAAAAAATTATCCCCCTCTCTGCTCAGTGCCCCTTCAGCGAAGCAGCAGGAGAAACGGAGCCACTTCCATTTCTCCTCCTGCTTCACTGAAGGGGCGCTGCGCAGCTCTCCCTCTCTGCTGAAGCCAGAAGAGTCTTGCTCTCCCGGCTTCAGCGAAAGGAACCCGAAGCCTTCGGAGTGCAGCGCAAGTTCCCGCTGCGCTCAGAAGGCTTCAGGCGGCTATCCCTGAAGCCTGGAGAGCAAGAGGGGTCGGTGTGCACCAACCCCTCTCGGTCTCCAGGCTTCAGCGAAAGCAACGCAAAGCCTCCGGAGCGTGGAGGGAGCGCTCCCTCTGCGCTTCGGAGGCTTCGTGTTGCTATCGCTGAAGCCAAGGAGCCTGCATTCACTCCATAGGATGCACACACATTTCCCCTTCATTTTTGGAGGGGGGAAAGTGCGTCCTATAGAGCGAAAAATGTGGCACCTTGCCCGTTTAGTGGATTTTCTTTGGGTGAATTGCTTCGAGTCGATCCCACTAACTAGCAATTGCAAAAAAAAAAAAGCCTTATCAAAACAGGAATTTTCAAAATGATTTAGTTATTTGTAATGTCATTTCCTTTGAAATGCTGAAAACAGTGGGATGTGACCATGTGTCATACTCTAGTGCTCTAGAACAGAATTTCCTCCACTGAAACAACTTGAATTTGGATTCTTCAATGACCTACTGCCATTTTTCCCAATGAAAAGCCACTCCAAGTTAAATCCAGGGGCATACACCAACATGACCTGAGGGCACTGTGAAAAACTATGCTGCCTACAAAGTGTTATTTTTCTAGAACAAGAGGTGCCAGAATGCACCATGAATCCCTCCTTTTTCTCTTATACAGTGGTACCTCAGGTTAAGTACGGGTTAAGTACAGAGGTCCGTTCTTAACCTGAAACTGTTCTTAACCTAAAACACCACTTTACTTTATGGGGTCTCCTGCTGCCGCTGTGCTGCCACTGCACAATGTCTGTTCTCATCCTGAAGCAAAGTTCTTAACCCGAGGTACTATTTCTGGGTTAGCGGAGTCTGTAACCTGAAGCGTCTGTAACCCGAGGTACCACTGTAATGGCAACGGCACCCACCTGAGAGCTGAGTTCAAATTAGTTCTGGCTGAAAAAAGCCCTGAGCATACATGTGTTGTTTTTTTAAAATGGAAGTGATGTTTGTTCATTATGTTTGCTAATATATTTGGGAGCTTGGGATGTGAATGTTTTCTCTGTTTTGTGACACATCCAGTTTATAGCCAGAAAATCGATTCTCGGCATAGACATAATCCTGTGTTGTTGTTTGTTACAGGGACCTGCTGGTCCAGTCGGCCCTGCTGGCCCTGCCGGTGCCCGTGGTGCTCCCGTAAGTCTCTGCTTCAGAACTTTGCATGTATGAGTCCAGGGCAGCTGTCTACCAGCTCCATCTGGTAAGCAGGCTGAGACCTTACCTGCCCGCAGACTGTCTCGCCAGAGTGGTGCATGCTCTAGTTATCTCTCACTTGGACTACTGCAATGCACTCTACGTGGGGCTACCTTTGAAGGTGACCCGGAAACTACAACTAATCCAGAATGCGGCAGCTAGACTGGTGACTGGGAGCGGCCGCCGAGCCCATATAACACCAGTCTTGAAAGACCTACACTGGCTCCCAATACGTTTCTGAGCACAATTCAAAGTGTTGGTGCTGACCTTTAAAGCCCTAAACGGCCTCAGTCCAGTATACCTGAAGGAGCGTTTCCACCCCCATCGTTCAGCCTGGACACTGAGGTCCAGCACCGAGGGCCTTCTGGCGGTTCCCTCACTGCGAGAAGCCAAGTTACAGGGAACCAGGCAGAGGGCCTTCTCAGTAGTGGCACCCGCCCTGTGGAACGCCCACCCACCAGATGTCAAAGAGAAAAATAACTACCAAACTTTTAGAAGACATCTGAAGGCAGCCCTGTTTAGGGCGGCTTTTAATGTTTAATAGGTTATTGTATTTTAGTGTTTTGTTGGAAGCTGCCCAGAGTGGCTGGGGAAACCCAGCCAGATGGGCGGGGTATAAATAATAATTTTTTATTATTATATTACTAGTTCTCATTAAACCCAAGTATATGCTTATGAAAACTCTTTGTCAATATGCTTCTAAAAGGGCCCTGCGGGTGCACGTGGTGACAAAGGTGAAGCCGGTGAACGTGGCAACAATGGGATGAAGGGCCACCGAGGATTCCCTGGTAACCCCGGACCCCCTGGTCCAAGTGTAAGTTTGCAGAACTCTCCTGCCTTCCTTGCGTGGGGGGGGGGGATGCTGGATTTGTTTCATGACCCCAGTGTTTAGCACAGTATGTAACTTTGACAAGAACGAAAAGTATCACAAGTGATCCCTACAGTGCCTGGATTATCCACCAAATGATGTACAATTTAATGTTTTGGCAGAGGAAACCAGGAGTGATTTTGCAGACGTTTTGGAATTTACCAGCCTGTTTCCTGAGCCTTCATTATGTTTCGTGGAGGAAACATGCCTAGCAGTATCACTTGGGAATACGGTGGTGCCTCGCAAGATGAAAATAATCCGTTCCACGATTCTCTTCGTCTAGCGTTTTTTTCGTCTTGCGAAGCAACCCTATTAGCGGCTTAGCGGGTTAGCGCTATTAGCAGTTTAGCAGCTATTAAAGGCTTAGCGGCTTAGCGGCTAAAAGGCAATTAGCGGCTTAGCGGCTTAGAAAAAGGGGGGGAGCGGAAAAAAATGGCAAGACTCGCAAGACTTTTTCGTCTTGTGAAGCAAGCCCATAGGGAATTCATCTAGCGAAGCAACGCAAAAAACGGAAAACCCTTTCGTCTAGCGAGTTTTCCGTCTTGCGAGGCATTCGTCTTGCGGGGCACCACTGTATAATTATTTCATTTTTGTAGGAGTAAAGTTGAACCTTTTGGGATATCCCAGTATCCTTGGCAGCAATGCATGAGAGAAACTCCTTACTGTTTTGTTACTGGCATTTATAGACCACTCATTTATGGGTAGGTTACATTCAAAACAACAAAGAAATTAAAAAATGGCATTTCAGTTTTCTGATACCCCATATGCACAATGGCTCTAAGCCAGAGGAAGTTTCTTGTACTTAAGCCTCCTTGAAATCTATGTAAAACATGGAATTGTGTCATTGATTTCAATAGGACTTAAGTCCAGCTAACATAATTTGATCAGTGGAGCCAATGCTGAAATCAATAGATAATCCCTGAGTTACCTACCTGTAAAGCGACTGGTACCACCTATATTCTAGAATGGAAGCATTCAAGTTGTATTTACTTCTGAGAACATTTAGCTTCTAAACCATGCACATTAACATAGCTTATGGTCCCATACAAAACTGTAATAATGAAAATAGAGAACCATTTTATTTATATTTGATCCGGCCAGTGTAATAGCTCAGAGGTGGGGATCTTTTCTGGCTGTCAAGCTAGATTATTGTCTCCCCACCTCAGCGGGTCACATTTGACAGCTATGCAAGGCCACCCAC
Organism: Podarcis liolepis; assembly: GCF_965112155.1. NCBI lineage: Eukaryota > Metazoa > Chordata > Lepidosauria > Squamata > Lacertidae > Podarcis > Podarcis liolepis. The sequence goes on from NC_139554.1 coordinate 119,503,599, forward strand.
CTGTCACTCTCATGAGGTCATGATGGTGTCAGGTGATGCTGCACTTTGAAGCCCTGATTTTCGGGATGTCAAAGTGCAGCACAGAGCTGTCGGAAAGCCCTTTTGCAAACATCCCTGCACTGCTATTTGAATCTCTAGGTTTCAGAGATTGGAAGAGCAGTGCTGTGAGGGAGAAGCTCTATCCCATGGAAACTACTTTCCCCTCCTGGAGCAAGGCATAAATCCACCCATCTCAGCTGGATGAGCAGGGGAAGCATGCCTTGCTGCAGCAAATGAACAATCGGGATTTCAATTTAAGCTCCCAGTTTGTACCCTTACTTGTCCCATACCTGATGTCATGCATCTGATATCTAGAGAGGTTCTACCTTTGGAGTTTGATGTTCCAGTTAACTTGCATGCCGAATAGCTGTAGATATATATATATATTCATCTTCTATGGATTGCCAGATCTTGTAGTGAGTGCAACAATACAGGTGTTCCAATGTAAAGAAAAGAATGTAAAAACTGGATTTTACTAGATCTACATGATCATTATTTTTTTGACAGGGTGCATTGGGTCCCCAAGGTCCAAGTGGAAGCCCAGGGCCTGCTGGTGCAAGAGTAAGTAACCTGTTGATTCTGTCCAACCTGAATGCATTCTCAAATTATGGCTAGACAGTCGAGAGAGAACTAACTTTCTCCTCCTCCTCCTCCTCCTCCTCCTCCTCCTCCTCCTCCCTCTTCTGTTTAGGGTCCCCCTGGTCCAAATGGCCCACCTGGAAAAGATGGTACAAGTGGTTACCCAGGTCCCATCGGCCCTCCAGGTCCTCGTGGAAGCAGAGGTGAATCTGGCGCTCCGGTAAGGGAATCAGCACTCTTTAAGATGATGAAAAGTGAGAAGCATCGTCTTGAAAGCTAGTCTCCATACCCTCTGGGAGCCTAGCACAAGACTTGACAAGAAGGGAGATCAAGTTTGGGCCCAAAGGGATCTGAACAGAGCTTCTCGATAAAGAGTGGCAAAAATAAAAGCTGCAGAGTTTAGCCTGACCATGCTGAATTTCAGGCAAATGGCTTTTCCTTATGAGAGCTGTACCTGAGCCACAGTTATGGTACCCAATCCTGAGTGTGGGAAGTAGGTGGCACTAAACAGACAGCTTCCGCACTACAACTGGCCACATGCACAGCCAGTTACAATGAAAGTGAAGGTGTCTATCCAGCTGGCCTCACTATTCAGATTTATTCAGATTTGTTGCTCACAAAGCTCAAGCTGAGTGATAGAAGGTTCTTGCGTATTTCATAGGTATGATGATAAAATAGAAGGATTAATAGAATAAAATAAAATAAATAGACAATGATTATTATATCTGCTGTTTCTATTGGGTGACTGTACGTTTCCGAGCACAAGTCAAAGTGTTGGTGCTGACCTTTAAAGCCCTAAATGGCCTCAGTCCAGTATACCTGAAGGAGCGTCTCCACCCCCATCGTTCTGCCCAGACACTGAGGTCCAGCTCCAAGGGCCTTCTGGTGGTTCCCTCGCTGCAAGAAGCCAAGTTACAGGGAACCAGGCAGAGGGCCTTCTTGGTAGTGGCACCCGCCCTGTGGAACGCCCTCTCACCAGATGTCAAAGAGAAAAACAACTACCAGACTTTTAGAAGACATCTGAAGGCAGCCCTGTTTAGGGAAGCTTTTAATAGGTTATTGTATTTTAATATTCTGTTGGAAGCTGCCTAGAGTGGCTGGAGAAACCCAGCCAGATGGGCAGGGTATAAATAATAAATTATTATTATTATTATTATTATTATTATTATTATTATTATTATTATTATTATTATTTAACAAGGCACAGTTATGGACTGAAATATCACTGGGGAGAGGACTAGTCTGAAACCTTTCCTATCTAAATAGTCCAGTGTCATGTGGTTAGTGGAATAGGGGAACTAAGCTAGTCCCCTAAATGTTCCCAGTAAATAAGAGTATTAAAGCATTAAAGCCTAGTACCTTCTTTCCAAAGCCTGGAAAGCTTCTGCCTGGTTTAGGGAGGGAGGTATAACACTCATCCCCCCCCCTCAATAGCCTTCACAAGCTGGCCCTAACTGTTCAACTATTAAAATTTCACCACGCGCCACTGAAATAGCCACATACAAGACCAGATCAAAGATAAGCTTGACCAAAGGATAAATATTTAGTCCAACCCTATGTGGAGATTTTGAGCCTGGTGTCTTGCAGCATAAGGCTAAAAGTGCCAGTAACACTGACTGGTCCTTTTCTTTGAGTGTACAGATGAACTAATGTACATGTGCATTTTTGAGTTATGGGCGGGGCTTGTTTTATTTTCTAGGGTCCTGCGGGTCATGGTGGTCCTCCAGGGCCTCCTGGTCAACCTGGAGCTCCTGGTCCATGCTGCGGAGGTGGTGGCCCAGAGAACCTTGAAAAAGGACCATCCTACTACAGAGACCAGCCAGATGAGGACAAAATAGCCATGAGCGATATTTTAACTTCGCTGAAGTCAATCAACAACCAAATCGAAAACATCGTTAGCCCCGATGGCTCACGGAAGAACCCAGCTCGGAATTGCAGAGATCTGAAGTTCTGCCATCCTGAACTTAAGAGTGGTATGTTCATTTCTGTTCTGATCCAGGTCATAGAGAAGTCAGTGAGAAATATGCAGTCTCAAGAAAAGAACCGGGCATCGCGAGGGACACAGAACTGCCCCATAGATCTCTTTTCCCTCTCTTTCTGGTAAAGACTAGTAATATAAAATGTGGTGCTCTTTTGGTACACTATGCATTTCTTAATCAATGACAGCAAATGATGATGATGATGATGATGATGATGATGATGATGATGATAATAATAATATCTCTATTGTCATTGCCCCCTTCGGGGACAACGAAATTACTTGACTGCTCCATAAAAACACTAATTAAACAATGCAGTATAATACAGCAAGGGAGATTAGATGACTTTCAAAGTCCGGGCTTCCCATTCAGGGCCGAGATCGCTCTGGAGAAGAAGCTGTTCTTAAGACGGCTCATTCTTGTCTTCATCGTCCTGTATCTCCGTCCCGACGGCAAGAGCTCGAAGAGACAGTGACCAGGATGCGATGGATCTTTTACTATGTCCAATACCTTCCTATGGCACCTTGTGGCATAAATCTGCTCTAAGGTGGAGAGTGGGCAGCCAACAATGCTCTCTGCTGCCTTAACAACCCTGCACAACCCCACCCTGTCCTGGGTAGTACAGCTTCCGTACCACACACATAAGCCATAAGTGAGCACGCTCTCAATGGCACAGTGATAGAAGGCAAGCAGCAGTTTCAAATGATGCTGCACAATGTAATGCTCAATGTAATCATATTATATATTTCCATGAAGAGGGGAGAAGGAGGGATCGACTAGTGGCTGATTCCTGCACTTAGCCACAACAGGAGGCAATGAACTACATTAGCTCCAAGTCTGGAATAGTTTCAGGGCTGGATTGCAGGCAAATTGTGGAAATAATAGGGCTTGGGATCCTATAACTATACTATATAACTATAACCTATAACTTTAATGTTTGATGTTTTATTCTGTTTCTGTATATGCTGGAAACTGCCCAGAGTGGCTAGGGCAACCCAGTCAGATTGGCGGGGTATTATTATTATTATTATTATTATTATTATTATTATTATTATTACCAAAGTGCTTGATGTGCCTGATAATGAAGAAATGTGTCAGGGGAATGTGTAGCTGTTATTCAGTTAAATTAGACTTTGAAGGAAGTGTAAAGATTAACAGTACTAAATATGACCCAGCAAACGTTAAGAGCATACAAGTGTAGAGTAATATTATCATTTAGTTTTGTATTCTTCCCAAAGTAACCCCACAAGGCAGCAGAAGCCTTTGGCATCCAGCGTAAGGAAGAATCTAATCCCAGGTTAAAGAATGGCCTTTTGCTTTGTCACTTTAGGGGAGTACTGGATTGATCCCAACCAAGGTTGCAAATTGGACGCCATTAAAGTATACTGCAATATGGAAACTGGGGAGACGTGCATCAGTGCTAATCCTATGAGTGTTCCAAAGAAGAACTGGTGGACAAGCCCAGGACCCGAAAAGAAACATATTTGGTTTGGAGAGTCTATGAATGGAGGCTTCCAGGTAACAAGAACGATGCGTCTCCAGCCCTATCATTCAGCCCGGACACTGATGTCCAGCTCCAAGGGCCTTCTGCCCTGTGGAACACCCTCCCATCAGATATCAAGGAGATAAACAACTATCTGACTTTTAGAAGGCATCTGAAGGCAACCCTGTTTAGGGAAGTTTTTAATGTTTGATGCTTTATCGTGTTTTTAATATTCTGTTGGGAGCCACCCAGAGTGGCTGGGGAAACCCAGCCAGATGGACAGGGTATAAATTGTTGTTGTTGTTATCATTAATATTATTAATATTATTAATATTTGGTCAAGCAAACCTTGACTTGAGTGTGTAATTAAATTGCTTCTCAAGAAAGAAGCAACTCTGGATCCATTTCTAATTGAATGAAAAACATAATTGTCTTCTCTCCCAACTACCATAGCAACTTTCATGGCTCTTGCCATTTTTATCAGATGTTTCTTGCATTGCTAATGCTGATTTTTTAAAAATATTTTAAACTATAATGTAACGTGCATGGATATCTATATATATTTCCAAATTTATACGCTTGAATTTAAAAGGGGGATGTACTGGGGGAAGGCATTGATTGGAAAGACCCCCCCCCACCCAAAAAAATAATAATAATCAGGAAACAACCTTTGCCAGCTCTGGAGCTGGTATCTTTTCTTCACTTTTATTTCCTCTCCATTGTTTCCAATGGTGGTGATGGGGTGGTGGTCTTTAAAAACTGGGGAAAACTCTTCCAACCTCACGGCAAGAGCCTAGCATGTCTTTGGTTTTGGTGCACAGACTGCCTTTGCAGTCTACAACAGTCTACAACAAACAAGCCTTTTGTGTTTGCCCCATAGTTCAGCTACGGAGACCCAGATCTCCCAGAAGAAGTTGCAGATGTTCAGCTGGCCTTCCTCAGAATTCTTTCTAGCCGAGCGTCTCAGAATATCACCTATCACTGCAAAAACAGTATAGCTTACATGGACGAGGCCAGCGGGAATGTGAAGAGAGCCCTGAAGATGATGAGTTCTACTGACAGCGAAATCAAGGCGGAAGGAAACAGCAAGTTCACATACACTGTCCTGGAAGATGGCTGTACTGTAAGTAAACATTGCAAAACAAAATTGAGATTCGGTTCATTGTTCCATTATGAAATTTCAGTTTTGCAAACCTCCTATTCTCACTCCTAATCTTGTGCATTTTAAAGAGCCTTAAATTTGTAGTTATATCTTTCGACTGGATTTTATAGTGCAGAAGAACTTTAGCATTTTCCCTAGCTGACTATAGAGGGGCCGATCACAAGAGTGAGAAGTGGAACAGGAAAGTAAAACTTTGGGGCAATGCTTACTAGCAGGGTGGTGGAAACTTTGATTCAAGCTTCCACACATATAGTTACGTACAGACATCTCATCCTCTTCACTGGATGACCAGTGACCAGTGACCAGTGAGCTACTCCCAGCTCAGATTGGACTGATGAATAAGGCTATCAATGGGAATACCAAGGCTATCAATGGCTGCAAGTCAGGATGGTTGTGTGCTACTTCCTTTATCAAAGGCAGTATGCTCTGAATTCTACTTGCTGCTGATTAATACTACTGCTAATAATAATAATAATATGCATTTTATCCCTCACATATGACTCAGAGGTCTGGGGAGGAGAATCATGATGGGTCGTTCATGCTTCCTCCTTCACCATGGAAGAGCCTGATAGATATTAATCCAAAGTGTCGCTAATCAAACCTTTTTAAAAGCACTTTCTGCTTTGCATTTCACAGAAACACACTGATGAATGGGGTCGAACCGTCTTTGAGTACAGAACACGCAAGACAATGCGGTTGCCGGTGATAGATATTGCACCCTTCGACATCGGCGCTCCCAATCAAGAATTTGGTGTGGACATTGGCCCGGTTTGCTTCTTATAAACCCGAGAATCATGCTCATTCCGAACCCCAACAAACAAATTCACACTCCCATCTTTGCTCTTCTTGTCTTAACCTTGTCAGCTATTAAGAGTCAAATCAACTGTATCCCAGTTATTTATTTGCAAAAAAATTCTGGAGAGAGGGAGGAAAGAGATAAATTGAGATAAAAAATACCATTTTCTTATTTTGCTCTTTACACGACATGCAACAAAATCCCTTCTGCTGTTTCTTTCACCAAAATTGGAAAAAAACCCTTCCAACAGTATCTCCATGGTGCTACATTACAACCTCAACACTCAGTACAGCGAAACTGTAATTATAATTGAATGCTTGCCCACCAATCAAGCACTGACGGATTCCAGCATCCAAGTTTGCCCTCCAATATAAGATGCAGTTCATAAAGCTAGAGAGAATTCCCCGTTTCAACTACCTCAACATGGACAGAAACTGGGATGAGTTTGATGATTCACACCAAGAGAACCAACTCAAAAGATGTTGGAACCAATGAATACATCTGGTCAGGTGGTTGTGTTTCTGTACTGATTATTGATGAACAGAGTACAGTCCATCTGAAGAAGTGAATGCCCCTAGTGTCAACAGACTAATATAATTTTATTGCTGGACTGCATTGTGTGATTTTTTTTTTTGATTTTTTTTACCGGGTGCTCCTATACTTTCCTGTCATTGCTGGTCAAGACCACTAAAATTAGGGAAGTGTAAAAAGATTAATGTGATGGTGCTAGTTGTGTGATTTTTTTCCACTCCTAAATCTGCAAGCCAGGTTTATTGGCTTGCGTTAAAACATCAAGGCTTGACAACAATTGTAAATGTCTCTCATCAAAAGTCGTATCGTCGGTAGGCCATTGCTGAGGGCTTTTCTTCCTTCCCTCTGTAAAAGTCAATAAAGATGCAAAATCGTGAGCTTCTTTTGTCACATTAACACATTTATAGTGTTGGAGGTTAACCATCTTTGTAAGCTTTTATATGGTTGTTGGTCTTTTCCTTACAGAGACACATAATAAAATATTGTAATAAAACTCTAGCATTGCCGTTTATGTGTTTTGCTAGATAAATCTCTTTCTGGAGGTTTCATCAACAGTGAATTTAGCATAGTGATCATTTATTTCTTCAGTGCCATCCAGGTCAATGGCATTTTACAGAGGAGCACGGCAAATTAGCCAAGAAGGAATTTTACAATCTACATTTCAACTGAGGAGCGGGATGGAGCAGAGGGAGAATAGAGGGGGCTGACAGGGAGCAAATGCAGCTTCATGTATTTAGCAGGGCCGTCTTACCCATAGGTGCTAGGGGTGCGGGGCACCCGGGCGCCGGGCTCTCAGGGGCGCCAGGCCAAGAGTCCAGGGCCCGAGAGTTGAGTCCGGGGAAGAGCCCGCCCATTGGTCAGAGCTCCACAGCGGGCTCTGCTGCTGCGGGAGGCTCTACGCCGTGAGTTCAGGGGCGACCGAGCCAGCGAGACACTGAGGCGGCCGGCTGCCTCCGCCCTCCTGCATGCCTGGGACTGGGCAACTGGGAGGGGCGTTGAGCGGATCTTTGCACCCTGGCACCGCATATGCTTAAGACAGCCCTGGTATTTAGATATCATTTGGCTAAAGATGGGAGCAGATAACGGCCAAAGGGGAGGGAGTTGAAGGGAAGCGTTATCGTTGTTCTTGAAAAAGAACATAATTCTTGCAGGCTTAAAAACATTCAGCTGCCAGTTGGCACAATTTCCTTTCAAAGGAATATATTTTGTGTTGAGGCAGGTGCTACACTACCTAGATCAGCCTTTCCCAACCTGATACACTCCAAATGTCTTGAGCTCCAACTTCCATCAGTGATAGCCAGCACAGGCTGCGACTGCGAGGGAGCTTCCCATGGCCTCTCCATGGCCTCCACTGATGGCCTCCTTCTTTGGGCAGCTCATAGTGGCTGCTGGAGAGTGAACAAGGAGGAGGGGAGGCAACAACCACCAAGACCAAGCCTCATATGACACGCCAGCTCCAAGAGGCAGGCAGAGGGCAGGGCCAGCCTTGGAAGGAAGAAAGGGGAATCAGAGCACAAGGAGTCTGAATTTCTTTTCAATTTCTTTTTTCAATACATTTTATTTGTTTTACTAATAAAGAGTACAAATAAACACACATCAATAAAGTCATACTGAATCTCAAGACTTCCCCCATCCCATCCATGGAGTCTTATTTTGAACATCTACAACTGCACATTAGTCCGTACTCCAGTTTTTTTAATATCAAACCATATTGTCCATAATGCTTTTTACACTACAAGTGAGTCAAAATCCTGCTCTTGTTTACCTCTGCTTACAGTGGTCTCCTAAATAACTTACAAATTTTTCCCATTCTTTTATGAAGTTTGTATCCTCTTGGTTTATGAGGTTTCCCATCAGCTTTGCCATCTCGGCATAGTCATGGTTTGCCACTCTTCTCTGCTAGGGACTTTGACATCTTTCCAACTCTGGGCCAATAACATCCATGTGGCTGTTGTTCCATATCTTAATTTCTATTTTAAAAAAAATGCTTTGTGCATCCACGTCTAATCCTGCAGTTATTTACTGCTGTGTTTTTCTTTTTATAAATCTACCAAAGAAAAATAGTACAATACTAGTACAATAGTACAAAAATAGTACAATACAATACAATACATATTAAGGGGTTTCCTTGGGATGGTTGAAAGCATGTGTGCTGTGTCCCGTTGGTGTAGTGGTAGCACCACTCGCCCTTCTTCTGCTAGGAAATGCTCTGCAGGGGGGGAGACAAAATGGGGGGTCTAGTAGGGTCAGTTGGAGGAAGTGATAAATGTCCCTATTTTCATCTGAGAAATGTTGGAGGACATGCATTCATAACACCACCACTTCCTGAGACAGGGCAGGCATCAGTTTTGTGTGGTCCATGCTGTATCATCATGACCCACCTCCATGCCATGGACAACAGGCAGCTACAGATTCTCTCATTTGTCCTTCTGCTGCTGGTGGAGTGAGTGGTGTGCTGGGTGTGGAGACAGAGGAGGTGAGGTGTTGCCTCCACCAACCAAGGAACCAGATGTGGCGGCAGCACCGTGAACAGAACAGAATTTATTAATTTTGGTCACAGACCAGTTCCAGCTCACATACAATATCAGGGAAGTCATAAAACACAATAGGGATACTTTTGAATTTGCAATTGGGTATAACAGGGGCAATACAGATATAGCAGCAGTTAAAAATATATAAGTTAAATCTTAATACTAAAATATAACCTGAAATTGTCACTTAAGGCCTTAGTCATTATGGTAGCACAGCTTGTTCCCTAGAATTTACAGCAGTCGCACAGAATTTGACCACCCTTAGCGTGAACTCTGGATCCCTGTCCTCTACCAGGGATTTTAGACATTGGAGTTTGGACCCATTTGCAGATTTTTGCATAGCAGGGATGATAAATGCAGAGTGTATATCCCCGTAGAAACGACAGCGTAACAAGGCATGAGAGACAGTTTCTACCTCCATCAAGTCACAGGGGCAGACTCGTTCCCCGTATGATTTACCCTCGAATCTCCCCTGCCATAAGGCAGATAGCAGCACATTGAATCTAGCTAGGGTAAACAACCATCTGCATTTAAGTATTTGTAATTTTGACAGATATTTTGCTGAGGTGAACCCTCTCCCATTATCTTTTATTGCTGGGTTTTTATTCATTTCACTCACGTGACACACCATGAATAGAGAAGCTGGAGTAGGAGCAAGCAAGTGCTACTGGTCCGTCAACAAGGCAAGTGCCTGACTATGTGACCAGGTGCCAACAGGCCTGGCCTGAGATACCACACAGTTCTCTCTTTTTTCCAATTTTTTTTATTAATTTCCCACATTTATAACAAAAATAACATTACAAAACACACAACAAATAAAAAACACATTTCAATACAAAAAACTAAACACAAAAACAATTGCTTCTTCAGATACCTAATTTTTATAACACTGTTAACTGACTTCCTCTAATCCCTTCTAACTGAATTTCATTATATCACTTACGTAACAGTTCTTCAAATTCATATTTCTAATAATATTAGAAGATTCTGGAGAGCCAGTGTGGTGTAGTGGCTAGGAGCAATAGACTCGTAATCTGGGGAACCGGGTTCGCTTCCCCGCTCCTCCACATGAAGCTGCTGGGTGACCTTGGGCCAGTCACACTTCTCTGAAGTCTCTTAGTCCCACTCACCTCACAGAGTGTTTGTTGTGGGGGAGAAAGGGAAAGGAGAATGTTAGCCGCTTTGAGACTCCTTCAGGTAGTGATAAAGTAGGATATCAAATCCTAACTTTTCTTCTATTAACTCCTTTCATATACTAACCTCTTCTCCTTCATTAGTACTCTAATCCTTAGTGCTTACTACTACATATTCTTATTCTAATCTCAAACCTAATTGTTACTCCAAGTACATTCTAATTATCTCATATTACAATATTTAGCTAAATATTCTTTAAATTTCTTCCAGTCTTCTTGTGTCTACTCCTCTTTCTGGTCGCAAATTCTTCCACACAGTTCTCATCTTCAACTCAGGCAAAGATTTCTCATAATCCCACAAATCCATCAACACTTTATGAAACTGTTTTAACGTAGCCTATCAATGCAACATACCTTTTGCAATGAAGAGGAGTTTCTTGAGAGAATGAAAACAATTCTTTTATCAATATTCTTCTGCGGTGCTTGGACGGATGCTGCTACACATGGGCACTTGGGAAGGCATCCGTTTATATTGTTTCCACAGCCAACTCCCCTTTCTCCCAAGAATCTACACTGACATATTAACACATGCTCCAGCATTAGGCAGGGTCAGGTCTCTGCCTTGGGCAGCAGAAGCCTCCCAGGTAGCACTCTCATCGGCTCCCCACTGCCCTATCACCCCCACCAGTGATGGAGAAGAGGCGCCGCCATCGACATTGATTTTGGGCAGGTCCGTGTCCATGCTGGGTGAGAGTTCACCTGAAATCGGCGCCAATGGCAGTGGTGCTCCTCCACCAGCGCTAGATGCAGCAGGGGGCTCGGTGGCAGCAAAACGGGTAGTGGTAGCAGCAGCAGCTATAGTGGTGGCGGGACATGTGGCAGTGGCAGGGTAGGGCAGCACTCCTCGTTTCACCTCAAGCAGTGCAAAGGAACGTGCTGCCCCTGGCATGTTAAGGGAGGTTAAGGGAGGTTAAGGGGTGATATGATAGCCATGTTCAAATATATAAAAGGATGTCACATAGAGGAGGGAGAAAGGTTGTTTTCTGCTGCTCCAGAGAAGTGGACACGGAGCAATGGATTCAAACTACAAGAAAGAAGATTCCACCTAAACATTAGGAAGAACTTCCTGACAGTAAGAGCTGTTCGACAGTGGAATTTGCTGCCAAGGAGTGTGGTGGAGTCTCCTACTTTGGAGGTCTTTAAGCAGAGGCTTGACAACCATATGTCAGGAGTGCTCTGATGGTGTTTCCTGCTTGGCAGGGGGTTGGACTCAATGGCCCTTGTGGTCTCTTCCAACTCTATGATTCTATGATTCTATGTTCACACCCTAAAGCAGAGGCAGTTAACCTTTGGCCTTTTAGATGCTGCTGGACTATAGCTTCCATCATCCCTGACTACTGGCCATGTTTGCTAGGTGAGTTGTAACTAGAGAGAGAACTCCTGGTTATTAGGAAGAGTTTCAGAGGGTCCATAGCAAAAGTCATAAATTGTCAGGCTTTGGGGAATCAGCTTCCTCTCCCCCTCTGGCAGTAGAACAGCAGTCACGAAATTAAAAGACGCCTGCTTCTTGGGAGAAAAGCAATGACAAACCTAGACAGCATCTTAAAAAGTAGAGACATCACCTTGCCAACAAAGGTCCGTATAGTAAAAGCTATGATTTTCCCAGTAGTGATGTATGGAAGTGAGAGCTGGACCATAAAGAAGGCCAATCGCCGAAGAATTGATGCTTTTGAATTATGGTGCTGGAGGAGACTCTTGAGAGTCCCATGGACTGCAAGAAGATCCAACCTATCCATTCTTAAAGAAATCAGCCCTGGAAGGACAGATTGTAAAGCTGAGGCTCCAATACTTTGGCCACCTCATGAGAAGAGAAGACTCCCTGGGAAAGACCCTGATGTTGGGAAAGATGGAGGGCACAAGGAGAAGGGGATGACAGAGGATGAGATGGTTGGACAGTGCTCTCGAAGCTATGAACATGAGTTTGACCAAACTGCGGGAGGCAGTGGAAGACAGGAGTGCCTGGCGTGCTCTGGTCCATGGGGTCACGAAGAGTCAGACACAACTAAACGACTAAACAACAACAACAAAGCAGAACAAAGGAAAGGAGTCTTCTTACCAGTTAGAAATCTTTAATGAGCACAGCAAGAGAACAAAGGATTCCTGTCCTAGGAATTGCGGAGCTCCCAATTAAGGGTTCCACCCACTTCCTCCCTAGTCACCCACGTCACTACCACGTTTTGTAACCTGATCTCGTAACCACTGTGCTTTTGGTGCTGCCACCTTATCAGCTCTTCTTGACCTTGGGCTGAGCGGATGAATGTTTTACAGAGACAGTGAATCTGTTAACTCTCTCTCCCAGCACATCTTCTCCTAGCTGTTCCCCATCCAGTATTTCCCAGCTTCTGCCTTCTGAACTATGTCCCTCTGCAAACCGCTATTCCAAATCTATACTGTTCTCCTGCTCCTGGGAAGATTCAGGATCCTGGTCAGAACCAGGGGGAGGGGGAGGCTCCTACCATTCCTCCTCAGTGCATTCCTCCTCAGCATGATCTCTGACATAAATGAGGGCTCCCATCCCCAAAAAGAAAGTTGGTAGAAAGGCTATAAATCCATATAAATCTTCTTACAATGTTTCTTCAAGTTAGATACTCTCTCATAAAAGGGTGTAGGCCTGTGCTAGTAGGCCCAGAACAATGGGGCCAATTGGCACTGTGATCATGCTATATTTCTCATAGGAAGCTGCCTCAAAACAAGTCATTCCATTGGTCCGTCTAGCTCAGTTTCATCTAAACTGACTGGCAGTAGCTTTCAAGGGATTCAAAATGGAGCATATGCCATGGATTGCACCTGAGACCCAGGAGCGCCAGCTTTAGGAGGTGGAGGAGACCGAACTGCCAAGCTGAGCATGACACAGCATCACAGTCAGGCTCCTCCTGAGCGCAAGAGAGGAGGAGCCAAGGCCACTGAAGCTGCGAAGTGCTGGGCAAGACCTCCTCCCAATGACTTGCCTCCTCCTGACGACATGCACATGACACCACTGGCCTCTCCATCTTTGGTCCAAGGTGGCGCCTCTGCTGAAATGCTGCAAAATTCTCCTTTCACACAGGCATGTCTTGCCTTGCATACATACTCCTTTCTAGGTTCTTCACCTGTGGAAAGACATCTTTGGATGCTCGAGGCATGATCTTTCACTTGATAGTGGGCTCAGCGTGAAACCACAAACACTGGCCCAGCGACTTTTCATCTCCATTGTACTGCAGAGTTTACTATAGTGGCTTGCCTGTTCTTTGTGATCCTGATTTCCAGAACAGGGTGAGGCAGGTTACTTGCAATACAACAGGAAGGCAGAACATGGAACTTGCATTATGCTCATCCTCTGTCTAGAAAGATTTTCTCTTTCCCTTCACTAGGCACATTCAGCACAGCTGCACTAGAGTTCAGAAGGGGCTGCTTTTTTATAATTGGGCCTCCATCATTTGAAAGTACCCCACACTACACATCAAAGGGATCCATTACTGAAGCACAACCATTTTAATCAAGGCATTGGATTCTGCAAAACAGAAAAAAGTACTCTCTCTGCCACCACATCAGTCTTGTTACACTGGGTACCAAGGCTTAGAAAGCACAGTTAGATTGAGGTATCATTACTGTTACAGCCTAAATCAGTATTTTAAAACTGTGCCATTTTTGGTGCTTTCCTGATCAGGCCTTATCTATGCCAGTCTGGAACCAGTATAGCAAAACACTATGAGAAAGATAATGCTGTGGGCCTTGGATGTGACAGTTGATTCACCACTTTGCTCCTCTTAGACCACAAAGGGACACGGGTGGTGCTGTGGTCTAAACCACTGAGCCTCTTGGGCTTGCATATCAGAAGGTCTGCAGTTTGAATCCCCATGACAGGGTGAGCTCCCATTGCTCAGTCCCAGCTCCTGCCAACCTTCAGTTCAAAAGCCCACCAGTGCAAGCCAATAAATAGATACCGATGTGGCAGGAAGGTAAATGGAGTTTCCGTGCATTCTGGTTTCCGTCACGGTGTCTGTTGCGCCAGAAGCGGCTTAGTCATGCTGGCCACTTGACTCGGAAAACTGTCTGTGGACAGACACTGGCTCCCTCAGCCTGAAAGTGAGATGAGCGCCGCAACCCCATAGTCACCTTTGACTGGACTTAACCGTCCAGGGCTCCCTTACCTTAGACCTCACTTAGGATTGCTTTGTATATTTCTGTTCTCCCTGTCCATTTGTCATTTCATCGATCCTTGCATTTTCAGAAGCCTGTTGCTACTGAATCATGAATAGGAATTGAACCTAACATTTGACAAGGCAATGTTGTGTAAATACTACAGCAAGTCCTGAAGACTTCTCCCTGGTGGTTACAGAACTGCAAACACAGACTCCAGATCATGTTAGGTCTAATGCTAGGAGTCTCAAAAACAGCCTCTTAAACCGTATAGCCTGTATCTTCTTTGCACTGTTTTTTTTTTTTTTTTTTGCTAGAATGCCCAGTGTGAACCTTCAGATATTTCAGATTATAGCATGTAATGGGTAGGACAATCCTAAGCTATTATCCACCATGCTGGAAGATGTTTGGATGGATAGGAAGTATCCCTCAACAAAGGTTTACCAAGCTCCGCCAGCAGCAGAGAAGCCAACTCCTAGGAGCTGAGGTCCCTTCACCCTCCCCCCATGAAATATTTGAGGGTCTGCCTCAAAGTTAATGGGCATTGCCATTCAAATGGTCTGTGCACCACTGTACTCACCCAAACGGTGGGCATACACTACTGCCAGAGATGTCCCCACCAATGGTAGCCAGTGAGCCCCCTGAAACACGGGTGGGGCACTGAATCAGCATATGATTAACGGGATCTTGTGCAGGCCCTGTTGCTCTCACAGTAGACTTGATCCTGGTCTCTTCACCACATCAGTCTGCAAGATGGTGCGCTGTACAGTTTCCCCCCCCCTGTACACACCTATCTTTCACTCTGGCTCTTATCGGTACAAGGGGTCTGGTGGCCCCCCTCCATCATGCCCTGAAATTGCCAGCCACAGGTTAGGACTGCAGCCTACAGTGGTACCTCGGGTTACATACGCTTCAGGTTACAGACTCCGCTAACCCAGAAATAGTGCTTCAGGTTAAGAACTTTGCTTCAGGATGAGAACAGAAATCGTGCTCCAGCGGCGCGGCGGCAACAGGAGGCCCCATTAGCTAAAGTGGTGCTTCAGGTTAAGAACAGGTTCAGGTTAAGAACGGACCTCCAGAACAAATTAAGTACTTAACCTGAGGTACCACTGCATAAGCACAATTAAAGGTGAAATGCTACAACCACTGATTCGAGAAGTGCAGTTTGCTTTGAATCTTGCACTCTGTTGTGGATTTCCTCCTATAGTGGGTAGGGGTGGAAAAACCTGTCAGTTTGGGTTTCTCATTTTTACAGCCTTCAATTTCAGTTCTCTTCATTTCTACATCCGTTAGAGAAATATTGAGATAGTTTTAAAAATCCTTGAAAAGATTCATCAACATTTTAGTGCAAATTTCCCCTAATAAACCTATTTTTGTATGCAATTTGGCCTAATATACACATTTTTGCAAAGCAATTTCCCACTTAATATAATACAATTTGGAATGTTATTTGCACCAATACATGCATCTCTATGCACAATTTACCCCAGTACATGCATTTTTGTGTGCATTACCTGGCCAAAGAACTGCCTTACAAAATTTGGAGAAATATGAATTCCAAAGGCTGGCTGTATTTCGTTTCACATATTGTTTTGGGACATGCAAGTTAGGAAGGGTCAGGGCTTTAGGGAGAATTCACAGGAACTTAGTTCCGGCACCTCTCAGGTGGGTGCCATTGCCATTGGGAAGTGTTCATGGCGAGTTCCAGCACCTCTTTTTCTAGAAAAATGGCACTGGGAAGGGTTGCCTTTAAATGTGAACCTAATTAAAAAATTTCCCCCTTCTCAAACTTCAGGAGATGTTCATGTGTCTTTCCTGATATATTCCATGTAATTTAAACTGACACACTGATTTTATCACAATATTTTATTCAGCAACAATTTTTAAAAATTGAATTTCCAGAGTTCCAAAGCCAGAGTTGTCAAATCCTGAGTTTCCAGATTTGCATTCAATGGCAATCAATCAGATTGCTTGCCTTTAGTTTTTAAGCACTGTCATAAACATATATAACTAAAAAAAAATTCCCCTTTATAATTTAATTTATAAAATACTTTGGGTGCTACATTAAAAAAAAAAAATCACAGGCAGCATAGTGCACGCTCACTTATCACACACACTTATTACACACACATACACAAAAACAATACAATCCTGTTTTCTTCCACCAGAAATAGATATTGTGAGAAGGACTCTTATAGACAAAGGAAGCCACTACTCAACAAGAAACTTGTATTTAATTAAATGCTTTGCAAAGATACATGAATAAAGCTATGCGTATGGCTTTTCTTTCTTTTTGTGTGTGTTTATTTTCAAAAGAAACAAAACAAGAAACGAGAGAGCATAATTCTTCAAGAAAGGAACGGACCCCTGTATCCACATGCTCTGTGTAAAAAAGATATGCTGATGTACACAGCATTCTGTATATGGTATAACCATAAGGGAGAAAAATGCACAGAATAACATTTTCTCCCGGACACCAGAAAACTAATACTAAATTCTACCAAAAAAAATAAGTTGATGGCAACAGTCTTTTATTTTCTCAGGATTTTACAGACACCATTTTAGCACCATTCCCTTTTTTTAATTAAAAAAAACAAAACCATTTTACTTTATTATATTATATTGCCCTGCCTTATATTGCCCTGCCTATATCCATTCTTGGAATTATAACAGAAGCATAGCACCTTGTTGTATCTAGAACAAACACTAGATTATTAAATGCATCCCAGTTTCTAGAGATGAGGTAGCTCATGCTAAGAAATGATGGACCATTGGCTTGCCCTGATTGATCAAGGCAGTTAAGTCAGAGTTTCCGGTGATGCATGACCAGTTGTTAAGCGAAAGTGTATCTCAGCAACAGTAATTTATATTAATACTTGGTTTTGGGGTTAATATATGGGAATACATGACAACACACATAACTGGGCAATAGACTAGAGGCAGTAGGGAAATCCCGATGTCATGAAGTCATTCGGGAGTTTTGATATTGACCACAATGCAACAAAACTCTATCCACTGACTATAACTTAGAAGAGGTAATTTCCCATTGGGGATTGCTCATTAGACAGGCAACCAACCACCAATCACTGCCCCAATCCCAACCACTGATTTTGAATTGGAGACTTTGGGGGTAAAACATTACCAAACCGTCGACTTATTAACAGTAATTGGAATTATGCATTTAGCTAACTACATTAGGTAGCACGTGTTGTTCTTAATTTTGTAGAATTTGAGCCGTAAGGAATGTGCACACCATCTACTTCAGCTCTCTTCACTGTGTCAGAGTACATAAACGCACGATATGCATTATTCCCTATGATTCCAGAGGATAGCTTTCATCAGAGTGCTTGATGGTTCACAAATGGTGGCCAGGACTGAAAGGGATGTCTATACACACTTGCAAATGGTGGCAAACAGCTTTGTGTTCCCGATTTTGCTGCAGCAGTTGACAAGTCACTGCTTAGCTTTACAGCAGCTTGTTTCTTTCGCAGTAGGAGCCGCTGCCTCGAAATCAGGAAGCAGAGTTTCAGCTGCATCCAGTGCTGATCTCTACTGCATGCATAACTCTTCTTTTGGATCGTATCTGATCAGGGGTCAAACGAAAGCAGAAAGAAGGCTGTTTCACAGATTCAAATTTTTCCAAAAGTTTGAAATGGCTTAGCTTAAGAACGTTGCCCACGAGCTCATGGAAACTTAAGTCCTTTGTTGCACTAAGGATAGACTCTGACATTAATTCCCCCTACTTACATCATGGAAGTGAGACAAAAATGCAAAAGAAGCGAGCCTTTGTAATATCATTGTGGTAAGAAAGCATCTGATGAACGGTTGGCAAGCTTCCAGTGACTTTTGCCAATTGGATGCATCAGAGTTGCATTTAAACATTTGGAAACTGCAGACTCTCACACCTTTTGCCTATTTTCTATGCTGTTTCAGAAGGGCATAAACTAAAGAGACAAGGAAATTAGCCCTGGCAAGATGCGCATGAACACTACTGGAAAGTTAATATCAGTTAAGTAGACATTAACCTTGTCCCAAAACACTTCCAAATGTGTATTGAATACCTACTATGGTTGACTACTGAAATTGGGAGCAAAGCTGAAGCAATGATGTTCTGTTTGCAGAGAGTATACCACACCTTTACAATTCATGGTGCGATTCACTGGAGGAATTGATGGCAACACTGTTAGTAAAATCTCTTGGCAATGTTTCATTGAGCTACCTTGATGTTCAAGAACATTCTACAGTGTGAAATTGCCCAAAGAATATTCTGAACATTCCAAGTTTCGTGACGAAAGTGAAATCTCAGATTGGCTGGGGGAATCCCTCACATGAGCTGGAGGGACAGGAGGAGCTATATGCTAAAGCAAAGTGACCCCAAACTGGAAAGCTAAGTGGGCCCCAGGAGATAGTGAATTTCCTTGAGTTACCAAACCCAGGTGCAGAATTGATAGTGGTGGTGGTGGTGGTGGGGAGCTAAACAGCAAATGAGATGGACTGAAAACCAGGGAGTTGAGGAAATGAGTTGTGGTAAAGTCATGAAGTTGAATGACGGAAGTCCAAGGATAAAGTGGAACATGAGGAAACCTCACACAGGGCAAAGAGGACAGGAGTGGTTTTGTACTATTAGCAAGAAAGAAATGGAAAGGTGAGGGAGCTTTGGAGATGGTGGGCCCAGTGGCCTTAGGGGTCCCTGTGTCTGGAGCCTGAGGGGGCCTCTGTACCTTTAAGAGTTACATAGAAGGGATAATTTGACTTTTCTTCCTTGACCACAGCACTGTGACTTGGCTAATCTAAGGGATCAGTAAAGGCCAATAGGTGGTTCAGGGCAGGGGTCAATTTCACATATTAATTTGAAGTAACTAACCAGTTATTGGTGTACTGGCTTCTTTAAAAAAAATATCAGTGTCATAATCTACAACGCCTCACTGGTGCAGTAGTGAGTTTAACTTGGTGGACAATTGACCGTCTTACATATACCCATCTGTTTAGAGTACTTGCTTCATGTGAATTGCACCCATTTTAAACTGAGCAGAAACCCCATGTATAAATAATAATGACGGTGATGTTTTTCTTTTGTTTTTAATTAAGAAACATGTTAGCTATTTTTGCATCAAAGGGTGGTCATTTGTCCTTCTAAAGTCCTATTACTTCATTAAAAAAGTTGACTTGGGACAATTAAGACTGAAGGTGTGTAAGTCAGTAAAATAAATAACCTAAAGCAGGCCAGGGAATTAGAAAGAACTGTTATATACAATGCTGATTCCAATATCAGCCATTATTTCAAGAGTCTCAGGATTAACTTCACTCAGTCTAAATTCTTGTGTTTTGTTGCTGTTGTTTCCCAATGCTTGTGAATATGTATGTTTCCCCCCCTTTTTTATTTATTTATTGTTTTTTCTTTTTTTCCTTTTTTTACTACACAAAACAAACTGGCCCAATCTCTATTCCAAACTCTTGGTCTGCACTTCCAATGTCCACTGGAGCAATGTCGACTATAGGTAAGCGTGCCACATTCTGTGTTTTGTATTCGAAGACGGTGCTGCCCACGTTCCCATTGCGTTTCTGCAAGAAAAGGAAAACAAGAGAGGAGGGAAATGACTTGAGGCTATTGGTCAGATCCTCTGCAAACCAAGAAGAAAACTAAGCCTACTTAGCCCATAAACATGTGCTATGCTGGGTGCAAGGGATGCGGGTGGCGCAGTGGGTTAAACCACAGAGCCTAGGACTTGCTTATCAGAAGGTTGGTGCTTCGAATCCCTGCGACGGGGTGAGCTCCCATTGCTCGGTCCCTGCTCCTGCCAACCTAGCAATTCGAAAGCACGTCAAAGTGCAAGTAGATAAATAGGTACCACTCCGGCGGGAAGGTAAACGGCGTTTCCATGCGCTGCTCTGGTTCACCAGAAGCGGCTTAGTCATGCTGGCCACATGACCCGGAAGCTGTACACCGGCTCCCTCAGCCAATAATGCGAGGTGAGCGTCGCAACCCCAGAGTCGGTCACGACTGGACCTAATGGTCAAGGGTCCTTTACCTTTACCTATGCTGGGTGCAGTGAAGATTCAGGAAAGGAAGGGGGAAAGAAAGCACTTCTTTGCACAGCGCATAGTTAAACTATGGAGCTCGCTTGCACAGGAGACAGTGACAACCATTAACTTGTCTGGCTCTAAAAAAGAATTGGACACATTCCCGGACAATATGGCTATCAATGGCCGCTAGCCATGTTGATTATGATCTGGCTCCACAGCTGAAGGCAGCAAAGCTTCTGAATACCAGTTGTTGGGAACCTTAGGAGGGGAGATTGTTCTTGTCCTTAGATTCTCCTTGAGGGTTTCTCTGCAGGCATCTGGTTGGTCACTGTGGGAACAGGATACTGGACTAGATGAGCCTTTGGCCTGATCCACCAGACTCTTCTTATGACCAGCTCCAGTGTGTTGCACATAGACGCACCCCCATAGCCCTCCTTAGTTATTACAATCACTACTTATCCGTAGTTCGCAGTAGCTAAATGCGGCCTCCGACAACCGAGGTGGGCTGCAATCTGATACACACGTCCCGAGCTTATAACTGAGAAGACGTGTCCCAAACGGAGTGCCTGCTATTTAGCGTACACAAAAGTCTGGGCGATTATATGCTATGTTAAAGGACAGCCTGGTTTGTGCAGAAGAGCCGCTACAACACACCGGCAACAAAAGAAGGACTATAGAAAAAGAGGTGCCAGAAAGCCACTTCCGAACTGGAGAGGAGGTGGGGTTGCGGGCCCACGCCCTCCCCACGAACGTGGGGGCTGACTCACAGCCCCAGCGAGAATGAGGGAATCCTCGGGCGCGTCATCTCCCCGATCAGCCAATCGGCTGGCCAGGGAGGCGTGGCCTGGGCTACTTAGGGCCGGCGCACCTGATGATTTTCCTCTCTTCTCCGCTTCAGCTGCTCCGGTTTCCCACCCCGCCCACCCTTAGGTTTAGCTCTTTGACATTGCTATGGACTTTGGTTGGTCGTAGGCATTGGTAGGGGTATTGTTATGCAAATGAGGGGGGAAGGAAGCGCCATCACCTTCCCCCAAAGCAAAGGGTAGTCCGGTAAAGGATTCTGGGGGGCGTTGCCCTGTCCGAAGCCTATGGAGGTGTGGGCCTAAGGCACCCCCCCTGAGCGGTGACCCTGGGGGAGCTCCTAGTTGATGTACATCAGCAGCACACACCTCCCCCACTGGTGGTTAACCCTTACCAGCCTTCATGCAATTAGGCTGAAGCCGGTTAGTTGATAGGACCAATGCCTAAGCCAATATCGCTCAATTCGTGCAATCAATAAAGTTGTGGCCTTTTAAGCCCATTAACCTTAATATACCGTGTCCTGTGTCTTTATTTTCCAAGGGGGGAGGGGGACTTGCCACGCAATTCACCATGAGCGCCTCCCTTGTTCTCTTAGAATGGCAACGGCACCCACCTGAAGGGTGCCGGAACTGAGTTCCAGCGAGTTCCAGCTGGAAAACAGCCCTGATTATAACTCAGTGATAGAGCACTTTCCCCCCAAAAGGTTTAATCCCTGGGGGATTAAATCCCTGGGGGAGAGGGAGACAATTTTCTGAAATTGCCGGTCAGTGTAAACAATACAGTCGTATCTTGGTTTTCGAACAGCTTAGTTCTCGGATGTTTTGGCTCCCGAACGCCACAAACCCGGAAGTGACTGCTCCGGCTTGCAAACTATTTTTGGAAGCCGATCGTCTGATGGGGCTTCCACGGCTTCCGATTGGCTGCAGGAACTTCCAGCAGCCAATCGGAAGCCGCACTTTGGTTTCTGAATGTTTTGGAAGTCAACCGGACTTCCGGAAGTGATCCCGTTTGACTTCCAAGGTGTGACTGTACTGAGCTAGATGAAGGAAAGGACTGACTTTGTATAAAGCTGCTCCCTGTGTTCCTATATTTAGCTGGCTCTTGGCAGGCAGATAAAATTGCCAGTTCATACCATATATAGAAGCTGCTATGGGCCTTTGTTGTGTGTAGCATCATTGTGACTGTCCAAGGTATGTTGAGCATTCCCTTCCACTCAACTGCCATCTGGCTGTGATGACCAATTAATTGCACAGGGCCTTCACTGTGACTGGAAATTACACAGTGCAACTGGTTGTGGTATCATTTGCCCCCCTGCATTGTAAATTCTGATTTCAAAACCCAATGCTGTGGGGATATTCTCTTGCTGAGAGAAGCTTGTAGTAAAATCCTGTTTTGCTTCATGTCTCATTAGGAATGCCCAGTGCTGAAAATGCAAAACAAAGAAACCCGCCAACTTACGCTGCAGCTGTCTTGAAGGACAGTGTATCTAAAGCGGCTGTTTCCTTCAGCTTTAATCTCAAGGTCATTAGCTGCCTTCAGGACCACAGCTTTCTTCAGGTTCTTGGCTTGGTCATCCATGTACCCTATGCTGTTCTTGCAAAGGTAGGTGATATTCTGAGAAGCTTCTTTGGACAGCAAACGGAGGAAAGTCATTTGAGTGACAGCAGTGTTGGGTGACTCACTATCTCCGTAGACAAACTGCAGAGGTATGAAGAAGTGAAAACTCATTTACACAACTCTAGATAATATCTCCTCTTCTCCCCTAAATCCATGCAATTCAGTTGAAGTATAACTGAAACAGCTTGCTACACAGTATAAGGAATTTTAATTTAATATCTGAAAGACTGTCTCCTTCCTCCCCTCCTTCTTGGGTGCTGAAATTGGCAGAGGAGGACCTCTTAGTAGTTCCACTGCTCTCAGAAGTTTGGGGAGGTGTGGTGGCCCAGGAGAAGACATTTATCCATGGTGGCCTCTAAGGTGAGGTGTGTTTTTATGCTGGCATTTGATTCTGCTTTGCTGCAATTTGTTACTCCTGTACATTACAAAATTGCTTTTGTCATTCTAATTCGCAAGCAAAACTGAGAGCTTTGGCTGCCAAATTGCCAATAATCAATCTAATACATAAAATACATGATATATTAAAAACCAGACATATTAATAACTAAATGTGCTTATATTTTTCAACTCACCTAGATTTATAATACTATTTTCATTATGGATTACATTTCTAAAAACCTCCAAAAGACAACGATGAGGTGAATACCCCCCCCCAAAAAAAGTAACTTTAATTACCTGTGAACCTCTATTCATATCAAGTCCATACCATACGGGCTTTAGGTCAGATGATCTACTAGTCCACCACGTTTTACGTGGGATGCTAGCTGGGTTGGCAGGTATACACGATTCTCCTGTTTCCAAATTGCAGAATACTTTGATAGCATCTTCCACACAACCCTGATTAGGATCAATCCAATATTCTCCTGCAAAGATCAAACAGGAAAGTTTAAAGCAAGACAAACCAGCAATTACTGGTCCAGGTAAGGTCCAGTGACTAGGTCATAATTATCGCACACAGGTTTCTTCCAGTAAAAGTATACAATGGCGTAAACCAGTTTTGTAAGGCAACAAGCAAATGCGTAGACGTCTGGAAGTAAACACCACTGAACAAAGTAGGACTTGTTTCCAAGTAAGTATGCTTAGGACCATACTACAATTCTTCTGGTTCAATATCATCCATTCAAAAATGAGTCATGCAGTGGTAATGTAACAAATTAATATGGGGCATCTTTAGAGAAGGGGTGGAAAGAGAATTCAACAGTCAGCGGAAGGAAGGGAAAAAGCTCCGTATACAAAAACCTGAGAACAGTTGAACTAATCCTCAAACACTACATTCACGTTGCCAGCACTTCAATCTCGGGACAGGTTAAATTGGTGTTATATACCATGTTGCCGTTTTATTTTTATTTTTATCATTAATTGAATTTATATACCGCCCTATACCTGGAGGTCTCAAGGCAGTTCACATAAAAAGATCACAGTACAGTTGTACCTCGGGTTAAGAACTTAATTTGTTCTGGAGGTCCGTTCTTAACCTGAAACTGTTCTTAACCTGAGGTACCACTTTAGCTAATGGGGCCTCCCGCTGCTGCTGCACAATTTCTGTTCTCATCCTGAGGTAAAGTTCTTAATCTGAGGTACTGTTTCTGGGTTAGCGGAGTCTGTAACCTGAAGCGTCTGTAACCTGAAGCGTCGGTAACCCGAAGCACCACTGTATATAAAATAAAAATAAAAGCAATAACCCAATAATAGCCCCCACCCAAAAAAAGAACCACATTTTAAAAGGGTATGGGATGTTGATCAGGTCAACCAAAGGCCTGGTTAAAAAGGAATGTTTTTGCCTGGCACCTAAAGGTGTACAGTGGTACCTCGAGTTACATACGCTTCAGGTTACAGACTCTGCTAACCCAGAAATAGTGCTTCAGGTTAAGAACTTTGCTTCAGGATGAGAACCTCCAGACCTTTTCAGGTGATATTTGAATACGGCTGCATAAAGTTTAATATTTATGGGCTTGGATCTCAATTTAGTCTCCCACAAACTCAAAGGTTCTTTCCACCCATGGAAGACTCTTGAATTTTGCAGCTCCTTCCACTGTTCCAGAGGCTGCCACAGTCCAAGGAAACAGATTTTCGTAGGGTTCGAAGGCTTGCAGTGGGGAAGAAGAATTGGTGAGAGTCACCTCTCCCCTCCCATCTGGCAGTGGAAGGAAAGTCATGAGCCAGGTCATTTTATTATATTTAGTCATTCTTATAAGCTTATTCCACTCTGAAGACTCTAGGACAGAGCTTTCCAAACTGTGTGTTGTGACATGTTACTGTGTCGGCTGCAGTGTGCAGGTGTGTCGCTGGGAAGGGGTTAGTTTACCTCCAGTTTGCCAGTAAAACGGAATTACTGTGTTGTGAAATGTTGCATGTCTAAAAAGTATGTCACCAACATGAAAAGTTTGAAAAGCTCTGCTCTAGGAGGTTGCAAGAGATTTGGCTGAAATATTTGATAACTCCATCACGGTTAACCAGTTTTTCTTAATTTGTGTTGATAAGTTCAAGGGGAAATCGTTTTTCTTGGAAACTGTGTTAAATCACTCCAGCAGATATTGTTGAGGGTTTTTTCTTTTTAGATGAAGAGATATGAGGCGAACTGCAATTTTTGCTGTTCTCATCTTCTCTAGCAATTCTTAGACATTCTTGTCTTATGGACCACAATTCTGGCTTGCTTCCTCATTGAGAGCCAGTCTGGTGTAGTGGTTAAGAGTGATAGGCTTGTAATCTGGGGAACCGGGTTCGAGTCTCCGCTCCTCCACATGCAGCTGCTGGGTGACCTTGGGCCAGTCACACTTCTCTGAAGTCTCTCAGCCCCACTCACCTCACAGAGTGTTTGTTGTGGGGGAGGAAGGGAAAGGAGAATGTGAGCCGCTTTGAGACTCCTTAAGGGGAGTGATAAAGCGGGGTATCAAATCCAGACTCCTCCATTGCAGATCACCACATTTTCTTATGTCATGGCTCCCATATGAAAGACTAATTAAAACCCAGTTTCTTCTACACTCTGACACAGATGTACTGAACATGTAGGGTAAAGAGAAAGAGGATCAGTTGCTACATAGCAGATAGACATTGCTATGGTGGTGCTTCTAAGACCTAAGAACATTCAGTGCTGTGGCAGACTGCAGAAGTTTTAAGTCTACATCAGTTGATACATGCGGCAGCTAGACTGGTGACTGAGAGCGGCCGCCGAGACCATATAACACCGGTCTTGAAAGACCTACACTGGCTCCCAGTACGTTTCTGAGCACAATTCAAAGTGTTGGTGGTGACCTTTAAAGCCCTAAACAGCCTCGGTCCAGTATACCTGAAGGAGCGTCTCCACCCCCATTGTTCTGCCCGGACACTGAGGTCCAGTGCTGAGAGCCTTCTGGCGGTTCCCTCACTGTGAGAAACTAAGTTACAGGGAACCAGGCCTTCTCAGTAGTGGCACCCACCCTGTGTAACACCCTCCCACCAGATGTCAAAGAGAAAAACAACTACCAGACTTTTAGAAGACATCTGAAGGCAGCCCTGTTTAGGGAAGCTTTTAATGTTTAATAGGTTATTGTATTTTAATATTCTGTTGGAAGCTGCCCAGAGTGGCTGGGGGAACCCAGCCAGATGGGCGGGGTATAAATAATAAATTATTATTATATTATTATTATATTTGCCTTCATCAACAGTGACTCTGACAGCCGACATACATACATACATACATACATACATACATACATACATAGACAAACAAACACGTACCACTCTTCTTGGATGGATGACACAGCCTCAGGTCATCACAGGTGCGGGCTGGATGTTTCTTAGATCCATCAGGGCTACGCATGGTTTCAATCTGACTACTCAGCGACTTCAGTGTGGCATGGACTCCCGGGTCTGTTTTATTGTTGTCATCTGGGGCAGCTTCGTCTTCTGTGAATTCTGGCAGTGGATCGTGCATCATATCGTCATAATGTCCCATGATGTCCCCAAGTGCAGCAGTGAGATGGCCTGGAGGACCAGGGGGACCTGGGGGACCAGGGTCACCTGGTGGACCCTAAAGGTAAAAGTAGTGAGAGAGACCAGACTCCTGATGACTCAGTGAAATGCCTGGGGCACAAGCTATGAAGGGACAGCATTCTAGCCGCCGAGACCATATAACACCGGTCTTGAAAGACCTACATTGGCTCCCAGTACGTTTCCGAGCACAATTCAAAGTGTTGGTGCTGACCTTTAAAGCCCTCAACGGCCTCGGTCCAGTATACCTGAAGGAGCGTCTCCACCTCCATCGTTCTGCCCGGACACTGAGGTCCAGAACTGAGGGCCTTCTGGCGGTTCCCTCACTGCGAGAAGCCAAGTTACAGGGAACCAGGCAGAGGGCCTTCTCGGTAGTGGCACCCGCCCTGCGGGACGCCCTCCCACCAGATGTCAAAGAGAACAACTACTACCAGACTTTTAGAAGACATCTGAAGGCAGCCCTTTTAATGTTTGATGTATCACAGTATTTTAATATTCCTTTGGAAGCCGCCCAGAGTGGCTGGGGAAACCCAGCCAGATGGGCGGGGTATAAATAATAAATTATTATTATTATAGCTAAATTGCTAAACAACACCTGGGTGTGTTGATCTGGCATGCCCAACTGCAATGGATTTGCGAGTAATGGAGGAGGGATGATTGCATTGTCCCAGCAAGAAAACACTACAGTTACAGCTGAGCAACAACTGGACAAATACTTTGACACAGGATGGTGGTCTGAAGACCATCTAATCCTACGCAACATGGCCATGCTGCCTGGGGCGATGGAAGTTGTAGCCCCAGACGTCTGGAGAACAGCAGGTCGGGAAAGACTGCTATACAATGTGCAGTGAACACTTAACTGGGAATAAGTCCCATTAAATTCAAAGAGTTGATCGGGCATGTAGAAGATTGTGCTGTCAATTAATGAACTCACTTTTCTGCCATAAGCACTCAAAGCAGTTTGTAACAAATCAATCTAATTTCATCTGGTGCTAATCAATCTAATTTCAACACAGTGCTGTTAAACACTGTTGAAATCGATCTAATTTCCGTTTTTCTTTTTTTGACATAAATAAACAAGAATAAATAAATAAATAATAAAAATGTATACCCCACCACTGAGACCATTCCATTGTAACTATCCAACCTCCCAAAATTTCAACACCTCTTGCGATAGTTTGGCCCCTTTCCATTTTAACAGTACAAATTCTACAAACACCCTCCATATCTCCTCAGAATCATTTCTCCTGCATATTCACCATCTTACCTTAATGACCCATGTTAATTTATCATGACAGTAGTACCTCTGGTTACGTACTTAATCCGTTCCGGAGGTCCGTTCTTAACCTGAAACTGTTCTTAACCTGAAGCACCACTTTAGCTAATGGGGCCTCCCGCTGCCACCGCCGCGCGATTTCTGTTCTCATCCTGAAGCAAAGTTCTAAACGCAAGGTACTATTTCTGGGTTAGCGGAGTCTGTAACCTGAAGCATATGTAACCTGAAGCGTATGTAACCCGAGGTACCACTGTAATAGCTATATCCCACAAAATTGATCTAATTTCAACACAGCGCATCCTTTTTTTCGCTAATCTCCTCCTTTGGAAATTAAGTAGAGAGTCGCTTGCCCTCCAAAGCAACAAAATTCCCAGTAGTAAAATTACTACCAATAGCTATCTTATTTTTTGCACCAGTAGTAAATGCTGTACAAACTGATACAGCCCCAAGGCACCGCCACCCTCCCTAAATTTCCCATTGTTTACCTCAGGTCCTGCTTCTCCTAAATTTCCTCTTACACCAGGAGGTCCAACTGGCCCATGCGGTCCAGGATTTCCTTCTTTACCTGAAGGCCCAACTGGACCTGGAGGGCCCTGCATTGGGAAGGAATTTGCACATTAATCACCCACTTCAGCTGAAGAGTTATACTTCTGGTTTTTCCTCCGTCTTATGTACCCCAATCTTATACATTAATCTTAACATTAATGACTCACATTGAATGTAACTGATCTGTAGAAAAGACTCTATAACCTGAAAATGGAGATACTACACATATTTCTGTAATTCCAAGAAAATCTTTAATAAAAACTATTTTTTTAAAAAAAAAGTATCTCTGGACTCAGCTATACAGCTGCAAATAAAACATTTCAAGTGTGTTTTAAGTGCAATATACAATGTGACACTAGATGGCAATAGCGAGCCTTATGGAAAATTCAATGCAAAAAAGCATTTTCAGAATTTTTTTATATATGTGTAGATTCCACCTCTGTATTTTAAGGCACAGATACAGAGCTAAGGCACTGTTTAATTTGGCCTTGCATCTACTTTTTATTCTCCCTTTCTTTAGTTTCATGTTGCATCATATTATATGGTTATTTTTGTTGCTAAAAGAGTCGTGTTGAAAGCTGCCCTGGGAATTTTTTGTTATAGGGCAGCCTACAAATGCTATAAGTAAATAAATAACATCTAACCTGGCATCTAAGCAGGTAGGGCATGAATAACTGAGGGCAGAATCTGTCACACTATCTGTGCTTTGTTCATATGCAAAAAAAAAAAAATGGAATTGTGTTTGCAAGGAACAGGGAGGCAGTGTAAGTGATGCAAGGACATAATGGGAAAATATTGCAAAGAGTGAACTGGGAAACATAACTAAGGGTCATTAAAGATATGCAAATTAGCACACAGGGCACACACCATTTGCTCCATGAATTCCATTCACCTTTGTACACAAAAAAAATCCAAGCATTTCCATAACCTTGAGGGATAGTACCTTGTTATTTGGGATTGAAAATTGAGATCCTCTGCAAGCTAACTTTTTTATTTTGGACAAATCCAAGATTATCTTTGGAAAAGAATAGGACAAATAGCCTCAAGCAATAACCTTGCTTAACGAAAGTACATTGTAATCCCCATGCAAAGTTCATTTACTTTGAAATCAACAAAACACCATCTGCACAACAGCAAACTTTCAACGGGGGGGGGGGGGAATCTAATTGTTTCCATATTGTTTTTCATATCTGGTGTACTCACTCTAGGGCCAAATGGACCTGGAATCCCAGAACTGCCTTGTTCACCGATAGGACCCTGCAGGGAAATAATATGGGTGAGGCATTATTTAAAATAAACATTATGGTAGTGTTGTGAGTTTGGGTGTTAAGATGTGTGCCAGACTCCTCTAATCCCTGGACCCTGCAAGTGTTAGAATTTAATCAAGGCTTAATTCTTGGAATAGCCAGGTTAGCCTCCTGATGAGCTGGTAGCCTGGTACCCTTAAGGGGGAATTAAATTAAGGGGTTAAAACAGTAAATGGATGGAGCCCCCTCCCTCAGCAGATTGAGAGAGCTGGGGGTGCAATGATGTGACTGGGAAGGAAAGCAGCAAGCCGGAGAGAGAGTCAGAAAAATATTTGAGAGCAACATTTGATTTCTGTTTGAAACCTGCGGCTATGAGAGAGAGAAAAGACCCTTTGGGGGTGTTAATGCTGTGAACCCCTCTATCACAGGCTCAGGTTGTATATGTAGGTAAATAAAGCATATATAATATCACCACAGTCTCTGCTGTGCCTCATCCCCAAAGGAAACACGAGCCCTGGGTTTGGGACTTTCGTTTTCACTTGCTTTTAAAAGTGAATGGTTGTTTTGTTATAATCCGCCCTGGGACCTTATGGAAAAGAGTGAGTAGGAAATATTGGGTTTTCTCCAACTAAGTTATACTCAGAGTAAACGCACTGAAAAGAATGGGTTTAAGTTAGTCATGTGAACAGATTTCAGTGGGTCTACACTTTGTTTGACTGAGTTTGGATACTGTTATGTACTGAAGTTCTCACCCTGGGCCAGCAGGGGGATACTGTAGATAGTTCAGGTCCACATATGCAAATAAGGGATCGAAAGTGACGTTCAGTGATTGGATAGCTACAGAAAGTTGTTACAGTTACGTTGTACTGGAGCTCTATATAAGCAGGCTGGCTGAACCCTTCGGTTCAGTTGTGTTCCAGCTTACAAATAAAGAGCTGCTTTGGAGAAATTGCTGCGTCATCTGCTATGTCTACCCACTATTCAACAGATACAATCCCAAATAAATAAATAACGCAGTTCATCATAAGAGGATGCAAAAGCAAAATTGCCTGGAAAATGTTGCCTATTGTGTTATATGCCCAAGCTTGCAAATAGTCACACATCTACCTTCCTGTGGCAAGAGCTTTCCAGGCAAAGAAGAAGAAGAAGAAGATGATGATTTTGATGGGGTGATTGTAAACTAGAAGGGACTTGGTACTCATCTCTTTCAAGTTCTTGATATGGCAAAAGATTTGCATTTTGGGGTTGAGGGCAAGCAGATAAGAAAGAAAAATGTGTTAGTACATTTTATTTGCAAGACACACAGAGGACCCTTTGGAGTGTGGGGATTCTGAAAAGCAAACAGAGTGCACTGCCTACAAGAGGCTCCCTATTAACTGCAGTGAGGAAGGGGAAAACCCTTCTATCAAAAGTAATAGGAAGATCATGCACAGTTGCTCCATATATACAGTGGTATGTGTTATAAGAATTTTAAGGTCTTATATATATAATAAATGTTCATAAATGTACCAACCAAGCATGTACATAGATCAGCAGAGGAAGACCGACCTGAAACCATTTTGACTCCCAAACTGACCAAATGTTTTCTCTGCAAGGAGGGAGGGGGTCAGGGAAACTTCCCATTGTTACAGGAATTTAGTAATCACCATTTCCAAGGGTGACAGACTACCAGGAAAGGCAATCAGATAAGGCATTATCAGATAACCCGACAGACAGGAAAAACAACAACATTCAAATTTCTGTTGTAGATCACCTTTTCTGTGATGTAGGTATGATGTTTGTGGGGGGTGGTCTTGGGTTACACCCCTTCTGTGATGTATGTATGATGTATGGAGGGGTGGTCTTGAGCACCAGGGCAGGGAATTTAAAATGTCTATATAAGGGCAGGCACACCTTTGTTCAGGGTCCTCCTCCTTTCCTGCGTGTGAGGGGAGCACCCTGTTGCAACAGATCAATAAAGATCAGGCTTACTAGCTGCTTTGCTTCTCAATATTCTCTGGTTGGCCTCTGTTATTTTCTCCTACCAATAGGGAACCTGCGTAAGGACTCTATATGGGCTCTTGGATACCCCATAAGGGGAAAAGGGCAGATTTTGTTTACAACATACACAAGTTCCAGATCAGAGATCATAGACAACAATGAAATCTTTGAATAAAAGTTAAGGCAAAAAAAATTGATAAAGACTCACAGGAGGTCCAGGGAGACCTTGAAGACCAGTGAAGCCTCGGTGACCCTTCTGTCCCCTGTCCCCTCGATCTCCGTTGTCCCCTTTGTCACCACGAGGACCTTGTGGACCCTAGAAGTAGGAAGGGGGCAAAGTTAAGCATCATTCATGGATTTTAACTTGAAGGGTAATGCATGAGGCTTAACACTGCACTTAGCACTAGTCAAATGGTGGAAGATTCAGCTTCCATAAGCTTATATTCAACTAATAAATACAAGTACACACCCTGTGTATACTTACTGAACTCACTTTTAATCTACGGTACCTTGGATCTCAAATGCCTTGGCTCCCGAACAATCGAAACCCAGAAGTGAGCGTTCCGGTTTTCGAACGGTTTCCGGAAACCGAACATCTGGCGCGGCTTCCGTGGCTTCAGATTGGCTGCAGGAGCTTCCTGCAGCCAATCAGAAGCTGCGCTTTGGTTTCTGAAAGTTTTGGAAGTCGAACAAACTTCCCAGAATGGATTCCGTTTGACTTCCAAGGTACGACTGTAAAGGCATGAGCTGTTTCAAGGCAGATCCCAAATTGCTTCAGTTCATAAGTAAATTTAGATTAATTTGAAATATTGCAATGGGTTGCTTGCATTAAGTTGGTTGAACCGAAATGCAATGTTATCCCTTTATTTATTTTTTAATAGATGATTTGAAACTGACACTAATTTTGGGAAACAGCTAGAAAGAACTGCAATGGTCTGATATTTTTTCTGCCCTAAATTTAACTCATTTACAGCCAGTTAAAAGTACTCATGTAGGACATACAGGCAAACCTCGTTTTCCAGCACGACCAGAAGGGCCCATCGGACCTCGAGAGCCCTACAGGGAAATGAAAAGTGGTTTCATTAGTTTATTCATGATCAATGCCATTATTTTATCAACTTCATTACCATGTTTGTAGTTCTTTTACATAGTATCTCTATGGTCACCAATGACACTTCATAACGGCAGGCACTATCTGAGCAGAAGAAGAAGAATAAGAAGAGGAGGAGGAGGAGGAGTTTTGGGACTTCAACTCCCATCATCCCTAGTTAACAGGACCAGTGGTCAGGGATAATATTAATATTTATATTAATATTAATAATAAATTTTATTTATACCCCGCCCTCCCCAGCCAAGGCGAGGCTCAGGGCGGCTAACAAGCAATAATAAAAACAAGTTGAATGGATACAACATAAAAACAAGATTAAAATACAACATTAAAATATTGAAACAGTAAAATGCAGCCTCATCACAGGAGGAGAAAGGAAAAAGAAAGAGGGGGAGGGAATCAAATTGACTCCAAGCCAAAGGCCAGGCGGAACAACTCTGTCTTACAGGCCCTGCAGAAAGAAATCAGATCCTGCAGGGCCCTGGTCTCATGAGACAGAGCGTTTCACCAGACCAGTGTTGAGAAAGCCCTGGCTCTGGTTGAGGCTAATCTAACTTCCTTAGGGTCCGGGACCTCTAGGGTGTTGCTATTTATGGACCTTAAGGTCCTCCGTGGGGCATACCAGGAGAGGCGATCCCCTAGGTATGAGGGTCCTAGGCCATGAAGGGCTTTAAAGGTCAAAACCAGCACCTTAAATCTGGCCCTGTACTCCACTGGGAGCCACTGAAGCTGGAAAAGCACTGGGTGACTATGCTCACATGGCAGAGACCCTGTGAGGAGCCTCGCTGCAGCATTCTGCACCCGCTGGAGTTTCTGGGACAGCTTCAAGCGCAGCCCTGCATAGAGCGAATTACAGTAGTCAAGCCTGGAGGTGACCGTCGCATGGATCACTGTGGCCAGGTAGGGGCGGGAAAGGTAAGGGATAATGGGAACTGTAGTCCCCAAACAGCTGGAGGGCCAAGTTTGGCCATGCCTGTCCTAAAGCCTTTCTCCCAAATGAGTACAGTCACAAGGCAGCAGAAGTTTAGGATCAGAGTTTTCCTTCTCCTAAATGAGCTACCTTCCCAGGTTGACGGGCCCCATCTGCCCCTCACTTCCCACTACAGCACATACAGAAACCACCTTCATGGCCATTGGACCCACTACTTGTCTCAATCCACTGGAGCCTGTCTGCACATGCAGAGGAAATCCCTAACTCACCATTGACTACCCTCACCTGGTTTAGCAACCAGTGAAAGCTGTTTCCCGTGGTGTGGCCGCTGTCCCACTCTGACAGCCACAGGTGAGAACTGAGCACAGGGTGGGGACCAAGGGTGGAGAAACTACATACAAAGGCAAAAGGAATTGCCCATACTTACTGGTTCACCCCTTAGTCCTGCATCCCCTGGAGACCCAACTGGCCCTGGAGTGCCTGGAGAACCCACAGAACCAGGAACGCCTGCAGGTCCAGGTTCGCCACGGTCACCCTGCAAGAAGAATTACAAATATTCTCTCGTCTATATGTCACAAATTCATTCTCTGAGTGCCAATCCCTACATAGCTAAAGCAGCACCTTATGCACACAGGGCAGAGGTATTAGCAGGAAGACCAAAATAATTTTAGGGAACAATTCTAAGCAGGGGAGAAGGACTCCTCAAACAGCCCAGTCAGGAATGTGCCCGTTCAATAGCCACAACAGCTACTCACTTTGGGTTCTAGCAAAGCAAACAGCCTAATTTGTCAGCGCCTAAATGATATCAAGCATCAGAACAACTTGAGCACAATAAGGAAATTTTGCCCAAGGTATGAATATTGTCCACCTTCCCATCTCGACTCTCTGGCACCCAATCTGTATAACCCAGCAATTCTAAAACATAGACCAGGCATAGGCAAACTCGGCCCTCCAGATGTTTTGGGACTACAACTCCCCTCATCCCTAGCTAACAGGACCAGTGGTCAGGGATGATGGGAATTGTAGTCTCAAAACATCTGGAGGCCGAGTTTGCCTACGCCTGACATAGACACACTTTTACCCTCACAAGATTGAATGTATTGCCCTGCTGTACTCGAGGGACGATTCCACACAAAAAACACCTATGTCCCTGTGGTTAAGTTTGTTTTCTTGGCTTTCTTATTTGAAGCTCTTAAGCTTTGAAACTGGCTTTTCTTGCAGCAATTCAGAGTTCAGATTGTGATTTAACCCAAAGACATAGAAGACGCCAAAATTTACTGCACAGCTCCATATAATATTGTGCACTATTCTTACCCTTTCTCCAACAGCTCCATCTCGTCCTGGGGTACCATCATT
Source organism: Podarcis liolepis (assembly GCF_965112155.1). Taxonomy (NCBI): domain Eukaryota; kingdom Metazoa; phylum Chordata; class Lepidosauria; order Squamata; family Lacertidae; genus Podarcis; species Podarcis liolepis. Next base: position 119,538,866 of record NC_139554.1, read on the forward strand.
GCCAGCAGGCCCCTACATCAAAAAATAAAGTCAGGTGTTAGCAGTGGCACTGATTATGTCTTAAACAGTGCAGTGTGCATGGGACTTCCCTTGAACACAGTTTGGAAACTGCAACTGAAGTCAGGGCTGTCTTAAGCATATGCGGTGCCGAGGTGCAAAGATCCCGCCCCCTCCAGGTTGCCCAGTCCCAGGCATACAGGAGGGTGGAGCCGGTCGGCTGTCTCGGTGTCTTGCTGACTTGGTTGCTCCCGAACTCGTGGCACAGAGCCGCCCGCAGCAGAAGAGCCCACTGTGGCGCTCCAACCAACAGGCGGGCTCTTCCCCAGACTCAACTCTCAGGCCCCAGACTCTCGGACTGGCGCCCCTGAGAGCCCGGCGCCCGGGTGCCCCGCACCCCTAGCGCCTATGGGTAAGATGGCCCTGACTGAAGTACAAAATTTGCAGGCAGACACATACAAACTCAGCTGCGAGTATTTGCACTTTCAGAATATATTACAGTGGTGCCTCGCAAGACGAAAATAATCCGTTCCGCAAGTCTCTTCGTCTAGCGGTTTTTTCGTCTTGCGAAGCAACCCTATTAGCGGCTTAGCGGCTTAGCGCTATTAGCAGTTTAGCGATTTAGTGGCTATTAAAGGCTTAGCGGCTTAGCGGCTAAAAGGCTAATAGCGGCTTAGCAGCTTAGAAAAAGGGGGGGAGCAAAAAAAATTGGAACACTCACAAGACGTTTTCGTCTTGCAAAGCAAGCCCATAGGGAAATTGTCTAGCGGGTTTTCCGTCTTGCGAGGCATTCGTCTTGCGGGGCACCACTGTACTATAATTCACTTCCCTCAAAACTTCCCTCAAAACACTTCCCAGCTACTGTCACGACCTCAAAAATGACGCAGCAACCAGATCATAATACTGAGACAAGGCATTTCGATCATTTTAAAACAACTACGCAAGCTCTCTGTCCATTACTGAATCCAAATCAAGCTGCCAAGCATAACTAAGGCACTAAATGGCTGGGTATTCCTCAGTTCCCCTACTCTCAAAATTTAGTTAGTTGAAGATCTCTGAAAGATTGTGTCCCCTCAACCTTGGAGCCTTCTTTCCAGGGAGGCATGTCTGCCACCGAGCCTAAGGGTTTTCCATTGCCAGGCAATTTGTGCAGGCCATTAAGCTATTGTATTTTTACAACCCTCTTGCCCCAGATGGTTGTTCTGCTGCTCTGCTTTTACCTTGATATTTTTAGGTATTACTGTTGTTACAAATTATGCACCACTTGGCCTGAGGGGCTTTCAGCTAATTAAATTGTAAACATAAGCTTCTGTGAATTGGGACGCTTAATCAATGCATACATTTACAGTGGGTCCCCCCCCTCAAGAAAAATAGGTACCAGAACTCACCATGAAGTTCTAAATTTGCCGGGCGACTTGGGGCAGCCCTGAACAGATGCCAGCGTAACAATAGAGGTGCTAAAAACTACAACAAGCCGACACCCTAGCTGGTTTGGGGGGTGAGTCGCCCGTGGTTCTGGTGTAGGTTAAATAAATGTGCCCCCACCTCCCTTTTTCTCTTAGATTCATGTGGATGGCTAGGGCAGCTCAGAAGGGCCCTCATGCAAATGTGAATGTGCCTGGCTGGAAAGCTTAAAGCCCGCCACTGCTAGACAGGAGACAAATTGAAGAAAAGGAAATGAGAATTGGCCCTGCGCCATAGCTTGACCAATCGCAGCTAGGAGCAAGGTGGAGTCATAGATCTGAAAAAAGGTGGTCGCACATGTTGGCCAGCTTCCATTTAAAATTGAAATGTTTGTTTTGGACTTCTCAGAAGTACATAAAGGCAAGAAGCGGGTGAGGGGAGCGGCGGACCATAATGGCGCCTGCCTGAGAGGTGCTGGAACTGTGTTCCAGGGCAGCGGCGGAGCATATGCCCCCGCTGCCCAGGGCAGGCACGCTCCCGAGAGGGGCGTGGCATGGAGGGTGCCCTCCCAGGCATGGGATAGCCGCTGAGGTGCCTGGAGTGGTGTGTGAGCCCTGCAGCCGGGGGCGGAGCGAGCCGCCCATGGAGGACAATCGGCATGCCGCCCGCAACTCCCAAGCCTCCCCCGAGCTGTCAAAATGAAGGGGAAAGGGGGGGTGCTGCTGGCAAAGTGGCGCAGCTCCCCTCCCTTACCCCGACGGCTCGGGGTAGGCTTGGGAGTCGCAGGCGGCCAGCGCACCAAATGTCACCCCCCTCCGTGAGGGCACCGAGGGCGCTCCGCTCCCACCGCCCCCACCCACCATCTTCCTACACCCCTGCTCCAGGGCGCTCTGGCTGAAAAATAAGCACTATACCTATATTTCTAATATATTACCGTAGCCTAGAAAAAGCCACTTACCTCTGAACCTGCTTCACCCACCGGGCCATGAGCACCTGGAGGACCTAGTGGCCCAGAAGGTCCTTTGTCTCCTGGTGGTCCTGTTGGGCCTTGTTTTCCTGGTGTGCCCTAGAATGGAAAAAAATATCATGCCTATGGTTAAGGTCACTGAAGACGCATTTTGTGAAACATACAACTCTTTTCACATTGGGGGTAAATCTGAATGAGTATCGGTGCAGCATTAAGAATAACTATCACGTGTGGCCTTCAAATTTTTGTGTTGTTCTACTAAGCGACAAAACAGTGTGGGGGGAACTAACAAAACCCAAATCTTACAGCCTATGGAGAAGAGATTAGGATCACATTTTGCTGATACTCACAGCAGGACCAGGTAGCCCAGGCATACCCCTTTCTCCGCGTTGACCTGGCATACCCACAATGCCTCTCTGGCCAGTAGTTCCAGCAGGGCCTGGAGGACCATCAGGACCCTAGGAGGTAGAAGTGACAAGACAGGAGGGTTGCATTGCAGACTCTAAGATGCATATTTAGCCCAAGTGTACAAGCTTTAGTTTGTTTTAGGGATAAAGGGGAAAAGTACTACCTGTACTATAAAGAGTAGCAACTGGGAAAGATGTCAGAACAAGATGCAAAAATGAAACACCATAATGCCACTAGAAGGCCCCAGTTTTAAATAAGAAAAGAACAGACATGGAAGTTTTCGATCCCATTGTCACGTGTGACTTGTGAGAAATGGTTTGAAGGTACAGTCATACCTCGGGTTACAGATGCGTCAAGTTGCGCATTTTTGGGTTACAGAGACGCTGAAACCCGGAAGTACCGGAACAGGTTACTTTTGGCACTCGCGCATGCGCAGAAGCACTAAATCATGCTTTGCACATGCGCAGAAGCACCGAATCCCAACCCACGCATGTGCAGATGCGGTGCTGCGGGTTGCGAACGTGCCTCCTGCACAGATCACATTCGCAACCCGAGCATCTACTGTAATGTATACTGTAAAAATGGAATGGAATAAACAGCATTTCAATGATGGATGTCTTTTGTACTTCCCTTTAAGCTCATTCCCAAACAGACCTGGGCCATTTGGGTAAAGGCCATGGGAGAACGGACTATACCACTGGGGCTCAAAGTAGGAGTGCCCATGTGTTGCGTGCAAGGCTTGGGAGGAATTATATGTTGGCCAAGATGGGGAAGAAAAATGGGGGAAGCTGCAAGATGTGCAAGATGAGGAGAAAGGGAATTAGGACTGCTGAGGGGAAAGGACTGTAAGTGAGGTCATGAGAGAAGAATGGCAGCCATGGCACAGAAAGGCAGAAACTGACGTATCTTTGTGCCTCCTGGGGATGAGATTTTTGTTTGGTTATAAAATGTTTCTTGCTGTTAATCCTGTTCAAGGAAGCCAAATGACTGGATCTTTCAAACAAAAACAAAACAAAACACATTTTGGAAAGGAAAGCTTTGTTATATCTATTGCAAATAGAAAACCCTCCCCAAGCACCGCTCCAAATTACAGGTTGTCCATCTTCTCCTGAGTCTCCTTTGTCTCCAGGACTGCCAGGTGGACCTGCAGGACCTCGATCTCCTACTCGACCATGAGAGCCAGGATCTCCATGGAGACCGGGAGGACCTTCTTTGCCTGGTTCACCAAGAGGTCCAGCTGGGCCAGGCGCTCCCTAGAAATGAAAGTTTGGGTTAGAACTGAACGCAAAGGAGGGAGCTAGATGTTTTCCACGCGGTCTCCTTTCTAGGCACTAACTAGCTTTTTTAAAAAAATAAAATAAAATGTGTGATTATTTTCAAATTCTACCTAACAGCCTCGATACTGAGCTGTCCCTTTTATTTATTTCACGAACTGGGTGAGGAAATACAGCATATGCTCCCGACACATATTGCTTCTGACTTAGAATTCACTTAAGGGTGGGATAGCATGTTACTTTCAATTTCTCCTCCACACCCATGAGAGGCAGATAACCCCAAATCTAGACATTGGCGAAGCGGTCCAAATTAATTTGAGATGGTTTCTTGCATGAGCAAAACCTTACCCCAGTGGGGTGTTAAAAGTAGATCATGTGCCCTAGTTACAACCAGTTTATAACATTATGCTCTTGCCTTCAAGAAACTCAGAGAAGCATACAAGGCATGTCTTCATTTCACAGCCCTTTATCCTCACAACAACCCCGTGTGTGAGAAAGTCTTAAGCTGTGAAAGGAAGGAAGAGTATAGGTTACCCAGTCTAAATTTAGCACTCAACCCACTTGACTAAACAAAAATGGTAGGGTGTTGTTCAGTGCTAGTCAAACTCAGAATCAACCTATTGAAAGCAAATGATGCTAGATTTGTATTAATAAATTTGCATTAATTTAGAATGTATATTTATACTTGGATTTTTTTTATTAAAAAAACAATCTCCCCAAAAATGTTTCAACTTACGGTAGGTCCCGGGGGCCCTACTCTTCCAGCAGATCCGGGGAATCCGGTAGCACCCTAGAAATAAACAGACACGGACGAGACATGAGACAAGAAAAAATGCACCGTATCTATAAAACAAACATCCATATATCATGCATTTCATTTAATTATCATAAGCAAAACACAAATCAATATCAAGTAAGGCCTAGACATTCCCAATTTTTTTTATTAAATTAAATTATTAAATTAAATTAATAGAAAGCAAATCTACTTACTGGGGGTCCTTTAGTACCACGGCCACCTTTTAGTCCAGGAACCCCAGAAGGACCCTGAATGGAAATGAGAAAACAAAGGAGATATTCAGTTGCTGCAATAGACAGAAACCCTGCATCACCTTTTCCAGTGCTGCTTTTACTTACTGGTGGTCCATGAGACCCTGCAAGACCTTGGGGTCCTGGAGATCCAGCGTCTCCTTTCTGCCCAGGCTCCCCAGGTTCACCTTTCACACCTGGTTGACCATCAGGCCCCTGTAAACACAGACACACAGAAGGAAACACCACGTTAGAGACCTTTGAAAGGTTCCCAGCTTTACATTCTAAACACCAATGGATAGCAAAGTTTATTCATTTATTTAATGCATTTGCATGACATTGGACATACGAAGTTGCTTATTTTTAAACTGCTTTATTTTTCCCTTTCTAAAAATATACACAACATACAACCCCCAGATGCCCACGCCCCCTTTAAAATCAAAAACAAAACTCCTTGCATATACGATGTAAATAATAGTGAAACGCTAAGGCTGCATGTAGTCTGGAATCGATTACATAATTTAGATGTATTCTATTCTCCGCCAAAGAAGTTGCCTTATACAGTGGAACCTCGGAAGCTAAACACCTTTGAACTCATACATTTCGGCTCCCGAACGATCGAAAACTGGAAGTGATCATTCCAGTTTTTGAATGATTTTCAGAAGCCGAATGTCCAGCACGGCTTCCGTAGCTTGGTTTTTGAACTGTTCCAGGAGTTGACTGCACTGAGCCAGAAAATTGGTCCAATGAGGTCTACACTGAATGGCAGTGGCGGTCAAGGCTTGAGGGAATCCTATCTCTCAAACGGTGGGATGCCAAGAAGCAGAAAAACCAGAAGAGTTCTTACCAAGTAGTTTATTCAATATTCATAGAGAGAGACAAAGGAATGCAGTCTCTCTTAGATAATGGCATCGCTCCAAGTAAAGTCCCACTCCTTCAGTCCCTCCTATTCTATGTCACCCCTGAGCCGGCTGATCTTTGCTTTCTGCCTCTGAGCTTTCTGTTCTACTACCCTCAAGGCACGCTTGGTTCTGGGAGAGGGGGGTTCAGGAATGCTTTCAAGGGACACTGAGTCTGCTAGCTGTCTCTCCCCTGGTGCTTCTTCTTCCTGCTGCTCCCCCAATGTTTCCCAGCTTCTCCCCTCTGCAGCCTCTGAACCATGCCCTTCTGTAAACCACTGTTCTAAATCTATACAGTCCTCCTCTTCTCAGGAAGGTGCAGGAAGAGGGGGGCAGTGGTTCCCACCATTCCTTCTCAGACCAGCCCCTGACAACCTCCAGTATTTCAGGCACAAACTTTTCCCAGTCCTACCTGAAACTCTTGGAGATTTCCTAGGATGTCCTGCATGAAAATGCACATGCTCTATCTCTCAGCTATGACACGTCCCTATACTGATAATTAGGTAGAGCACAAATAAAGGAAATTCAGTTGGGTACATCTGAGTGGTAAACGCGTAAGGCCATAGCATCAAAGTGTTTCAACCTGTTATCAGCAAAATCTTTTAATGACTTGCATTTACTACTGTTCTAAGGGCTATTTTACAAATGCTAGCAAATGACCCATGTTTTAAGAATCTTTCAGAATAGTCTAGCATCTTACTGTGCAGAAGATAACATGGATGTCATAACAGGTGGTGATTAAAAGAAACTTATTAGAAGATTCGCATACCTGGGGACCAGCAAAACCAACCGGACCAGTTGGGCCATTTTCACCACGGGAACCCTGAGAATGAAATTTAGAGAGAGAAAATAGTTTTAAAGGGATATTCAAAACTTGCTTCTAAAGATATAAAATGCAGGCCTCTATAATAAAATAACATGAGCGGGACAGGAATGATTCTAAGGAATTTTCTGTTGAAAAATAAGTTGATTTTATGCTACAGCTACACTTGTTACACCATTTGTTTTGTAAAAGAAGCTAATAGTACAGTTATAGTTAATTTAGGAAAGAAGCCCAGAAAGCGATGTGCAAGCCTATATTTATTCCCTGTACTCAGGGAAGCACCTTGGTAATTGTCATAATGTCCATCATTCCCATATGCTATAAGTAGGGATGGCTTTTCAACGCCCAAAGTAATTACTTATTTTACGACAAAGCTCTTTTAAGTTTTACCAAAGGACTAAAATAGCACGCGCATATTCATGTACATATAATTATTTAGCTAACAAATCATTTTGGAGGGATTAATTGTAGGGAGAAATCGAGGGAACTCAAAATTATGGATGCATAGAATCACAAGACTAACAGAGATGCAGTATAAGGGGAAGTGAAACGTAACATGTTGAGAAAGCTTGGTCAAGTTAAATAGAAGAAACTGATTAAGTGTGGAGGCGGGGAATCCTGGGGTGAAAGAAGCAGCTAGAGAGTAACTAAGTAAGCAGGCGGGAGCAGCAGGAGGAGAAGGAACTAGACCCTTGCAAGGAAAAACAAAAGCATAAGGGAAAAAAAGGAATGTAAATGCAGTTGTTCACTTACAGGATTTCCACGAGAGCCTGCAGGACCGACTAAACCTCGAGGACCAGGTTCACCCTTTAAGGGGGAAAAAAAGTACACAATATATTATTGCGCATAGTCTGGAATAGATAAAAAGTAATAGAATACCATAAAAGACACTGACGTGTTTACCAAAATCCTTTTACCTTTTCACCAGCGGGACCTGCGGGGCCAACTGGGCCTAATGGACCTGGGAGACCCTATGGAATAATAAATAATAATAGTAAATATCCCGTCAAAGGAGTGAATTTTCAGAGTCCTGCATTTAAAGCAGGGTTTCCCAAACTTGGGGAAAGGACCTCAGGGGTCATCCAAGTTCAAGCCCCCACAAGGAAGGAATCTCAACTAGGTTATACATGCCAGGGGACCATCCAGCCTCTGTTTAGAAACCTCCAAGGTTTGAACCCTATAGCAGAATCGATTCTGGAGCTACTATGCTGGGCACTTTCAAATGGTGTCTGTGACACTTCTGGAATAAAATGACTGCAGTATGAAGAGCACAGAGATAAAAGGAGCTATGTGTCTCAGCCCAGCCCACCCTCAAAATCAACTCCAGTTTCTTAACTCCTGATATCAAAACTGCATTGCTACAGTTTAGCGTGCATAGTTGTTGATTTATCGTCACCAGGAATTCCCAATTGTATGAGCATCCAAAGAGGATTTTAGAGCACATTATTATGTCACCAGGGTGTGGGTGGGGAAGATAAGAAGAGAAACCAATAACTGACTCACCCTTGCGCCATCGTTGCCAGCTGTACCTTCACTGCCTTTTTCTCCTATACTGCCCTGAAAAAAGCATAATGAAAGTTCAAGTTATTTGCAATGCATGATACAGAATCGTGGACAGAAAACCAGTACTTGAAGGAGAAATAATGGGGGAGGGAGGCTTACCCTATCGCCTTTGGGACCAGGAGTTCCAGCAATACCTCTTTCTCCTGGCATACCCTGAAGACCTGGTGGCCCTTGATCCCCAGGAGTTCCAGTGGGGCCGGGATTCCCCTACAGTGAATGAAGGAAATTGGGTCTTTTTTCCATCGCAAAATGGAAATTAAGAGGTCTTCTCATATCTGTGGAAACTTACGGGAGTGGCTTTCATTTTTCTTTCTTTTTCCCCCATTTTTTTTAATTGATTTTCCACATTTATCACAAAAAAGACATAACAAACTACATAACGAAGAAAAACACATTACACCACAATAAACACAACTAAACACAAAGGAAATTTGTATCTTTAAATATCTAATTCTCATTACATTGATAACTGACTTCCTCGAATCCCCTCTATCTGAATTTCATTAAATCACCTATATAACAGTTCTCCAACTTCATATTTCTAGTAATATTAACTCCTTTCATTAACTAACCTCTTCTCCTTTATTAATATTCTAATCCTTAATATTTACTACACACATTCTTATTCTACCCCTAAGCCTATTTGTTACTTCCAAGAATTTTCTATTTATCTTATATCACAACATTTGGCTAAATATTCTTTAAATTTCTTCCAATCCTCTTGTATCTCCTCTTCATTTTTCTGTTATATTTTTCTGCTTAACGTTTTTGCAGGAAAACGGATGTCAACAATGCTCACTTTAGCTTAAGCAATGGCAGAAAGATGATCATAATTACATCAGGATTTGTAATAGAGGAGATCTCTTTGTATAATGTGGTAGGAAAGGGTGGGCGATAAAAGTACTATGGAGTACTAGTGGGAAGTCAACCTCTAAAGATATATTAAACTGGAAATTAATTTGAGATTTGATAAATTTGTTGATCTCTTTTTTGAAAACTTAATAATTAATTAGCCAAAAAAAACCCCCAAAAAACACCAATGCTCATGTTAGGATTCTGGAGTACACTTGTATGTTTCTCCTAAACCTAGATCTAGTCCAGATCTTCCCAATCCATGGCCCACCAGTAAGAATGAATCCCACCAGCCACAAATGGCAACATGCCAGGGTTGGAAAATGTTCCGGTTTTACTGCCTGACTGATACCATATAAACAGCAGATCACAATATATGGCTGGAAGCTTGTGTTTGGCTGGGCGAAGCCACATACTTGCAAACCCAATCTAGTCACATTCCCCTGGAAAATGTGGATTATATACAAGAAGGGAATGGATTACATAAATGCATGGCTCCTGACCAACAGGGAGCCAAGTAGATTTCTCCTGAGGTTAATGATATAATACTACTAAAGATAGGCCTATTCTGCCAATTTGGGGGTGGGGGTTAAAATCACAGCTGTGCTCTTTAGTCCAGGCTTGAAGACAGACATACAATTGCCAGTGGTGAGCAAGAATTGCCTATGAGTGATCAAGCAAGGAAGTTTGTTTAAACTAGAAGACAACTGCTGCTTTTTTCTGTTAGAGCACAGGCAACACAGGTGCACACAAAGAGCAAGTCGCCATTCTGGTGGGCCAGTAAATTATAAACTTTTTTGCAAAGCAATGTCAGCTACCTTGGTTAGTTGTGCAACACAGCGGCGTAGCGTGGGTTGTCAGCACCCGGGGCAAGGCAAGTAATTTGCGCCCCCTAACCCCTAACCTGCCGCCGCTGCCAGCTTCTTCTTGCTGCTGCCTGGTCTGGTCTGGTGTGGTTCTCTCCCGCGCTCAGCGCTGCGCTGGGCGGCCGCTGCACTGTCCCTCCCCCAGATAGTCCCTCGCTCTCTCTCTGCACCGCACGCCTGACACCCACCCCCTCCACAGTGGGCCGCGACCCAGCGGCTCGGATCGAATTCGCACAGCCAGCACTGCAGTGAGAGAGTGTGAGTGAGCCAGGTAGGGGCAGAGAACTGCGAGTGCGAGCGCCCCCCCCCCCCGATGTTGCGCCCGGTGCGGCCGGCACCCCCTGCACCCCCCACGCTACGCCACTGGTGCAACATGAAAGAACATGGTACATCTGTACCAAGGTTAAGACAGGAAAGACTTCCACCGTACCATTATATGAAAAGGATGCTTTAATTTGTCCCTTAATATTTAACTTTCCTGTGTATTCTCAGCTTCCTTAGTCACCTACTAAAATTTAATAGGATCGTCATCTGACCAGCATATTGCTGGATTTTTCCAGAACGTAAGAAAATTGTTTTGTCCATACTGGTTTGCCCTTAAGTAAGTTTTGAATAGGACACACATACACAAAAATTACCTTTGGACCATCAGGACCTTGACCTCCAGCCATTCCCTTTTCCCCCTGAAGACCAGACGCTCCTGGATTTCCTCTCTCACCTGGATTGCCACGTTCACCCTGGAAATAGACATATTAAGCAATTATCTATCCACTGTGGGTTTGCTGGCTGTATGGTCATAATTATTACAGGACAAGGAGATAGTGAATTCTGCAGACACTGGATATGAGCTGTACAAAAACAGAGTTTAAAGAATAATCCATCATTGACATTGGTGACATTTTGTACAGCATATTATGCTAGGCCTGCATTTTCCCTTCTCCACTCACTCCCTTGCGCAAGAAACAGGTGCAAGTTCCTTCACCTGTGAAAAGGCAATCGATAAGGAAAACGTGATTTAGTACTATATCTTTATTACAGAGAAGAAATGCTTCAGCCGACACTGCACATTTTATGCAAAGGCCTCATATGCCACACAGATGGTAAGTCAAAGAGTTCCTCACAACTGCCACGAGTTGCTAAAGTGTCATTACTAGTTGAAACTGCGACACCAACACTGGGTCACAGAGAGTGGTTTGCTGCCACCTAATGCACTTTCATCTCTAAAGCTAAGAAGATCTAGGCCTAGCTGGTGCCTGAATGGGAGATGAGCTTGGGAGTGCAGCCTCAATGTGTGCTGCTTTAAGCTCCATGGAGGAAAAACGGTATAGAAATGTAACTAGCAGTGTAAACATATAGACATATGAACAAACTGAAAATACAAGAGTCATATTCAGACAATCATATTTCGCTTTGACCTTCATGTGAGTGACCAAACAAACAAACAAACTAGGAAGTATTCCATTAACTATAGTTTCCCTCAGGGCTTTTTTTTTTCAGCTGGAAAAAGCTCAGTTCCAGCACCACTCAGGTGGACGCCATTGCCATTATAAGAGAACAAGTGGGGAGTTCATGGGGAGTTCCGGCACCTCTTTTTCTAGAAAAATAGCACTGGTTTACCTTTTTGGCTGAACCAAGAAACTATGGTTAACAGTTTCAGAACAAAAGCAAAAGCACAGCTTACCCTTGGACCCAAAGGGCCTGTAACTCCCGGATCACCAGGAACACCCTATAAGAGGAGAGCAAATAAATCATTACTGACTGCTAAACAGAGAAAATCCAGGGAAACTTTTTCTTTCTATTCATCATTGTTAGGCTGGCTATAAAAGCATTGTTCTGAAGTGAAGCTGTTCATGCTGAAAATATACCAGCCCAAAAAAGGACCAGGAATTGATTCATATTGTAAATACAGGAGATATTGCTTGGAGCCAATTTGATTCCCTCCCTCTCTTTCTTTTTTCCTTTCCTTCTCCTCCTGTGATGAGGCTACATTTTAATATTTTAATGTTTCAATATTTGTATGTTGTATTTTAATTTTGTTTTTAAGTTGTAATCATTCAACTTGTTTTTATTATTGCTTGTAAGACGCTCTGAGCCCGGCCTTGGCTGGGGAGGGCGGGGTATAAATTATTATTATTATTATTATTATTATTATTATTATTATTATTATACGTGAAATAGCAAAAGAATGTTATAAAGCAACCTAACTTATGAATGGCAAGTTAAAACATCATTTGTTTGTTTTTGTTTTTATTTAATTATACTTTTCAAATTTATACTTTTCATTAATTTTACAATCCATTTAACATTTAAAAAATTGTCTTGTAGTAAGGTTAAAGCTTACTGGGAAATTATATACAGTGAATTGAAAAGGATGTTCAAAATAACTTTTATTTAAAAAATCCAGAATATTTTCTATGGGGAATTATAGGGACAGAACTACCTAAATTGTGTAGAAATTTATTTATGTATGCTACTACATCATCAAGAATGTTACTTGCCCCAAAATGGAAAGAAGCAGAAGTCCAAGTAAAGGAAGAATGGAAACAAAACTTATGGAATATGCAGAAATGGCGAAACTTACCGAAAGAATAAGAAATCAAGATAACAAACTTTTTATAAAAGAATGGAAGTGGTTTATTGAATATTTGCAGATAAATTGTAAACAGATAAAAACGTTAGCAGGATTATTGTAATAACCGGCAGTTTTATAAGAGTCTATATTTACAGCAGATAACTAAATGAGTAAGTTAAATGAATTTGGATATGCAGAAGATATGAAAGAATAAATTTAAGGAACCACAAGAGGAGGGGGAAGGAAGTTAAAACATAGTTACCTGATCACCTGGCTTTCCGCCCTCACCTGGAGGACCTGGAGGACCAGGTAAACCCTGTGGGGAAAATCAGCAGAAAGGTCACTGTACATCTAGGAAAACACAATGGAAGGATTGTCTCTGATATTTTATATGGACTACAATAGGACAGTGGTTTCCAATTAGCTAAGTACTGCGGACCCCCTGTTTTTCAAAAACCAAGCCATGGACCCTCTACTTGTGAAAATGTTGACATCTTTTGTTATGTGAATGGTGCCACCATACCCTCCAACATGTCCCAGTGCAGAACCAGGATGTGTGTCTTCTGGGTCACACGTGTGCCTGAGCTACATGACCCACACGATCTCACGCGAGACGCACATCCTCACTATTGTATGCGTTTTGGGGCACCATGCTCTCGCGCAAGAGCATGGCCCCTCAAAATGGGGTGTCTTGGACAGTTGATGGGTATGTACCTGGGTGGGTTACATAGACCCCTTGGGGTCCGTGGACCACCTGTTGGAAACTTCTGTAACAGAGCAATCGTGGGTAACCTGAGAAAAGAAGTGTACTTGCATCCAGTCATGGTGGTATAGGCAGTGGAGTAGCGTAGGTTGTCAGCACCCGGGGCAAGGCAAGTAATTTGTGCCCCCTAACCCGTGGATTTGCGCCCCCTAACCCATGGATTTGCGCCCCCTAACCCTAACCCCCAGATGTTGCGCCCGGTGCGGCCGGCCCCCCCTGCACCCCCCACGCTACGCCACTGGGTATAGGATATCAGCCCCACTGCATATTTAAACTGAAAAATGTAATGGATTGTTCCATTTTTGCTAAAGTACCTCTTCTTCACAGGATATGAAAGTTGACATTTTTTATGATAGGGCTGCAAAACATTATCAGTTTACAGATAGGTAGCCGTGTTGGTCTGCCATAGTCAAAATAAAAAAATTCCTTCCAGTAGCACCTTAAAGACCAACTAAGTTAGTTCTTGGTATGAGCTTTCGTGTGCATGCACACTTCTTCAGATACACTGAAACAGAAGTTGCCAGATCCTTCTATATAGTGAGAAGGTGGGGAGGGGTATTACTCAGAAGAGTGGTGGGAATGGGAGATTGGCAGATAGCTGAGATGAGCCTGTTGACGACTCTTAACAACTGTAATAGGTCTTACAGGAAAAGGCAAGGGGTGAGAAGGTGAGAAATGGCTTAGTCATGTATAATGACTCACCTTCTCACTATATAGAAGGACCTGGCAACTTCTGTTTCAGTGTATCTGAAGAAGTGTGCATGCACACGAAAGCTCATACCAAGAACTAACTTAGTTGGTCTTTAAGGTGCTACTGGAAGGAATTTTTTTATTTTGATTATCAGTTTAATAATTTTTTAACTCGGGGGTGGGGAACCACTTTCATCCGGAGCACCGGACAGGTGGGTGGGGCTCTCTACATGTCAATCACCTGATGTTATATGATGTAAGGTAGATACAATCACGTCCAAAAAGGCAGCAAGAGTTGCTTTCGGTGCCAAATTTAAACAGCACGAAAGGCAAGTCAGTGCTACAAAGGAGCAATAAATCAGGAGCATACTCTAAGGCTTCCAATTGTTCCTTTGCAATGCCGTCTTTTCCTGCCCCATGCCATACGATGGCAGGTGAGTGGCAGGTGGCACGGCCAGCCCAAAGCAGCCTTAGAGGCCAAATTGGGAGGCCTGTTGAGCCCAATTTGGCTCCAGGACCAGATATTCCCATCAGTAAGTGTCAATTTTAATCAACGAGGACAAATTGTAATCCTTAAGAGCATACTGTTTTGAGGCTAGGTTGCATCTGGTGTGTAACTTTGAGAAAGAATGTAAATACAGTGAAAGAGGACTTTTCATGCTAGAAATTGTTTTATTTCATTGTCAACCCTTCTAAAAAGGTCCCGAGTGGGATTGTGGCCACCTTCCTTCCCACGTCCCATTGCAATATCCATGATTAGTTGAGAGCCCTTCTAGTTCCATCCCAAGTAGATATAATGAAGACACCAATAGAAGCATTCTCCAGGCTAACTTCTCTGCTATGAACATTGCCATTACAGTGGTACCTCGGGTTAATAACTTAATTTGTTCTGGAGGTCTGTTCTTAACCTGAAACTGTTCTTAACCTGAAGCACCACATTAGCTAATGGGGCCTCCTGCTGTCGCTGCGCCGCCGCTGCATGATTTCTGTTCTTATCCTGAAGCAAAGTTCTTTACCTGAGGTACTATTTCTGGGTTAGCGGAGTCTGTAACCTGAAGTGGCTGTAACCTGAAGCATATGTAACCCAAGGTACCTCTGTATTAGATATTTCCCAATTACACGATACCTTTGCACTACACTCATAGTGACTAGGGTTAAGAAAGCATGGGGTGCTTTACGAACATGGTTTTTTATTATTTTTGTTGATATTTCATTCTTTTATTTAATGTAGCGTGGACTCAAAAGCCCTTCGGTAGGTTAAATTGAAAATAAATTTGATAAATACTCACCTGGAAACCTGTAGGACCCGGGGGACCTTGTTCCCCTCTTTCTCCCGCTAGTCCCTAAAAAGAAACAAACAATTGTATTCTTTACTAAAACAGTAGGGAAGTTTATCATTTTTAACCATGCCCGCTACCTTACATGAAAACCACTGCAGCTATTCTTTTGAAACTTGGCAAGATTTTACCTCTCAGAACATGGGTGTAGCCAGGATTTTCGTTAAGGGGCAAGATTTGTTAGGGGGGCAAAGCCTCAGATTTGTATTGATTGGGGGGGGCAGCTGCCCCCTGTCTGCCCCCTTGGCTATGCCCATGTCTCATAATGAGATGTCAAGGCTGCAGAGTTAACCCAATTCTTCCCCTCCCCCCCAAAAAATAAAATGTTTTCACATGTGTGTGTGTGTTTGTGTGTGTGTACGTAAAGCTACTCAGCACCAAAACTCTTGGACCTATTTGACTGTAATTTGGCAGGCTTCACCCACCCAGGAGAGGCAACTGGGTTTGAAAACACCATCAAAGGCTGTCAGAAGAAAATGAAAGGTATAACCACTTTAAAAAAAAAAAAAAATTCCCGAAATAGTGAAAGGGAAGGCACAGAGACTCATTTCCCCCTCAAACTGGGATTTGGACCAGACTCAAACTGGGCAGTCTCCAAAGGGTTACAGACAAAATCGGTCAGTTTTTCAAAGCATTGAATTGGGGTCCAAACTTAATCTTGTGGTCTCCAGGCAACTCTAAAATATATTGCTTAAGTGTCAGTAGTCAATAGCAGGAATAGAATGAGACACCTGTTCTTCCAATTTTGACAATGTTACAAGAGGAGGAGAAACTGGAAAGATTCCACTAGTGATATTTGTAACATCTGCAGTCTTTATCTTCCACCTGCTCATACAACAGTCCTATGCCTCTTGGTCTTCACTCCAACCTACGTCACATTCTGACATATGTCCGTATTCATAAATGTCCCGTCCCATAATCCTTATTATGATAGACATTTAAAAAACACAGATGTATCAGAGAATCAGACATATACATTTGTGTGGACAAATAGCTCAAATTATAGTCACCAAAGTAGAAAATTCATAGTATGACCAGTATTCTCACTTTGGGGGAGCATTCATGCCAAACAAGGGATACCAGAATAATTTACTCCTATAGCTTTGCTTGGAAACTTACAGGTGGGCCAACGGGACCAGCAGGGCCAACTTCGCCATCTTTTCCGGGAGCTCCCTAAAATAATATAATAAAAGAATAGTGATTTGGCGAACACATATGCATATGTGTCTGTGGCAAAGCGAAAGGTTGTTGTATTTAGACAATGAAAAATACTAAAAAATAATAATACTTACTCTCTGCCCTGGGACACCAGCATTGCCTGCTTCTCCAGGTTTTCCAGGGTCTCCCTAATTTGCAAAAAAAAAGGGGGGGAGTATATTATTTATGTTTCTATTATTGTAAGTCAAAATGTAGCCAGCTTGATGTATCAGTGTAAACTATTAAAACACTAGCAGGACGTACACAGCACTGCTCAGGAATAGATGGATGGACAGATGGGTGGATGGACTGTCCATGTCTGGATAGCTCAGCTGGTTAGAGCATGATGCTGATAACATCATGGTTGCAGGTTCGATCCCTATATGGGACAGCTGCATATTCCTGCAATGCAGGGGTTGGGCTAGATGATCCTCAGAGTCCCTTCCAACTCTACAATTCTATGATTCTATAGATATAAAAAAGGTAAAGGTACCCCTGCCCGTACGGGCCAGTCGTGTCCGACTCTAGGGTTGTGCGCCCATCTCACTTAAGAGGCCGGAGGCCAGCGCTGTCCGGAGACACTTCCAGGTCACGTGGCCAGCGTGACGAAGCTGCTCTGGCGAGCCAGCACCAGTGCAGCGCACGGAAATGCCGTTTACCTTCCCGCTATAAAGTGGGACCTATTTATCTACTTGCACCAAAGGGTGCTTTCGAACTGCTAGGTGGGCAGGAGCTGGGACCGAACGACGGAAGCTCACCCCGCCGCGGGGATTCGAACTGCCGATCATGCTATCGGCAAGTCCTAGGCACTGAGGTTTTACCCACAGCGCCACCCGCGTCCCTCTATAGATATATGTTGGGATTTATAAATGGATAAGGGAATTTGTTGGTTTTTAGGGCCGTACATGGCTCCCATCCAGTGACCTGATGCTGGTCAACCAGGGAAACACTCAACCAGGATCCAGACCCGAATTAATTTACAGGATGTGACTAATTTTTAAGTAGGGCTTTTTAAACCCTAGATAGCCAGGAGGGGGAAGCAGCATGAGATGCTACCATATTTTTAGCTCCATAAGACACACTTTTTTCTCCTAAAAAGTAAGGGGAAATGTGAGTGCGTCTTATGGAGCAAATGGCGCTTCGCAGGAGAGGCGCTGCACAGAGAGGGAGAGCTGCACAGCGACCCTTCAGCGAAGCACCTCTCCTGTGAAGCGGGAGGAGGAATGGAGCCCCTTCTGTTCTTCCTCCTGCTTCACTGAAGGGGAGCTGCGCAGAGACAATGGCCAGCACTGTGACCACACAGTGGCCAGCTTGATGCCTGTGGGAAGCCCACAAGCAGTACATGAGTATCATAGCACCTCTAAAAACTAGGTGCGTCTTATGGCCGGGTGCGTCTTATAGGGCGAAAAACACGGTACAGTGGTGCCTCGCAAGACGAAATTAATCCGTTCCGCGAGTCTCTTCATCTAGTGGTTTTTCCGTCTTGCGAAGCAACCCTATTAGCGGCTTAGCGGATTAGCGCTATTAGCGGTTTAGCGGCTATTAAAGGCTTAGCGGCTTAGTGGCTTAGCTGCTAAAAGGCTATTAAAGGCTTAGCGGCTTAGAAAAAGGGGGGGAAAGCGAAAAAAAATCTCAAGACTCGCAAGACGTTTTCGTCTTGCGAAGCAAGCCCATAGGGAAATTCGTCTTGCGAAGCAGCTCAAAAACGGAAAACCCTTTCGTCTAGCGGGTTTTCCGTCTTGCGAGGCATTCGTCTTGCGGGGCACCACTGTATGTTCCCCACCCCTGCAACCACCCTCTGCAGAGAGGAGGGCTACATTCTGCTGGGTGCTGCTCTGCCAACATGTTCCCTGGACAGAACACAATGGCAAAGCAAACTCCTACAGGCAACAGGATTGCACACTCGGTGAGCTGCTCCTGCACTGCTGCTGTATGTGCTTGGAAGCTGAGCAATGCTTGCTTGCTCTTCCATCTTGGCCCTTTCACTCTCCCACACCATTGCCTCCAATATGTCTCATGGCCCAGTGAGGTTCAGGTGCCAGCCATCCCCGCTGATGACAACTCCACCGGCTCCTACTGCATGACTGCTGCTTACCAAGCTGCCTTCAATGCAGTTTGGAACAGTTTGGTCCATTAAATCCCATTTCTCCATCTCAGGAACCATCGTGCCAAATCATGGACACTGTTAGAATTCTTTTCCCGTGCTTGCAGTCATGGGATTGTGTGTTTTTTTAATCACATGACGGTGTATGTTCTCATTCCACAATGTGGAAAGTGATGGAGACAGGATGTTCGTAACCATCCTCTGCTACCAGGTCAAGACTATCATGAGACCTACTCACCCAGCGTCAAGTAATGAGAGCATTAGGCTTATGCTCAAAATTGCTGCAGAGGAGAAAATGCATGTTTCACATCACGATGTGAACACAGCATTTTCTGCTGGGGCCCTGGGTGCGTCAATTTATATGCTACCACCTGATGGAGTACAGGTAAAGAAGGGATTGGTTTGTGCTCTCAAGAAATCCCTGTATGGTCTCAAACAAAGTGCCTAGTGTTGGAACTCTAAACTAACAGAGACATTGTTTTCTCTAGGTTTTCACCAAGGCAAAGCAGATCCATGTGTGTTTGTCAAATATCTGCAGAGGTGCCCAATCAGTGTAGTTTGGAACATTTCAATCCATCATCTTGATTTGAAATGAATCTGACCTTTCGCGAACGTACATCACAATCTGCTCCTTGGTGTGGGAAATGGTTGTACCAAATTTGTCAGTGTTATCTCCAGAGGTGTCTAAACCAGTGCAGTCTGGAACATTTTTGTTCACCATCATTATTCAAAATGGTGTCCGATTGTATCCAAACATAGATGGAAGCCAGCTCCTTCATCTTGATAACGATGATAACAAGTTTGGCAATGATCTCTCAAGAGGTGTTATAGACAATCATCATACAAACCACTTTCCAAAATACCTTGTAGATAAAGAAATAATACGTACACTACTGCCTTTTGGCCCAGGGAGACCCATGCTACCCGGCTGGCCTCGAATTCCTATTGGACCTGCTGGGCCTGGTCGCCCATCTTCTCCTGGAGCTCCCTGCAAAACAAAACAAAAAACCCAAGCATTTAATGCTGAAATATTAAACAAATTTGGTCCGGTTTCTTCCCTTAAAGACAGCCATGTGCACATGGCCTTCAGAACCATTGCACAAACCACTGCAAAGCCTTTTAAGGAATGAGGAAGGCCGAAAGGTGCAAATAATTTGAATCTAATGCCTTCTTTAATGCCAGCCATGCAGTTGATAAGGGAAGGGAAGATAATGTTTTCGTAACATAGGCTATAAAACAGAGATGGGGGGAAACTGTGGTTCTCCAGAAGAGTAGCGGTGTTTGGGGCAATTATTCCAATACTCTTTACAGTAGTTGTTGTTGGACCAATTCCCCATTAGCCCCATGAACTGAGCAGGCGTATGTATTTTGTAGATTGCATTCTGTAGTTTGTGTTTCTGATTTCACATGCAGATGCCATAGCGACGTAATTTAAATCATAGCAGTTTCAAGCGGGGGGGGGGGACAGATAGTTGTGAGTTCCAACATTATAATCTGGTTGAATAAAAAAAAATCAAAGCTTAATTCACACAACGCAATCCTACTTCATTTTTAGTTGCTGCATTCGATGAGACATATGAATACGTAAGTGCGTATGCAAGACTGCAGCCGCAGTGTATATTAGCCAGTAATATAACAATATAGTAATAAAATAATAATAATAATAATAATAATAATAATAATAATAATAATAATAATAATAATTTATTTCTACCCTGCCCATCTGGCTGGGTTTCCGCAGCCACTCTGGGTGGCTTCCAACAAAAGGTTAAAAATACATTAAAACATCAGTCATTAAAAACTTCCCTAAACAGGGCTGCCTTCAGATGTCTTCTAAATGTCATATAGTTGTTTATTTCTTTGATATCTGATGGGAGGGCATTCCACAGGGTAGACGCCACTACCAAGAAGGCCCTCTGCCTGGTTCCCTGTAACTTCGCTTCTCTCAGTGAGGAAACCACCAGAAGGCCCTCGGAGCTGGACCTCAGTGTCCGGGCTGAACGATGGGGGTGGAGACGCTCCTTCAGGTATACTGAGCCGAGGCCATTTAGGTCAGCACCAAGTGTGAACCAAGAGGAAGTCCAGAGCACAGTCAACCAAATCCCATCCCCTAGAGATGTCTAAATGTACTTACCAAGGGTCCAGACTTTCCTTCTGGACCTGAAACACCTGGATTCCCTGTAAGACCCTATAAAAGGAAGATATTACAAAACAGCGTCCGTTTTAGCACTTGACTGCTAGATTCAGCTCCAAGTCACATATATTCATAAGGCATATTTAGACATTTTCATAATACAGGAGGCAACCATTCCATGCAGAGGTTCCATTTCCAGCCCCCTCATTGTGCTCTGCTTTGCCCTGCCCTTGTTCTGCCCCATTCTACCCCTTTCTGCCTTTTTCTGGGTCCAAAAGGACCCTCACGCCCTCAATTGTGCATCAGTTGGATGCATCTGAAAAGGTCACCACCTGTATTATCACAGTATTTTAGATATGGCTGTCACCATATTGAGCTATCAAAAAGACTAACATTTACAAAGCCCTCCACAGACTGAAGAAATCTATACATCTATCTCTATATGATGTTCGGAATTCTCCCACTAAAACTTCTTTTATGTTACCAGCCAATGAAATGCCTAGCCGATTTTACCAGCAGAAAATGTTGGTGTGCCCTCTCAAATCAGTCTAAAGCTTTACATTCACCTCTGTCCCTTGGAAATGAGACAAACGAGTTCTCTTACCCTGGCACCTGGGAGGCCTGGTTCTCCTGTACGACCGGGATCACCTTGACTTCCTTTAGGACCGGAAGCCCCTGCAGGACCACGTTCTCCTTGAGCGCCCTGCAAGGGAAAGCCAAGTCACGCTAGTCAGTGGTGGACATAATTAAAGGGAGGATTATATTTCTGAGAGGTATTTTACAATAAAGTCAATCCAGAATTCATTTAAAAATCATTTGTTTTCCTCAGAAATCCTATCGGCCAGTGCAAAAAGGCGGTCTAAAAATATTCTGAAGCAAAAACAAATATGTGGGCAAATACCTATGCATTCTAACATGTGCTCTATTAACAACATAGGAGTTCGTGCAAATGGAGATGCGCTGAGAAGGGACAAATAACTATACAGTTGTACCTTGGATCCTGAACACCTTGGTCCTCGGACCTTTTGGCTCCTGAACGCCGCAAACCCGGAAGTGTGTGTTTAGGTTTGCGAACGTCCTTTGGAACCCAAACTTCCGATGGGGCTTCTGCAGCTTCCGATTGGCTGCAAGAGCTTCCTGCAGCCAATCAGAAGCAGTGCTTTGGTTTCTGAACGTTTTGGAAGCCGAACAGAATCTGTTCCGGAAGTCTGTTCGACTTCCGGAACAGATTCTGTTCAACTTCCAAGGTACAGCTGTATATATGTCAGGGAAGTCTGCTTACCCTTAAAGGTCTGGCGGTATTGTGGCCCGACACACCTCTCCCTGTGCCAGAGGCAGCAAGTGTCCCAGGGGGGCAGAGCAGCAATGTCACCCCCCTCAGGGATGACACCCGGGGCGGCCCGTACCCACTGCACCCCCTTCCTCTGCCAATGACCTGTGCAGTCCAATGTGGTGCAACTGCAGGGGTTTCCCAGCCAGCAAGGAGCCAAACGGTCTTCCACGCCGGCCCGGAAGCCGGATGCAAGCCTGCCTGCAAACTGGCCAATCATGGGTGAGCTAGGACACAGGTTTTTCCCAACCTAAGCCTACAGGTTTCACTTGGGTCCTCTCCTTGGATATATAAGGTGACCTGCCTCTCCCTCCGCAGAACGTTCCTCGTTGGGTCTCCCACCCATCTTCCCTTATCTTTGGCAACTGGTGCTGTGCTTGACCTCGCGATAGGCATTGTTGATCACCATATTCGGGGCCGAACAGGAATTTTCCACCACATCAGTTGGCCATGTCTGGTGGTTTTGCCTACCTCATAGCAATAGTCATAAATTGGCGATTTAGGCATTGGGTAAGCCTTAGTCCTGGTCGGAGGGGAGGCTGTAGCCTCTGCCTGCCCCTCCTCAACTCAGGGGTATCCATCTATTTATTTATTTATTTATAAATGCATTTTTATTGACTTTTCTTTAACATCAATACAAACAAAACAAATACAGTAAAGTTCCATAATCTTATACCCACTTATTTTCATTGCTCTGCCGAGCGCAGACTTCCCTCCCTCCCTTCAGCGGGTTTTCATTTTACACTTTACTTTCTGCAGCTTCTTGACAATATCCTATCCACATCATAAGATTTATTTTAATCCTGCTACCGTCTTTAAACTTCTACAATTATTACTTACATATTCCACAAATTTACTCCATTCTCTTCTGAACTTGGTTTCCTCTTGGTTATGAATCCTGTAGGTCAGTTTTGCTAATTCCACATATTCTACCATTTTTGTCTGCCACTCCTCCAATGTTGGTATTTCCTGTATTTTCCATTTTGGGGCTACCAAAATTCTAGCGGCAGTCGTGGCATACATGAATAACCTCTGGTCTACTTTTCCTATTTCTTCTCCTGTCAAGCCATGAAAGGGATCCAGAAGGAGTTGCTTCTGTCCAGACATCCAGATGGTGGCTAGGCCATAGCACTCCTCAAGTCAGTGACCCCACAGGAGTTTTCCTATTTGATATATGTCATAGGACTTCCATGTCATCTGGTTGACCCGATTTTTACTTCCAGTAAATATGGTGGATATCAACGGTTGTACCCAATGCCTATGCTAAACCTCTGACATCTGCAATTAATAAATTTGTGGCCTGGTTTGATCCAAACCATTGCTGTGTGTCATTTCTTTGGCTATGGGGCAGCGGGTGGCTGCGACACTGGGGCATGTAATTCCACCATGATAATCCAGCATTTCTACTGAGCCTACCTCCCATTATTAAGTGCCTTAATCTACTTACTTCACTTACTACAATGAACAGTCTTTCATGCCAACTTACCTTTGGTCCTGGCAAGCCATCGGAACCTGGAAAACCACGATTTCCAGGAGGACCCTACAGAATCAAAGACGTGAAATTTATTTTTTTAGAAATGGACATTGCTTGCAAATGTTTATTGTTGTAAACCGCTTTGAGATTTTTCTTAAAAATATAAAGCGGTATAGAAATTTTAAAAATAATAATATCAAAACTGCAGATTGCACAAATGTAAAACACAGATCATTCGTAATTTGATAATTGCAAAGGTCCATGACGATTGCTCCAAAAATTAATTACACTTTTAAAAAACACATTACATATTCATGTCCGTAGTCCTATCAGAGGACTGTTATTCTCCCCTTCCACATTTCTTGCATGTATACATAATTTTATGCAGGCATTCTGTGAGATTAGATCTGCCTAACACAATTTTTGTTGCAATTAATGAATTCATTTCAAATCCTTGATCTTTAGCTCTTACATAATTTAATCAATGGAAGACTACTACTACTACTGGTTTTGAATTTCTGCTAATGTTCTAAATTTCAAGGAGCCGTATGGTTATGGAAACTGGCTTCCAAGTGAATAGCCAGATGGAGAACTGCACAGGCTGCAACTATGTGATTCCTCCATCAACCTAGCTGCTATGTCTGTACATAGGTAGCCCAGTTACAAAATTGATAATTGCAGTGATTAGCTTCTTGGAAGGAGGTTTTGAAGAACTCAGTCTTCTTTTCCTACAGATGACAATTGGATCTGAGCCTAACCTATTAGAACAAATGAATCAATCAATCCGTTCTCACACTGTGTCACTTTTTCATTAATCTGAATTGTTGTTTTTGAAATCTACATATTAAGTTAAAGGGACCCCTGACCATTAGGTCCAGTTGTGACCGACTCTGGGGTTGCGGTGTTCATCTTGCTTTATTGGCTGAGGGAGCCGGCGTACAGCTTCCGGGTCATGTGGCCAGCATGACTAAGCCGCTTCTGGAGAACTAGAGCAGCGCACGGAAAAGCCATTTACCTTCCCGCCAGAGCGGTACCTATTTATCTACTTGTACTTTGATGTGCTTTCAAACTGATAGGTTGGCAGGAGCAGGGACCGAGCAACAGGAGCCCACCCCATCGCGGGGATTCGAACTGCCGACCTTCTGATCGGCAAGTCCTAGGCTCTGTTTGTTGTTCTTGAAATCTACATATAGCTCTTCACAAACACTGAATCCTCAAGCATCCCTATCTAACACCTGATAATGCAATGTTTATTACATCTAAAAAAACCAACCCATTTTCTCCAAGGAGTTCAAGGTGACGTACATGACTCCCTAACTCCCCATTCTGTATATAATACTCCTGGGCCTCAGCTACATTTGTAAAGAAACAGCTATTTGAATGTGTTATAAAAATGCAACACAAGATGGCACCAGAGAGCAGGAAATTTTACAGCACACTTTTCCATAGGGATCTTTTTCTTTTGTTAAAATGATCTAATTTCTGACTTATTTATAGCAGGTTTTTCCCTGTGTTTAGATCCACCCCTGGATACTGCATCGTCATTTGAGGCCCAGGTGACTTCAGTGCAAGGTGTGCTTACGGCTATGGCTGGTTCACCAGCTGCAGATGTTGCTTACCCAAATTTGGGGTGGGCAACGGTTGCCGCCCAGCATGACTCCCTGAGGAGAAAGAGAAATCTTTCCCCCCTTGTGGCAGACTGCTGGGGTCCTCTTTGGCTGGCTGCAGGAGATGGCGGGCGTGCCCACCAAAGTTTGAATTTAGTAAATGGCCAATGAGAGCCTTGGAGGGGGAGGAGCCTAGGTGGCGGACCAGAGTGAACAAGTCTTCCCTCTGGTCCACTGCTGGAGGATGTAAGCCAGCTGCGCCTTGGGCTCAGAAACATCAGATACTCTGCTAAATGTGTTGTGGAGAGGAAGGTTATTGGTTTCTTTTGGGGGGAGGGCTGTTCTTGTTTTTAATACGTATTCTGTATTTTTATGTTGTGAACTGCCCTGTGATCTATACATGAACGGCAGTATACAAATTTTAACAAGAACCACAACTGAATGTACTTTTTAATAGACAGTATGAGGCCAAACAAGACAAGGAAATCTGGTCACAAAATAGTACATGATAGATACAATTTTTCACCATGCCTATGATATTTCAATTGAATTATATTAATGCCAACAAAATATATAAATTCAGAAAGTCTTAAACCATGAAGCAAATATGCATGTCATAGATACATTTAAAAAACCAATTACATCACTTAGTATATTTGATTAAATTGTTTCAAACTCATTCTTGCCCAATAAAAAAAAAAGGAACAGGACAAGATCTCTTTGGCCATTTCAGTAAAACATGTTTCGAAGAAAATGACCATTTTCTCAGGCTTATCTTTATCTCTCTGGCACCATTTGAGAAAACTGAGGACTTTATTCCCAACTCTCTTCAAGAGAATAGGAAATAAAAAAATTATTTGATTTGGTGTAGTCCTAAATTTCATTTATCAGCCTGTCCTTTTTTTGTGGGAGACAGAATTGCTTTCCTGTTCTGAAATTGTGTTCCATGTTTGCTGATAGACTTAAGTGTTTCACTGCAGGAAACCAAGTGCGAGAAAGCTATGGACAGAATATTTTTTTAGTATAATCAACAGCAGAGTGTATGCTACAGACACCCAGGACAGGGGAGCAGGGCATCCCCTAAGGGGGGACAGGATGCAGAGGGAACCCACTGCGCCCCTGGGGTCACACCTGACCCAGGGGTGGAGCTGCAGTCAGGCATCCTCGCACAACACTGCCCAGCCCAGGCAAGAGCGGCGAATTTGCCACCAATTCTCAGGCATGACCCATGGGTGAAACTGCGCTGTGTCATCCCTCCAAAAAGTGCCGCTCAGGATGGTCCACCCTCCCACCCCCTAGCTACCCCCTAAAAGTCAGATAGTTGTTTATTTCCTTGACATCGGATAGGAGGGCATTCCACAGGGAGAGCACCACTACCGAGATGGCCCTCTGCCTGGTTCCCTGTAACCTCACTTCTCTCAGCGAGGTAACCGCCAGAACGCCCTCGGAGCTGGACCTTAGTTTCTGGGCTGTATGATGGGGGTGGATCTGTAGGCACAGACCATCCCCCGATTCAATATAGTTTGTTAAAAAAAAATTCCCAAACTCTGATCCACGGGTGATTCTGGGTCATTTCTCTATGGTAGTCTATCTTAAAGTTTTTATGTGTTTATATGCCTACCGCATTTTTAAACTTAAAATCCATTGTTGTATATTGTTTTAAATGTTTGTCTTGCTTTTGGGATTGTAGTTCCATTTGTGTTTCACAAGCTGGTCTCTGGCCGTAATAAATTTCATGTTTCATGACGGGGGTGGAGACGCTCCTTCAGGAATACAGGACCAAAGCTGTTTAGGGCTTTACAGGTCAGCACCAACACTTTGAACTGTGCTCAGAAATGTACTGGGAGCCAATGTAGGTCTTTCAAGACCAGTGTTATGTGGTCCCGGCGGCCACTCCCAGTCACCAGTTTAGCTGCCTCATTCTGGATTAGTTGCAGTTTCCGGGTCACCTTCAAAGGCAGCCCCATGTAGAGTACATTGCAGTAGTCCAAGCGAGAGATAACTACAGCATGTTCCACTCTGGCAAGACAGTCTGCGGGCAGGTAGGGTCTCAGCCTGTGTACCAGGTGGAGCTGGTAGACAGCTGCCCTGGACACAGAATTGACCTGTGCCTCCATGGGCAGCTTGTGAGTCCAAAATGACTCCCAGGCTGTGCACCTGGTCCTTCAGGGGCACAGTTACCCCATTCAGGACCAGGGAGTCCCCCACACCTGCCTGCCCCCCAAAAACAGTACTTCTGTCTTGTCAGGATTCAACCTCAATCTGCTAGCCACCATCCATCCTCCAACCACCTCCAGACACAGGACAGTCAAATTGTCAGTTATTGCAATTTTACCACAGTAGTTTATAAAATGTGGGTTTTATGCCTCGTGAACAAAAAGAAACCTGCCTGGAGCTTTTGAACAGAATCTAGGCAAAGCTACTTGGGTCTTTGTTTGCTTTTTAATTTGTTTTCTTCCTTACCCTTTCTCCCACAGGTCCAGGAGGGCCAACTGACCCTGGGTCGCCACGAGGACCTCTTTTCCCTTCTTCACCAACGGGGCCAATTGGACCCTGAGGGCCGTGTGGACCCTAGAGGAGAAGAAAAATCCATTTTAAAAAGATATGCAAGAACCTATGAGTCATTCATATAATCAGGCACACAAAGACAAACATTCGTTTCCAACACGACAGATAGCCATGGCTGTATGTTTAAAATGTTGTGTTTCCTTTTCCGTTTCAGCAGCAGAAGCTAATGTTTCATGAAGAAGGATGCCTGAATGGACTGCATTTCTATAATAATCCTTTACGGTTGTTTCCTTGCTTGCATAAATTCTAATGTTCCGGCAATTCTGGAACGCAGGCCAAACAGCATTAGAGGGAATTAATTCTATAATTACTCATAATTCTATCATTACTAATTGTGTGCTATATTCATAAACCTTCCTTTCAGAACAAAATTGTGTTTCTGTATACACAAGCTAAATGAATAATGTGCATGTTCAAAACTCAGCTGTAAACACGGGAAGCAAATTCCTAAGCAACACAACAATCATTTATCTATGGAACGATTCTACCTACGTTTGGTTTGGAGGTTACCTTTGATAGTAAAGCAGTGATTCAGAGAATCTACATGCAACTGGCAGTGAATAGAATCAGGTAGGTAGCCACCTTGGTCTGACACAGTTGAAATAAATAAATAAAAATTAAAAAATTGTCGAGTACCACCTTCCAGGCCAACCAAGTTTGTTCTGGGTATAGGTTTCTTCAGTTACCTGAAGTGTGCATGCACACGAAAGCTTATACCCAGAACAAACTTAGTTGGTCTGGTAGGTGCTACTGGACAAGTGAATAGAATGTTAGGATTAGACCAGTGAGACAAGAGTTAAAATTCCTGATCACAATGACCACAAAGATCTCAGGTGGTCTTGGTCAAGCCACTATCAACCAGTCAAACCAACTTCACAAGAGATAATGACTTAGGTTGACAACCCCCACCCCACCCCATATATGTTATTCTCAGTTCCTTGGAAGAAGAGGAGGATACAAATGTGGTTGGTTAGGTAAATAGGTAGGTATTTGGGATTTATTTATTTTTAAAGTACACTGTCCTAAGTGTCACCATTGCCTCCAGCTTGGAGAATAATAATTCAACACACCTGACACAAACACTAGCCAAAATCAGGGGTCCCACAAATGCTACTGCTGATCATTTTTCATTGACCAGCAGAAACAGCTGCATGCCATTTTGGGCAACCCAAAGTTGTATCTAAGGCACTATTTCACCACATTAACTACACAATGCATTTTACCTGACTATCTTTTTTTGCAATTTTAAATAAAATTAAGTAGAGTTAGATTTGTTTATGAGTGGATGCTGCATGCAAGTGATACAGTGCAGTGTATACTTATTACGGATGTATTAACTATAACCAATCAGCATGCTTTTGAAACCTGTGCATGTTTATTCGGAAGTAATTTGATGTGGTGTGCTCCCAGGCCACAGCCACATCTGATCTTTTATAGTCAAGGTCATCTGCAGCCCTTGTCGACAGACGAAGTGTCAGAACTATGCAATGCATCAGCAAATTGCAGTACTTAGAACAATGTTTGGATTTACTTCTATTGTGAGGCATTTGTTGTGTGTGTGTGTGTGTACACACACACACACACACACACACACACATTTAATGGGAAGAGCACAAGTTGCTCATGCATTTCCAGTTAATGTCTCCATTGTTCTTAATGGAATTGTATGTTATATTTGCAGCTATTTTTTCCTTCAGTACATGGAGTTAAATTATGAGGTGTGTTTTTAAATCTTGGAATCATCCACTTAAGCAGAGTAGGATTCCTGGAGCCCCAAAAATTCCCAAGGTCAAGGTTAATATTGTTTCTTCAAAGCCAACAGGTGCAAACAGACTGTGCAATCCAGTCTGAAGTATGTTAGAGA
Organism: Podarcis liolepis; assembly: GCF_965112155.1. Classification (NCBI taxonomy): domain Eukaryota; kingdom Metazoa; phylum Chordata; class Lepidosauria; order Squamata; family Lacertidae; genus Podarcis; species Podarcis liolepis. Next base: position 119,568,585 of record NC_139554.1, read on the forward strand.
GGGAAATGTGTTCTCTTGAAAGAGGAAACTCTAAGGATAGCTCCTAGAAGATATGTTTGGAAGACTTACCGGTTCACCTTTAGGGCCTGCTTCTCCTTTGAAACCGGGCACACCAGGATCTCCCTGAAAGTAAATATCTGCCATTAAAAGAGTAATCAGTGCCGCTGGGTTTGTCAAGCATGATAGGGATAACACTGACCGATGATAACATTTAATGTTAGAAAACATTGTGTTAGATTTCTTTTTCTTTTTTAAGGAAAGTCATTTAAATAAAATCACAATGATTTTTGTGAATTATTGGTAATTGGTTGGATTCTACTACAGTCCTGTCAACAGAAGCGTTGTACATTGACTTCCACTTGTGTATTAGGGCCTTCCCCCTCTCCTAGCCATGTGTTCCCATCCAAAATTGGCTCAGGGGTTAGGAGAACCCTCAGAACAACCCGTAGGGTGAGGAGAAGAGGAATCGTTTCTTCTGGCAAGCCAAAATGCTTGCACTGACTAAATGAACACCTTGGCACGGCGGTGAACTTCTCCAAACATCTGCTGATCTATTCCATATACCCTAGAATCACAGAATCATAGAATCATAGAGTTGGAAGAGACCACAAGGGCCATCGAGTCCAACCCCCTGCCAAGCAGGAAACACCATCAGAGCACTCCTGACATATGGTTGTCAAGCCTCTGCTTAAAGACCTCCAAAGTAGGAGACTCCACCACACTCCTTGGCAGCAAATTCCACTGTCGAACAGCTCTTACTGTCAGGAAGTTCTTCCTAATGTTTAGGTGGAATCTTCTTTCTTGTAGTTTGGATCCATTGCTCCATGTCCGCTTCTCTGGAGCAGCAGAAAACAACCTTTCTCCCTCCTCTATGCTCTCCCTGTTCTCAATGGCACACTAGCAGTGACACTGTGGCTGAGACACCACTGTAGTAAATTGTATCATGTCTCTAATATTTTTCAGTTTAGTACCAGCATATAAATTACGGCTCATGTGCTATTTAACACCTGTGCAAATGTACCTCAATCGTTCTGCAGGGCAGACAAATTGCTGTTTTGTCAAATATCTGGACGCTTGTACGAAATGTCTTTTACGAAAAGGAGGAGCCAGTAAAATAACGTGCAATTGTCAAGAGCCACCTAGACTGGAGCCAGCAGCCTTTGTCTGCTGGGACACCTTGAGGGTCGGTGGTTTGAGCCACACTTTGGGCGAAAGGTTCCTGCATTTCAGGAGCCCTTCCAATGCTACAATTCTACAGCTCTGTGTGCAGCTGCCTCCGTGTGGTGAATGACAGAACTCGCTTCTGGAAAGTAAAGCGTTCATGGTCAACCAGGCTGGTCAATGGTTCCTCTTGCATAGTAAGAGCTGTGAGAGATTGCCTGTTGAGAAGCAATGGTCTCCCTGGCCTTGATGTGTTTTGATGCATTGCTCCATTCAAACGCTCAGCTATGTCCCTCAGCTTTGACCCTTGACTTTGTTCCTCAGCTCCAAGTCCCTAGCACACTACTTCTGGTTCCAGGTTCTGGCCCAGCCCTGGTAGGAATATGCCTAAGAATGATTGAAACGAACCTATCTCACTTGAATTGCCTCTCCATTTCATCATAGGCACTATAAGCTGGCAATAGCAACACCAGCACCCTGTAGAATATTGTACCATTTCCAATGTGAGGGGAACATCATTACCATTTGCCCTCTGATGCCAGGGGGACCTGTGCTGCCTTGTGGTCCTGGAGAACCAAGAGGTCCTGGTGAGCCAGGTGGACCTGAAGTGCCGGGAGAGCCCTAGAAGACATATAAATATGGTTGACAACATATACACAAGGAAAGACATGCCATCATCATCTTATCACCACCTGGTTCTTGCAAGAGTAATAAAAAAAATTGTTATTTAGGGGAATTGAATTTGATTCTAAATTATATACCGGAAACGTGGGAGATTACAAGGGGGCAAAAAAATTGGATGTACTGTGCCATATTGGAAGCAAAAAAAAAATATTGTTTTGATGAATTGGAAGAGCCGCAAAAAGGTTCCATTGAGTGCATGGATTGACAATATGGACAGACTAGCTACATGCGGAGGAATTGCATGTCGACGCAAATTAAGAATGCATAAATATGAAGAAATCTGGAAGGCGGACAGTGGTGGGAAGTAGGGGGAGGAGAGGTGGAAAAATATTCTTAAAAAGGTGTAGTTATAGGTATATCAGTACTCAAATCTGAATTGTTAAATTGAGTTATTAGTGCTATTGTGGTTTTTGTTGTATGTGTTTTTTGTGGTGGTTGTTTGTATTGAAAAAATGATTAAATAAATTTTAAAAACAGCTAAAAAAAATAACGAAATACATGCCATCATCATCATCATGATCATCATATCACCACCTGGTTTTTGCCTGGTGCCTAAAGATATGGAATGAAGGCGCCAGACAAAACTCCCTGGGGAGAGCATTCCAGAAACTGGGAGCCACTGCAGAAAGGGCCCATTCTCATGTTGCCACCCTCCCGACATCTCGTGGAGGAAGCACACAAAGAAGGGCCTCAGAAGATGATCTCAGGGTCCAGGTAGCCTCATATGGAGAGAGACGGCCCTTGAGCTACTGAAGTCCTGAGCCATTTAAGGCTTTCTAGGTCAAAAGCAGCACTTTGAATTGGGCCCAGAAACTATTTGGTTGTTTATATGATCACTTACCGATGGCCCTTTAGTACCTGGGGAACCATCCGTACCGGGGGAGCCCTAAATGGAGAGTAAGAGATATCATCGTTAGCAACAAGCTTCAGCGTTCATCCACACCTTCTTTGAAAAACAGGCAGCAAGAGGAAAATGTGCAGATGTTACGTAGCTTAAACAATGGAAATTTCAGTATTCTCAGACTGAACACACCTCTGCAGCTGTAAATAAAATCAAAGACAGTCAAGATTGATCTAATACTTTGTGGACACGTGTCATCTGTGTATCATAAGCAACTACTTTGTAGCCACACAAGACAGTGGTGTGCGTTAGCTGCAACCACCTTGGGCAGATCCCCACCATACCTTCAAAGTGCAGCCGTCTTGAGATATTTGCTGATGCGAATTAAGAATATTTAATATCCTTTTCATATCCAAATTCATTTAATTTGCTCATTTAATTATCTACTTTAAATATACACTCTTATGAAACCGCAGGTTATTACAATAATCCTGCCAATGTTTTGATCTCTTTGCAATTTATCTGTAAATATTCAACAAACCATTTCCATTCTTTTATATATAAAAAGTTTGCTATCTCGATTTCTTATTCTTCCGGTAAGTTTTGCCATTTCTGCATATTTCATAAGCTTTTGTATCCATTCTCCCGTTACTGGGACTCCCGCTTCTTTCTATTACAGATTATTACCGTAATTCTCTAGTGATCCATTTACTATGCTAGGGGGTCACCAACTTGGCTCCTGCAGATGCACATCACATCTGCCTGCAGAGGACTTGCCCCACCCCTGTGCCACTGAAATTAGACTTGAGAGAAGTGTTCTACTGCAAGCAATCGAACAGGTTGTGGGCTTTGAATGGTGCCCATGATAGCTTCTCCTCTTTGCAAATGTGTTCATGGGCCGAGAAAGGTCGGCAACCCCTGAACTATGCATTCAATTATACATCAGGGAAATTGTGGACTGGCTGTCACTGTGGAAGCGTGGCTTGCATTGTAGCTCACATTCCTGAATATACTTTCACATGGATGCACACATACAAATCCCTTTACATCAAAATCAAGATGTCAAAAAGAAATGTTCTAAAATAGGAAAATTCAGTGTGAGCCGCCACTTGCAATCGTGTAGTAGCAGAGATCAGACACAGTTTCACCACCGCAACAAAAATTAGGACTCATGAAATGCTCAGGTTATGAAAAGTCTGGTGAACTTACAGGAAGACCAAATGTTCCTGCAGGACCTGGCAGACCTGTTTCACCTCTTTGTCCCTGAGGACCTTCTGGACCACGTGCACCTGTTGGACCAGCTTCACCCTGGAAAAAAGGTGAGGGAGAAATGCATTGTTTCTGAATATTAACCACCACCATTAAGAGAAAGATCTTGACCATGATTGACAGCTCTGGGATTAAACTGCAAAGAGAATATCATTGTAGCAGAGCAGCAGTCTAGTTGAAGTTCATGTGGTGGGACACAGCCATGAAACCACTCTCCTGAAACTGGTGTGGTTAGCGTAAAGGGGACCCCTGACCATTAGTTCCAGTCGTGACCAACTCTGGGGTTGCGACGCTCATCTCGCTTTATTGGCCGAGGGAGCTGGCGTACAGCTTCCGGGTCATGTGGCCAGCATGACTAAGCCACTTCTGGCGAACCAGAGCAGCACACGGAAATGCCGTTTACCTTCCCGCCGGAGCAGTACCTATTTATCTACTTGCACTTTGATGTGCTTTCGAACTGCTAGGTTGGCAGGAGCAGGGACCGAGCAATGGGAGCTCACCCCGTCACGTGGATTCGAACTGCCGACCTTCTGATCTGCAAGTTCTAGGCTCTGTGGTTTAACCCACAGGACCACCCGCGTCCTCAGCTGGTGTGGTTTCAGCCTGCCAGATGGGGCTGGGGCAGGGCAGCAGTGAGTTCGAGACCATAGGGACACACCCATGGAGTCAATTCCTTTTTAAAAAATGCAGTTTCCCCAACTTACAGTTTTCCCTGTATAATGCAGTGAACACTTCCAAATAAAGATGCTACAGAATCCATGCGATAGATGCACATTCATTAAAATAATATTCAAATCATGTTCAACGCTATAAACTTGCAAAAGACACATTGCATATGTTTGGTGAATCCCTTAATGCAATGTGAGATCATTCCATCGAAAGTGAGAATCTTAGCCAACACTTCTTTAAACAAAAAAGAACAAAAACCACATACTTGCTCCCTTTCGCCAAGTTCCTTCACATGCCGACATTGTTTCGGTCTGTCCCTATTCCCTGCTCCTGCCCATCCATTAAAAGGATTATGACTTAATCCCTTAAATTACTGCATTGACTAATGATTGTTTAGCGAGAACGGCCAACTGTAAATACAGCGCAAAACATCTGCTAGGCTGATTAGTCTTTGCGCTGTTTCTTTCCAAGGACATGGCGACCAGATGTTTGCGGTGATGAGATTTTAAGAACTTCGGGACAGAGAAGAAGTTCAGCAGCTCGGCCTCCACCACTCCGCAGAGCGACGTCAGCAATGCTTTCTCTTTTGTGCGCACACAGTAAGGAAGAGGGGAAAGTACAGAAGGGTGCTAGGAAAGCAAAGAACTTTCTTCCCACTAAGAAGTCTTTAGGGTCTAAGTAAGTATCTGTTAATCCCAGCTGGGGAAGGTGGCCAACCCCATTAGCATTGCCCGGTTTTACATTCCAGAACATGGGTGGCCAGGTGCAAAAAGAGGACAGGGCTTCTGAACCTTTAATAGTTCTGTAGAATAGGGAATTTGGGCAGGCATAGCTCATGCTGTGCCTTGATCAATCAAGGGTTGGCTCTACTGGTGCTTTTGCAACACACTAACCTCACCCAATGGGACGCGGGTGGCATGGGACGCAGGTGGCACTGTGGGTTAAACCACAGAGCCTAGGACTTGCCGATCAGAAGGTCGGCGGTTCAAATCCCCGCGATGGGGTGAGCTCCTGTTACTCGGTCCCTGCTCCTGCCAACCTAGCAGTTCGAAAGCACGTCAAAGTGCAAGTAGATAAATAGGTACCGCTCCGGCGGGAAGGTAAATGGTGTTTCCGTGCGCTGCTCTGGTTCGCCAGAAGCAGCTTAGTCATGCTGGCCACATGACCCGGAAGCTGTATGCCGGCTCCCTTGGCCAATAAAGCCGGAAGAGCGCCGCAACCCCAGAGTCGGTCACGACTGGACCTAATGGTCAGGGGTCCCTTTACCTTTACCTAACCTCACTGCCGCTTCACCCCTCCCATACGCTGTGTCCCATACGCAGCAGTGACACAGGTAGTCGGAGGCAGAGGCGTAGGAAAGGGAGTGCAGTGGGGGCGGACCACCCTGGGTGTCATTGCTGAGGGGACTGACATTCGGTGCGCCATGCACCCGTGACTCCCAAGCCTACCCCGAGCCATTGGGGGAAGGGGGGAGCCACGCTGCTTTGCCAGCGGCCATTGCCCCACGCTCCTAGGCTGCTGAAGGAGGCAGGCAGGGAGAAGATGGGAAGGAGGCAGGTGAGCAAACAAGCAAAGGGAGGAGGGAAGGAAAGAAGCAAAAGCTCCCTCAACTCAGGACCAAACCCTGGAACACACAGGGGGAAAGGTAGGTGTGAGAACAAAGTTGGGGGGGGATTTAAGTGCTTATGCTCACAATGTTAAGTAAATAAACCAGAAAATAACACTTGCAAATGTAAGTATCTTATTTTCTCTTCTTTTAAAAAGTTCAATGTGGAGAGGTGACCAAAAAAATTCTGCACCAGGTACCACCTGACCTTGCTACGCCTCTGGTCGGAGGTCTGGTGAGCACCACTGCCTTATTCCACTACCCACAACTGGTAGATTGTGTGTGAATAGGACAGGGGCACAAAAGTAAAATGTCACTGCAAATGTGATGTCACCACAATCGATAAGCACTCGGAATTTCCTTGGAATTCTCCATAGAAAGGAGAATTTCCCTTAAGTTCTCCTCTTGTGGTCAAGGGCTCAGGTTGGGGCGATAAAAACAGTGGCCTAATTCTAGGCCCCATCTAGTCTGCACAACACACATGCATACACGCACACATATAACGTGCTTCTTTAAGGGGAAACAGGCGCTGAAATGAAATGAAAATTCAGAGCAACAAGGGCAAATAATGGCCCAACACAGACTAATTCAGTATATTTACATGCTTTTCCCAGTTAAAACTATTCAGAACATACAGTCCATTGGGAAAGTGCCCCCCCCCAAATACCCTTTGAAATAAAAATACAGTGGTAGGAACTTTCCCCAGGACTCTTCCTCAAACCACTTGCTTGCGCCTTTAGGCTATAAAGAATGCCAACTTTCCTATAGACCCAACATTCTTAAATATAAAGTTTAAAAGCACACTAGAAAAATAACCGTGAGAAAACTATAGCCTGCCAGTGAGGCCATATAAAAAAAAATATGAAGTAATAAAAGAAAGAAACTAGATCCAGCATTATTAAAAACTAATACTATCCTAGTGTTAAAGATAGGGGTGTGTTTTCACTATTATAATTCTTTCATCTAAATGGACCTCTCTTGTAGGTGGTTTTTTAAAAAAAAAATATGTTGAGCATGGGAGATGAGCTAACACCAACTTTGCATGAGAACAGGGCTGCTTTATGACACCATATAAATGAGGAAAACCTGGCTGTTTAGCTTTTTCTGCAGTTCATTATTCTGTGGCACAGGAAGAGCCCCAGGTGCATTGCCAACTCCTGTTAAAATGAATTGCACTTCCAGCTGTTTCGGTTTCCTAAGGGATGCTGCAACCAGATCTATCCAGCTAAATTAACACCACACTCACAACCTTAAAAAAGGGGAAAAAAACATGCAATGCGTATAGAAGCTTTGCTCAACAGCGCACTTAAATTTCTTCTGTGACTTCGCTTCTTCATATTATTGGCGGATATGTTCATATGTATCACTTCAAACAGCCTGTGCCCATATTAACTTCGGCAGTAAAGCAGTCTTTGCTGTTCACACAGTTGCTTCAGCAAGGAGTTAATAAATGCAGGTTCTCTTTGCCTCCAGGCTAAGAAGGAAAGGAGAAGCTGATCCTTGTTTCCATACATAGGCCTGGTTCACACCACTGCTTTAAGCTAAACCATGGCTTAGTGCTGGAGACTCCCAGAGGACATTGCAGCTGTTTTGCTCCTCCCTGGCCATCCTGCTGCAAAGCTGTGCATGGTTTGACTTAGCCATGGTTTGACTTAGCATGTCATCCAAACCCAAGTTCACGGTTCAGCTCTCCCAAACTACAAGCCATAAGCCTTAGGACACACCTGGCCATAATTCGTGGTTAGTTTGGAGAAACCTAAACCACGAGCTCATGTTTGGATGACGCACTAAGACCAGGATCTAGCGACAAATGATGGATAAACTGATTGTTTCTTCACCGAATAATCAAGCACGGCATGGTTGATTTTGAATCATTGGGGTTTACTCCTGAGTAAACTTTCTTAGAATTGGGGTGCCAGGGATATTTTATCTCCTTGTTCTGAAACAAAAATATGCATATTAGAAGATGCAGTACAGAAAAAGTGGAGAGGTATTTCCCCAACAGAATTGAAGCAAAACATGACTTACCTTCCTGCCAGGAATGCCTGGAAAACCTGGTGAACCAGCAATACCAAGGGGACCCTGCAACAAGGAGATAGTAAACATAATTGAGCACATGTTCTCCTTATCTTCTCTACCAGACAACATGATGGTGGAAAAAAACATACTTGGCATTTAAAAGTCAGCTTAAAGTGGTAACTTGCACCAAAATGATTAGCTAACCATGTGTACCGCCTTTTCTTCTGGGAAAGGGTGGTTTTCCAATGATTATGCAGATTTTCCCAGTGAATTTACAATGTGATTGAACATGGCTGCTTGATCTACAAGCAGCTTCCAACCCAAGCTCCATGAGGACATCTGCCCAATGTCAATAAATGTTCTTCACAAGGAACGAGCAATCCCTGATAGATATCTTAGGGCAGCAAACTACAACCAAGATATTCGAAAGTACTTTGTTGTTGTTTAGTCGTTTAGTCATGTCCGACTCTTTGTGATCCCATGGACCAAAGCACGCCAGGCACTTCTTTCTTCCACTGCCTCCTGCAGTTTGGTCAAACTCATGCTGGTAGCTTCGAGAACGCTATCCAACCATCTCGTTTTCTGTCGTTCCCTTCTCCTTGTGCCCTCCATCTTTCCCAACATCAGGGTCTTTTCCAGGGAGTCTTCTCTTCTCATGAGGTGGCCAAAGTATTGGAGCCTCAGCTTCAGGATCTGTCCTTCCAGTGAGCACTCAGGGCTGATTTCCTTCAGAATGGAGAGGTTTGATCTTCTTGCAGTCCATGGGACTCTCAAGAGTCTCCTCCAGCACCAGAATTCAAAAGCGTCAATTCTTCGGCGATCAGCCTTCTTTATGGTCCAGCTTTCACTTCCATACATCACTACTGGGAAAACCATAGCTTTTACTATACGGACCTTTGTTGGCAAGGTGATGTCTCTACATTGAAAGTACTAGGTGAGTCCTTTTCAGCATTCAGTTCAATGAATATTCACTTTCTGGGGAGAAAATGAATTATGAATGGGAGACATATTGACATTAAATATGTCTACGCCAGGCAAAATCAAAAAATCTAAATAGGGCAATACCTTTATTAGCAGCAAACAAAAAATTGCAAAGAAGTGAGCAAGTTTTTTTAGTCATCAGAGCTCTCCATTGAGTTGGATGCCAACGAAACAAAATGTGTGTGAGTGTGTGGAGGGAATGTTACAGCCATTTTTTGCAGCTGCTGTCCGATTGGAATTAAGCTGCTATGCATGCAGCATTAGTAAACCAGGGATCTTTGGCCTAAGCAGCTGCTGGCTTGGGTGTGTTGACACTGTACATGTAATGGATGAGAGCCCACACTCCTTGTATAGACACCAGCAGCCTGGGACACAGTGTGAGTCATTTTTTCTTACACCTCTGCCATCATGTTCTAACAGAGTCTTATTGTCGTAGCTTCACATGTTGAGAAAATTAAGCGCAGGTCAGTCCTGGGATTGGTATTCGATCTGTCAAATCTTCAAAGCTGAAAGCTTATTCCATAAATATGCAATCCGATATTGGGAGAAACTGGTTTACTGTGATCCAGAAATACTTGGCTGAAACGAACTTTGTGGGCTGAGCCGTGGTGAATTTTGCAACAGATAAATGTTAGTACAAAACTCAAAAGAAAATGATAAAATGATCAGCTTTGTTGGGAAGGTGAGCCAAGTTTCATGTTCAAGGTCTGTAAGGCACATGGAATCATTCCATCAAAATAAAACAACAGCAAAAGCATGATGTTCTGCAGAATGAACTATCATGGATCAAATGTCATAGGACTTCACATCTCCTCAGTTTAGAATGAAATCCATTTTCATATTCATCAGCAGTATCAAGCGTCACCCCTGCAGGTGTGAACTGCTCAGCTCTCCTAATTTTAGTTTAGTCCACCCAGAAAGTAATATACTGAGACAATAGCAGTGTCTATGGTTGCTATTCTTGCAGAAAAGTTATTTTCCATCCTCTTAGGGAGACTTGGATATTTCCCTGTCATGTTCTTCCACAGAATTAACCAATATTTTCTGGCTTGATATATAGTGGGGAAAATGCTAAGGGCTTCTGTAGTGCTTTTTGTTTCTTTGGCTACGCTGAAGAGATAGATTGTCTAGACAAGCTCTGGGTAGCAGCACACAGCGGCCATAAACATTTACCACCACTTCAAAATGTTCACTGCTCCCCGGTGATTTCCTTTACTTTCCTTTTTGCTGGCTTGGCACCTTCTGGAAGAACAAGAGGCACTCACACAGTGAAATAATGCCTTGTTATAAAAGACGCTTCTCCTGGCAATCTCAGTAAGTAGTATGATTTGTTCCAGAAATTAATTCATGGTGAGAGCATCATTTGCCATGAAGCCTTGTACTGAATTTTCTTAAAGCATCACTACAACAGCTCAACATGCCTATAGATAAACAGTGAACCCAGTTCCCCAAATGTCAGCCCTTACATACAAATGAGGAAGGCATCAGCAGGGTTGGGGGGAACCCAAGGTTTGTGGAAGCACAAAAATAAACACCCGAAGAGAGAAAACCCTGAAACAACTCAATGGGAACTGAGCGGGTTCAGTAGCCACAAAAGGCTGGCCGAAATATAACATGTCAAAACTCAGACTGTGTATACACTATGCCTTTAAAGCACAAGCACACATACACACCGCAAAGGATTCTGGGCACTGTAGTTTGTTAAGGATTGCTGGGAAATGTAACTCTGTGAGAGGTAAACTAGAATTCCCAGAATTCTTTGGGGGGGGGAGTGCTTCAAATGTGCTTTAAAAGTACAGCAGCACTCCCAGTTATCTGCTGCAACACTGTTATCAGAATTGGATCTAGCCATTTTGGACTGGAAACAAATTGCACAGGCCATTTTGAATCTATGCGTTGACAAGAAGGCCGCTCTGCTTGCCAGCAGGGAGGTGTTGCGCACTGGCCACGGGCTCTCCCCATGCACAGCAGGGGCATAGCAATGCCCCCGCGTCAGAGGGGATTCCTGGCCACGTCATGCACCTGCCCAACCAATCCGGTCAGCCAGGGGGCATGACTGGCTGAATTTAAGCAGCCATGTGGCCAGGAATTGCCCTCTTGGTTTCCTGCTTCACGGATTGCCCGCCCTCTTTTCAGGCGTTCGTCATATTGGCCTTGCTATGGACCTCGGTTGGTCGCCTGTCGAGGGGACCTTGTAGCAATTGTCACAACTTTGTAAGGTCTGGCAGTTAGGCATTGGTAAAACCTGGTTCTGGGGAGGGGAGGTGTGGCCATCACCTGCCCTCCATTTTAAGGGTATTCCGTTAAAGGGATCCAGGGGTGTGGATCTCGTCCAAAGCCTGGGTAGGGGCTAGGGCCAGGCCATGACCTCATCGGGGACCCTGGGGGAGCTCTCAGTTGATATACATCAACAGGGCTCCCCCTACTGGTGGTTGACCCTTACTGGACTTCCTGCATAGTGGGCAGGAGTCAGATATAGTCAGTTCAATTCCAATGCCTAAGCCAATACCACTCACATTCTGTAACCAATAAAGTTGTGGCCTTAATTCGCCCATTAACCTAAAATACTGTGTCCATGTGTTTTATTGGGAAGCTTGGGGCCTTGATGTGCAATAATTGCTTGCTGCTTCCATGATGAGCCCTTTATGGATTTATGGGAAGGCTCCATTTTTTAGCAAATCAGATTGCATTAGAATGAATGATAAATACTTTTTGGTCTTCTATCCGGAAACTCAATCAGAATCGTGGACCTTAACTCGTGGTGATCAAACCTGGTAGCAAGTGGGGCTCAAGCCAAGCACCAAGTAAAGATAATGCCATTCTACTGAACAAGAAAGCACATGTGGTCATGTGCCCTGATGTGGCATTGCCTGATAAGAAGCAGGCAGGAGAACAGTTCTGGAGAGGCAGGGGCAAGTGCAGGTCTACCTGACCCTACATCATTCCCCATCCTACGGGCCTCTGCGCTCATGTCAAGGCACACCAAAAAACAGCTGCTGTCTGTAACGCTCAGGCCTTAGCTGGAAGCTAATTTTCCAGAACACATTGTGAAATAGGTTGACAGTGAACAGTGGTGTGATCCAAATGAGTCATGTTCTTTTCTCATTTGAATGAAATGGGACCAGATTGAAAACAACTTGGGTGGAGTGGGGGGGGGCAAAGAAAGATGGATAAGAGGTGCAGCTTACCATTGGCCCTGGCTTCCCTGGCATACCATGAGAACCACGAGCCCCCTAGGTAGAAAACAAAAACAAGAAAAATGAAGGTTAGGAAAGCTTGGGAGAAACCTAAGAGTAATACGATGGTGGCTCGAGGACAAAACCCATAACAGCAGGTATAGGGCAACAGGGGGAAATAAGAGTGGGGGGCAATTCCAATGTAACCCTTTCACACACACACACACACACACACACACACCTTTAATTTTTTCACTTATGGGAGTCCACTATTCAGCCAAACCAATATATTGTGGTCACAACCAGGACCATAGATGCCAACTCTGTGGGACAGGGCTGACCCCCCACACACACACACCTTGAGGAGCTGGGACTCATTGGACCTCACTGCAGAGCACCCCGCTGGGATCTGTTGGGGTTATTCCATTACAAATAACTACTTACTGGAACTCCCTGTGGTCCAATTCGTCCTCGTTCTCCTGCCATTCCTCGAGGACCCTGCAACCAGAAAAAGAGGGAGTGAAAAAAACATTCTAGTGAGCTAAAGTTAAGTGGAGATCACCTTCTATTTACAACTTCACCGCAAACAGTATGCAATCATGTTCTACAACAGTAGTTGCAGGTGGAACAACCGACATGGTATACATCCCCCCCCCCCCCCGGATCATGTGCTGTCTGTTTTACTCTATTTTATGACTTCATGTGTTTTATCTGCTTAAGGTTTTAAGGCACAACAACAGAAACAGCATTAATATATTAAACAACAGAAAGCCATAAGAGTGATAAAGAGTATAGTATCTAGCAGGTAACATTACAGATCCATTCCTAGGCAGGATATATTAGGTTTCCAAGGTCAGGCAAGAAAATCCCGTTCACCTAGCTATAATAATGGGTTTATTAATGACTACAATAATAAAAACGAACCTCTAAGTCCAGGTAGACATACAGAAAGGGTTGTTACATCCCACCCCTGTTTAAGTAAGGAAGAGAATAATCACTCCCAAAAGATATTGAAGCCTACAATCCTAACCGCATTTTCCTTGGAGTAAGCCCCAGTGAATTCAATAGGATTTGCTTCTGAGTAGACGTGGTTAGGCTTGCAGCCTTCATACCTAAGATCTGAAGTGGCTTTGATCTGAGATGGTATTCTGCTAAGATTTTCCATACCTTATTGTCCTACTCTCTGACTGCTGGAGGTTTTCTTCACCTCCACCTGGTAGCCACTTTATCAGGCTGAAAGTGATAATATTTACTCACTAAGATAACTTCCCTTTCTTTTGGTTTCAGGTATCATGGCTAGAAATATCAGTCTGGATGTGCTTACATGCTTGAATAAGAGTTACTGGTATGAGCAAGTTTTGCTGAGTAATGTAAATTGTCAGGCTTCAGGGAATCAGTTTCCTCCCCCGTGGCAACAGATAAGCAGAACTAAAGAAAAGGAGTCTTCTTACCAGTTAGAAACTTTAATAATCACAGCAAGGGAACAAAGAACCCATCTCCTAAAATGGTGGTGCTCCCAATTAAGGATTCCACTCCCTTACATCCCTATTAATCTACGTCACTCCTATGTCTTGTAATCTGAGCTTCTACCCTCTGTGCTTTGTGTGCTGTCTTTTCTGCCACTTTCTGAGCTCTTCTTGACCTTGGGGAGAGCAGAGGAATGCTTTCCAGAGACAGTGAATCTGTTAATTCTCTCTCTCCCAGTGCATCTTCTCCTAGCTGTTCCCCATCCAGTATTTCCCAGCTTCTGCCTTCTGAACTATGTCCCTCTGCAAACCACTGTTCCAAATCTATACGGTCCTCCTGCTCCTGGGAAGATTCAGGATCCTGATCAGGAGCAGGGGGAGGCTCCCACCATTCCTCCTCAGTGCAGCCCTCCTCAACATGGTCCCTGACACAAATACAGTTGGGGAAACTCTGGTCCTCCAGATGTTACTGTGCTGCTAAGTGCACACATTAAGACATCACTCCTAAATATATTTACTAAGGGGGGGAGAGATTGAACTCATTTTAGTAAACATGCATAAGGACTGCAGAGTCAAACAACATTAGAGAAGATTGATCAAAGTAATTACGTTATTTCTTCAGCACATGGACTAGATCCATGCTTGCCACGATATCACAACAGTAAAGCATTCAGGATGGCAGGAGAAACGGGAAACATAAATAATACAAATGGCACTCACCATAGGGCCTGGTGGACCCATCTGACCCGATGGACCGAGTTCCCCCTATAAATTCACAGAAAACACATATGCAAAAGTTAGGAATATTTAAATTGCCTCAGATGATAACCTCACCACACCATTTTGTACTACGTTACACATAAATACAGCACTGTTACTTATGAGTAATCCTTGGTTTAAACACTACCAGAAGCACACTCATCTTTAAACATCCGAGAGCATCCCATAATTTTGCTTCTCTGAAGCATGCATTTGCTTTGTCCCTTACTGTTGAGAGGAAAACCACTGTCCCATGCAGTTGTCCCTCTAATAACGGCAGCTAATGAAGTAAGCAATTTGCATTCCAAGTACCATAAAGCTACAAAAGTGGATTCTGCAACAGACGGGTCCAAATGAGGCATTTGGTTTCAGAATCCCTGTGCTGGAAGCCTTTTTTGGAGAGTTGGGCCAGATCTACCCACTGGAAGATGCTAAAGAAAACCTCATGAGTCGAGGAGAGTCTTCTGGTACTGATAATGAAGTACAGTGGTGCCTCGCAAGACGAAATTAATTTGTTCCGCAAGTTTTTTCTTCTTGCGAGTTTTTCGTCTTGCGAAGCACGGTTTCCCATAGGAATGCATTGAAAATCAATCAATGCGTTCCTATGGAGACCGTCCGGGGACAGAGGGGAAGCGCCGCTCTGGCCCCTCTTTTGAAGCAAGGTGCTGCGGGGAGAAGATCGCTTCTCCCCGCCGCCCCTTGCTTCAAAAGAGGTCCGGGGACAGCGGGGAAGATGCGCTGCGCTTCCCGCTGTCCCCGGACCTGGGGCTGCGGGGAGAAGATCGCTTCTCCCCGCCGCACCTTGCTTCAAAAGAGGTCTGGGGACAGCAGGGAAGACGCGCTGCGCTTCCCGCTGTCCCCGGACCTGGGGCTGAGGGGAGAAGATCGCTTCTCCCCGCCCCCCTTGCTTCAAAAGAGATCCGGGGACAGCGGGGAAGAAGCGCTGCGCTTCCCGCTGTCCCCGGAGCTTGCGGGGCAAGCTTCGTTTTGCGAAGCAAGCCCATAGGGAAATTCGTCTTGCGAGGCAACTCGAAAACGAAAAAACCTTTCGTTTTGTGAGTTTTTTGTCTCGCGAGGCGTTCGTCTTGCGGGGCACCACTGTAATGGGAAACTCATTACATCAGAGAACTATATCTTACACTATATTTTGCTTTGTTTTTCTTCAGGTGTGCAAGGGGAAACGGTAAACCAACGATTAAGGGTGGCCTACACTTCACAATCGCCAGAGGAGAGCCACTTGATGCCACTCCATATGGGCCTCACGAAACATAGGTAGAGCGGTTTATACTCTGAAGTGCCCCCCAATGGCTGAAGAGCTTCAGCACTACTGCCAGCTCTGTTTGTAGTGTCACAGGGTGGAGCAATTCACACAGCTGCTCTATGCATTATGGTGCTGAAGTAAGGCAACCATTGCAAGAAGCTTCCGCTGTCACCAAATGCAACATAGCTTCCTCTAATGAGGCTCATTAATCAAAATCCTGCCCCTAAATATCCTATGCATGAGATTTGATCATTTCAAATTCCTGACAACAAAATCAAGCTATTTCCCTGTAAAACAAAAAACAAACCATTACCTTAGATCCAGTGGCTCCCATTTCACCCTTAGGGCCTTCGAGTCCTTTATGTCCCTATGACATATATACAAGAATATTTAATTTTTAATACTCAAAGAAGAATAGTTCATCACACACACACACATTATGTGCCTGGTTGACCACAGGGCAGGGAGACACAGGAGACATGGAATGTAGTTAGCTTTATTTAACAGAAAATAACAACACAGTAGAGTCCTCTGGCTTGCTGAAACTGACCACAAGCTCTGCCCTTCTCCCTACGGCCTTTTACTCTGGATCCCTCCTAAGCAGACAAAGGCTACGGTGATGGGATGGGCTTCTGCTTTGGGCCTGTCTGGTCCATTGCTCAGCCATGTGCAGCACTCTCCTTGAGCAGGGTGTCAGATGGGGAGAAGGGCCAGCAGGACTGGGACTGTCCTGCTGTTGGGTAGCAAGGGCAACTTCTGACTCCTCTCTGTCTGAATCTGCGCTCACACTGTGACTTCCAACCTCTAGCCCTATCCTGGAAGGGCCTACTTCTTCTGAACACCCCCCCCCCTTGATCGCTCAAACCCCTTGCTTCTAGAACCTCCCAGCTCGTCCCTGCTCTTCAGTGTCCCACCACCAGGATCCGGGACCTAAGTCGTCATCTTCTGTCTTCTCCCTGGTGGGCTCTTGGGTGGGCTGCTCCCACCACTCTTCCTCGTCCAGTCAGTCCCTGAAACTAAAGTTGACTAGGGAAGCAGACGTGGTCACACTTACCCTATGGCCCTTTAAACCTGGAAGGCCAGGAGCACCAGGAAAACCGCGAGCGCCCTGAAACAAAGAGAAACAACTCATAGTTACATAGGTGGTGTATATACTAAGTCAGACCATTGGTCCATGTAGCTCGGTATTCTTTGCTCTGATTGGTTAGCAGCTCTCTAGGGTTTCTTGACAGCAGTTTTGCCCAGCACTACTTGGGACCATTCTACATGCAAAGGATGTGTTCCACCATGGAGCTATGGCCCAAAAGATGTATCCCATTTATCCTCACAATGAGCATGTGAGGCGGGTTAGGTTGAGAGACAGTGAGCACTCCATAGTCTTAGCAGGGATTTGAACCCTGGCCTCCTAGGCCCTGGTCTACACATCTACGTTCACACAACATGCAAGCCTGATGTAGGGAAGGGGTGAGCAGACTTCAGGCTCTTCCGAGAACTACTGTGCTTTTCAGTAAAACCCACCAACCATCACCAGATTCAAAAGACATAGGAGTTAGAATTCGAGAACAGAGTGCCTCTGAGCATACGGTGAGCCAAGTTACAGGGAACCAGGCAGAGGGCCTTCTCGGTAGTGGCGCCCTCCCTGTGGAACGCCCTCCCACCAGATGTCAAAGAGAACAACAACTACCAGACTTTTAGAAGACATCTGAAGGCAGCCCTGTTTAGGGAAGCTTTTAATGTTTGATGTATCATAGTATTTTAATATTCTTTTGGAAGCCGCCCAGAGTGGCTGGGGAAACCCAGCCAGATGGGCGGGGTATAAATAATAAATTATTATTATTATTATTATTATTATTATTATTATTATTATTATTATTTGTTTTCAGTAGCAAAACTAAGCTGAACTCACAGTCCTTTGAAGCAAAAGTGCACCTGGTTAGCTCTCTTCACTTCAGCAGCCTAATTTAGGTGAGGGAAGTCATTTTGTGGTTGTTAAACGATTGGGAGTCATGAAACCTTTGCCAATCTACTGCAAATCAATAGTTTTGGCATCTTCCTCCTCCCTACTGAATTGTAAGAAAATGAGCTCAAGGAGGTTGAGGCAGGGCCACACCCTGAGCTAGCTGAAAGGCATAAGACTGGCAGGTGGGGACTTCTTGAGGACAGACCAAGTTTACTGGGGCTGTGTCCTATTTGCTCTAGCCGCCGCTGAGGTTCAGAGTCCTTTTACATGCATGGAAACAAAACAGCTAGAATGCTTACTGAATTGTTTTACACAAGAGAGGTAGACTTTTCATTACCAAAATGAAAGAGATATACGACTACTCTTTAATTAAACAAATCTAGTGGGAAATCATTTTGAGGACTAAAGACCCAAAAGCAAATTTTTCTTTTACATGACAGCTGTTAAGTCAGCTATTTTGCACCAAAAAAAAGACACCATTGAAGAAGCGAAGACGCCCCTCCATGCTTCTTCCATCTAACTTCTTGTATCATCTACTGAACAATTTTTTATTATTCATTAAATGATCACAGATCTAAG